>NC_052337.1:30310820-30937346 GCF_016432855.1 Salvelinus namaycush | reverse complement strand
AAAAGTCTGACCCACTGGGAATGTGATGAAAGAATTAAAAGCTGAAACAAATCATTCTCTCTACTATTATACTGACATTTCACATTCTTAAAATAAAGTGGTGATCCTAACTGACCTAAGACAGGGACTTTTTACTAGGATTAAATGTCAGGAATTGTGAAAAACTGAGTTTAAATGTATTTGTTGCTGTTCCCATTTAAATGTGTATGTAAACTTCTGACTTCAACTGTATGGGCTGCGACTATAGGCTATCGATGATTTGAGAAATCGCAAAAAAATTATTCAGCTGTTTTCTCATCAAGTGATCATATTTTCACACATCAGACTATTCTCAATTGAATCTTGTCTTTACTAATATGTGAAATTTGCCATCACTAGCCGGCTTCCAACCCGGTTACGCAACCCTGCATCTTAGAGGCTGCTGCCCTATTTGCATAGACTTGGAATCACTGGCCACTTTAATAATGGAACACTAGTCACTTTAATAATGTTTAAATTATGTTTACATACTGCTTTACTCATCTCATATGTATATAATGTATTCTATTCTACTGTATTTTTGTCAATGCCACTCCGACATTGCTCAATCTAATATTTATATATTTTTTCTTTTACTTTTAGATTTGTGTGTATTGTTGTGAATTGTTAGATACTACTGCACTATTGGAGCTAGGAACACAAGCATTTCGCTACACACGCAATAGCATCTGCTAATTATGTGTATGTGACCAATAAAATTTGATTAGATTTATAATGGCCCATTATCAAATGGGCAGGAACAGGGTCAAGAGAAATGTCATCCATATAGCAAATGGTGGAGCAGTTTGTTTCATTAATTTTGGTAGGTTACTCCAGTTATTTTGCGCATGACGGGTGATATTCCATCCAAACTCTGTATGCCATGGGCTCTCCAACCCTGTTCCTGCAGCTAACCAGTACTTAATTTGGGAAACATAAGGAAACATATTTCATTAAACTGTTGACAGCCCTTCTCTCTGCGAGCTGGAGAAAGGAATGAAGGAGAGCAGGGAGTACATTAAAATGCATGGTGGTGAGATATTCTGCAGCTAAAGATAATGTGTAATTAATTATGAAAATATACAAAATGCCCTATAACTAGGCTATTCAAAATCAATTATAAATTCACTATAATTATAGGCTAACTCTGAATTTGTTTAATTTCAGGCTAGACCAATTATGTACCAAAAATCTGTATTTTTTAAATGTACTATCATTATTTTAATTCAAGGTTTTTTTTTAGGCTTGGGCTCATATATAGGCCTATGCTTATGCATAAGCTGTAACTGTCACATCCTGACCATAGAGAGCCTTTTTATTCTCTATTTTGGTTAGGTCGGGGTGTGACTAGGGTGGGTAATCTAGGTTGTTTTATTTCTATGTTGGCCTGGTATGGTTCACAATCAGAGGCAGCTGTTTAGCGTTGTCTCTGATTGGGTATCATATTTAGGCAGCCATTTCCCCACTGGGTTTTTGTGGGATCTTGTTTATGTGTGTGAGCACATATGTGTGGCCTGTGAGCACGCCATAGCTTCACGTATCGTTTGCTTTTTATTGTTTGGTGCGTTTCACGTCAATAAATATGTGGAACCCATATCACGCTGTGCTTTGGTCTGAATGTTCTTACGACGATCGTGACAGTAATATGCATATGGGTGTTTTGAATAATCATCACCTTAGAAAGCATTGTACATTTTGTTGTGTTAGGCTTTGAAACAACATCCACAATGACCATGTTTTTCACTCAGTTTCAACCTGTGAGGTGAGTTATAAAAGCACATACTGTTTTGATGACAAGTGTCCAGAGTGCATAAAATGAGATTACCGTGACTCAATGGTCACCGTATACGGTCACCGCATCAGAATAATTTCTGCACAAGCTGTCAGAAACCATCTCAAGGAAGCTCATCTGATTGCTTGTTCTTTTGACCTGAGTGCAGTTCGGCATCGTAACCGACTTCAGTGGGCAAATGCTAACTTTCAATGGCCACTGGCACGCTGGATAAGTGTGCTCTTCATGGATGAATCCCGGTTTAAACTGTACCGGGCACAGGGAAGACAGCGTGTATGGCATTGTGTAGGCGAGCGGTTTGCTGATGTCAATGTTGTGAACAGAGTGCCCCCTGGTGGCGTTGGGTTTAAGCTACGGATAACGAACACAATTGCATTTTATCGATGGCAATTTGAATGCACAGAAATACAGTGACGAGTTCCTGAGGCCCATTGTCATACCATTCATCCGAAACCATCACCTGATGTTTCAGCATGATAATGCATGGCCCCATGTTCCAAGGATCTGTACACAATTCCTGGAAGCTGAAAATGTCCCAGTTCTTCCATGGCCAGCATACTCACCAGACGTCACCCATTGAGCATGTTTGGGATGCTCTGGATCAACATGTACGACAGCGTGTTCCAGTTCCCACCAATATCCAGCAACTTTGCCCAGCCATTGAAAAGGAGTGGGAGAACATTCCACAGGCCACAATCAACAGCCTGATCAAATCTATGTGAAAGAGATGTGTCCTGCTGCATGAGGTGAATGGTGGCCACAGCAGATACTGAATGGTTTTCTGATCTTTTTTCCACCGCTAGCGGAACCCCTTGCCAACAGCCAATGAAATTGCAGGGCGCAAAATTCAATCAACAGAAATCTCATAATTCAATTTTTTCAAATATCAAGTATTAGACACCATTTTAAAGATAAAATTCTCGTTAATCCAACCACAGTGTCCGATTTCAAAAAATATTTTCGGCGAAAGCAGAACATATCATTATGTTAGGTCAGCAACTAGTCACAGAAAGCATACAGTGATTTTCCAACCAAAGAGAGGAGTCACAAAAAGCAGAAATATTGATAAAATGAATCACTAACCTTTGATATTCTTCATCAGATGACACTCTGATGTTACACAATACATGTATGTTTTGTTCGATCAAGTTCATATTTATATCCAAAAACTTCAGTTTACATTTGGCTTTGCCTCCAAAACATCCCATGAATTTGCATAGAGCCACATCAAATCACAGAAATACTCATAATAAATATTGATAAAAGATACCAGTGTTATTCACAGATTAAAAGATATACTTCTCCTTAATGCAACCGCTGTGTCAGATTTCAAAAAAACTTTACGGAAAAAGCAAACCATGCAATAATCTGAGTATGGCGCTCAGAGACCAACACAACCCAAGAAGATATCCGCCATGTTGGAGTCAACATAAGTCAGAAATAGCATTATAAATATTCACTTACCTTTGATGATCTTCATCAGAATGCACTCCCAGGAATCCCAGTTCCACAATAAATGTTTGATTTGTTCCATAAAATTTTTGTACAAATTACTCCTTTTGGTTCGCACGTTCAGTACACAATCTAAACTCACGACGCGCGGACTGGTCCAGGCAAAAGTTCAGACGAAAAGTCATATTACAGTCCGTAGAAACATGTCAAACGAAGTATAGAATCAATCTTTAGGATGTTTTTAACATAAATCTTCAATAATGTTCCAACCGGAGAATTCCTTTGTCTTCAGAAAAGCAATGGAACAGAGCTCGTTCTCACGTGAACGAGCGTCACGAGCTCAAGGCATTCTGGCAGACCTCTGACTCATTCCCCTCTCATTCGGCCCCACTTCACAGTAGAAGCATCAAACAAAGTTCTAAAGACTGTTGACATCTAGTGGAAGCCATAGGAAGTGAAAAATGACCCCATAGACACTGTGTATTCGGTAGGCCAAGAGTTGAAAACCTACAAACCTCAGATTTCCCACTTCCGGGTTGGATTTTTCTGTGGTTTTTGCCTGCCATATGAGTTCTGTTATACTCACAGACATCATTCAAACAGTTTTATAAACTTCAGAGTGTTTTCTATCCAAATCTACTAATACTATGCAGGTATTAGCAATTGGGACTGAGTAGCAGGCAGTTTACTCTGGGCACACTTTTCATCCAAACGTGAAAATGCTGCCCCCTATCCATAACAAGTTTTAAGGTATCTGTGACCAATATATGCATATCTGTATTCCAAGTCATGTGAAATCCATATATTAGGGTGTAATGAATTTATTTCAGTTGAGTGATTTCCTTATATGAACTGTAACTCAGTAACATATTTGAAATTGTTGCATGTTCCTCTTTTTTGTTCAGTGTAGTTTAACACCTAAAGGTTAGCTTGTTAACTAGCCATTTTTTACATGATCTATTATTAGCTAGCTAGCCAATTTGACATGGTCCAGCAATCAATGTAGCCCAGCTATCATGTCTGTCAGCAGCAATCGTGATTAAACACTCTATGTTTAAAAGGGGATAATGTTAGCTAACTTCGCTAGGTAGGCCTACGTTGGTTGGAGAAAAAAGTACATTAGATCTACTTGCCACTATATTTAGCCTACTGTACAAAGTTTCTAACGGTAGCTTGAAAAATAAACATGATCAGCTAACAGTACATCAGCAAATGCGCCCTTCTGCTGCTTGACAGGCAGAGCCTACAAAGGATGGGAAATGAACCTGAATTAACCTTTTATCAGCAACAAGTCAATTTGATGGAAAAATCTTGGGTGAGAAAATGCACATTGTTTTTATGCAGAGTTTAGAATTTTCACATGAAAATCTGTCTCCAATTGGCTGGAAACCTATCTTCTGGCTTTCATAGAACAGGTGAGGGTCGCCTAAATTCACTGTAGTAGGCTAGGCCTAATATATAGGCTAGCATACAAATGGTGGATTAAAAGTCCAGCCTATAAATTAACTTCTAATTTACACATCTCAGTCTTTACTGTTCCCTTTTTGTGCAATTCATGCATCTCCACTGGCATCTCCACTGGCCTCTCTCTCTTCCACCCTCTTATAGCTATTGAACCAGTAGCCTAGCTCAATGCGTGTCCCAGATGTAGCAATAGAGTTTTGTCATTAATTTTGATCATTAAAAATATATTAAAGGAAAGAAGCACCTTGCTCTTGCTTGCTGGATATTAAATAGGCTACAGAGTTCACAGTGTGAACTGGCCAGGAAGTTTGAATAGTGAGAGCTTCTCTGGCGTGATGTGATCACATTGGCTGGTGGTAAAAATGCAATAGTCCTCTGTTCTCCCCACACCCAATGTTTATGTTTACAGTGAAATGTATTACGTCAGAATGACAAATGTTAGAATGCTTCCAATCAAATTACTGAATTAAGTTTGTTTTCCTATCAGTGTAATTTGCATAAACATTGTGATTGGATGATATCTATGAGGGTTATCGAATCAGGATCAAATCCCCTGACCTCCTCAAGCTCATTAATGATAGAAGGTTCATATTTGAAGATTGCTTAAAAGCCAGTCTTGTTGGCAAATGACAGGAGTAGCAAGGGGTGGAATGTAATAGCTGAACAAAGACGGCAACCAGGCTATTTGTAAGCAGCTTTATGTGATAATTGTTTTATTTAAAGTAAAGTAACACAATCTCATTGGGCTGAAAACAAAACAAAATGTAATCATTAACATGACAACAGCCATGAGGGTGTCTATTATCCCACCTTTTACTTATACATACTGAAACCTCTACATGAGACAAACACACAGGTTGACACCACACTGACCTCCAGCGCCATGGAACACTGAGCAGTGTGTTCCACTTTCCCCATGATGAGTCAATAAGGGAACAGGGGGGGCCTCGCCTAATGTTAATGAGACTACATAGATGAACATCTCACTTGTCCCCTCTACTCTGCCCTCTCCACTGGACGGATGCACCCATTAGCTCTCCGCTAATTAACAGAGGCAGAGACATATGAAAACCTTACTAATTACTCCATAAACCTTTCACTCTGGGGCTTTCAGGTAGCCAGCCACGAAGTGGTAGGCCACACAAGCCCGCAGAAAGGGACCGGCGAGTACTAAAGTACGTAGCGCATAAAAATCGTTGGTTTTTGGTTGCAACACTCTACCGAGTTACAAACTGCCTGTGGAAGCAACTTCAGCACAATAACTGTTCGTCGGGAGCTTCATGAAATGGGTTACCATGGCCGAGCAGCCGCACACAAGACTAAGATCACCATGCGCAATGCCAAGCGTCGGCTGGAGTGGTGTAAAGCTCGCAGCCATTGGACTCTGGAGCAGTGGGTAATGCAATCTCTGGAGGGATGAATCATGCTTCACTATCTGGGAGTCCGACGGACGAATCTGGGTTTGGCGGATACCAGGAGAACGCTACAGTACCTGCCCAAATACATAGTGCCAACTTTAATGTTTGGTGGAGGAGGAATAATGGTCTAGAGCTGTTTTTCATGGTTCAGGCTAGTTCCCTTAGTTCCAGTGAACGGAAATATTAACTCAACAGCAAACAGTCACATTCTAGACGATTCTGTGCTTCCAACTTTGTAGCAACAGTTTGGGGAAGGTTCTTTCCTATTTCAGCATGATTATGCCCTTGTGCGCAATGTGAGGTTCACAAAGAAATAGTTTGTGAGATGGTGTGGAAGAACTTGACTGGCCTGCACAGAGCCCCTGACCTCAACCCCATCAAAGACCTTTGTGATGAATTGGAAATCAGACTGGGAGCCTAATCGCCCAACATCAGTGCCCGACCTCACTAATGCTCTTGTGGCTGAATGGAAGCAAGTCCCCGTAGCAATGTTCCAACATTTAGTGGAAAGCCTTCCCAGAAGAGTGGAGGCTGTTATAGCAGCAAAGGGGGGACCAACTCCATAGTAATGCCTGTGATTTTGGAATGAGATACTTTTGTTCGTGTAGTGTATGTACTGTATATATAAATGTATATGCAAATGACTATTGTAGATGGAAATGGCTGATTTTGTTTAAAGGAATATCTACATAGGTCAACAGAGGCCCACTATGGGCAACCATCATTCCTGTGTTCCAATGGCATGTTGTGTTAGCTAATCCAAGTTTATAATTTTAAAGGCTAATTGCTCAGTAGAAAACCCTTGCAATTATGTTAGCACAGCTGAAAACTATTGTCCTGATTAAAGAAGCAGTAAAACTGGCCTTCTCTAGACTAGTTGAGTATCTGGAGCATCAGCACTTGTGGGTTTGATTACAGACTTAAAATGGCCAGAAACAAAGAAGTTTCTTCTGAAACTCGTCAGTCTTATCATGGCTCAACGCTGTGTACTACTCTCTTCACAGAACAGTGCAAACTGGCCCTAACCAGAATAGAAAGAGGAGTGGGAGTCCCCGGTGCACAACTGAGCAAGAAGACGAGTACATTAGAGTGTTTAGTTTGAGAAACAGACGCCTCACAAGTTGTCAACTGGCAGCTTCATTAAATAGTACCCTCAAAACACCAGTCTCAGCGTCAACAGTGAAGAGGCGACTCTCGGATGCTGGCCTTCTGGGCAGTGTTCCTCTGTGTTCTTTTGCCCATCTTAATCTTTAATTTTTATTGGCCAGTCTGAGATATGGCTTTTTCTTTGCAACTCTGCCTTGAAGGCCAGCATCCCGGAGTCACAACCCAAACAGATATCCGCCATGTTGTGGAGTCAACAGATGTCAGAATAACATTATAAATATTCACTTACCTTTGATGATCTTCATCAGAATGCACTCCCAGGAATCCCAGTTCCACAATAAATGTTTGTTTTGTTCAATGAAGTCCATCATTTATGTCCAAATACCTCCTTTTTGTTTGCGCGTTTAGCCCAGTAATCCAAATTCATGAGGCCCGATCACTAGGTCCAGACGAAAAGTCAAAAGATGTATAGAATCAATCTTTAGGATGTTTTTAACATAAATCTTCAATAATGTTCCAACCGGAGAATTCCTTTGTCTTCAGAAATGCAATGGAACTCAAGCTAACTATCACGTGAACACGTGATCAGCTCATGGCACTCTGGGAGAGACCTTACTCATTCCCCTCTCATTCGCCCCCACCTCACAGTAGAAGCCTCAAACAAGGTTATAAAGACTGTTGACATCTAGTGGAAGCCTTAGGAAGTTCAATATGACCCAATTTCCCCTGTATCTTGGATAAGCAAAAAGTTGAAAAACTACAAACCTCCGATTTTCCACTTCCTGGTTGGATTTCTTCTCAGGTTTTTGCCTGCCATATGAGTTCTGTTATACTCACAGACATCATTCAAACAGTTTTAGAAACGGCAGAGTGTTTTCTATCCAAATCTACTAATACTATGCATATCCTAGCATCTGGGCCTGAGTAGCAGGTAGTTTACTCTGGGCACGCTTTTCATCCGGACGTGAAAATACTGCCTCCTACCCCAAAGAAGTTAATGGTCCTCTAGGTGTTACAAATGAGTAGTGTTGTTCCACAGTGCTCAAGTGATCTTCATCTGGCTGTATTACTGCTCAGAGACAAGCTTCTGACCGGTCTCCCACATCTTTATTATAATGTTGAACATTCCCTCCAGACCCATAACTCAGTGTATTTCTGTGTATGGCTCTTCTTTGGTACTACTGAGCACTTTGTAACTCTATTCTTGCTTTGTGGTATTTCTATCACTTCTATCCAGGTTCAGTTTACCCCAGTGCCTAGTGGTAACCAACCTACAATAATACACCACTATGTGGTGTAGTTTTTACATAATATGTGAAAGATGACTCTTGTGCGACTTGTCTTTGGTACAATGTGTTTGTGTTTTTGCCTTATCTGTCCATCAGATATTTGTATGTTTGTATCTTGTTCTGTGAGTGTTTGTTTTGTGTCTATAGCAGTGGAAGAGTGTCCTATATCTCCTCTGATATCTTTGGAGCAGCTTGTCCCAGATAGGCCTGTGATTGATCGGGACACTTTAGCCTGAAGGGTCCTGCTGTGTCCGCAGTGGGCCTGCAGTCATCTTCATCACTTTCACTTAAACCAGGAGATCATCCTGCAGTGATAAATTGAGAAGGGGGGGTACTGAGTCAGAGTGTAGGGGTGGGTGGGAGAGGGGTCTAATGAATGACCCCTGGTTTGGGCCAATTACTCAATTAGCTGATCTGAGAAAGTGCTTTGTCTTTCTCAGACATTGTGTTTCTAGCTTGTCACAATGTTTGCCCTTAGCACACATATGGAGGAGGGAGAGAAGGATGTCTGATGATAGCCCAAGGTCAGGGAAGGCAGGCAGAGCCCCTCTATCCATCTTGCAAGCGCTGCTCTCTCTGCTTCTCCCCACCCTCTCTCTCCTGCCTTAATATTTCCCCTCCATCTATGTATCTCTGTTTGTATTATGTGCTGAATTTTGTATGTGCATTCAAAGTCCAGGGATGTATTCCGGATTCATATTTTTGGAGAAGAGCTGAGCAGATAATGTGGGATAAGGAGAATGAGAGTTGAAGCACTCTCAGGGTTTATTCCCATTTCTCTTGGAACACTTGGGGGCTTTTCCCACAGTTCCACTGGAAGATTGACATTCTGATGCATTATCTCCCTCCCACTGGGGAACTTAAAGCAATATGTTCAGCTTGGTCGTAGGCACACATTGTCAAGAACCCTTTACATGCTTTTCCTCCTGCTCGCAGAATGTGATTTATAGGCTAATTATAATTAATGGACACAGCTACACCATGGCGACATTGAGTGCTGTCACCATGGAGATGTAGTCTACTTCAAGGCGCTAGACATGAGGGTTTGAGTGAGGGGGGATGGGGTGAGGAGGGGTGGGGTAACAGAAGGGCTCATTCAGCGCTTCTCAATCAGCAGAGTGTGATCAGTAATTAGTCCCCCATCATTACTGGGACTGGAGAGCAAGGCCCGAGGAGCTCCGCGGGACCCTCCAGATAACACATAGAAGGGGATGCAATGGAGCACATACACACTAAACCACTAAACTACAGGATGCTCCAGCCAGCCCAGAGTAAGACTCCCATAAACATACAGAGAAGACACATGGACACGCATGTTCACACACCCACACCCACACCCACACACCATCATCGCATAGCCCACACCATGTTATAGAGGTTTTCTCATTTGAATATAGATTTAAGAATGCTATTCCCAATTACCTTCCTTTCCTTCATCCACGTGACTGTTTTATTTCCCATCAGCACCTTTTCAACCCATCTATTTCGTTCCCGCCTTAGCAGTGGCTCCTGGCCGGGAGAGTCAGTACAATGCTGCCCCCTGACCTCCCCTCACCTCAGGGCAGGCCCACCAGGTATCCATGTTGACCCTGCAAAGGGACGGGGCCAGAGGACAGACTCCATAGATATTTATCCTGTAACCATGAGAGCAAGCATGCCAAACCGCTTGGGTCTCCTCCCTCTGGCTAATGTGAAATACTGGACCTCATACAGGTCCTTGTGGGCTTAATTAGAAAGAAATACTATAATCCACTGATATTTAGAGAGTTGATTATCATATGATTTGAATAAATGCAATCTGAAGAGTTTAAATATGGTAATATGTAGGTTCATATGTACTTATTTTAAAACTCTTTTTGTGACAATTGAATAAAAAAATATAAACTATATATAAAAGGTGGAAAGTTACTGAGCTCTTCAATGAGGCCATTCTACTGAAGGGTGTGTGGTGGGTGTAAAAAAGCATCCTCGTTTGACAAGCAACCTTGGACGTTTAGTGGGGTAGATTAGGAGATAAAGGAGGTAAGTACAAACTATTGAATCATTTTACTTTGGAAACAGAAATATAAAATGCCTCCACCCCCAACCCATTCATCCAACCACAACACTCTTCCCTCCCACACCCTTTATCTCCTAATCTACCCCACTAAACGTCCAAGGTTGCTTGTCAAACGAGGATGCTTTTTTTACACCCACCACACACCCTTCAGTAGAATGGCCTCATTGAAGAGCTCAGTAACTTTCAACGTGGCACCGTCATAGGATGCCACCTTTCCAACAAGTCAGTTCGTCAAATGTCTGCCCTGCTAGAGCTGCCCCGGTTAACTAAGTGCTGTTATTGTGAAGTGGAAACGTCTAGGAGCAACAACGGCTCATCCACAAAGTGGTAAGACATACATGTTCAGGAATGGGACAGTTGTGTAAGAATCGTCTGTTCTCGGTTGCAACACTCACTAACGAGTTCCAAGCTCCATGAAATGTGTTTCCATATATACAGTATATATATATACATATATACAGTACCAGTCAAAAGTTTGGACACACCTACTCATTCAAGGGTTTTTCTCTATTTTTACTATTTTTTATATTGTAGAATAATAGTGAAGACATGAAAACTATTAAACAACATATGGAATCATGTAGTAACCAAAAAAGTGTAAAACACATCAAAATGTATTTTATATTTGAGATTCTTCAAAGTAGCCACCTTTGCCTGGGTGACAGCTTTGTACACTCTTGGCATTATCTCAACCAGATTCACCTGGAATGCTTTTCCAACAGTCTTGAAGGATTTTCCACATATGCTGAGAACTTGTTTGCTGCTTTTCCTTGACTCTGCGGTCCAACTCATCCAAAACCATCTCAATTGGGTTGAGGTCGGTTGATTGTGGAAGCCATGTCATCTGATGCAGCACTCCATCACTCTCATTCTTGATCAAATAGCTCTTACACAGCCTGGAGGTGTTTTGGGTCATTGTCCTGTTTAAAAACAAATGATAGTCCCATTAAGCGCAAACCAGATGGGATGGCGTATCACTGTCCTGGCGTAGCCTTCGTTGTCCTGAAAAGAAAATAGTAAAACACTTCAATGTGAGGCTAAATAAGAGGGCAGAGCAAGTAGATTAATGAAAGTAGTGAATTTCAGCTTTTTCGCTGTGGGAATCCCTGGGACCTAAGAAGCTTTTAAAAGTGTCACCTGGATATGTTAAACATCTGTGTTCCATCACTTGTTCCATACCTGTTGTTCTGTTCTGCTTGTGCGTAAACAGGAAAAATTGATTGTTTCACTGCACTTGCAATTCTCGGGAAGCTGTAACGACAACTATTTCCTCCAAGGAAATGGATGCATATTAGAAAAGGTTAGCTGAACGCTGCAGCAGTGCTGCTTGTATATTTTCATTGTCCATGTATAACCTTTGTTCCCTGATTCAATTCAAAATATCTGACTCCAACCATTTATACAAGCCTGACATTACAGATGGAAAATGCTCCTGATTAATAGCATCTCCTGCTGGTTTGTATTTCACAGTGTGAAGTTTGTATGTGTGTGTGTGCAAATACGGGTAGCACACAGCTTACCTTTCAGCACCACCAGAGGCACTAAATCTCTCAGAACCCAGGCTTCTTCTCGAATCTGAAATGCGTAAACAAACACCATGCTGCTAAAACAGCCACAAACCCACTCAGTTAGACACCTTTGTACCAACAAAGCACTGCAGCACAGGATCCTGCTCTGTGCTCCTCTCACTCCAAGTCTATAATTCCTGCATTCTATAAGGGCTTTGTCAGGTACCCATCTTCTTTCTTCCCAGGTTAAAACATTCAAGAAAGGTAATTTTCATGAGGAAGACTTCATTAAATTGGTTTATTCTACTCTTCTCCACTGTGTCACTACACACATAGCTCTAGATTTAACTCTATGCTAGAAAGGATAGAACAAAAAGATTTGGTGATTTTACTTTCATTGCCTAGTCTTTCTCATCAATTTATTTTTGTGCTATTTTTGCTATTTCCAAATGTCAGAAAGAACTCATCCAGTTATGAACATGAGAGAAGGCAATAGTTAGAAAGATGAAGAGATACAGTATAGCACTGTGGAAGGTAAAGTAGGAGACGGGGAGAAATACTGAAAATAAAAAAAATATTAAAACGCAACATGTTGCATGAGCTGAAATAAATGATCCCAGAAATCTTCCATGTGCACAAAAAGCTTATTTCTCCCAAATTGTGTGCACAAATATGTTTACATCCATGTTAGTGAGCATCTCTCATTTGCCAATATAATCCATCCACCTGACAGGTGTGCCATATCAAGAAGCTGATTAAACGGCATGATCCTTACACAGGTGCAACTTGTACTGGAGACAATTAAAGGCCAGCCTAAAATGTGCAGTTTTGTCGCACAACACAATGCCACAGTTGTCTCAAGTTTTGAATGAGCAACTGCGATGCTGACTGCAGGAATGTCCACCAGAGCTGTTGCAGAGAATTACATTTTCATTTCTCTACCATAAGCCGCCTCCAATGATTCCCTTATATGACCTGTAACTCAGTAAAATCGTTGATATTGTTACATGTTACTTTATATTTTTCTTCAGTATAATTTGCTTTAAGGGAAAGGGAAAAGGGGATACCTAGTCAGTTATTCAACTGAAACTTGTCTTCCGCATTTAACCCAATAGGCTAACTTATGTGATGACTTGATTGTTGTTAGATTGTTTTATTTTATGTTTTTGCTGTATTTTATCATGAAAGGGTGATTTTAATCTTCATTTGTACTCAAATCCTACTATTTGTAGTTAAATGCACTGCCAAAGTTAATTCACCTTTATAGTTCACACCAGCGAACAAAAAGGGACAGCATCCATGACTTTACCAATTGAAGTTAAGGTCCAAAAAGAGAAGAAAATACAGATATCTAAATACTTACGGTCACTTGAGTCAGCTCCAGAAGTGCTGCCCTTTTCCCTTTTCCATTTCATTAAGGAGTTGGAACTATTAAAGGATCCATATTCTCCTGTGTGCTTTTCAGAGCTGACTGGCAGCTCTTTTCAGAACTCCCTTTCTAACTTATTCAATTATCTTCCAAAATGTTTTTTGTTGAACTAGTAGACAAACTCCTTGAGAGCTTTTGTCATGGGCACAATGAATATGGGTGTGAGGGAGGCTTCGAGCTTTTCACTCCTATAACAATGACAGATTAATCTTGCTTTGCCTGAAGAATCGTTTCCAGAGGTAGGAGAGGTTCAATAAGTGTGAGCTGTGTACAATGATGAAGTTGAGTTAGATTTTTTTTTATGTCTAGGCCTATTGATATTTTGTACTGTCTGTAACCCATATGGCAAATGACGAGTAAATAACAATTATGACGAGGGTTCAATGTTTTTATACCCATAATTACATTTACTTGGGTGCTGGTTGAGACTACATATCATATTATTACATGATCACTATGAAATGTTACATTCCATCTCAGATCTGTCATTTATTGTCTCCATTGCTATGTCCATCATATCCTTCCCAGTATGTATTTTCTATGTGTTTCTTTGTTGCCATATCCATTTCAAATGATTAACTGCCTGGGGGGAAATGATAGCCCTGCTTTACATTTGGTAAAGTTTGGTCACCCTGAGGGGCTGAATTTTAATCACACTCTGTTTCCAAGCCATTAAAAACAGCGAGTGACGTTTATTAGACGGAGAAGGAAAATAAACAACCCTTAATTGGCTCACATGGAGACCGTTCCTCTCTCTGCTTCACCACATGTTGGAAAATAAAATAGTCTCTAATACTGTGAAACAGATAGGCCTGAGCATTGTAATGCAATATAGCTCTGCACAGACATTGTGCCAATCAAAGAGAGGGCACGCAATATTCTGACTTATTTGCAAAGTTTTGAGACTATTCTCTGATTCGTGCTTGAGACTTGACTTGGAAAATGAACTAAACAAGCAGGGATAACATTATATGAACAGTATATGTGTTCTTGGGGTTAGATGATCACTTTTCAAGCATGCATAAAAACATTAATAAAAAGGTGATGTGACAGTGGTGTTTATCAAAAGAATGGGACTTTCTCAATAATAAGTGCTAATAATATTCTTGCAATAAACTGATTTGCCTAAAACAGACTTGAAAACTGGTGAATTTTACTTCCTTAGAAAGTCTCGTCCCTGTAGTTGCTTCCTCCCTGTATAGGAGAACCCCTGTGGCCTTCCCTGGAGATGAGTCACAGCCCTATCTCTCTGTTACAGATGGATCCCTCGTTTAACTGAGGATGAGCCTGACAATGAGGAGAAATCTAATTAATTTGCAACACAGATATTCCTCAATGCCTGAATTATGCAATAGAGCAGACAATAAAGTCAGAAAACATGCTTGTTCTATCTCTATTTCCCCTGATAAAACAACCTTCCTTAAAGGGACAAGCTAGTGTCAGAAACAAATGTCCCGCAGGCTGTCTTGACATCCTGCAGCGCTTGTTGTGCTGATAACCATCCTTCCTATCACTTTGCTAAATGTCATTTTCCCCCAAAATAAAAAAGGTCAAAAAAATAAACAAGACTTCACACAGATTTAATTTGGGCATTTGTGTCCTTTCATGAAAAACATGTTTCTATTTATAGTCAAATTACAGAGAAGAGAGAAAGATTGCACAAGTACACATTAATGATGCATGTTTACAGACATATTCAATCTCTCCCTATCCCTGTCTGTTGTCCCCAATTGCTTCAAGATGTCCACCATTGTCCCTGTACACAAGAAAGCGAAGGTAGCTGAACTAAATGACTATCGCCCCGTAGCACTCACTTCTGTTGTCATAAAATGCTTTGAGAGGCAAGTTAACCCTAGGATGCATAGTTAACATGATGCCCCATATGCTGGGTCAAAGTGACCCGATAATGTAATATGTGTTTTATTTATATGGGTCTAAAATATTATCCATTTTGTGGAACATAATTATTTTGAGTGATGATTTGGACCTTTCAATAATTATTTTACTGTTTGAAATGTTTTTAGTCTCTCTTCAACAGTTTGATACACATTTCAATGATAACATATTATGAAAATTCATAATGGCCATTGAAAATATTTGCATATTTTTCTTACAATCAATCTTACAATCAAAGTTTCACATTCAACCTTTTAGTGTGAAGAACACAAAAAAAAACACTGTAAGCATGTTTTATAATATTTCAAAACATTTTTTTTTTAAATCCAAAGTTCATCATGAATATAAACAACAACACTAACAATTGTGAATTGAGAAAACATGAACACTAAAAGGTGTGTACGTGTGTGTGTGATGCTTACTTATGCTGTCTTAGTCCATGCATTTGTGACAAACCACAAGCATTTGACTGTAGTCTTTGCAGATGGGTGCGTTGCACTGAGAACACCAGCAGCTGACTTTTCTACCCTTTGCGCTTGGGCAGAGCTGGCACCTCTTCCTCTTCCGGCCCTGGCTGCTCTGAGTGGTGGTGGCATGGCTCTCTTTCATCACCCCACATCTTACCATTGCCTCAGTTCTTCTGTGGAGATGGGAGAACCTTCCAAAAGGACAATCAACTCTGCAACACTCCAACAATCAGTCCTTTATGGTAGAGTGGCCTGACGGAAGCCACTCCTCAGTAAAAGGCACATGACAGCCCGCATGGAGTTTGCCAAAAGGCACCTAAAGGACTCTTAGACCATGAGAAACAAGATTCTCTGGTCTGATGAAACCAAGATTGAACTCATTAGACGGAATGCCAAGCGTTACTTCTGGAGGAAAGCTGCTCATCCACATGAACCTTCCTCTACAGTTTTCTAGGAAAAGGTCCCACACATACCAGAAGGCTGCCAGGTGGTCTGTTGCCTCTCTAAACACTCTGGTCCTCTTGTCATCAAGCCTGAGGTAGCGACGGATATCGTCATATCTTACGACCGACATGGTGGCCTTATACATTGGATTCTGCAGTGGATCCAAAAATAGCTCCCATGTGGAGACATCCCAGCTTTTCTCCACACGGCGAGGAGGGTTAAACCAATAAAGACCTTTAGTTCCTCTTTGGTGACCTCACTCCACTCTGTCTCTTTTGCTGTCGCTATTCTCTGTCCTTCTAAATGTGTTCGCATTAGGACCTCCTTAATGATGTTGTCACTAATGAGCAGCTCCCAGGCATCTTTTGGTGACACAGCTGTTGACCCCGGCAAAGGCCTTAGGCAGCTCCTCAGGATGTTATGGCTTCTGGTCCTGCCTTTAGTGTCGAGGGGGGGGGGGGGTGTTCACTCCAGTTAGACCCCTTTTTACTCAGTCTATTTGACTGGTTTTCACTCCCCATCTGTAGAATCATCTAGGACAGACAGCTGGACTACCAGGTGCATCTGAATTGGATACCTCAGATTCTGAGTCAGAGGCACCAATGGCTTCCTCATCCAGCATCTGTAAAACCATTTTGGTTGTATATCTGGCAACATCCTATTGAGCCTCCTTATGAAAACTCCTTTCACTCAATGAGTTAAAAAGAAGAAATGAAAATGAATTAATCAACATTAAAAATAAGATATTTAATACATATTTTATTAATTACATTGATTTTATTGTTGTAGCAAAAAGAAAGGTCAGTTTGACAAGTACAATGCAGTGAATTCCATAGGGAACATACGGGTCATATTTGACCCACATATGAAAACTTGGGGTAGTGATGCAAAAACTACTTGAACTTAACAAATAAGAAATTAAAAGACAAAAATAGGATGTTAGAACATTAAAGACACATTATTTCAGGGATTCCTGGAATATTAGATGATTTCATTTTTGGAGGATCAACACAGAAAAAAGAACATTAGGCTGGGTCATTTTGACAAGCATATGCATCCTAAGGTTAAGGATCATATCACCTCCACCTTGCCCAACATCCTAGACCCACTGCAATTTGCATACCATCCCAACAGATCCACGGATGATGCAATCGCCATTGCGCACTGCACACTGCCCTATCCCATCTGGACAAGAGGAATAACTATGAAAGAATGCTGTTCATTGACGACAGCTCAGCCTTAAACACCATAATACCCTCCAAGCTCATCATTAAGCTCAGGGGCCTGGGTCTGAACCCTGTCCTGTGCAACTGGGTCCTGGACTTCCTGATGGGGCAGGTGGTGAAGGTAGGCAACAACACCTCCACTATGCTGATTCTCAACACAGGGGCCCCACAAGGATGCATGCTCAGCCCCCTCCTGTACTCCCTGTTCACCCATGACTGCGTGGCCACGCATGTCTACAACTCAATCATCAAGTTTGCAGATGACACAACAGTGGTAAGCCTGGTTAGCAACAACGACGAGACAGCCTACAGGGAGGAGGTGACGGCCCTGGTGAAGTGGTGCCAGGAAAATAACCTCAACCTCAACAAAACACAGAAGCTGATTGTGGACTTCAAGAGACCGCAGAAGAAGCACACCCCCATCCACACCAACCGGGCTGTAGTGGAGAAGGTGAAAAGCTTCAAGTTCCTCGGCGTACACATCACTGACAATCTGAAATGGTTCACCCACACAGACAGTGTCATGAAGAACGTGCAACAACGCGTCTTCAACCTCACTGTTGATGTTGAGACTGATGTTTTGCGGGTGCTATTTAATGAAGCTGCCAATTGAGGACTTGTGAGGCATCTGTTTCTCAAACTAGACACTCAAGGGTACTTGTCCTCTTGCTCAGTTGTGCACCGGGGCCTCCCACTCCTCTTTCTATTCTGGTTAGAGACAGTTTGCGCTGTTCTGTGAATGGAGTAGTACACAGCAATGTACGAGATCTTCAGTTTATTGGCAATTTCTTGAATGGAATAGCCTTCCTTTCTCAGAACAAGAATAGACTGATGAGTTTCAAAAGAAAGTGCTTTGTTTCTGGCCATTTTGAACCTGTAATCAAACCCACAAGTGCTGATGCTCCAGATACTCAACTAGTCTAAAGAAGGACAGTTTTATTCATTCTTTAATCAGACAACAGTTTTCAGCTGTGCTAACATAATTGCAAAAGGGATTTCTAATGATCAATTAGCCTTTTAAAATGATAAACTTGGATTACCTAACACAACTTGCCATTGGAACACAGGATTGACGGTTGCTGTTAAAAGGCCTCTGTACGCATACTGTATGTAGATATTCCATTCAAAATCAGCGGTTTCCAGCTACAGTAGTCATTTACAACATTAACGATGTCTACACTGTATTTCTGATCAGTTTGATGTTATTTTAATAGACAAAACTTTTTCTTTTCTTTTCAAAAACAACAACATTTCTAATTGACCCCAAACTTTTGAATGGTAGTATATATACACATACCGTAAACAGTGCCAGTCAAAAGTTTGGACACACCTACTCATTCGAGGGTTTTTCATTATTTTTACTATTTTCTACATGGTAGAATGAAAGTGAAGACATCAAAACTATGAAATAACACATATGGAATCATGTAGTAACCAAAAAAGTATTAAACAAATCTAAATATTTTATATTTGAGATTCTCTCTTTTTAGATTTAGCATTTCGCTACACTCACAATAACATCTGCTAAATATGTGTATGCGACCAAATTTGATTTGATTTTGATTTGTTTCCCAAGACCAATAGTTTATATAGAGCCAGAGCTACAGTTCTTGAAAGCATAAACAGTTCAAATCTTGTAAGGTTGAAATTTCATTATAAATTCACGGTTAATCTCAGTAACTTCCAAACAGTAAAATAATTTGCACCTTGTATCTGTTACTATAATTGATTGCCTGGAGCACATAACATTTCTAATTTGGAAGCAAATAATTTATGAGGTTATATAGTCCCCCAACCGAAACAGATTCAATTACCTTGGACTGAGAAACTATTCCCTGCTCAGTAACGCTCTCACTTTCTTCCTTGATATGAGGGCTCAGTGATAATGAATGAAAGTTAAGCAGGGACAAAGTGTTTATTCGTTACTGAGTGGTCCCTCAGCCTCCTGTGGTACCTATGTCAATCCCACTCAGCATTCATTGACCAGTTTAGAGATGCTCACTTTTCATCATGATCAATCTAACCAAGCATTCTCTGTTCACTATACTGCATTCTGGGTGAATGGGAAACTCTCTATTAATTATGTTATCCCCCTGTCCTGCTATGGCAGTCATGGTTGTGATGATTAGATTCAACATACTGGTAGGATACTAATGATTGAGTCAGAATGATTGAGAGTGAATACATCTCTATTCAGGCAGTACCAGATGCACGAATAGGAGGAAAACACAATGGCTGCCACACAATACAGACCTGATGGTATAACAGGAATAGCTGCTGCTGCTGCTGCTACTGTTGCTCTGTCCTATTGGCTTCACACAGTGGACTCAGTGGAAGAGGGGAACTTTTACACCAAGGCAAAGGTAGCTCTCTCTAAACTGCTGTATGAGCCTGACATGTGAGGGGAGTTTCATTAAAATCAAATGGAGCACATCTCAATGAGTGATCTTAGAATTCCAAGATGCAGGGATTCAGAGAGAAGCACGAGGTGTGTGTGTATGTGTGTGTATGTGTGTGTATGTGTAAATGAAGCTGTCACTGGGGTAAATCTCACTACAAACCCATTCCGAAAGGATCCTCGTATTAAATGACAGAGAGCACATTCCCATGGCCTCTTAAAGATACAGCACATGCTCTATGTGTGAATTATTTCTCTCTCTGTTTCATGTCCGTGGAGGTGACACTGCCGATACAACATGTAGATTTGTGTATGTGCTTGTGGGACTTCTTCACACAGGGAACTAAGAGTGACAGACAGACTTTTCAGAGGAAACGTGGGATTTCTTTCTCTCTTTATCTTCACAGTGGGTCAAATGATGGATGTGAAGTTTTCACTGCTCTGTCTGAGATATCAAGAGGTTGTATCACATAATGGTTTCCTGCCCGCTCTTACTCATCTGCTCCCAGTTCCTTCCCAGCCTGAGTGCTAGAGCAGGAAGTAATTAATAACATTACGTTCTGTAATTACCTTCACTCTCTGTCCCCAAAGCTCAGGGGAACAGTACTGCTGCTAATATGAGGGTTACAGACAGAGAGCAATAGTCATAAAGGGCAGCAAGATGATTATGTTTCATCAAATGACTAGCACTACCATTCCCTTCTAATACCTTGACAGTAGCCAGAGTTGAGACAATGTACCGCTACTACTCTCGCCAACTTTACTCTAGTCTTGAACAGAGCTAAACAGGACGGCAGTTTACCTTTTCTTCTTGGTAATTACTGTCAGTGATTGGCCAAAGGGTTTACTCAGCTGATGCCCAAGGTAGGGCTGTGGCAGCTATCAAATTTTGTCAGCCGGTTATTGTCATGCAAAAGACTTCCGGTCTAGCGATAATTGACTGGTAATTAACATAAAAACGTTTAGCATCCCCAGGACTCCACGCTTACAAGGCGCATACAGTACAACCCGCTGATGCTCCCCTTTGGAACTTCTACATTTAAAAAGTCTAATAAATCATTGCAATATACAACATCACAATAAATCCATTATTTATTTTAGGTAGGTCTAAAGAAACTTTAAGATATGAAGCAAATGTATTTCAGAAGAACAGGATATAAGTTGGCCTACTGTAAGTTGTGGCTATGTGTCATGTCATAGGCTTGTTCATTTAGCAGACAAATCATATTTTATTTGTTACATGCGCCGAATACAACAGGTTTAGACCTAACAGTGAAATGCTTACTGTCACGACTCCGACCGAAGGTGACTCCCCTTCCCGTTCGGGTGGCGCTCGGCGGTCGTCGTCGCAGGCCTACTAGCTGCCACTGACTCTTTCTCCTCCCCCTCCTTATGTGTTTATTTGTTACACCTGTGTTGAGGTGATTATAATTAGTTGGGCTTTATTAGTCAGCCAGCCCGTACGTTTCTTTGTGCGGGATTGATTCAGTTGTACATTGGTATCGGGAGTAGACGAACGTATTGTTTGTTTCGTTCATAGAGTGTATTTGGACTGGGTTTTTGTCCCCCGTGTATGGGACATTTGTTTGTTACACCCAGTGTTTTCGTGGGGACATTGTTTACCGTGAGTGCATTAAAAGCACTATATTGAACTCTCTGTTGTTCCTGCGCCTGACTTCACACCCCCCGACACCCAGAGCGTTACACTTACTGACAAGCCTTTAACCAACAATGCAGTTTTAAGAAAATAGAGTTAAGAAAATATTCACTAAATAAACTAAAGTTAATAAAAATAAAAAAAATAACACAATAAAATAACAATAATGGGGCTATATACAGGGGTTGGGTACCGAGTCAATGTGCGGGCGTACAGGTTAGTCGAGGTCATTTGTAGGTAGGGCTGGTGAATATGCATAGATAAAAAATGAGTAGCAGCAGTATAAAAACAAGATATTCATATAAGTCCAGTGCCACTATTATATGATTTCATAGCAAGAAGAATATATAATTGAACTTAAAAAAAAGAAATATAATATTTTTGTTGAGTGTAAAAGTAAAAATTTGAAACATGTCCTATATGCTAGATTTTGAGCTATTTGGCAACTTCAGTTGTGAATAATAAACCTTCTAACGTCTTAGAAATCAATTGAAGTCAGTTGAAGTCGGAAGGTTACATACACTTAGGTTGGAGTCATTAAAACTCGTTTTAAACCACTCCACAAATTTCTTGTTAACAAACTATAGTTTTGGCAAGTCGGTTAGAACATCTACTTTGTGTATAAAACAAGTAATTTTTCCAACAATTGTTTACAGACAGATTATTTGACTTATAATTCACTGTATCACAATTTCAGTGGGTCAGAAGTTTACATACACTAAGTTGACTGTGACTTTAGACAGCTTGGAGAATTCCAGAAAATGATGTCATGGCTTTAGAAGCTTCTGATAGGCTAATTGACATAATTTGAGTCAATTGGAGGTGTACCTGTGGATGTATTTCAAGACTTAGTGCTTCTTTGCTTGACCATGGGAAAATCAAAAGAAATCAGCCAAGACCTCAGAAAAAAAATTGTAGACCTCCACAAGTCTGGTTCATCCTTGGGAGCAATTTCCAAATGCCTGAAGGTACCACGTTCATCTGTACAAACAATAGTACGCAAGTATAAACACCATGGGATCACGCAGCCGTCATACCACTCAGGAAGGAGATGCGTTCTGTCTCCTAGAGATGAACGTATTTTGGTGTGAAAAGTGCAAATCAATCCCAGAACAACAGCAAAGGATATTGTGAAGATGCTGGCGGAAACAGGTACAAAAGTATCTATATCCACAGTAAAACGAGTCCTACATTGACATAACCTGAAAGGCCGTTCAGCAAGGAAGAAGCCACTGCTCCAAAACCGCCATAAAAAAGCCAGACTACAGTTTGCAACTGCACATGGGAACAGAGATCGTACTTTTTGGAGAAATGTCCTCTGGTCTGATGAAACTGTTCGGCCATAATGACCATCGTTATGTTTGGAGGAAAAAGGCAGAGGCTTGCAAGCCGAAGAACACCATCCCAACCATGGAGCACGGGGGTGGCAGCATCATGTTGTGGGGGTGCTTTGCTGCAAGAAGGACTGGTGCACTTCACAATAAAGATGGCATCATGAGGGAGGAAAATGATGTGGATATATTGACGCAACATCTCAAGACGTCAGTCAGGAAGTTAAAGCTTGGTCGCAAATGGGTCTTCCAAATGGACAATGATCCCAAGCATACTTCCAAAGTTGTAGCAAAATGGCTTAAGGACAACAAAGTCAAGGTATTGGAGGGGCCGTCACAAAGCCCTGACCTCAATCCCATAGAAAATGTGTGGGCAGAACTGAAAAAGCGTGTGCAAGCAAGGAGGCCTACAAACCTGACTCAGTTACACCAGCTCTGTCAGAAGGAATGGGCCAAAATTCACCCAACTTATTGTGGGAAGCTTGTGGAAGGCTACCTGAAACGTTTGACCCATGTTAACTTCTTCTGGCTGCAAGCCCGAGGCCGGCCACAATATGACAACAGCCACTTCAAGTGCAGGGCGCGAAATTCAAAATATATTTTTTAGAAATATTTAACTTTCACACATTAACAAGTCCAATACAGCATATGAAAGATACACATCTTGTGAATCCAGCCAACATGTCCGATTTTTAAAATGTTTTACAGCGAAAACACCACATATATTTATGTTAGCTCACCACCAAATACAAAAAAAGGACAGACATTTTTCACAGCACAGGTAGCATGCACAAAGCCAACCTAACTAACCAAGAACCAACCAAACTAACCAAGAAACAACTTCATCAGATGACAGTCTTATAACATGTTATTCAATAAATCTATGTTTTGTTCGAAAAATGTGCATATGTGAGCTATAAATCAGTTTTACATTGCAGCTACCATCACAGCTACCATCAGAAATGGCACCGAAGCAGCCAGAGTAATTACAGACACCAACGTCAAATACCTAAATACTCATCATAAAACATTTCTGAAAAATACATGGTGTACAGCAAATGAAAGACAGGCATCTTGTGATTCCAGCCAATATTTCCGATTTCTTAAGTGTTTTACAGCGAAAACACAATATAGCATTATATTAGCTTACTACAATAGCCTACCACACTACCGCATTCATTCATCAAGGCACGTTAGCGATAGCAATAGGCACGTTAGCGATAGCGAATAAACCAGCAAAAGATATATAATTTTTGACTAATGTTGATAAATCGTTTACTGTTGACAGGAGAACAAGAGGAGACAATAGGACGAGGTGGATAATTTTATAATAAGGCCGTTTAATCACATGTAAAGATATCTTAGTAAAATCTTGCAGCAAGGCTCTTTCTGTCTGATTCTTATGGAACCGTCCGGAAAAGAGGGTAGTTTCAACAGTTGTACAGTTTTATATAGACAACAAGCAAAGTAGGTTGATCTGCGAGTCTGGCCTTCCGATTGGTCGATCTGGGTCTTGGGTAGTCCTGAACAGGCCTGGTGTCCACGTTCCATTGGTTCCTGAGATAGTTCTTTGTCTTGAGCTCCAACCCTGAGTTGTGTGTGTCTGTGTGATTGTCATGGGGGAGGGGAGTTGTGGGTGTCGTGTATATGTCTAATGAGTCCAGCATATGTCCAAGAGAAAGAGGGGGTGTGGGCATATTGTGTCAACTATAGCTAATGTTGAGAAGTTGTTAAAACAAGTTACCAATATCTAATACAATTTCTTACAAATCCCCCTCTTCACGTCTCACAAGAGACGTGACATAAAAGTATATAAAAAGACAAAACTAAAGGATAAAATTTGTCAGAAGACAAATTTTTAATTCCCTCTCTTCACGTCTCACAAGAGACGTGACATAAAAGTATCTTAGTCCTCGAATAGATAAACAGGTCCAGCTTCCCCATCATCAAGCAATGGGAACATTTGGGCCCTTTCCTGAATAGGGTCTATGGCGGCAGTGATAACACGGCTAGCAAGCGTCCGCGCACATGGAATGCAACAGCATCCACAAAGTACAAAAATGCCTGCAAATACGGAAATAGATACTAGGATAGAAGAAACCAGCGTCTTATATTTACCAAAAGCATCCATCCATGAGTCCCACATAGAAGTGTCCACTCCAGAATGCTGTTTCATCTTACCATTAAGGGTACGAAGTCCCTCCAATGCTACAGTCAGACTCCCATCCGTAGCTGTGTTATTGGGAATGAAAGTACAACACTGTTCACCAAACATTGCACAGACCCCCCCCGTTCAGTCAATAACATATCAACCGCGATTCTATTTTGAAATGCCATCAGGGACGTAGCTGCCAATTGTCCATGGACCGCCTCGAAGCCTTGTTGAGTCCAATTGCCCAGTTTCTGGACATTAAAATGAATATAGTTAATTCTGTCCACATTTTTACTAACTGTTCACCACCAACAGACAGAAGATTCAAACCCAGCTGTCACTTGGTCCACCAGTTTATATTCATCTGGCACCCCCTAGGGACACCAATAGCATCAATGTAAGTTGAGTTGTAAATGAGCAAGGACCAAAAAGGAGACCACTCCAATAACTACACCTGGAGTGGCCAACCACACATTAGTAAACCAAAGAACGAGAATATGTTAAACCCTCAGGTCCATCCCTCTATACAATCTGTACCAGGTGGGCTCGTCGCCACCCGGGAACTTCAAACCTTCACAACAGGGAGGACAAACATCACTTTTTATTCATTCAACAACATCATCTACAGCAAACCAAAGGTCCTCCTCTGTCAGCCCACTCTCCTGCGGAAGCTTGTTTTCGTATCAGCCTCTCCAACTGGAGCATCAAGCAACGGCATCATACCAGAGGCCCCTTACACATCTGTAACAAACTTCTTCAAACAAGGTATGATACAAGCAACACAGAAATGAAAAACAACAACTAGTGTCAGAAATCCAGTAATCATCATCGCAGTGTACTTACCAAAACAACCACCCAGCCAGGGGAACAGTCCACTCTCCTCCACACCTGCAAGACCCTTCATCTCCACTGATAACCTTGCCAACCCACTCAGAGCTTTTGAAATGCTCCCATCCGGACTAGTATTGTTAGGAACAAACGTGCAACACTGTTCTACAATCCTTTTACATACACCTCCCTGGTTGGCCAGACTTATGTCCAGTGTTAGTCTATTGTGTCTACTGGTTTGTGAGGTAGCATCCAATTGTTCAGCCATCCCTGTAAGTCCTGTGTGGGTGTGTTTAACAAATCATCATTAATTATAGTAGATATAATTGATCCAGACCTTTTGTTTTAGCATCAACAATAGCTGGGCCAATGATGGGCATCAGATGCCACAGGCCATCATTCCTGTTTAATGTCTGGAATTCGTGGGGGACCCCTATTGGGACCCCCAACAGGTTGGTGTGCATGTTATCTGTACCCTCGGACCAAGGAGCGTCACGGTTCTGCCGTCTCCTGGGTTGGTACCGAGTCTCTGTGTCATGTACAGCTCCCAGAAGTTGGTTAGCTATAACCTCAATAATAGGCAATGGTGGTATCAGACTGGCCAAAACACATGTGCAACGACAATTTCCTTTCAAAATGGGGTCAACCGCCTGGCAGGTCCACACATCCACCATACATCAGCAACACCTCTAGTTAATAGTGGCATTAGTGATGCAGGTAGTAGTAGGGAGCCTTCCATAGTCTATACCTCTACCTGTACCAGTGATACAGCTGTTATATCCCCCATATGCCTTAACTCCCCACGGTACCTTCTGGGGAGGGACTTCTGGGAACACAAGACTCAGAGTTTTACACAGGGTTGAATTTGGCTTGAACTTTCCAATATGCACATCCAACCTTCCCCATTACTTAGGACAAATGGGTGAGCAGCCAGAATAGGTCTGGCATGTCCACATACGACACAGTCCTTTCTATTAAGTGTTTTGTAGGCCAACCACATATTCTCCCTTTCCTCATAACCAGTTTCAGTCCCCAAATGTTCACTATCTGAGATGTCTTTTATATTTATTATCTGTACCAGATTGGAGAGCTTAGGTGATGGCGTGGGACTTGGTCTTGAAGTGGTGGAGGAGGCCGGCTGAACCCTGGTCCGTTGGAACTGGTGGTGGTTCTGGCAGCACTGCGATGGTAACATCCCCATCGTATCCTAATCAGACATCTCAGGACTACAAGCAGTCCTGTAAAACCCCACCCTCTCCCCGAGAACACATCATCAGCCAGAGATCAAACAACACTTTCACTTCTATGAATGTACACAGTGTTGAGAGGTCGGGGTCAGGGGATTCTTCATTAAGGAGTTGATCCCCGAGCTCTATTAGCAACGGTTCTTCTCCTTAACTCTGTGATCATTCGGCAGTGTCAGTGTGTCTCACCCTCCAAGTGCGATATGCCCCCAGGTCGAGTGATTCACCTTCTCCCTTAATTCACCTGCAATGCATAAACTCCTGGACATACAGGTTTGGTTAACAAACAGTTTCTCATGTTCTTTCTGATTATATATTTAACTTCTATGCCTATTTTTTTTTAGCTAGAAATTTTTAATTTTAAATAAGTTTATTATCCAATAGGCCCCATCCTTTCCTAGACCACAATGTACCCTCCTTCGTTTGATACCTGGCTCTGGCCAGGTATCAACCTTACCTACCCTAAATAATGACTTAGTACATCATATCATATAGGAACGTCCCTTTTATTCGCCGCATATCCAATTCTCCCTTGGGCGTACATTCATATCTATTCTTTTCCAATTCTCTGTCAAGTGACTTATCTACTTTGAAATGTATCTGTGCTGCTTATATATGTTAACCCCTTTCTCTCCTATCTTATTTCACAGCCTACCTTGCTCATTTCCTGGTCCACCCTCCCCACTCTGCTCTCAAACCTTCAAGGTCTCAACAGTGCGGGGTAGACCCATCTGTCTGCCTTTTTCTAATAATAGTCAATAACAACTATGTGTTCCTTTACAATATTAACTAAGTGTCTCACTGTTTTTACTTTATCTGCATGGATTTAAAAATAACAACAGGTCTTATAGTGTCAATCTCTAAAGTCCTAACATAACCTTAATTAACCTATCTCTATCTTCTAATGGCCAATACAAATGCTTACCTTATGGTCAAGAGTTATAAACTCTATTATAATCAATTTACCTCAAAACTAGTATCCCAAATGACACAACCTCATTATTCTCACTACATTTTCCCCGTGAGTGATCAAGTCACCGGAAAAATGCAACGAAAACAGAAAATAGGTCAAAAGGTTACACCTACATTCGTGTTCCATATCTAGACATACCAAAAGAACCCTTTATCTTCTCAAAGTCCCTTGCCTAAATAAAACTCAGAAAGTAAAACTCCTATTCCCATATGAGTGTATTCTTTTAAGATATCTTATCTCTGGGAACACGGAAACCCTTAACCTTAATGTTTACTTCAAAAAACAAAATTATGTCACCAGCATTCAACCAGGCTCCCCGTCGGCTGGGAGACCATTGGGTGCTGCAATACTGCCATCTTCTGTCCATTCTCTGCACAGCTCTCCACCCACTCTTATTCAACCTTCTCAATTTGAGCCATATTAGTTTCTTATTTTAACTATTGTTTTCTAAATTTTTAATTTTTTTAATTTTTTAATCTATTATTACCTAGTTAGACTAGAATGTCCGTGACATACATCCATGGGGATCCGGTTATAGTTATTCTATTAACCATGTGAAAGTGCCCAGGGACACCCCAAATATCAGTAGGAATATCACAAATAAGGGGCCAGATATCCCTAGCCTTGCCCAGGGAGGGAGAAATATCCCTCTAACTGGGCGAGGTTCCTTTATCAGGGGAGGCGGAGTTTGATGCCGCATCACCTGAGTCAGGAATGTCTTCATTTGGAATCGAATTTAAGCTGTTTAAATCAGCTCTTACTTCTGTCAGTGTTCTAGAAGGGATTGGGGCTGGAGTGCAATGTGTGAGGTGGTGCCAAGGTGCGCCTGATTTACCTTTGACCTGGACTGAGTGTGAAGTAACCTCCCTCACTTCGTACAGTCCAGTCCACCTGGGTTCTAGCCACTTTCTCTTGTGGACTTTCACCCCACCCAGTCACCAATTTTTCCTTCAGTGGTGCCGGATCTCCCGTCAGCTTCCCCGTTGGACCTTGTGAATCTGTGTGGAGAGAGCTGCAGAAAGTTCCGTCAATTATCAGACATTACAATTTGTTGTACATCAAGGGCGGGCATATGACCTCCCTCCCTTGGTGAACCCAGCATGACTCCTCCAGCCATTGTCTCATGAGGAGAGAGATGGGTGCCTGCACCTGGAGAGGCTATCATGGCCAGCAACGCCAGGGGCAGGACTTTAACCCAAATCAACTTCAAACCTGCACATACCTTTGATTGGCGCGTTCCACGAGACTTATGAGATTGTGGCCTGTACACTAACCCCATCATTAAACAACATCCATTAATCAGTTGACATTTACACATCCGACCCTATTGGTACATGGAGCGTTTGTCATTAAACAATACACACCCAATCTTTCCTCCACCTGTCTCAGGTGTTGGTTACTGAAATGGGACCCGTTTGTCGGATCAGATTTGCCTCGGAACTCCATACCTTAGTATGAGTTCGGTTCGCAGCCACTTAATGACCGATTTTGCATCCTCCCTTGCTGTTGGTATTGCCTCAACCTATTTAGAGAACCTGTCTACCATAACTAACAGGTACCTTTTCCATTTGTCACATTGTCTTGCCCCATATCTGTGTAATCTATGCTGATGTCCTGCTAACCCATTGTGGTCCATCAGTATGGACTGCTCCATGAGCATACGCTGAGTCGGTGTAGATGTTTACAGTCTTTCCTTCAGCCTTTTCCAAAGCTTGTGTTAACCCTATGATTTCTGCCAGTTGGGCCGATGCAGGTTGTGGGATGATGGCAGATTCCAAGGTCACGTGTGACCCGTCTGGAAGCTGTTGTACCACTTCGTATGCTGCTATGTTCCCTTCCTCTCCTCTATAGCAGCATCCATCTGTTTATAACCATAGGTCCGGGTTGGTGAGTGGTTCGTCCCCCAGGTCAGGTCTCAGTTTCAGTTCTTGTGCAGCTCTTTCTGCACAGGAGTGGGGCAGACCTTCTTCAGCATTGAGTGCGTCTGCCATGTTTTTGTCAGTGTTGCCAAATGTGATGTGTGATTGTGTGCATTTATTCTGGATTTTCGTTTTTCTTTCAGCGCTGAACGTGAATTCTTTGCTCATCAGATATGCTGCAACCCCATGGTGGGTGTGGATTTCCAATGGATGGCACATTATCATGTGGGCTGTTTTTCCAATAGCTTTTGCCACTGCAGCCACATACCTGGAGCATGTGGTTTGTCCTTCTTCAATGTGGCCCAGTTTGGAGGAGTGATACCTCAACACTCTACTCTCCCCCTCTAGGTTCTGGAAAAGGATGGATGATGTAAATCCTTCTTTTTCAGAAAGATCCAGATGGAACTTGTTTTTTTTTTAAGTCAAGTGCTGTTAAGGCTACTGCCACTTAGAGATCTGTTTTCAAGAGTGCAAAAGCCTTTGATGCTTCAGTAGTCCAGGTCAATGATGAGTGTAGGTTAGTGGTGAGCAGCTTCAGGGCCATGGGGCATATTCGTCAGACATGCCCTGGAAAGGGGGAGGTGATTGCTGATTCGGGTCTGGATTGGGGTGATTGTATGCGGGTTGAAGGGCCGCACGTGGTTGATACATCATGGGACGGACCCCTCCCCCTCTTCTGTCCTGCATTCTCTGATCCAAGTATTCATTGAATTTGTGTTTGGGGACGATAGTCGTGGTCATTTTGTCGTTAAGCTATGTCTGGGTCTATTAATATCTTTGTATACTTTAGCCCGTCACTGATCGAACCCAGCGATGTATTTTTTTTTTTTCTCTCTACCACCCACCAATCTCGTGTCCGACCCGCGTGCACAAAGAATTTTATTACCGTGTATTCGATGAATTATTTTCGTTTTCCAACAATATTTCAGCTATATCTTTTTGAAACAATATACGAATATATTCACGCGCTCCTGATATAATTGGAATGACAGTTTTAGGTACTTATAATAAAAATATTATTGCTTTTCGCTTATTCAATTAATTAAATACTTTGGCAAGATATTTCATAAGTTTCCTTTTGGAAGAATATACTAATGAATTCAAGCGCTCCTGATATAATTGGAATGGCAATTATAAGATCTTTTATTCGAAAGATATTATTGCTTTTAACTTTTTTGATTAATTTGAACTTTTTTTTTTTTTTTCGATTAATTAAATACTTTGCCAAAACATTTAAGAAATTTCCTTTGGGGACAATATACTAGTATATTCTAGCGCTTCTAAAATAATTGTCAAATTAATTCTAACCCTTAAGGATTTACCCACAGCACGAGAGGGAAAAATCAGGTCATCTCATCAGCAGAAAATAGTTGCTTCACAGCAACATACACATTAACACGGCGGTCACTTTAGCACAGCCTCAACTTAGCATATGGCTAATTAGTAGCATTCGGTCTCGTGGAACGTTCAATCCCCCACATTGCAACAACACAACTTACACATACAATATCACATTAGATTCCTCACGTAACACCTAGCTAAAAATAGCTATTGCACGACTGTTTGAATCGTATTATATTAATTATGGATTCTTCACGGTACCCCTATCTGATCGACTGTCAGATATGGCCCGACTGTGTGAATCGTTATAAAGCTTATTCTTCACTGTACACCTACTCGATCAGCATACCGCGTAGTGCCAGACTGTGTGAATAAGTCTTTGACCTATTAATACTTAGATATCTTTACACAATGCCTTAAATCCTAAACAATTCTACATAAATTTAGCAACAATTCACACTCACCCTAGTACTCCTGATCATTGAATTTAGATATCGGCTATAATACAATATGCAGATTTTGATTAAACAGGCATCTGCTTACCTTTTTAGTTTCGAGCTCTCTGATCAGTTTCCTGGGTGGGTTGAATCGCGATTCTCCCTCGAAAAGGTCACCTCTCCTCTGGAATCTTTCTCCCTCTCGTCTCCTGTCCGATTAATTTTCTATTGGGCCGAATTCAAAGATGTAACCATCCTCTGCTTACCAAGTCTGTTGATAAATCGTTTACTGTTGACAGGAGAACAAGAGGAGACAATAGGACGAGGTGGATAATTTTATAATAAGGCCGTTTAATCACATGTAAAGATATCTTAGTAAAATCTTGCAGCAAGGCTCTTTCTGTCTGATTCTTATGGAACCGTCCGGAAAAGAGGGTAGTTTCAACAGTTGTACAGTTTTATATAGACAACAAGCAAAGTAGGTTGATCTGCGAGTCTGGCCTTCCGATTGGTCGATCTGGGTCTTGGGTAGTCCTGAACAGGCCTGGTGTCCACGTTCCATTGGTTCCTGAGATAGTTCTTTGTCTTGAGCTCCAACCCTGAGTTGTGTGTGTCTGTGTGATTGTCATGGGGGAGGGGAGTTGTGGGTGTCGTGTATATGTCTAATGAGTCCAGCATATGTCCAAGAGAAAGAGGGGGTGTGGGCATATTGTGTCAACTATAGCTAATGTTGAGAAGTTGTTAAAACAAGTTACCAATATCTAATACAATTTCTTACACTAACCTTGATAAGCTTCATCAGATGACAGTCCTATAACATCAGGTTATACATACACTTATGTTTTGTTCGAAAATGTGCATATTTAGAGCTGAAATCAGTGGTTATACATTGTTCTAACGTAGCATCTTTTTCCCACAACGTCCGGATATTTTTCTGACACTTTTTCTGACCAAATAACTATTCATAAACATAACTAAAAAATACATGTTGTATAGGAAATGATAGATACACTAGTTCTTAATGCAATCGCCGTGTTAGAATTCTAAAAATAACTTCATTACGACATCCAGCTTACGTTATGGCGAGAGCGTGCCCAAAACCTGGCCGCAAACTACTAGTTCACATGTACGACAGATATGAAATAACATCATATAATGGTTCCTACTTTTGCTGATCTTCCATCAGAATGTTGTACAAGGGGTGCTTTGTCCAGAACAATCGTTGTTTGGTTTTAGAACGGCCTTTTTCCCTCTCGATTTAGCAAGCACACTTGCCAAGTGGCGCGAATCTCTCCATCGCCAACAAACTCAGAGAACGGAACACGGCAAAACTCCCGAAAAAAAATCAATAATCTGATTAAACTATATTGAAAAAACATACTTTACGATGATATTGTCACATGTATCAAATAAAATCAAAGCCGGAGATATTAGTCGTCCATAACGACAGCTTATCAGAAGGCAAATCCAGGTCCCTTCTCGCGCTCTCCAGAAAACAGGAAACTGGTGACACGTCATGCCAAGAGCTATTATGCGACCCCAGATCAAGTTAAACACTCAATTTCTTCTCTCACTGTTTGTCGACATCTAGTGGAAGACGTATGAAGTGCATCTAAACTAATAAATATCAAGGACTTTAATAGGCAGGCCCTAGAACAGTGCATCGATTTCAGATTTTCCACTTCCTGTCAGGAAGTTTGCTGCAAAAGGAGTTCTGTTTTACTCACAGATATAATTCAAACGGTTTTAGAAACTAGAGAGTGTTTTCTATCCAATAGTAATAATAATATGCATATTGTACGAGCAAGAATTGAGTACGAGGCCGTTTGAAATGGGCACCTTTTATCCGGCTACTCAATACTGCCCTGCAGCCCAAACAGGTTAAACAATTTAAAGGCAATGCTACCAAATACTAATTGAGTGTATGTAAACTTCTGACCCATTGGGAATGTGATGAAATAAATAAAAGCTGAAAGAAATCATTCTCTCCACTATTATTCTGACATTTCACATTCTTAACTTCTCTAGGGTACGTGAGACGGTAGCGTCCCACCTCTTCAACAGCCAGTGAAACTGCAGGGCGCCAAATTCAAATACAGAAATACTCATTATAGAAATTCAGAAAACAAAACATATTTTACATAGGTTTAACCTGTTGAGGACAGAGGGCGCTGTTTTCACTTTGGGGGAAAATTGTGCCCAATTTAAACGGCCTCGTACTCAATTCTTGCTCGTACAATATGCATATTATTTTTACTATTGGATAGAAAACACTCTCTAGTTTCTAAAACCGTTTGAATTATATCTGTGAGTAAAACAGAACTCCTTTTGCAGCAAACTTCCTGACAGGAAGTGGAAAATCTGAAATCGATGCACTGTTCTAGGGCCTGCCTATTAAAGTCCTTGATATTTATTAGTTTAGATGCACTTCATACGTCTTCCACTAGATGTCGACAAGCAGTGAGAGAAGAAATTGAGTGTGTAACTTGATCTAGGGTCGCATAATAGCTCTTGGCATGACGTGTCACCAGTTTCCTGTTTTCTGGAGAGCGCGAGAAGGGACCTGGATTTGCCTTCTGATAAGCTGTCGTTATGGATGACTAATATCTCCGGCTTTGATTTTATTTGATACATGTGACAATATCATCGTAAAGTATGTTTTGTCAACCGAGTTTTATCAGATTATTCAACGTTTATCGGGACTTTTGGAGTTTTCCGTTGTTTGCGTCGAGAGAAGATGGACATCTTCGCGCCACTTGGCTAGCTAAGGTTGCTAATTCGACAGGAGAAAAGGACATTCTAAAACCAAACAACGATTTATTCTAGACCAAGGACTCCTTGTACAAGATTCTGATGGAAGCTCAGCAAAAGTAAGACAACATTTATGATGTTATTTCGTATTTTTGTGTGAAATGTTTAGTCCTATTCTCCGCCCTTTTAGCGGGCGCTGTCTCGCAATAACGCAAGCTGTATGTCGTACTAAAGTTATTTTTAAAAATCTAACACAGCGGTTGCATTAAGAACCAGTGTATCTTTCATTTGCCATACAACAAGTATTTTTATGTAAAGTTTATGATGAGTTATTTGGTCAGATTAGGTGAGTGTCAGAAATATATCCGGACATTCTGGGAAAAAGTTGCTACATTTTCACAATGTATAACCACGGTTTTCAGCTCTAAATATGCACATTTTCGAACAAAACATAAATGTTTTGTGTAACATGATGTTATAAGACTGTCATCTGATGAAGTTGTCCAAAGGTTAGTGATTTATTTTATATTTATTGCTGGTTTTTGCTAAAGCTATCTTTGCGGTGAATAAATGCGGTTGTGTGTTTGGCTATTGTGGTAAGCTAATATATTTCTATTGTGTTTTCGCTGTAAAACACTTAAAAAATCGGAAATATTGGCTGGATTCACAAGATGTTTATCTTTCATTTGCTGTACACCATGTATTTTTTCATAAATGTTTTATGATGAGTATTTATGTATTTCACGTTGCTCTCTGTAATTATTCTGGCTGCTTCGGTGCTATTTGTGATTGTAGCTGCAATGTAAAACTATGATTTATACCTCAAATATGCAAATTTTTCGAACAAAACATAAATGTATTGTGTAACATGTTATAAGACTGTCATCTGATGAAGTTGTTTCTTGGTTAGTGACTAATTATATCTATATTTTGTCGGTTTTTTGAAAGCTACCTATGCGGTGGATAAATAGCGTTGTGTGTTTGGCTATTGTGGTGAGCTAACATAAATATATATTGTGTTTTTGCTGTAAAACATTTTAAAAATCGGACACGTTGGCTGGATTCACAAGATGTTTATCTTTCATTTGCTGTATTGGACTTGTTAATGTGTGGAAGTTAAATATTTCAAAAAAATATTTTTTGAATTTCGCGCTCTGCGAAGGCAGCGGAATGTTGTGGGTGTTCCGCTAGCGGAACCCCGGGGCGAGAAAGGTTAACAGTTTTGGAAACTTTAGAGTATTTTCTATCCAAATCTACCAGTTATATGCATATCATATCTTCTGGGCCCGAGAAGCAGGCAGTTTAATTTGGGCATGCTTTTCATCCAAAATTATGAATGCTGCCCCCTACCCTAGAGAAGTTAAAAATAAAGTGGTGATCCTTACTGACCAATGACAGGGAATTTTTACTAGGATTAAATATCAGGAATTGTGAAAAACTGAATTTAAATGTATTTGGCTAAGGTGCATGTAAACTTCCGACTTCAACTGTATGGGCTGCATGATGTGACTATAGGCTATTGATGGTTTGAGAAAGTTGAAGAAAAAAAAGCTTGCCTCAGGCTGCACACACACAGTTTTCTCATCAAGTGATCATATTTTCATCCATCAGACTATTCTCATTTTAATCTTGTCTTTACTAATTTGTACAATTAATTTGGATTTAGAAAGGCCCATTTATAAGATAAGCAAGAACATGGGCAGGGGGAAAAGACATGTCATCAGTATGCACTTGAATAGCAAATGGAGGCTGCTTTCCCACAGGTTCGTTTTTCAACCATTCAGGGTAGGTTACACTGGTTATTTCACTCCACTCATCAACCACTGTTTAAGGAGCATGCAGTCTCTAGCTGATATTCTGCCCAAAATCTGTAAGCCATGGGTTCTCCAACCCTGTTCCTGCAGCTACACAGTGCTTAATTTGGGAAACCAAGTTACATTTGTTCGGAAACATCGAGAGTAATATGTTTTCACAACAAAACATATTTCATTAAAATGTTGACAGTCCCTCTCTCTGCATGCTCAAGAAAGAGGAAGAGATGGAAACACACGGTGGTGAGATATTCTGTAGTTAAAAGTAATGTGTCAGCCTAAATATGATAATACCCTATTCAAAATCTAATTTTATAGGCTAAATCTGTAAGCCGCCTAGGCCTATATGTTCTCTCCCAGACTCATGGATAGAACATTTGGAGCATAGTAAATATATTATTTTTTACCTTTATTTAATTAGCCAAGTCAGTTAAGAACAAATTCTTATTTTCAATGATGGCCTAGGAACAGTGGCCTAGGAACTGCCTTGTTCAGGGGCAGAATGACAGATTTGTACCTTGTCCGCTCAGGGATTCAAACTTGCAGCCTTTCGGTTACTAGTCCAATGCTCTAACCACTAGGCTACGCTGCCACCCCAAGTATAAGGTAGTATAAGGTAACCAGTCCATCCAGTATGCATAATAATACAGTCCACACACAAAGGTGATTACTAGAATGTTGGAGTACAGGCTAGCTAGACCAATAATGTACCAAATACATCTTAAATCACTTTTTTTAATGTTTTTCTGCCATGTGTAATATGGTTTCAGTTTTTTCCGGCTTGGGCTCATATATAGGCTTGGGGAGTGAACGTTAAAGGAGTGTCACGCCCTGATCTGTTTCACCTGTCCTTGTGCTTGTCTCCACCCCGGTCCAGGTGTCACTTATTATCCCTGGTGTATTTATCCCTGTGTTTCCTGTCTCTCTGTGCAGATCATCTTGTTTTGCCAAGTCAACCAGCATTTTTCCTAGCTCCTTTGTCCCAGTCTCTGTTTTTTCCTCGCCCTCCTGGTTTTGGCCCTTGCCTGTCCTGACGCCGAACCCGCCTGCCTGACCACTCTGCCTGTTCTGACCTCGAGCCTGCCTATCCCCTTGTACTGTTTGGACTCGGACCTGATCACTGAACCCCTGCCTGTCCTGACCTCGAGCCTGCCTATCGCCTGGTACTGTTTGGACTCTGACCTGGTTTATGAACTGTCCCGACCTGTCTTTTGCCTACCCCCTTTGTTATAATAAATATTGGAGCTCAACCATCTGCCTCCTGTGTCTGCATTTGGGTCTCGCCTTCTGCCCTTATAGGGAGGGCTACGTGAAGAAAGTTGGACCTTTCTGAAATGAAAATGGAGGACCCTCACTTCATCTAAATCTATATTTTACCTAAACCCTCTCTGAATGTAAAAAATATCAAATATATAAGTGACCCTCTCCTATACCCAAGATAATAATTAAAACAATGTGGATAACAGATAACAAGTCTACCGTTTACCCTCACTTCTTGTTCTTCGTCCTATTAGCATTACATGGCAGTGCAGGAATTTTTATAGCGCACAGGGCTGTGGGCCAGAAGGTATCACACACATTACTGAAATCGCAGCCTAAGAACGGACAGAAAGATAGGCCTATTATCTTATCATATTTCTCCACTGACAAATCAGTGTGTCTTGTTTGCAATGAAACTGTCCCTGTTTGCAAATAATTAAATCTGAGGACATCATTAGGAATCTGAGCATGGAACTTTCAAAAGTTTGTTCTGTGTAAGTAGGCCTATTCTGTCTGAGGTGGAATAGGCCTACCTACGCAGAACAATGTAAACTTTAACTGCTGGCTACTCCTCTTGCGTGGCATAACCCAACGGAAGAAGGTCACAAGTGTTTACCTAAAACCTGTCTGGGTTTAAACATCTTCTATTGTACAGAAAGTAAATAGCTTAATCAATTGATAGCGACAGAAATATACTGAACAAAAATATAAACGCAACATGAAACAATTTCAAAGATTTTACTGAGTTACAGTTAATATAAGGAAATCAGTCAATTGAAAGGAATACATTAGGCCCTAATCTATGGCTTTCTCATGACTGGGAGCCAGGCCCACCCACTGGGGAACCAGGCCCAACCAATCAGATTTATTACAGACATAAATACTCCTCAGTTTCATCAGCTGTCTGGGTGGCTGGTCTCAGACGATCCCACAGGTGAAGAAGACGGATGTGGAGGTCCTGGGCTGGCGTGGTTATACGTGGTTGGCGGTTGTGAGGCCCGGTTGGACGTACAGCCAAATGTTCTAAAACGACGTTGGAGGCGGCTTATGGTAGAGAAATTACATTCAATTATCTGGCAACAGCTCTGGTGGACATTCCTGCAGTCAGCATGCCAATTGCACGCTCTTTCAAAACTAGAGACAGCTGTGGCATTCTGTTGTGTGACAGTACTGCACATTTTAGAGTGGACTTGTATTGTCCCCCGCACAAGGGGGACAATACGGATCTGTTTTGCCTGAAATTGTACCAATTTATTTTCCTCATCACCCATGCTATTTCAATATTTCAATAATAAATCATTCGATTTTTTCATTGTGTCAGTGATGGCGGATTGATTGATTTACACATTTTTAGTATACGATTTTTCTAAATGAGTGATGAGAAAAGAATCATCCAGGCCACTGGGTATCTCACTACACCTCTATATGCCATGTGTGGAAATATGCAGACAGATGGAATAAAAGTATGTTTACATTGTAATACTTCTGACAGCCAACTTTCTAGCTCCACCCACAACTTCCGGACTTTATAGCATACACAGAAAGCATAGATTATTGAGTCATTATTGGTTTTACACTTGAGGCATGAATCTGCCGTTGTGCTGTAGAATTGGTGTACTTTGTCTCTCGTACAATAATTTCTGTACATTAGTTTATACTGGATTAAGCATACATTGTTGTTAACTGACATTTCATTAGTTATGCTCCAACTTTCCCTCCATTTTGTTCCAACATCTGTTCTTTTAAAATCTTGGTTCCAATAGTTTATATTTTTTTCTAAGAGATTGTCAGTTGGATGTGCTCTCTGAAAGGTTTTGTATATCTTCCCTATCATATGAACATCCTTTTCTGACTCAAATAAGATTCCCTCAAGGTGGTTCTGATTTCAAATTAAAATGTTGTGATGTAACTTTTAAGTTGCATGTATTTGAAACTATCTATATTGGTCAGTCCAAAATGACTTGTTTATTCTGTCATGGAAATAAATGTACTTCTTTTAGTCTTTTATGGTTTCTTTGCCTTTAGTTTTCCATGTGGGCCAATTTATCGATGGATTCTGAAAATACACTGCTCAAAAAAATAAAGGGAACTGTAACGGCTTTCTTCCATAGGTGAAGGAGAGGACCAAAGTGCAGCGCGGCTAGTGTTCAACATGTTTAATAAAAGAACAAGTGAAACACTACAAACAACATACAAAATAACAAATGTGCAAAACCGATACAGACCTATCTGGTGCAGAACACAAACACAGAGACAGGTAACAAACACCCACAAAATCCCAACACAAAACAAGCCTCCTATATATGATTCTCAATCAGGGACAACGATTACCATCTGCCTCTGATTGAGAACCATATTAGGCTGGACATAGAAACAGACAAACTAGACACACAACATAGAATTCCCACCCAGCTCACGTCCTGACCAACTAAACACATACAAAACAACAGAAAACAGGTCAGGAACGACAGAACCCCCCCCCTCAAGGTGCGAACTCCGGGCGCACCCCTAAAACTCAAGGGGAGGGTCTGGGTGGGCATCTGTCCGCGGTGGCGGCTCCGGCGCAGGACGAGGACACCACTCCACCACTGTCTTTGTCCCCCTCCTTAGCGTCCTTTGAGTGGCGACCCTCGCCCACGACCTTGGCCTAAGAATCCTCCCCAAGGCCCCCACATGATTTAGGAGGTAGCTCAGGACAGAGAGGTAGCTCAGGACAGAGAGGTAGCTCAGGACAGAGAGGTAGCTCAGGACAGAGGGGCAACTCCGGACTAATGGCAGCTCCGGACTGAGTGGCAGCTCCGGACTGAGTGGCAGCTCCGGACTGAGTGGCAGCTCCGGACTGGGTGACAGCTCCGGACTGGGTGGCAGCTCCGGACTGGGTGGCAGCTCCGGACTGAATGACCGCTCCGGACTGGAGGGCAGCTCATGACTGTAGGGCAGCTCATGACTGTAGGGCAGCTCATGACTGTAGGGCAGCTCATGACTGTAGGACAGCTCATGACTGTAGGGCAGCTCTGGCAGCTCCTGACCGGCTGGCGGCTCTGGCAGCTCCTGACCGGCTGGCGTCTCTGGCAGCTCCTGACCGGCTGGCGTCTCTGGCAGCTCCTGACTGGCTGGCGTCTCTGGCAGCTCCTGACTGGCTGGCGTCTCTGGCAGCTCCTGACTGGCTGGCGTCTCTGGCAGCTCCTGACTGGCTGGCGTCTCTGGCAGCTCCTGACTGACGGACGGCTCTAGCGGCTCCTGACTGACGGACGGCTCTAATGGCTCGGGACAGACGGGCGGCTCTAATGGCTCGTGGCAGACGGATGACTCAGATGGCGCTGGGCAGACAGATGGCTCAGATGGCGCTAGGCAGACAGATGGCTCAGACGGCGCTGGGCAGACGGATGGCTCAGACGGCGCTGGGCAGACGGATGGCTCAGACGGCGCTGGGCAGACGGATGGCTCAGACGGCGCTGGGCAGACGAGCAGTACAGGCGGCGTTGGGCAGACGGGCAGTTCAGGCACCGCTGGGCAGACGGCAGACTCTGGCCGGCTGAGACGCACTATAGGCCTGATGCGTGGTGCCGGAACTGGAGGTACCGGGCTGAGGGCACGCACCTCAGGGCGAGTGCGGGGAGGAGGAACAGGGCTCTGGAGATGCACTGGAAGCCTGGTGCGTGGTGTAGGCACTGGTGGTACTGGGCTGGGGCGGGAAGGTGGCGCCGGATATACCGGACCGTGAAGGAGGACACGCGCTCTTGAGCACCGAGCCTCTCCAACCTTACCAGGTTGAATGGTCCCCGTAGCCCTGCCAGTGCGGCGAGGTGGAATAGCCCGCACTGGGCTATGCAGGCGAACCGGGGACACCACCTGTAAGGCTGGTGCCATGTACGCCGGCCCGAGGAGACGTACTGGAGGCCAGATATGTTGGGCCGGCTTCATGGCACCCGGCTCGATGCCCAACCTAGCCCTACCAGTGCGGCAAGGTGGAATAGCCCGCACTGGGCTAAGCACGCGTACTGGGGACACCGTGCGCTTTACCGCATAACACGGTGTCTGACCAGTACGACGCCCTCTCACTCCACGGTAAGCCCGGGGAGTTGGCTCAGGTATCCAACCCGGCTTCGCCACACTCCCCTTTAGCCCCCTCCCAAGAAATTTTTGGGTGAGCCTCTCGGGCTTCCAGCCTCTCTTACGTGCTGCCTCCTCAATCCACCGCTCCTGGGCTGTGGCTGCCTCCTTCTCCTCCCGAGAGCGGCGATTCTCTCCAACCTTTGCCCAGGGTCCTTTTCCGTTCATGATTTCCTCCCATGACCATTCCTCCTGGTACCGCTGCTGCTGTTGCTGCTGCCCGTTGCCACGCTGCTTGGTCCGGGTTTGGTGGGTGTTTCTGTAACGGCTTTCTTCCATAGGTGAAGGAGAGGACCAAAGTGCAGCGCGGCTAGTGTTCAACATGTTTAATAAAAGAACAAGTGAAACACTACAAACAACATACAAAATAACAAATGTGCAAAACCGATACAGACCTATCTGGTGCAGAACACAAACACAGAGACAGGTAACAAACACCCACAAAATCCCAACACAAAACAAGCCTCCTATATATGATTCTCAATCAGGGACAACGATTACCATCTGCCTCTGATTGAGAACCATATTAGGCTGGACATAGAAACAGACAAACTAGACACACAACATAGAATTCCCACCCAGCTCACGTCCTGACCAACTAAACACATACAAAACAACAGAAAACAGGTCAGGAACGTGACAGGAACACTAAAATAACACATCCTAGATCTGAATTAATGAAATATTCTTATTAAATACTTTTTTCTTTACATAGTTGAATGTGCTGACAACAAAATCACACAAAAATTATCAATGGAAATCAAATTTATCAACCCATGGAGGTCTGGATTTGGAGTCACACTCAAAATTAAAGTGGAAAACCACACTACAGGCTGATCCAACTTTGATGTAATGTCCTTAAGACAAGTCAAAATGAGGCTCAGTAGTGTGTGTGGCCTCCACGTGCCTGTATGACCTCCCTACAATGCCTGGGCATGCTCCTGATGAGGTGGCGGATGTTCTCCTGAGGGATCTCCTCCCAGACCTGGACTAAAGCATCCGCCAACTCCTGGACAGTCTGTGGTGCAACGTGGCATTGGTGGATGGAGCGAGACATGATGTCCCAGATGTGCTCAATTGGATTCAGGTCTAGGGAACGGGCGGGCCAGTCCATAGCATCAATGCCTTCCTCTTGCAGGAACTGCTGACACACTCCAGCCACATGAGGTCTAGCATTGTCTTGCATTAGGAGGAACCCAGGGCCAACCGCACCAGCATATGGTCTCACAAGGGGTCTGAGGATCTCATCTCGGTACCTAATGGCAGTCAGGCTACCTCTGGCGAGCACATGGAGGGCTGTGCGGCCCCCCAAAGAAATGCCACCCCACACCATGACTGACCCACCGCCAAACCGGTCATGCTGGAGGATGTTGCAGGCAGCAGAACGTTCTCCACGGTGTCTCCAGACTCTGTCACGTCTGTCACATGTGCTCAGTGTGAACCTGCTTTCATCTGTGAAGAGCACAGGGCCCAGTGGCGAATTTGCCAATCTTGGTGTTCTCTGGCAAATGCCAAACGTCCTGCACGGTGTTGGGCTGTAAGCACAACCCCCACCTGTGGACGTCGGGCCCTCATACCACCCTCATGGAGTCTGTTTCTGACCGTTTGAGCAGACACATGCACATTTGTGGCCTGCTGGAGGTCATTTTGCAGGGCTCTGGCAGTGCTCCACCTGCTCCTCCTTGCACAAAGGCGGAGGTAGCGGTCCTGCTGCTGGGTTGTTGCCCTCCTACGGCCTCCTCCACGTCTCCTGATGTACTGGCCTGTCTCCTGGTAGCGCCTCCATGCCCTGGACACTACGCTGACAGACACAGCAAACCTTCTTGCCACAGCTCGCATTGATGTGCCATCCTGGATGAGCTGCACTACCTGAGCCACTTGTGTGGGTTGTAGACTCCGTCTCATGCTACCACTAGAGTGAAAGCACTGCCAGCATTCAAAAGTGACCAAAACATCAGCCAGGAAGCATAGGAACTGAGAAGTGGTCTGTGGTCACCACCTGCAGAACCACTGCTTTATTGGGGGTGTCTTGCTAATTGCCTATTATTTCCACCTTTTGTCTATTCCATTTGCACAACAGCATGTGAAATTTATTGTCAATCAGTGTTGCTTCCTAAGTGGACAGTTTGATTTCACAGAAGTGTGATTGACTTGGAGTTACATTGTGTTGTTTAAGTGTTCCCTTTATTTTTTTGAGCAGTGTATATTCAAGGATTGCTCCATAAGGTTGTTTTTCTAGAGAGTGATAATGGTTTGAAAAAATGTTTACTTCTTTAATAAAATTTTGGTCCAGAAGAGGTGCTCTGTTCATTCTCCAAATTCTGTCACTAAATTTATTTTTTATCGATGTAATAAGCATGATACCGGAAAATGATCCGATATCACAATATCATAATTTTTTTTTTATCCAGTAAATCATTGAGTGCATTTTTGCAAATAAAAATGTAGTCAATTATTCAATAACTTTAATTACTTTGAGAGAAAAAAACATTTTGTAGTTGGGAATAGTAATCTCCAGGGAAATGTTCAGCCTCTTTGGAGGCTCCCTAAATGTTCCTTTTTTATTACTATGTCTGTCAATCTTATCAAATGTATGATTTAGGTCACCTGCTAAAATAATTGTTCCTGTCTGGATTGATCTAGTATAGATAAAATTCAATCTAGAAACGTTCAGATTTGGCCCTAGTGGGATATCCAATCAAATCAGTGTGTATTGTTCACCATGTAAGACACAATTCAATATTAGAAAATGGCCTTCTTGGTCCATATGCTGGGATATCAGGGAAATTGTGTATTCCTATTTTAATATTTTTTATGTTACTTTTACCCCTTTTTCTCCCCAATTTTATGGCATCCAATTGGTAGTTACAGTCTTGTCTCATCGCTGCAACTTCCGTACGAACTCGGGAGAGGCGATGGTCGAGAGCCATGCCACAGAGCTGCCACAGAGCCTGGACTTGAACCCAGAATCTCTAGTGGCACAGCTAAACCACTGTGCAACTTGGGAGCCCCCGTGTACTCTTATTTATCAGGATACCTACACCTCTGCTGTTACTTCAGTAGGTGGCAGCATAGGCCTTTCCAACACATCTCCTCATTAAATGTTTAATTTCTCCTGTAATTAGATGTAACACTTGCAACAAAAGAACACATCTGCTAACAATTTCTTTAGGTGTTTGATAACCATATGCTTTCTCATCATGGAGCCCATGGACATTCAATGTGATACGGTGGATTTTGTTGGTGTTTATATAGAATCAAACTTAACCATATATGTTCCGTCTATCATTGAAGAACCAAGTTAAACATTTTAACAGACATGACATAATGAGGGATGTGGGTATTCCCTAGAATGGGAGGATCATAGTATAAATACGTAGTTATTGCATTCGGAAAGTATTCAGTGCCCTTCCCTTTTTCCAACATTTTGTTATATTACAGTTCCCATTTTCCCATAATGACAAAGTGAAAACAGGTTTTTAGACATTTTCACAAATGTATTAAAAATAAAAAACAGAACTACCTTATCTAAAAAGGTATTCAGACCCTTTGCTATAAGACTTGAAATTGAGCTCAGGTGCATTCTGTTTCCATTGATCATCCTTGAGATGTTTCTACAACTTGATTGGAGTCCACCTGTGGTAAATTCAATTGATTGGACATGATTTGGAAAGGCAAACACCTGTCTATATAAGGTCCCACAGTTGACAATGCATATCAGAGCAAAAACCAAGCCATGAGGTCGAAGAAATTGTCCGTAGAGCTCCAAGACAGGATTGTCGAGGCACAGATCTGGGGAATGGTACCAAAAAATGTCTGCAGCATTGAAGGTCCTCAAGAACACAGTGGCCTCCATCATTCTTAAATGATGTTTTGAACCACCAAGACTCTTCCTAGACCTGGCCGACCGGCCAAACTGAGCAATCAGGGGAGAAAGACCTTGATCAGGGAGGTGAACAAGAACCTGATGGTCACTCTGATAGAGGTCCAGAGTTCCTCTGGAATTCCTCAGGCCTTTATGGTAGAGTGGCCAGACGGAAGGCACTCCTCAGTAAAAGGCCCACTTGGAGTTTGCCAAAAGGCACGTAAAGAACTCTGAAAATGAAACCAAGATTGAACTATTTGGGCTGAATGCCAAGCATCACGTTTTAAGGAAACCTGGCACCATCCCTACGGTGAAGTATGGTGGTGGCAGCATCATGCTGTGGTTTTCAGTGGCAGGGACTGGGAGACTAGTCAGGATCGAGGGAAAGATGAACGGAGCAAAGTACAGAGAGATCCTTGATGAAAACCTGCTCCAGAGTGCTCAGGACCTCAGACTGGGTATTTGTCCAACAGGACAAAGACCCTAAGCACACAGCCAAGTCAATACAGGAGGGGCTTTGTGACAAGTCTCTGAATGTCCTTGAATTGCCCAGCCAGAGCCCGGACTTTAACTCGATCAAACATCTCTGGGGAGACCTGAAAATAGCTATGCAGCTACGCGCTCCATCCAACCTGACAGAGCTTGAAAGGTTCTGCAGAGAAGAATTGGAGAAACTCCCCAAATACAGGTGTGCCAAGCTTGAGGTGTCACACCAAGAAGCCCCGAGGCTGTAATTGCTGCCAAAGGTGCTTCAAGAAAGTACTGAGTAAAAGGTCTGAATACTTGTGTAAATGTCATATTTCAGATTTATTTATTTTTCAATCCGCAAAGATTTCTAAAAACCTGTTTTTGCTTCGTCATTATGGGGTATAATGTGTAGATTGATGAGGGAAAAAATGTGGGAAAAGTGAAGGGGTCTGAATACTTTCCCATTATTCTCTATATAGAGCATGTGGGCTGAGCAGACACTTAATAAAAAGCACAAACTGAACAGAACATAGCGTATATGCTAGTTCCGCGTAATCCAAAATTATTTCCGGAAGAAACCTTTGACTCTCCTCCTGAACTTTCACCTTAGCCCTACACAACACAGCCATTGATTAAGTGGCACACACCATGTTTCTTTGATCAGCAAGAGCAGAGCAGGCCAGGGCTCATGGTTGGAATATCCATTACAGTGTGTATTGAAGCTTAGTTTTATTTATCCCATCCTAGCAGCTATCATAGAAATAAAACTTTGCTCTGTGCTTCTCTGAGCAATGGATCATGTGATTGAGACCACAATAAATAGCCTATAGGCTACGGATCATTTGATTGAGACTACAATAAATAGCCAATAGGTGCACTTGATATTGCACGCCCAGAGGAGAATCAGAGACGAGTGTCACGGCTGTTGAAAGGAGAGCACCAAGGTGCAGCATGGTGAGCGTACATTTTCTTTATTAAATCAAAATGACGCCGAACAAAAACAATAAACACTACAAAAAAATACATGAAGCTCGAAGGCTATGTGCCCTAAACAAAGTCAACTTCCCACAAAGACAGGTGGAAAAAGGGCTACCTAAGTATGGTTCTCAATCAGAAACAACGATAGACAGCTGCCTCTGATTGAGAACCACACCCGGCCAAACACAAAGAAATACACAACATAGAACATAGAATACCCACCCCAACTCACGCCCTGACCAAACCAAAACAGAGACATAAAAAGGATCTCTAAGGTCAGGGCGTGACAGTACCCCCCCCCCACAAAGGTGCGGACTCCGGCCGCAAAACCTAAACCTATGGGGGAGGGTCTGGGTGGGCATCTATCCGCGGTGGCGGCTCAGGTGCGGGACACAGACCCCGCTCCACCCCTGGCTCACCCTACTTTGGTGGCACCTCTGGTGTGGGGACCCTCGTTATCGACCCCGGACTGGGGACCCTCGTTGCCGACCCCGGACTGGGGACCCTCGTTGCGGGCCCCGGACTGGGCACCCTCGTTGCGGGCCCCGGACTGGGCACCCTCGCTGCGGAGGTGTCGTTGGAGGCTCCGGACTGGAGAACGTCGCTGGAGTCCACGAATCCTGGACTCAAGTCCACGAATCCTGGACACGCTGCTACTCCTTACTACGCTGCTTGGTCCGTTGTTGGTGGGAAGTTCTGTCACGGCTGTTGAAGGAACTGGACCAGGGTGTAGCGTTTTGAGCGTACATGTTCTTTTACTTAGAAAAAGACGCCGAACAAAACAATACACACTACAAAACAAACCGTGAAGCTAAAGGCTAAGTGCCATAAAGAAAGTCAACTTCCCACAAAGACAGATGGAAAAAAGGGCTACCTAAGTATGGTTCTCAGAGACAACGATAGACAGCTGCCTCTGATTGAGAACCACACCCGGCCAAACACAAAGAAATAGAAAACATAGAAATAAAGAAACTAGAATTCCCACCCTAGTCACACCCTGGCCTAACCAAAATAGAGAATAAAAGCCTCTCTATGGCCAGGGCGTGACAACGAGGGTCAGCATTGGGCACACATCAATACATAGCATAATTAGCAACTCATTTTAAAACTGAGAAATATTGAAATTTCATCAATTACAAATTACATGGCCCTCCCCTGGACTAGATACAAATATTACTAAACCCTCCCCTTGTCTGAAATTGAAAAAGCATGACCCTCCCCCATTCTCCTCCAGGTAACCATTCTGTACATTTTAATCCATCCCTTATGCGTTTGCATAAACTCTAATATACGTATGAGTGTTTTGAATTAACCTTAGAAAGCGCTGTCCATTTTTGTTGTGTCGGGCCTTTGAAACAACATCCACAATGACCATGTTTTCCACTCAGTTTCAACCTGTTGTTGAACTTCTTTCGTTAAATTGATCAATCACAGTGAGGTGAGTTTTAAAAGCACTGTCTTAATGCTAAGTATTTTATGTGACATTTGACTGCGTTGATGTCAGGTTAGAGGGACAATAGAGCCCTGAGGACCAGGCCACTAGCGACCTGATGGTTTTTAGCGAGTTGTGTACTACCAACGCATCTCCAGAGTGCACAAGAAGAGATTACCATGACTCAACGGTCAAATGGAATTTTACTGTGTTCATGACTCATGACTATCCGTAACAGCCCTAATCCAAGGTCTGAATCAGTCCCTGAATAGCCCCTGAAAATAACTGTTGTCTAGACACTAGAGTGACGTTTTGAAGATGCACAGTAAACTGTAACCAACGTTATTCTAGACAGATACACTGTACTGTAGATGGTTTACCCTGTTGAAACTGATGTGTGTCTTGTTTTTCTAGGATCGATTTTCTTGCTCAGTATAGGTTCTGGTTATTCTCAGCTAATTCCAGCAAGATCACACCAGATAGAGTTCAGTATTGAACGTTTGTCCAGGTCCCCAGGATGTTGGGAGATGCCTTCAATACCGTCCACTAGAGGCAACGTGCACACGCATTACCATTTAGTAGGCTCGCAGCTTGCTAGAGCGTTGTGGATGGGAATAGAGGATGCCTTTAACTTCTCTAGGATAGGGGGCAGCATTTTCACATTTGGATGAAAAGCATACCCAAATTCAACTACCAGCTACTCATCCCCAGAAGATAAGATATGCATAGTATTAGTAGATTTGGATAGAAAACACTCTCAAACAGTTTTAGAAATGTTCAATCATGTCTGTGAGTATAACAGAACTTATTTAGCAGGCAAAACCCAGAGGACAAACCATTCAGATTTTTTTGTTGTTGAGGTCACTCTCGTTTCAATGGGTTTTCATTGGGAATCCAGATTTCTAAGGGAGAAGGTCCCACAGTCTTTAGAAATTGGTTGACGTTTATCCTTTGTGTAATGAAGAAGTACGGCCATCTTGAACGAGGGTCACTTGAAGTGTACTGTTAGATAGAGGCACGTGACCAGAAAGCTAGCTACAGTTTGTTTTAATCCTGTATTGAACACAGATCATCCCGTCTTCGATTTTATCGATTATTGACGTTAAAATATACCTAAAGTTGTATTACAAAAGTAGTTTGAAATGTTTTGGCAAAGTTTACAGGTAACTTTTGAGATATTTTGTAGTCACGTTGCACAAGTTGGAACCAGTGTTTTTCTAGATCAAACGTGCCAAATAAATGTACATTTTGGATATATATCGACGGAATTAATCGAACAAAAGGACCATTTGTGAACTTTATGGGACATATTGGAGTGCCAACAACAGAAGCTCGTCAAAGGTAAGGCATGAATTATTATTTTATTTCTGCGTTTTGTGTCGCGCCTGCAGGGTTGAAATATGCTTCTCTCTCTATGTTTACTCTGTTGCTATCCTCAGATAATAGCATCGTTTGCTTTCACTGAAAAGCCTATTTGAATTCTGACACGTTGGCTGGATTCACAACAAGTGTAGCTTTAATTTGGTGTCTTTCATGTGTGATTTAACCTTTTCTCAATAGGGGGTGCTGTTTTCACTTTGTAAAAATTTCGTTCCCAAATTAAACTGCCTCGTACTCAATTCTTGCTCGTACAATATGCATATTATTATTACTATTGGATAGAAAACACTCTAGTTTCTAAAACCGTTTGAATTATATCTGTGAGTAAAACAGAACTCAAGTTGGAGCAAACTTCCTGTGAGGAAGTGAGAAATCTGAAATCAGGCAGGCTGTTCTGGGGTCAGTTTATTAATTTGCATGTCTTCTATTGGTCGAGATGCACTGCATACGCCTTCCCCTAGATGTCAGCAAATAGGGAGAATTACCGTGGAGTGAGAGGGCGTCGTACTGGTCAGACACCGTGTTATGCGGTAAAGCGCACGGTGTCCCCGGTAGGGCTAGGTTGGGCATCGAGCCGGGTGCCATGAAGCCGGCCCAACATATCTGGCCTCCAGTACGTCTCCTCGGGCCGGCGTACATGGCACCAGCCTTACAGGTGGTGTCCCCGGTTCGCCTGCATAGCCCAGTGCGGGCTATTCCACCTCACCGCACTGGCAGGGCTACGGGGACCATTCAACCTGGTAAGGTTGGAGAGGCTCGGTGCTCAAGAGCGCGTGTCCTCCTTCACGGTCCGGTATATCCGGCGCCACCTTCCCGCCCCAGCCCAGTACCACCAGTGCCTACACCACGCACCAGGCTTCCAGTGCATCTCCAGAGCCCTGTTCCTCCTCCCCGCACTCGCCCTGAGGTGCGTGCCCTCAGCCCGGTACCTCCAGTTCCGGCACCACGCATCAGGCCTATAGTGCGTCTCAGCCGGCCAGAGTCTGCCGTCTGCCCAGCGGTGCCTGAACTGCCCGTCTGCCCAACGCCGCCTGTACTGCTCGTCTGCCCAGCGCCGTCTGAGCCATCCGTCTGCCCAGCGCCGTCTGAGCCATCCGTCTGCCCAGCGCCGTCTGAGCCATCCGTCTGCCCAGCGCCGTCTGAGCCATCTGTCTGCCTAGCGCCATCTGAGCCATCTGTCTGCCCAGCGCCATCTGAGTCATCCGTCTGCCACGAGCCATTAGAGCCGCCCGTCTGTCCCGAGCCATTAGAGCCGTCCGTCAGTCAGGAGCCGCTAGAGCCGTCCGTCAGTCAGGAGCTGCCAGAGACGCCAGCCAGTCAGGAGCTGCCAGAGACGCCAGCCAGTCAGGAGCTGCCAGAGACGCCAGCCAGTCAGGAGCTGCCAGAGACGCCAGCCGGTCAGGAGCTGCCAGAGACGCCAGCCGGTCAGGAGCTGCCAGAGCCGCCAGCCGGTCAGGAGCTGCCAGAGCCGCCAGCCAGTCAGGAGCTGCCAGAGCTGCCCTACAGTCATGAGCTGCCCTACAGTCATGAGCTGCCCTACAGTCATGAGCTGCCCTATAGTCATGAGCTGCCCTCCAGTCATGAGCTGCCCTCCAGTCATGAGCTGCCCTCCAGTCATGAGCTGCCCTACAGTCATGAGCTGCCCTACAGTCATGAGCTGCCCTACAGTCATGAGCTGCCCTACAGTCATGAGCTGCCCTCCAGTCCGGAGCGGTCATTCAGTCCGGAGCTGCCACCCAGTCCGGAGCTGCCACCCAGTCCGGAGCTGTCACCCAGTCCGGAGCTGCCACTCAGTCCGGAGCTGCCACTCAGTCCGGAGCTGCCACTCAGTCCGGAGCTGCCACTCAGTCCGGAGCTGCCATTAGTCCGGAGTTGCCCCTCTGTCCTGAGCTACCTCTCTGTCCTGAGCTACCTCCTAAATCATGTGGGGGCCTTGGGGAGGATTCTTAGGCCAAGGTCGTGGGCGAGGGTCGCCACTCAAAGGACGCTAAGGAGGGGGACAAAGACAGTGGTGGAGTGGTGTCCTCGTCCTGCGCCGGAGCCGCCACCGCGGACAGATGCCCACCCAGACCCTCCCCTTGAGTTTTAGGGGTGCGCCCGGAGTTCGCACCTTGAGGGGGGGGGTTCTGTCGTTCCTGACCTGTTTTCTGTTGTTTTGTATGTGTTTAGTTGGTCAGGACGTGAGCTGGGTGGGAATTCTATGTTGTGTGTCTAGTTTGTCTGTTTCTATGTCCAGCCTAATATGGTTCTCAATCAGAGGCAGATGGTAATCGTTGTCCCTGATTGAGAATCATATATAGGAGGCTTGTTTTGTGTTGGGATTTTGTGGGTGTTTGTTACCTGTCTCTGTGTTTGTGTTCTGCACCAGATAGGTCTGTATCGGTTTTGCACATTTGTTATTTTGTATGTTGTTTGTAGTGTTTCACTTGTTCTTTTATTAAACATGTTGAACACTAGCCGCGCTGCACTTTGGTCCTCTCCTTCACCTATGGAAGAAAGCCGTTACAGTTCCCTTTATTTTTTTGAGCAGTGTATTTTCAGAATCCATCGATAAATTGGCCCACATGGAAAACTAAAGGCAAAGAAACCATAAAAGACTAAAAGAAGTACATTTATTTCCATGACAGAATAAACAAGTCATTTTGGACTGACCAATATAGATAGTTTCAAATACATGCAACTTAAAAGTTACATCACAACATTTTAATTTGAAATCAGAACCACCTTGAGGGAATCTTATTTGAGTCAGAAAAGGATGTTCATATGATAGGGAAGATATACAAAACCTTTCAGAGAGCACATCCAACTGACAATCTCTTAGAAAAAAATATAAACTATTGGAACCAAGATTTTAAAAGAACAGATGTTGGAACAAAATGGAGGGAAAGTTGGAGCATAACTAATGAAATGTCAGTTAACAACAATGTATGCTTAATCCAGTATAAACTAATGTACAGAAATTATTGTACGAGAGACAAAGTACACCAATTCTACAGCACAACGGCAGATTCATGCCTCAAGTGTAAAACCAATAATGACTCAATAATCTATGCTTTCTGTGTATGCTATAAAGTCCGGAAGTTGTGGGTGGAGCTAGAAAGTTGGCTGTCAGAAGTATTACAATGTAAACATACTTTTATTCCATCTGTCTGCATATTTCCACACATGGCATATAGAGGTGTAGTGAGATACCCAGTGGCCTGGATGATTCTTTTCTCATCACTCATTTAGAAAAATCGTATACTAAAAATGTGTAAATCAATCAATCCGCCATCACTGACACAATGAAAAAATCGAATGATTTATTATTGAAATATTGAAATAGCATGGGTGATGAGGAAAATAAATTGGTACAATTTCAGGCAAAACAGATCCGATTATCTAAAGTGATTTATAACAGCACTTTGGTGTGTGATGCATTATGATTTAAATACCTGTGAAAGCCGTGACTACGATGCATATGGGGATATCATTGTTTAGTTTCTTTAACATTCAGAAGCTGACTTTGCTTGGGAAGTAATCTAGAAAATATAAACGCAACCTGTAAAGTGCTGGTCCCATCTTTCTTGAGCTGAAATAAAATATCACAGAACGTTTCCATATGCACAAAAAGCTTATTTATCTCAAATTTTGTGCATACATTTGTTTACATCCCTGTTAGTAAGCATTTCTCCTTTGCCAAGATAATCCATCCACTTTACAGGTGTGGGATATCAAGCTGATTAAACAGCATGATTATTACACAGGTGCCCCTTGTGCGGGGGACAATACAAGTCCACTCTAAAATGTGCAGTACTATCACACAACAGAATGCCACAGCTGTCTCTAGTTTTGAAAGAGCGTGCAATTGGCATGCTGACTGCAGGAATGTCCACCAGAGCTGTTGCCAGATAATTGAATGTAATTTCTCTACCATAAGCCGCCTCCAACGTCGTTTTAGAACATTTGGCTGTACGTCCAACCGGGCCTCACAACCGCCAACCACGTATAACCACGCCAGCCCAGGACCTCCACATCCGTCTTCTTCACCTGTGGGATCGTCTGAGACCAGCCACCCAGACAGCTGATGAAACTGAGGAGTATTTATGTCTGTAATAAATCTGATTGGTTGGGCCTGGTTCCCCAGTGGGTGGGCCTGGCTCCCAGTCATGAGAAAGCCATAGATTAGGGCCTAATGTATTCCTTTCAATTGACTGATTTCCTTATATGAACTGTAACTCAGTAAAATCTTTTAAATTGTTTCATTCCACCTTTTGTCTATTCCATTTGCACAACAGCATGTGAAATTTATTGTCAATCAGTGTTGCTTCCTAAGTGGACAGTTTGATTTCACAGAAGTGTGATTGACTTGGAGTTACATTGTGTTGTTTAAGTGTTCCCTTTATTTTTTTGAGCAGTGTATATTCAAGGATTGCTCCATAAGGTTGTTTTTCTAGAGAGTGATAATGGTTTGAAAAAATGTTTACTTCTTTAATAAAATTTTGGTCCAGAAGAGGTGCTCTGTTCATTCTCCAAATTCTGTCACTAAATTTATTTTTTATCGATGTAATAAGCATGATACCGGAAAATGATCCGATATCACAATATCATAATTTTTTTTTTATCCAGTAAATCATTGAGTGCATTTTTGCAAATAAAAATGTAGTCAATTATTCAATAACTTTAATTACTTTGAGAGAAAAAAACATTTTGTAGTTGGGAATAGTAATCTCCAGGGAAATGTTCAGCCTCTTTGGAGGCTCCCTAAATGTTCCTTTTTTATTACTATGTCTGTCAATCTTATCAAATGTATGATTTAGGTCACCTGCTAAAATAATTGTTCCTGTCTGGATTGATCTAGTATAGATAAAATTCAATCTAGAAACGTTCAGATTTGGCCCTAGTGGGATATCCAATCAAATCAGTGTGTATTGTTCACCATGTAAGACACAATTCAATATTAGAAAATGGCCTTCTTGGTCCATATGCTGGGATATCAGGGAAATTGTGTATTCCTATTTTAATATTTTTTATGTTACTTTTACCCCTTTTTCTCCCCAATTTTATGGCATCCAATTGGTAGTTACAGTCTTGTCTCATCGCTGCAACTTCCGTACGAACTCGGGAGAGGCGATGGTCGAGAGCCATGCCACAGAGCTGCCACAGAGCCTGGACTTGAACCCAGAATCTCTAGTGGCACAGCTAAACCACTGTGCAACTTGGGAGCCCCCGTGTACTCTTATTTATCAGGATACCTACACCTCTGCTGTTACTTCAGTAGGTGGCAGCATAGGCCTTTCCAACACATCTCCTCATTAAATGTTTAATTTCTCCTGTAATTAGATGTAACACTTGCAACAAAAGAACACATCTGCTAACAATTTCTTTAGGTGTTTGATAACCATATGCTTTCTCATCATGGAGCCCATGGACATTCAATGTGATACGGTGGATTTTGTTGGTGTTTATATAGAATCAAACTTAACCATATATGTTCCGTCTATCATTGAAGAACCAAGTTAAACATTTTAACAGACATGACATAATGAGGGATGTGGGTATTCCCTAGAATGGGAGGATCATAGTATAAATACGTAGTTATTGCATTCGGAAAGTATTCAGTGCCCTTCCCTTTTTCCAACATTTTGTTATATTACAGTTCCCATTTTCCCATAATGACAAAGTGAAAACAGGTTTTTAGACATTTTCACAAATGTATTAAAAATAAAAAACAGAACTACCTTATCTAAAAAGGTATTCAGACCCTTTGCTATAAGACTTGAAATTGAGCTCAGGTGCATTCTGTTTCCATTGATCATCCTTGAGATGTTTCTACAACTTGATTGGAGTCCACCTGTGGTAAATTCAATTGATTGGACATGATTTGGAAAGGCAAACACCTGTCTATATAAGGTCCCACAGTTGACAATGCATATCAGAGCAAAAACCAAGCCATGAGGTCGAAGAAATTGTCCGTAGAGCTCCAAGACAGGATTGTCGAGGCACAGATCTGGGGAATGGTACCAAAAAATGTCTGCAGCATTGAAGGTCCTCAAGAACACAGTGGCCTCCATCATTCTTAAATGATGTTTTGAACCACCAAGACTCTTCCTAGACCTGGCCGACCGGCCAAACTGAGCAATCAGGGGAGAAAGACCTTGATCAGGGAGGTGAACAAGAACCTGATGGTCACTCTGATAGAGGTCCAGAGTTCCTCTGGAATTCCTCAGGCCTTTATGGTAGAGTGGCCAGACGGAAGGCACTCCTCAGTAAAAGGCCCACTTGGAGTTTGCCAAAAGGCACGTAAAGAACTCTGAAAATGAAACCAAGATTGAACTATTTGGGCTGAATGCCAAGCATCACGTTTTAAGGAAACCTGGCACCATCCCTACGGTGAAGTATGGTGGTGGCAGCATCATGCTGTGGTTTTCAGTGGCAGGGACTGGGAGACTAGTCAGGATCGAGGGAAAGATGAACGGAGCAAAGTACAGAGAGATCCTTGATGAAAACCTGCTCCAGAGTGCTCAGGACCTCAGACTGGGTATTTGTCCAACAGGACAAAGACCCTAAGCACACAGCCAAGTCAATACAGGAGGGGCTTTGTGACAAGTCTCTGAATGTCCTTGAATGGCCCAGCCAGAGCCCGGACTTTAACTCGATCAAACATCTCTGGGGAGACCTGAAAATAGCTATGCAGCTACGCGCTCCATCCAACCTGACAGAGCTTGAAAGGTTCTGCAGAGAAGAATTGGAGAAACTCCCCAAATACAGGTGTGCCAAGCTTGAGGTGTCACACCAAGAAGCCCCGAGGCTGTAATTGCTGCCAAAGGTGCTTCAAGAAAGTACTTAGTAAAAGGTCTGAATACTTGTGTAAATGTCATATTTCAGATTTATTTATTTTTCAATCCGCAAAGATTTCTAAAAACCTGTTTTTGCTTCGTCATTATGGGGTATAATGTGTAGATTGATGAGGGAAAAAATGTGGGAAAAGTGAAGGGGTCTGAATACTTTCCCATTATTCTCTATATAGAGCATGTGGGCTGAGCAGACACTTAATAAAAAGCACAAACTGAACAGAACATAGCGTATATGCTAGTTCCGCGTAATCCAAAATTATTTCCGGAAGAAACCTTTGACTCTCCTCCTGAACTTTCACCTTAGCCCTACACAACACAGCCATTGATTAAGTGGCACACACCATGTTTCTTTGATCAGCAAGAGCAGAGCAGGCCAGGGCTCATGGTTGGAATATCCATTACAGTGTGTATTGAAGCTTAGTTTTATTTATCCCATCCTAGCAGCTATCATAGAAATAAAACTTTGCTCTGTGCTTCTCTGAGCAATGGATCATGTGATTGAGACCACAATAAATAGCCTATAGGCTACGGATCATTTGATTGAGACTACAATAAATAGCCAATAGGTGCACTTGATATTGCACGCCCAGAGGAGAATCAGAGACGAGTGTCACGGCTGTTGAAAGGAGAGCACCAAGGTGCAGCATGGTGAGCGTACATTTTCTTTATTAAATCAAAATGACGCCGAACAAAAACAATAAACACTACAAAAAAATACATGAAGCTCGAAGGCTATGTGCCCTAAACAAAGTCAACTTCCCACAAAGACAGGTGGAAAAAGGGCTACCTAAGTATGGTTCTCAATCAGAAACAACGATAGACAGCTGCCTCTGATTGAGAACCACACCCGGCCAAACACAAAGAAATACACAACATAGAACATAGAATACCCACCCCAACTCACGCCCTGACCAAACCAAAACAGAGACATAAAAAGGATCTCTAAGGTCAGGGCGTGACAGTACCCCCCCCCCCCCCCACAAAGGTGCGGACTCCGGCCGCAAAACCTAAACCTATGGGGGAGGGTCTGGGTGGGCATCTATCCGCGGTGGCGGCTCAGGTGCGGGACACAGACCCCGCTCCACCCCTGGCTCACCCTACTTTGGTGGCACCTCTGGTGTGGGGACCCTCGTTATCGACCCCGGACTGGGGACCCTCGTTGCCGACCCCGGACTGGGGACCCTCGTTGCGGGCCCCGGACTGGGCACCCTCGTTGCGGGCCCCGGACTGGGCACCCTCGCTGCGGAGGTGTCGTTGGAGGCTCCGGACTGGAGAACGTCGCTGGAGTCCACGAATCCTGGACACGCTGCTACTCCTTACTACGCTGCTTGGTCCGTTGTTGGTGGGAAGTTCTGTCACGGCTGTTGAAGGAACTGGACCAGGGTGTAGCGTTTTGAGCGTACATGTTCTTTTATTTAGAAAAAGACGCCGAACAAAACAATACACACTACAAAACAAACCGTGAAGCTAAAGGCTAAGTGCCATAAAGAAAGTCAACTTCCCACAAAGACAGATGGAAAAAAGGGCTACCTAAGTATGGTTCTCAGAGACAACGATAGACAGCTGCCTCTGATTGAGAACCACACCCGGCCAAACACAAAGAAATAGAAAACATAGAAATAAAGAAACTAGAATTCCCACCCTAGTCACACCCTGGCCTAACCAAAATAGAGAATAAAAGCCTCTCTATGGCCAGGGCGTGACAACGAGGGTCAGCATTGGGCACACATCAATACATAGCATAATTAGCAACTCATTTTAAAACTGAGAAATATTGAAATTTCATCAATTACAAATTACATGGCCCTCCCCTGGACTAGATACAAATATTACTAAACCCTCCCCTTGTCTGAAATTGAAAAAGCATGACCCTCCCCCATTCTCCTCCAGGTAACCATTCTGTACATTTTAATCCATCCCTTATGCGTTTGCATAAACTCTAATATACGTATGAGTGTTTTGAATTAACCTTAGAAAGCGCTGTCCATTTTTGTTGTGTCGGGCCTTTGAAACAACATCCACAATGACCATGTTTTCCACTCAGTTTCAACCTGTTGTTGAACTTCTTTCGTTAAATTGATCAATCACAGTGAGGTGAGTTTTAAAAGCACTGTCTTAATGCTAAGTATTTTATGTGACATTTGACTGCGTTGATGTCAGGTTAGAGGGACAATAGAGCCCTGAGGACCAGGCCACTAGCGACCTGATGGTTTTTAGCGAGTTGTGTACTACCAACGCATCTCCAGAGTGCACAAGAAGAGATTACCATGACTCAACGGTCAAATGGAATTTTACTGTGTTCATGACTCATGACTATCCGTAACAGCCCTAATCCAAGGTCTGAATCAGTCCCTGAATAGCCCCTGAAAATAACTGTTGTCTAGACACTAGAGTGACGTTTTGAAGATGCACAGTAAACTGTAACCAACGTTATTCTAGACAGATACACTGTACTGTAGATGGTTTACCCTGTTGAAACTGATGTGTGTCTTGTTTTTCTAGGATCGATTTTCTTGCTCAGTATAGGTTCTGGTTATTCTCAGCTAATTCCAGCAAGATCACACCAGATAGAGTTCAGTATTGAACGTTTGTCCAGGTCCCCAGGATGTTGGGAGATGCCTTCAATACCGTCCACTAGAGGCAACGTGCACACGCATTACCATTTAGTAGGCTCGCAGCTTGCTAGAGCGTTGTGGATGGGAATAGAGGATGCCTTTAACTTCTCTAGGATAGGGGGCAGCATTTTCACATTTGGATGAAAAGCATACCCAAATTCAACTACCAGCTACTCATCCCCAGAAGATAAGATATGCATAGTATTAGTAGATTTGGATAGAAAACACTCTCAAACAGTTTTAGAAATGTTCAATCATGTCTGTGAGTATAACAGAACTTATTTAGCAGGCAAAACCCAGAGGACAAACCATTCAGATTTTTTTGTTGTTGAGGTCACTCTCGTTTCAATGGGTTTTCATTGGGAATCCAGATTTCTAAGGGAGAAGGTCCCACAGTCTTTAGAAATTGGTTGACGTTTATCCTTTGTGTAATGAAGAAGTACGGCCATCTTGAACGAGGGTCACTTGAAGTGTACTGTTAGATAGAGGCACGTGACCAGAAAGCTAGCTACAGTTTGTTTTAATCCTGTATTGAACACAGATCATCCCGTCTTCGATTTTATCGATTATTGACGTTAAAATATACCTAAAGTTGTATTACAAAAGTAGTTTGAAATGTTTTGGCAAAGTTTACAGGTAACTTTTGAGATATTTTGTAGTCACGTTGCACAAGTTGGAACCAGTGTTTTTCTAGATCAAACGTGCCAAATAAATGTACATTTTGGATATATATCGACGGAATTAATCGAACAAAAGGACCATTTGTGAACTTTATGGGACATATTGGAGTGCCAACAACAGAAGCTCGTCAAAGGTAAGGCATGAATTATTATTTTATTTCTGCGTTTTGTGTCGCGCCTGCAGGGTTGAAATATGCTTCTCTCTCTATGTTTACTCTGTTGCTATCCTCAGATAATAGCATCGTTTGCTTTCACTGAAAAGCCTATTTGAATTCTGACACGTTGGCTGGATTCACAACAAGTGTAGCTTTAATTTGGTGTCTTTCATGTGTGATTTAACCTTTTCTCAATAGGGGGTGCTGTTTTCACTTTGTAAAAATTTCGTTCCCAAATTAAACTGCCTCGTACTCAATTCTTGCTCGTACAATATGCATATTATTATTACTATTGGATAGAAAACACTCTAGTTTCTAAAACCGTTTGAATTATATCTGTGAGTAAAACAGAACTCAAGTTGGAGCAAACTTCCTGTGAGGAAGTGAGAAATCTGAAATCAGGCAGGCTGTTCTGGGGTCAGTTTATTAATTTGCATGTCTTCTATTGGTCGAGATGCACTGCATACGCCTTCCCCTAGATGTCAGCAAATAGGGAGAATTGGAATGGAGTTGCTAGGCAGATCTGAGGCCATATAAAGGGTCTTGGAACGTGGGGTGCAGTCTTTTCAACATTCGCCATGACGCAAGACAGACCTCAGGATGGCGTTCTGGAAAGCTCCCGTTATAGGCCTTAGATATATCCGGCTCTGATTTTATTCGATATAGGTGTTAAAGACATCATAATGTTGTTATTTTAAACCGAGTTATATCAGTTTATATCAGTATATTGCGATTTTCGGATATTTCTTTGTGCTGCGTTATAGTGAGTTGGGCACGTCTGGGCCACATGGCTACTGTTTACTGCTAATTCCAAAGTTGAAGGCGACAATCTACAACCGAGCAACGATTCTTTTGGACAAAGGACAACTTGCCCAAGATTATGATGAAAGCTCATCAAAAAGTAAGAACTATTTATGATGTTAATTCGTTGTTCTGTTGAAAAATGTCAAACTCCTATTCCGCCATTAATTTCGGTGCGGTCTCCCTTTAACGCACGCTGTATGTCGTAGTAACGTTAATTTTAAAAATCTAACACAGCGGTTGCATTAAGAACTAATGTATCTTTCATTTGCTGTCCAACCTGTATTTTTTAGTCAAGTTTATGATTAGTTAAAGATTAGATTAGGTGCCTCTCCCAAGATTTCTCCCGACATTTTGTTGGCAGCTTGGCTACTATTCTCATTGTATAACCACGATTTGTGCCGCTAAATATGCACATTTTCGAACAAACTCTATATGTATTGTGTAATATGATGTTAAAGGACTGTCACCTGAAGAAGTTTGAGAAGGTTAGTGAAAAAATTTATATATTTTGCTGGTTTATTCGTTATCGCTATTGTTTGCTTGAATCAATGCTGTTGTGTGGTTGGCTATTGTAGTAAGCTAATATAATGCTATATTGTGTTTTCGCTGTAAAACACTTAAAAAATCTGAAATATTGGCTGGATTCACAAGATCTTTGTCTTTCATTTGCTGTACGCTGTGTATTTTTCATAAATGTTTTATGATGAGTATTTAGGTAATTCACGTTGGTCTCTGTAGTTATTCTAGTTGCTTTGGTGAGAGTTGTAATGGTGGCTGCAATGTAAAACTATGATTTATACCTGAAATATGCAAATTTTTCTAACAAAACATATGCTATACAATAAATATGTTATCAGACTGTCATCTGATGAAGTTGTTTCTTGGTTAGTGACTATTTATATCTTTATTTGGTCGAAATTGTGATAGCTACCTATGCAGGAAAAAAAAGTTGTGTCTTTTGCTATCGTGGTTAGCTAATAGAAATACATATTGTGTCTTCCCTGTAAAACATTTTAAAAATCAGAAATGATGGCTGGATTCACAAGATGTGTATCTTTCATCTGGTGTCTTGGACTTGTGATTTAATGATATTTAGATGCTAGTATTTACTTGTGACGCTATGCTAGGCTATGCTAGTCAGCTTTTTTACTGATTGGGGTGCTCCCGGATCCGGGATTGTGATGAAGTAGAAGTTAATGAAATTTTTATAGTAAATTATTTGAATTTGGCACTCTGGCTTTTGGCCAAGTGAGACAGTAGCGTCCCGCCTAAACTCAGATTTTTGGATATAAATATGAACTTTACCGAACAAAACATACATGTATTGTGTAACATGAAGTCCTATGAGTGTCATCTGATGAAGATCATCAAAGGTTAGTGATTCATTTTATCTCTATTTCTGCTTTTTGTTACTCCTCTCTTTGGCTGGAAAAATGGCTATGTTTTTCTGTGACTTGGCTCTGACCTAACATAATCGTTTGGTGTGCTTTCGTCGTAAAGTCTATTTGAAATCGGACACTGTGGCTGGATTTACAACAAGTGTATCTTTAAAATGGTGTAAAATACTTGTATGTTTGAGGAATTTTAATTATGGGATTTCTGTTGTTTTGAATTTGGAGCCCTGCAGTTTCACTGGCTGTTGACGAGGTGAGACGTTACCGTCCCACATACCCTAGAGAGGTTAAACCGAACGCTTCAGTCCCAGTGCTAGGCACTCGTTTTATTTTTTTCTGTTTTAACCATTATCACAAACCTTAACCCTTACCATAACCAGTTGAAGTGAATGCATAAACCTTCAAGTTTTTTCTGTTTTAAGAATCTCACCAGAGATTCTATTTTGGGGATATATAGTACCAGTCAAAAGTACGGACAAACCTACTCATTCCAGGGTTTTTCTATATTTTTACTATTTTCTACATTGTAGAATAATGGTGAACACATAAAAACTATGAAATAACACATATGGAATCATGAAGTAGCCAAAAAAGTGTTAACCTTTCTAGCGCAGGTGTTCCGCTAGCGGAACCCCTCGACAACATTCCGCTGAAAAGGCAGCGCGGGAAATTCAAAAATATTTTTGGGAAATATGTAACTTTCACACATTAACAAGTCCAATACAGCAAATGAAAGATAAACATCTTGTTAATCTATCCATCGTGTCCGATTTCAAAAAGGCTTTACAGCAAAAGCACAACATATGATTATGTTAGTTCAGAGCCAAGTAAAAAAAACACAGCCATTTTTCCAGCCTAAGATAGGAGTCACAAAAAGCAGAAATATAGATAAAATTAATCACTAACCTTTGATCTTCATCAGATGACACTCATAGGACATGATGTTACACAACACATGTTTGTTTTGTTCGATAATGTGCATATTTATATCCAAAAATCTCAGTTTACATTGGCGTGTTACGTGCAGTAATGTTTTGATTCCAAAACATCCGGTGATCTTGCAGATAGCCACATCAAATCCCAGAAATACTCATAATAAACATCGATAAAAGATACAAGTGTTATTCACAGAATTAAAGATAGACTTCTCCTTAATGCAACCGCTGTGTCAGATTTCAAAAAAACTTTACGGAAAAAGCATAATCTGAGTACGGCGCTCAGAGTTCAATCCAGCCAAAGAAATTTCCGCCATGTTGGAGTCAACAGAAGTTAGAAATAACATGATAAATATTTACTTACCTTTGATGATCTTCATCAGAATGCACTCCCTGGAATCCCAGTTCGACAATAAATGACTGATTTGTTCCATAAAGTTCCAAAAGGTCCATAATTTATGTCCAAATAGCCACTAGTTGTTAGCATGTTCAGCCCAGTAATCCATCTTCATGAGCACTAGGTCCAAACAAAAACTCGAAAAGTTCCATTACAGGTTGTAGAAACATATCAAACGATGCATGGAATCAGTCTTTAGGATGTTTTTAACGTAAATCATCAATAATTTTCCAACCGGAGTATTCCATTGTCTGTAGCAAAGGACTGGAACGAGAGCTAACTCTGTCGGGAGCGCACGTCACGAGCCCGAGACACTCTGCCAGACCACTGACTCAAACAGGTCTCATGAGCCCCTCCTTTATAGCAGAAGCCGGAAACAAGTTTCTAAAGATGGTTGACATCTAGTGGAAGCCTTAGAAAGGCCAAGCTTTGAAAATCTACAAACCTCAGATTTCCCACTTCCTGGTTGGATTTTTCTGTTATAGTTATAGTTCTGTTATACTCACAGACATCATTCAAACAGTTTTAGAAACTTCAGAGTGTTTTTTATCCAAAATACTAATAATATGCATATATTAGCATCTGGGACAGAGTAGCAGGCAGTTTACTCTGGGCACGCATTTCATGCAAAAGTGAAAATGCTGCCCCCTATCCCAAACAGGTTTTAAACAAATCAAAATATATTTTGATTTTATATTCTTCAAAGTAGCCACCCTTTGCCTTGAAGACAGCTCTGCACACTCTTGGAATTCTCTCAACAAGCTTCATGAGGTAGTCACCTGGAATGCATTTCAATTAACAGGTGAGTCTTGGTAAAAGTTAATTTGTGGAATTTCTTTCATCTTAATGTGTTTGAGCCAATCAGTTGTGTTGTGTACAAGGTAGGGGGGTATACAAAATATAGCCCTATTTGGTAAAATACCAAGTCTGTATTATGGCAGGAACATCTCAAATAAGCAAAGAAAAACAACAGTACATCGTTTCTTTAAGACATGAAGGTCAGTCAATGCGGAACATTTCAAGAACTTTGAAAGTTTCTTCAAGTGAAGTCGCAAAAACCATCAAGCGCTGTGATGAAACTGACTCTCATGAGGACCGCCACAGGAATGGAAAACCCATAGCTACCTCTGCTGCAAAGGATAAGTTCATTAGAGTTAACTGCACCCCCGATTACAGCTCAAATAAATGCTTCACAGAGTTCAAGTAACAGACTTATCTCAACATCAACTGTTCAGAGTCGACTGCGTGAATCAGGCCTTCATTGTCGAATTGCTGCAAAGAAACCACTACTAAAAAACACCAATAAGGAGAATAGATTTGCTTGGGCCAAGAAACACGAGCAATGGACATTAGACCGATGGAAATCTGTCCTTTGGTTTGATGAGTCCAAATTTGAGATTTTTGGTTCCAACCATTGTGTCTTTAAGAGACGCAGAGTAGCTGAATGGATGATCTCTGCATGTGTGGTTCCCACCATGAAGCATGAAGGAGGAGGTGTGATGGTGTGGTAAGGTTGGACACAGGTGCAGAGAAGAGACCAGACAAGGAATCAGTGGTTAAGGATAAACATAATACTTTACTGAGAAACGATAGCTGCAGTTTCGCAGTACACTTGACAAAACAACAAACACTAAGTCTCGAAAACTCACTCTGGAAATGACCGAACACGGTAAACAATTCAATCTTCTGCAAAGGACAACAGAAAACACACCTCTTTCAACAGGGAAATCATAATGTGTAAATTGGACACACCTGAGTGTCGTTAATGTCTCTAGGACGGTCTCTGCCACCTTCTGGTGACAGGTGGAGCCATGACAGTGTGGGTGATTAGCTGATGACACTGTCTGTGATTTATTTAGAATGCAAGGCACACTTAACCAGCACGGCTACCACAGCATTCTGTAGCGATACGCTATACCATCTAGTTTGCGCTTAATGGGACTATCATTTGTTTTTCAACAGGACAATGACACAAAACATACCTCCAAGCTGTGTAAGGGCTATTTGACTAATAAGGAGAGTGATGGAGTGCTGCATCAGATGACCTGGCCTCCACAATCATCCGAACTGAATCCAATTGAGATGGTTTGGGATCAATTGGACTGCAGAGTGATGAAAAAGTAGCCCACAAGTGCTCAGCATATGTGGGAACTCCTTCAAGACTGTTGTAAAAGCATTCCAGGTGAAGCTGGTTGAGAGAATGACAAGTGTGCAAAGCTGTCTTCAGGGCAAAGAGTGGCTACTTTGAACATATTTAAAACATATTTTGATGTGTTTAACACTTTTTTGGTTACTACATGAGGTGGTATTTCATAGTTTTGATGTGTTCACTATTATTCTACAATGTAGAAAATAGTAAAAAATAAAGAAAAACCCTTGAATGAGTAGATGTGTCTTAACTCTTTGACGCTAGGAGGCAGAATTTTTATGTTTGGAAAAATAACGTTCCCAATGTAAACAACCTATTTATCAGGTCCAGATGCTAGAATATGCATATAATTGACAGAGTAGGATAGAAAACACTCTAAAGTTTCCAAAACTGTCAAAATATTGTCTGTGAGTATAACAGAACTGATTTTGCAGGCGAAAACCTGAGGAAATCCAACCCGGAAGTGACTCTTATTTTGAAAAATCACTGTTCCATTTCCTGCCTTTCGTCCATTTAAAGGGATATCAACCAGATTCCTTTTCCTATGGCTTCCTAAGGGTGTGAACAGTCTTTAAACATAGTTTCAAGCTTTTATTCTGAAAAATTAGCGAGATTTATCAAATCGCATCGGTGGATAGACGGATGTCCTTCCATTAGTTCATGCGCGCGACACTGATAGCTCGACATTTTCTTTCTCTCCTTTCTTGAATAGTTTACAGTCCGGTTGAAATATTATCGATTACTAATGTTAAAAATAACCTGAGGGTTGATTATTAAAAACGTTTGACATGTTTCTACGAACTTTACGGATACTATTTGGAATTTTCGTCAACCCTTGATGACATGCCTAAGGCTGTGGAATACTGAACATAACGCGCCAAACAAATGGAAGTTTTTTTATATAAAAATAATCTTTATCGAACAAAAGGAACATTTATTGTGTAACTGGGAGTCTCGTGAGTGCAAACATCCAAAGATCATCAAAGGTAAGCAATTCATTTTATTGCTTTTCTGGCTTTCGTGACCAATCTATATTGCTGCTAGCTGTTCGTAATGTTTTGTCTAGTGATCGATAAACTCACAAACGCTTGGATTGCTTTCGCTGTAAAGCATATTTTCAAAATCTGACACGATAGGTGGATTAACAACAAGCTAAGCTGTGTTTTGGTATATTTCACTTGTGATTTCATGAAAATAAATATTTTTAGTAATTATTTTTGAATTTGGCGCTCTGCAATTCAGCAGTTGTTTACGAAAATGATCCTGTTAAAGGGATCCGTGCGACAAGAGGTTTGTGACTGGTACTGTATATATATTGTTTATGTGTCAGGCAATTAGGACAACAATCGGTTGTACCTGACAGATAAAGCTGTCCTTGGAACAGAAAACACAAACCACAATTTCCATCTCTCTGGTGTTTTTCTCTGATTTCTCTAACTTATTATCCATAGCCAAAGGAAACTTCAACCCTGCAATTATTTCCATATAAGTTTAACGGAGGATGGAAAATGGGGGGATTGGAGACGAGAAGCATTTACGAACATTTACTTAAATAAATAATTCACAACAATTCAATCACATTCTAATCCTTTGGATCTATCTAGCCGGTTTCCCATGCTGTGTTCATGACAGCTCTGTAATACTTTATCAGGTTGAAAAGTGACTCATGAAAGGTAGAAATACTATTAATATACTGTACATGTGTATGTGTGTGTCCGGGTGCATGTGTGTGAGGGAGATATGAAACCATGCAGGATCCTATTACTTCTCCCCAGGTATGGATCTGTATTAGCTTCTTATCTCTTTTCTGGCTATATATGTATGTACGGTAGTGTATGTATGTACGGTAGTGGTGTGTGCACTCATAAGTCATGTGTGTGTGTGTGGGTTGGTGGGTGGGTGGGTGGGTGGGTGGGTGAGAGAAAGGGAGAAAGGTAGAGAAAGAGAGAGCGAAAGCGATAGTCTAGAGACTATTTCTGTCTATCAGCCAGTGGTGGAGCAGTGTGTTATTATGGTTGTCACATGTACAATTAACCCTGAGAACCATGCTTGCTTTCCTGTGGCCATAAGGGCTCTGCTTCTATTGAACTGGGGTTGAGACAGGCTTCACTGGGGATAAGTAGAAAGGCTGAGGAGGGTTAAAGAAATCCGGAGCCCAAAATACTTGCCTCACGGCTCCTTCCTCTGGCTAGCTTCATGCCGATGAGCAGCCTAAAAGTCCATCAGAACTGGACATCATCATTACATTTCTCTCTTCTGTGAGAGCACTGAATGTGGTCTGCATGTTATTTGGGGAATGAGTAGCTGCATAAACCATTATAAAAATAGACTGCATCTCCATATGTGCTGCTGTAAAAGTTAGACCATTCATTAGTCTGTTTATTTTTCATTTGATATATCACTAACAGCCACAAACCATTGCACAGCTCTAAATAGTGCTGCCAAAGGTCATCAAATCAATTGTCCGTGCCCTCCTAGGGGTTCCATATTTACTGGGATGTTTATGGGTGGATGGAATGAGGCAGAGAACACCAGGATGGGAGGGGGAATGAAGACTTATGGAGCTGCCTGGGCCTGGTGCTCTGCCTGATGCTCTGCTAGTTGGGCCTTGCCCTAGTAATGGGCTGGCTACCACCCAGCTACAGGAGCCAGACCATGGATATGTTTGGACTACTGGGTTGGATTACTAATGACAATAAATGTTTGGGCTATATATGGATGATTTCTCAATTGATCCTCTCTTGGTTCGTGTGGGCCTTGTTCTCGGCTGGCTGTGTGAGAAATACAGTGCATTCGGAAAGTATTCAGACCCCTTCCCTTTTTCCACATTTTGTTACGTTACAGCCTTACTCTAAAATGGATTACATTTTGTAATATCTTTTTTTTTTTTCTCACCAAAACATTACATTTACATAAGTATTCAGACCCTACACTCAGTACTTTGTTGAAGCAACTTTGGCAGTGATTACAGCCTTGACTCTTTTTGGATATAACGCAACAAGCTTGGCACACGTATATTTGGGGAGTTTCTCCCATTCTTCTCTCAAGCTCTGTCAGGTTGGATGGGGAGCGTCGCTGCACAGCTATTTTCAGGTCTCTCCAGAGATGTTCGATTGGGTTAAAGTCCTGGCTCTGGCTGGGCCACTCAAGAACATTCAGAGACTTGTCCCGAAGACACTCCTGCGTTGTCTTGGGTGTGTGCTTAGGGTCTTTGTCCTGTTGGAAGGTGAACCTTCACCCCAGTCTGAGGTCCTGAGCACTCTGGAGCAGATTTTTGTCAAGGATCTTTGTGTACTTTGCTCCATTCATCTTTTCCTCGGTCCTGACTAGTCTCCCAGTCCCTGCCGCTGAAAAACATCCCAAAAGCATGATGCTGCCTCCACCATGCTTCACGGTAGGGATGGTGCCAGTTTTCCTCCAGATGTGACTGAGAGAAACTCCCCAAATACAGGTGTGCCAACCTTATAGCGTCAATCCCAAGAAGACTGAAGGGTGATGTTTCATTTTTTTTTTTAAATATATACAGTATATATATACATTTGCAAACATTTCTAAAAACCTGTTTTTGCTTCGTCATTATGGGGTATTGTGTGTAGATTGATGAGGGGAAAAAACAATTGAATACATTTTAGAAAAAGGCTGTAACGTAACAACGTGTAAAAAGTCAAGGGGTCTGAATACTTTCTGAATGCACTGTACTTCTATGACTGGAGGGGATCAAACGTGTATCAAATGACACCATATCATTTAGAAGGCTCTGTCCGTCCGTCCGTCCGTCTGTCTGGGCTCACGGTGTCACGCCCTGACCATAGATTGCTTCGTATGTTTCTATGTTTTGTTTGGTCAGGGTGTGATGTGGGTGGGCATTCTATGTTGTATGTCTAGGTTGTCTATTTCTGTGTTTGGCCTGGTGTGATTCCCAATCAGAGGCAGCTGTCTATCATTGTCTCTGATTGGGAGCTATACTTAGGTAGCCTGTTTTCCATTTTGTGTTGTGGGTGATTGTTTTCTGTTTGTGCGTATTGCTTGCAGAACTGTTTCGTTTTCGTTCTCGCTCTTTATTATTTTTTGTCAATTCAGTGTTCAGTTTATTTTGTTTATTAAAATGGACACGTACTACGCTGCACCTTGGTCCTCTCCTTCCACCAACGAGAATCGTTACACATGGAAGGGGTGACACATCAAAGCTTGTTCAGGAGAAAGTAGGCTGAGTTATGGTGTGTTTGATGTTCTCTAATGGCTGATGCCAATCGCTGAGAGAGGAAAAAAATCCATATACACTGATAATGTCTCTCTCAGGCCAGCATATATTACTTTGAATGAAATGTATGATTTAGCTCAAATAATTTTCCAGCTTCAGAAATGATTTGAATTGAATTTCATAAATAAACCAGGCATTAGCCTCACATCAATGTGGTGTGATACGACACATAATACTTCAGGTAGCCTAGTGGTTAGAGTGTTGGGCCAGTAACTGGAAGGTTGCTGGATCGAATCCCCGAGCTGACATGGTAAACATCTCTTGTTCTACCCCTGGGCAAGGCAGTTAACCCACTGTTCCCTGGGTACTGAAGATGTGGATGTCGATTAAGGCAGCCCCCTGCACCTCACTGATTCAGAGGGTTTGGGTTAAATGTGGAAGACACATTTCAGTTGAATACATTCAGTTGGTATCCCCCTTTCCCTAAGTATGACTTCAATACATTGTCGACAGAAACTCCAATACATCAACAGATACAATGGCACTGGAGATTATTTTCTGTACACTGTACCTACTTGGGTGTGACACACATGGAGACTACCAATGTTATTCCTGCAGTATAAGGTAATATATATCCCCCTCATATTCAACTCTGGACCTCGAAGCCAGTTCCACTGCTTTTTTTTCATTCTTCCCCTCTAATCAGGGTCTGATTTAGACCTGCGACACCAGGTGGGTGCAATTAATTATCAGGTAGAACAGAAACCATCAGGCTCCGGACCTCCGTAGGGTAAGAGTTGAATAACCCTGGTATATGCATTGTTACCACGGGTTTGCACTTTAACACTGATGATGTGAGACAGCCAAAATAGACACTTTCCAAGCCATAACTGGTGTAACTGTTTTTGGTATGGTTGCAGAGGTAAGAGAAACACAAACATAGGCGATTCCATGCCAGGACAGCCCAAAAATGTTATCTCAGATTGTTCTGGCAATTCTCACATAGAAACTTTACTCAAAGGAAGGTTATTGACATGCTTTTTACATTTGTATCACCATATATAGTGTATATATCTTTTAGGCCCTTTTTACACTTACAATTATACGTGCCTCCTATAAGACCCTATGATCCGTGAACCTTGATGGTGTCATTTTACTTATAGTGTGCTGCAACATTTGGAGTATGCCTAGATTTTGAAATGAAATGTTTCACATTCATTTATTCAACATAAAAAAAGATTACTGTTAAAATATCGAAAGTTACGTTTTTTTATTTAGTTCATTTTGATACATATAATTTGAAACAATATAATCTAAAAGTACGTCAAATTTTCAGAGTGGGCTCTCTGCAAGTTCTGAAGTTATGATCAATTTAATGTGCACCACCAACACAGGGAATTGAAAATGGATTCAAAGGGAACTCTCTCTGCTGGTGATTTTCTGAATGTTCAACCCTAAAGGAGGGCTGTGGTTGGTTAATGACCTATAATGTACATTTCTATGTATAAAATGTCTCACATCTTCAAAGGTACCAGAGATCCCACTGGAAATTTGATGTGTTGAAAGAGTATGTTTGCCACTTTCATTATGATTTTCTCACACAATTGTCAAAAATCCTTCATTCCTCCCAATGAAATATCTTTGTCAGAATTGCCAGAACAATCTGAAATACCAAAAATATTTTTGGGTTATCCTGGCGTGGAATCGCCCACAGAAACCGGAGAAGAGGGATGAGAAGAGGGATGCTGATCTGACAGGTCAATCAAACTGCTGGTAATAGTTCATGAGAATCCACTTTATCTGTGTTTCTGTTCTTGAGGCTGTATCGTTGGCAGACACCTGCAACCCAGAGAAAATGAGAGCGGAGCGAGAGGGCATGCAACTTCAAATAGGCGCTGGGATTTATGTCAAGGATTCCAATCGGTAGTGGCATTATCAAAGCCCCCAGGCCACCATCTTTGGAACTGCTTATCAAGTGGACAGGCTCCGGGCTCTGCACTACATGGGATATTTCCCTTTGAGGATATGGCTATGCAGTCGGAAATATTCAGAAAATTCAGGAAAAAGTACTATTGTAAAAATAAAAAAATAAAAACGATTTGTTAAGTTGAATGTGAAATCATACAAAAATATACTTGTCTAGAATACTGGTTTTGGAATAGAGATGATTTAATGAGAGATGATACTGGCTCTTTTACACCTTCACAGAAAGATAGATATTCAAATTATCAGTCCTTACATTTGTCATTCTCAAAGGAGTCACTGTAATAATGAATGAGGATCCAGAATTAATCATTATATCATGGCAAATGAGAAAGAGTGTGATACCATGGTCAGAATAATTCTGAATCTGAAACTCCTCAGGGTATTGAATCAAAGGCAGACAGACACTGGAGTATAGAAATAGGGGGTGATGACTCACTGAACCTTAGCTCTGAATTCATATCAGAACTGCTCCCCAATTACAATGGCCTCATTTGTACTGTAATTTATCTCATATCATACCTACTTACTGTAATATGGTCAAATTGTCACTACGCAAACTACAATGACGTGTAGTCAGGGTAGGAGGGGCAGGTAATGCTTCCCCTGTGATAATATAATAAAAAAATATTTAATGAAAAGCCTATTCGTATTCATTTATTGTTTTCTAATGTTTTTTCTCAATGATTCTGGTGTTTTCATGCTCAAATATTTTTGTTGTTGTTGCTAAAACTGCATCAAAACCTCAGGAAAGGTGCCAGGGTATCCATGACTTTCTTTCCATCCATTCGAATCCATTCAAATTCTTGACGTGCACAGCCTTTCCTGACTCCAGTCATTGTAATGGACAGGGTCAGCATTCGCTGAAAACGTTGCCTAGCTTGAAGTAGCTTGAGCCGACTTAATATTTTGAGACTCAGTATTGCCTAAATGTGTTGTGTGGTAATGCCTGGAGTAAGCTGTGCACATTTGAGCATTACTATATCATTTGATGATCACAACTCTGAACTGAAGAAAGCTAGCTAGCAAAATTAACCTGACATATTGATACTACTACTACAATGTAAACCCCAAGGCCAATCTAAGTAACATAATAAAACAAATCAAAATCGGTCCATTTAAGCTAGCGATATCAGTTTTTTTGCATGTGCTGCATCTTAATCCACCACATCTGTCTATGTCGGCCTTCCACATATGGAAGGTGGCCAAACTATAGCAGTTTTTGTCAGCCCATGAGACATCCTGAAAATGGGTCTTTCCACAAAAACGCCTATTATAACCACTCCGTTTTCGTCTACGACCCCCACAAGTGTCACAGGACTCATCTGAAGTCTGATACGCTGATATGCCAACCTCTGTCTGGAGAATACACAGTGTTCACTGTTCTTTTCCCTGAGGGATCGAGATGCACCGATGGGAGTGGACACATTGGCGCACGAGTGGCCACGCATCCTCCTGTATGCATTCCCCCCACTGACATTGATTTCCCCCACCCTAGCCAGGGTACAGGATAAGGGTATATCTCTCATACCAATAACATCACATTGAGAAACACTGGCTAGTGGAGATCACACAACTACTATGCAGTCAACCGTGGCCCCTCCCTCTGAGTCAGGACCTACTTTGCCAGGCCGGCGGGGAGATTTTCCATCCTCACCCAGAACGGTTGGAACTCTGGGCCTGGCCCGTTAACGGTTCAATCTGAACACTGCCGGGTTTCCCCAAAATGTAATTATGACTATTCAGAGTGCTAGAGCCTCGTCTAACCAGGTCCCTTTATGATTGTAAATTGTGCGTGTTTGAGGAATGGTGCTATAAACCACAGACAGTGCCATTCCACTGCTCTGTCCCAGTAATCCTGTCGTTTCTACAGGAATTATTAGACAAAGGAAAGGCTTTTTCTACTATTAAGGTATATTTGGCAGATATTTTGGCTTGTCATGTGGGTTTTGGGAGTACGACAGTGGGGCAGCAGCCCCTTGTCGCCCGTTTTCTGAAGCATGCACATCGTTTGCGTCCAGTGTCCAAACAGCTGGCCCCGTCATGGGACTTGTTTTCGATGCTCTACGCCAACAGCCTTTTGAACCCCTAGATTAGGTGGATCTGAAGATGCTTTCATTTAAGACAGCGCTATTACCAGCACTGGCCTCCTCCAAGCGTGTAAGTGACGTTCACGCACTCTCAATGAACCCGTCATGTGCCCAATTTGCATCCTATAACGATAAGGTATCATTGTGGCCTAATCGCGCTTTTATCCCTAAGATTATTAACAATCTTTGATGTGTCTTCCCCTTGAGCTGGTAGCTTTTTATCCCCCACCGTTTCCTCTTCGGAACATCAATGGTTTACATATGTTGTGCCCAGTACGCGCTCTGCACATCTACATGGACGGGACTAAGGGATTTAGAAAATATGATCAGCTGTTTGTTTCCTAGGCGAAACCTTACACAGGTAAAGCGCTCACTAAACAGCGCCTCTCCCACTGGGCTATTGCTTTGGTATACACAAGTAAGGGTCTTCAGTCTTCTGCTGGCCTACTAGCTCATTCTACTAGAGGAATGGCTACATCCTGGGCTTTATTTAATGGCATATCTATCCAAGATATTTGCTCAGCAGCAAGTTGGGCTTCGCCTCATACATTTGCAAAGTTTTATAGGCTCGATATCACTGCACCAACCCTGGTGCATACCGTTTTACGTGTAGGATCTTTTGAGGGACATGGGCAATTTGTGTGATATATCGCACAGGGCAGTCGGTCGTCATGATAAGCTTGTCTGGCAATACGGGAGTCAGTATATCCCATAAGTGAAATACCAAAACGAATACTTGAAAGAGAACTTTAGGTTACGACCATAACCCCGGTTCTCTGATAGAATGAGTAAGGTATTTCATCAGACCACCCTCCTTGCATGAGCGAGGAAGAGGTGTTGCTTATTTTTGAAGGACTCTGATGCTGCGTCTGACCTTTTATAGTGTAGGAGGGACACCCTTCCCCAACGAACACGTCTCGACATCCAGCCAATCACGGCTGGCGTAGTGTAATAAAGGCTTCTGACGAATACACTGGGGACGTATCCCATAAGTGAAATACCTCACTCATACTATCAGAGAACCGGGGTTACGGTCATAACCTAAAGTTTTGTGCCTACCCAAAAACAGGTTAAATATATCTCTTAGATTTAGTCTTCAAAACCTTGTTTCTTATTAAAAGAAATTGGACTGTCCATTTTGCCATTCATGAATGTGTTATTAAATGTAGTAGTAGTAGTAAAGGAGAAAATATAATATACACTGCTCAAAAAAATAAAGGGAACACTTAAACAACACAATGTAACTCCAAGTCAATCACACTTCTGTGAAATCAAACTGTCCACTTAGGAAGCAACACTGATTGACAATACATTTCACATGCTGTTGTGCAAATGGAATAGACAAAAGGTGGAAATTATAGGCAATTAGCAGGTGGTGACCACAGACCACTTCTCAGTTCCTATGCTTCCTGGCTGATGTTTTGGTCACTTTTGAATGCTGGCGGTGCTTTCACTCTAATGGTAGCATGAGACGGAGTCTACAACCCACACAAGTGGCTCAGGTAGTGCAGCTCATCCAGGATGGCACATCAATGCGAGCTGTGGCAAGAAGGTTTGCTGTGTCTGTCAGCGTAGTGTCCAGAGCATGGAGGCGCTACCAGGAGACAGGCCAGTACATCAGGAGACGTGGAGGAGGCCGTAAGAGGGCAACAACCCAGCAGCAGGACCGCTACCTCCGCCTTTGTGCAAGGAGGAGCACTGCCAGAGCCCTGCAAAATGACCTCCAGCAGGCCACAAATGTGCATGTGTCTGCTCAAACGGTCAGAAACAGACTCCATGAGGGTGGTATGAGGGCCCGACGTCCACAGGTGGGGGTTGTGCTTACAGCCCAACACCGTGCAGGACGTTTGGCATTTGCCAGAGAACACCAAGATTGGCAAATTCGCCACTGGCGCCCTGTGCTCTTCACAGATGAAAGCAGGTTCACACTGAGCACATGTGACAGACGTGACAGTCTGGAGACGCCGTGGAGAACGTTCTGCTGCCTGCAACATCCTCCAGCATGACCGGTTTGGCAGTGGGTCAGTCATGGTGTGGGGTGGCATTTCTTTGGGGGGCCGCACAGCCCTCCATGTGCTCGCCAGAGGTAGCCTGACTGCCATTAGGTACCGAGATGAGATCCTCAGACCCCTTGTGAGACCATATGCTGGTGCGGTTGGCCCTGGGTTCCTCCTAATGCAAGACAATGCTAGACCTCATGTGGCTGGAGTGTGTCAGCAGTTCCTGCAAGAGGAAGGCATTGATGCTATGGACTGGCTCGCCCGTTCCCCAGACCTGAATCCAATTGAGCACATCTGGGACATCATGTCTCGCTCCATCCACCAACGCCACGTTGCACCACAGACTGTCTAGGAGTTGGCAGATGCTTTAGTCCAGGTCTGGGAGGAGATCCCTCAGGAGACCATCCGCCACCTCATCAGGAGCATGCCCAGGTGTTGTAGGGAGGTCATACAGGCACGTGGAGGCCACACACACTACTGAGCCTCATTTTGACTTGTTCTAAGGACAATACATCAAAGTTGGATCAGCCTGTAGTGTGGTTTTCCACTTTAATTTGAGTGTGACTCCAAATCCAGACCTCCATGGGTTGATAAATTTGATTTCCATTGATAATTTTTGTGTGATTTTGTTGTCAGCACATTCAACTATGTAAAGAAAAAAGTATTTAATATGAATATTTCATTCATTCAGATCTAGGATGTGTTATTTTAGTGTTCCCTTTATTTTTTTGAGCAGTGTATATAAAAAATATATATATATACCTAAAGGGGTCCTAAAATTCCAAATCAAATAGCTAAATGATACATAGTGTTACCATCTTAAAACAATTATATATGTCAGTATAGTTCGACCCACCGTCTTGGGTCGAACAATGTTGAATGTTTATCCTTTTAAACTTGGAAAAGAGACCCTTAATCCCAGACTTGGACCACACAAACCACGACTCCACTGAATAGCAGGCTAGTGATTGCTTTGTAATGCTTGCAGTTAGCCACTGATTCCTTCCAAACCACCCTTTGTTGAATTTGCAATTTCCAACTTGTTGTGTAGTGTTTATGGCCAATGGCCAATGAGCACTGACACGTTTTATCTATCATTTCTCTTTATATAACAAGGATTGAAAAGGATTTGCGAGTAGATTGTCGACTTGATTCTTGATGATGACAGCTACTAGCTTGCTGGCTAAGAAATAGAAAATATGATGTTGACATGATCAGTTCAATCAAAGCTACGGTAGATATAACGTGATTTGTCGTCATTTATCTGTGGCCAATGACCTTGAGTCTTTTTAGATGGGCACTTCTAATGTAACTCTATAGCAGCACCCAAAGGGCTTGAATTTTCAAGCTCTCCCCGTAGATTTTGCAGTGACGTAGTGTCCCCAAGAGTGACAGAACACTGATCCAATCACAGCGCAACTTGAGAATATTATCAACCCCTACGCTCCGTATTTTCTGCTGGCTGCCCCACCACCACAGAAAGCACTGAGCTAGGCTGAAACACCTGCATGTTGGAGCTGCCTTCCTCAAGAAAGCAAAAAAGAGACCATGTTTATATGCGGCTTAATTAGCTCAATGATAAAACATTTTTTGACATAGTTTGCAAACTGATATGTGACACGTATTAACGCCAAATAACATACAAAACAGGCACACAAAAAATAATATATATACAGTGCCTAGTTAAATAAAGGTTAGATTAAAAAATATATATATAGATAAAACCAGTCAAAAGTTTGGACACACCTACTCATTCAAGGGTTTTTATTTATTTTTACTATTTTCTATCACGTTGTATAAATTATTGGAGACAGGCGCAGGAATACGTAATAGGGGGTTTTAATACTCCACTCAAATTACACAACATGCCATGAAAGGCACAGGGACAAAGCCCAAAATAAACACGTATACAAAACACACAGGGATATAACCCAAACCAAAGAGCGAGGTTAAACCTCTAATAAATACACGGGACGAGACCCGTAATAACAATGCACGGGACGAGACCCGTAATAACAACGTACGAGACGAGACCCGTAATAACAATGCACGGGAAGAGACCCATAATAACAACGTACGAGACCCGTAATAACAACGTACGAGACGAGACCCGTAATAACAATGCACGGGACGAGACCCGTAATAACAACGCATGAGACGAGACCTGTAATAACAATGCACGAGACGAGACCCGTAATAACAACGCACGGGACGAGACCCGTAATAACAACGTACGAGACGAGACCCGTAATAACAATGCACGGGACGAGACCCGTAATAACAACGCACGGGACGAGACCCGTAATAACAACGCACGGGACGAGACCCGTAATAACAATGCACGGGACGAGGCCCGTAATAACAACGCACGGGACGAGACCCGTAATAACAATGCACGGGACGAGACCCGTAATAACAATGCACGGGCCGAGACCCGTAATAACAATGCACGGGACGAGACCCGTAATAACAATGCACGGGACGAGACCCGTAATAACAATGCACGAGACGAGACCCGTAATAACAATGCACGGGACGAGACCCGTAATAACAACGCACGGGACGAGACCCGTAATAACAACGCACGGGACGAGACCCGTAATAACAACGCACGGGACGAGACCCGTAATAACAATGCACGGGACGAGACCCGTAATAACAATGCACGGGACGAGACCCGTAATAACAATGCACGGGACGAGACCCGTAATAACAATGCACGGGCCGAGACCCGTAATAACAATGCACAGAACACGCAGCACGAAAACCGAAACAACAACAAAGGTACTCACAGGACCAACGAACAAGGCAACAATAACCGACAACACAATGGTGAACAGAGGGCACATACTGTATATACAATTACTAATCAGGGGGAAATAGGAACCAGGTGTGCGTAATTAGACAAGACAGTCCGGGGTTGGTGGTTGGTGAACCACTTCTAATGTAACTCTATGGCAGCACCCAAAGGGCTTGAATTTTCGAGCTCTCCCCGTAGATTTTGCAGTGACGCAGTGTCCCCAAGAGTGACAGAACACTGATCCAATCACAGCGCAACTTGAGAATATTATCAACCCCTACGCTCCGTATATTCCGCTGCCTGCCCCACCACCACAGAAAGCACTGAGCTAGGCTGAAACACCTGCATGTTGGAGCTGCCTTCCTCAAGAAAGCAAAAAAGAGACCATGTTTTTATGCGGCTTAATTAGCTCAATGATAAAACATTTTTTGACATAGTTTGCAAACTGATATGTGACACGTATTAATGCCAAAATAACATGCAAAACAGGCACACAAAAAATAATATATATACAGTGCCTAGTTAAATAAAGGTTAAATAAATAAATAAAAATATATATAGATATAGATATAGATATATAGATACCCCGCTAAACAGGCGGGGCTCAAAACAGGTGGGGCTCTGAATGACGGGTCGCCACTGCTTAAGATAGAGTTCGAAAATCCCCCCCCTCTCTTTCTCTCTCATTCTTTTAATTGTCATTCTTCTCCTCCTCCTCTACCTCTACCTCCTCCCTTATTCACTCTCATGATAATGGTTCATCATGAATTACTCTCCCCATTAAAGCAGTGCTAAATTGTGTTCAGGCATGCTGCTTCACAGTCTGGGCTCTATTTCAATACTCATGAAGAGTTTCTGAGAATGGTTCTTTCACCACAGTTGGGACCTTGCTCATTCACCTGGGTGACTACAGTACTACTAATGTTGTTCTTCATTGGTGCTTATAGGGACAGCCAACACAGGTGATGCACAGCCCTAGCTACAATTTAGCACCCGGACAGTGTTGTTTGTTTCAGAGTCCCCCTCTACTTTAGGCCAATAAACACCCAGCGATACAGATGATGATACCCTTCTGTCAGGACAAGCTGCTATGAGTGGGTCATTTAGGAACTGGTAAAGAGGAAATGATGAACAGGCAGGTCTGTAAATGCACTCTTAATGTGTGCTCACACAACCACGACAACCCTCCACCCTGTCATTGCATTCAAATCAACATACAATTATTGGATGAATAGAATATTCAGTTTTACTTTCCGGGGTTTGGTCTATATCATTTTCCATTCCCCACAACGAAATAATAAAAGCTAGCTATGGATATTTCATTCTGTTTTGCTGGAATGGCCACAGTCCATGAGCTGTAACTTTTTCTCAATTTCCCTCCAACATCACAGCTCTTTACTAATGGAAAGATTTGTATTCTCTATCATAACCTGTCAAATCGAATGTTTTTCCAAAACAAAAGGAAATCTAAAATGTGAAGTCAAGGTCCAATAGAGATCGCAAGACATGAACATTTACTCTTTACCCATAAAACCTTGGCATTTTTTTACATGAGTTTTACTGTTATGTAAGAGAGGAAAGCAAATGATTAGAGATAGATATATGGCTCATCAAGTCTGTGAGACTTTTCGACTCCTGTTCGGGGCCTACCCTGTCCAAAAATAGGAGCTGTGGGAAGCCTCCTGCTAGATTAAGCTCCTGGCTCTAGTTCCTGTGTTTTCACATTGCCTATAAACCCAATTGAGGCCATATGCCCATCAGCGATAGCCATTCTATCCAGTCTATGAGTACAAATTGAAATGCGCTTCCTCTGTCAATCATTGAACTAATGAAACCCTCAAACATTCTTTATTTTGTCTATTCATGAAACTTACATTGTTCATTTATGAAAGGACAATTATATTTGACAGCTGCAACATGTATTATTTAGTGAAATATGGCACAATTGCATCCGAGGAGAAAGATGGCTGTAACCAAATGAATACCTAGGCCTGGAGGGAAACGTGCTATAATTCAGCAAACATCCACTGCATTTTTTTAACTTTTTAATGCATGTTTCCATCTACATTTTTTTTTTACATAATTGGGATAATTATATTAAACCATTTTATGGTCAGTGCTTTTCATGTATTGTACAATTATAATGCTGTTCTATTTCTATTGGTTGCACAGGTGTTGACCCGGGAAAGAGCAGATTGGTTTCCACATACGATACTCTTTGTCAATTCAAATCAAATCAAATCAAATTTTATTTGTCACATACACATGGTTAGCAGATGTTAATGCGAGTGTAGCGAAATGCTTGTGCTTCTAGTTCCAACAATGCAGTAATAACCAACAAGTAATCTAACCTAACAATTCCACAACTACTACCTTATACACACAAGTGTAAAGGGATAAAGAATATGTACATAAAGATATATGAATGAGTGATGGTACAGAACGGCATAGGCAAGATGCAGTAGATGGTATAGAGTACAGTATATACATATGAGATGAGTAATGTAGGGTATGTAAACATAAAGTGGCATAGTTTAAAGTGGCTAGTGATACATGTATTACATAGAGATGGCAAGATGCAGTAGATGATATAGAGTACAGTATATACATATACATATGAGATGAGTAATGTAGGGTATGTAAACATTATATTAAGTGGCATTGTTTAAAGTGGCTAGTGGTACATTTTTACATAATTTCCATCAATTCCCATTATTAAAGTGGCTGGAGTTGAGTCAGTATGTTGGCAGCGGCCGCTAAATGTTAGTGGTGGCTGTTTAACAGTCTGATGGCCTTGAGATAGAAGCTGTTTTTCAGTCTCTCGGTCCCTGCTTTGATGCACCTGTACTGACCTCGCCTTCTGGATGATAGCGGGGTGAACAGGCAGTGGCTTGGGTGGTTGTTGTCCTTGATGATCTTTATGGCCTTCCTGTGACATCGGGTGGTGTAGGTGTCCTGGAGGGCAGGTAGTTTGCCCCCGGTGATGCGTTGTGCAGACCTCACTACCCTCTGGAGAGCCTTACGGTTGTGGGCGGAGCAGTTGCCGTACCAGGCGGTGATACAGCCCGACAGGATGCTCTCGATTGTGCATCTGTAGAAGTTTGTGAGTGCTTTTGGTGACAAGTCGAATTTCTTCAGCCTCCTGAGGTTGAAGAGGCGCTGCTGCGCCTTCTTCACAACGCTGTCTGTGTGGGTGGACCAATTCAGTTTGTCCGTGATGTGTACACCGAGGAACTTAAAACTTTCCACCTTCTCCACTACTGACCCGTCGATGTGGATAGGGGGGTGCTCCCTCTGCTGTTTCCTGAAGTCCACAATCATCTCCTTTGTTTTGTTGACGTTGAGTGTGAGGTTATTTTCCTGACACCACACTCCGAGGGCCCTCACCTCCTCCCTGTAGGCCGTCTCGTCGTTGTTGCTAATCAAGCCTACCACTGTAGTGTCATCCGCAAACTTGATGATTGAGTTGGAGGCGTGCATGGCCACGCAGTCGTGGGTGAACAGGGAGTACAGGAGAGGGCTCAGAACGCACCCTTGTGGGGCCCCAGTGTTGAGGATCAGCGGGGTGGAGATGTTGTTACCTACCCTCACCACCTGGGGGCGGCCCGTCAGGAAGTCCAGGACCCAGTTGCACAGGGCGGGGTCGAGACCCAGGGTCTCGAGCTTGATGACGAGTTTGGAGGGTACTATGGTGTTAAATGCTGAGCTGTAGTCGATGAACAGCATTCTCACATAGGTATTCCTCTTGTCCAGATGGGTTAGGGCAGTGTGCAGTGTGGTTGCGATTGCGTCGTCTGTGGACCTATTGGGTCGGTAAGCAAATTGGAGTGGGTCTAGGGTGTCCGGTAGGGTGGAGGTGATATGGTCCTTGACTAGTCTCTCAAAGCACTTCATGATGACGGAAGTGAGTGCTACGGAGCGGTAGTCGTTTAGCTCAGTTACCTTAGCTTTCTTGGGAACAGGAACAATGGTTGCCCTCTTGAAGCATGTGGGAACAGCAGACTGGGATAAGGATTGATTGAATGTGTCCGTAAACACACCAGCCAGCTGGTCTGCGCATGCTCTGAGGACGCGGCTGGGAATGCCGTCTGGGCCTGCAGCCTTGCGAGGGTTAACACGTTTAAATGTTTTACTCACCTCGGCTGCAGTGAAGGAGAGCCCGCAGGTTTTGGTAGCGGGCCGTGTCAGTGGCACTGCATTGTCCTCAAAGCGAGCAAAAAAGTTATTAAGCCTGTCTGGGAGCAAGACATCCTGGTCCGCGACGGGGCTGGTTTTCTTTTTGTAATCCGTGATTGACTGTAGACCCTGCCACATACCTCTTGTGTCTGAGCTGTTGAATTGCGACTATTTTGTCTCTGTACTGGGACTTAGCTAGTTTGATTGCCTTGCGGAGAGAATAGCTACACTGTTTGTATTCGGTCATGTTTCCGGTCACCTTGCTCTGGTTAAAAGCAATGGTTCGCGCTTTCAGTTTCACGCGAATGCTGCCGTCAATCCACGGTTTCTGGTTTGGGAATGTTTTAATCGTTGCTGTGGGTACGACATCGTCAATGCACTTTCTAATGAACTCGCTCACCGAATCAGCATATTCGTCAATGTTGTTGTTGGACGCAATGCGGAACATATTCCAATCTGCGTGATCGAAGCAGTCTTGAAGCGTGGAATCAGATTGGTCGGACCAGCGTTGAACAGACCTCAGCGAGGGGGTTTGTTGTTTTAGTTTCTGTTTGTAGGCTGGAAGCAACAAAATGGAGTCGTGGTCAGCTTTTCCGAAAGGAGGGCGGGGGAGGGCCTTATATGCGTCGCGGAAGTTAGTATAACAATGATCCAAGGTTTTACCAGCCCTGGTAGCACAATCGATATGCTGATAGAATTTAGGGAGTTTTGTTTTCAGATTGGCCTTGTTAAAATCCCCAGCTACGATGATGTCACAATTGAACTGATAATGGATGCCAAATGCAGCACCACAACTAGGTTTAACATGGAATCACACGACAACGTGCCGTTTGTTTGAAATCTGGATGTTGTCTCTTTCACACTATGCCTGTAGGGAACTCTGCAGGACAGTATACCCCTGTCTTTGATCCAGCAACCCTGTGTGTATTGGTGCATACCAGGGACATGCAGGATGAGAGAACTTTGCCTGCCTTGACTGTGAAATCTGTTTTTACACTTGTTACACCTATGTTGAATGTCATGCTGCCATAATTAATTATGGTCACCAGCAAGACTGACATGACATGCCTTTAAGCGTTCCCTCCCATTCCTTCGCAATCTCTCCCCACCCTCAGCATGGGCAGCCAACCGGATGCACTCCATCTTAACTCCTCCTCCACATTTACTGGATTGCTTGAATAGTGCATAAGAGAACCTCCCCCAACATTTTTTCTCTCTCATCAGGACCAGAAAGAAAGAAACACCGCTCAGGTGTTTCTTTTACACCTTCTACGTTAGGTTAGTCTCTCTCAATCCCTCCCATATAGTTATATAGGGGACTCTATGGGCTGTTTTAGCATGGGCAACACCATTGAGGACTTTCACAATTTTTAAGTAGTCAACTGGGCGGGACTTGCTATGGGTTAAGGAAGGATCACATAATTCCATCCAGGTTATGAGGGGGGATCAGCCAATCCAATGAATTATACTAGTGAGCATCCATTCCATAACTGCAGGTGGCAGTAAATCGCCAACATTGCCTTCATACCTGTTCAAACAACACACTCCAGGTGGGAGTATGCACCCTTTCAGTTTGTTTACCAACTCAGGGAAGTAGAAAAATAAGAAAATGGAGATGGCCTCAATGGTGCTGCCCATGCTCTCACAGATGCCGTAATGGGAAAGATACAACAATGTGATCTCTATACAACTATATGGTCGTCCCTGAGCTCCACAGAGCTCCATCTCCACCCAGAGGATGAGTGACGAGGGGGAGGGACTCCATCTCTTAATGATTTGTTACCTGTGGATTGGCTCTCTTGTCAATTTACATAAACCTTCCCCTAATTTACACAACCTCCCGCTTGACATCAGACCCCTGCAGTGAGACACTTGTTCAGTAGGCTTCACCTGCCAAGATCAGACAGGCTGAGTATCCCGGGGAGAATACCCTCTGAAGCCTCCACCTCATCCAGCATCCTGCAGCCTGTTCACCCTGTGACGCCTCTGAACTTTCCCATCGCAGGCCTGCCAGTGATGCTCCATAGAGGGGATTAATGAATAAGACCCCCTCCTTCCCTCCACCTCTCCACTGGAGCCCCCCTCAGGAGGCTGTGTAGCCCAAAGATCTGCTCAGCAGGTGAAGCCCAGCAGGGGTACGGCTCTGTTCATAACCTTCAAACCCCTCAGGTGCATCGGCTAGGAGACAAAGCTGTAATCAATAGAATAAAAGCTGATCAAATGCCACACACCACAAGGAACCAAGTAAATTACCTTCCAGAAGATGTTCATTTTTTCCCTAATAGTCCAAAATGTAATTGATATGCACTATTTTTTGTAGTAAAATAATACAATTTGTGAGCAAAAAATATAGACTTTTCTTATTGCCATTTGAATCTGTAACGTTTGTTGTTTCCTGGTATGGTCACTCGCAGTGTAGGCTACACTCCAAACTGCAGTTTTCCTTTTTAATGACTGGTTCTTATTCTGGGAGATTCAATCAATCAAATGTATTTATAATGACCTGTTTACATCAGCAGATGTCACAAAGTGCTTGTACAGAAACCCAGCCTAAAACCCCAAAGAGCAAGCAATGCAGATGTAGAAGCACGGTGGCTAGGAAAAACTCCCTATAAAGCCAGGAACCGAGGAAGATACCTAGACAGGAAGCAGGCTTAACACTGTAACTCTATGTCCCTATTTCAGGTATTTCTCGGCTGTATTCTACAAAAACCATTAGGAACTGTACAAATATTATGGGTTTATTGAGGTTATTGCTTTGAAACTTTGATGAATACCCAGCAACAAGTTTCAAATGTGTTTTGGTCTTGCAATGTTCCACTGTCTCGTAAATATGAGTAGACTCTGTTATTGTGCATATTGAACTATATAAACACAATACTGCATTTTCTTCTACAAAACTATGGCCCTGACATGTATTGCTGAATAGCTCCAGACTGTTGCGCTGCTGTGTACTTGAGGAGAAGACATAAGTACTTAACCAAGTTATTTTGCATGTTGTTTTCAGAAGCCTTTTAAAACAGAGAAATGCCATTTGGCCTATTTATTTTCATCCCCCTTTTCGTATGTACGAGTCTATAGCGCTTTACAACAGCAAGCTTAAGAAAAAGATTGGCGTATTGTTTGAACTCCTGTTTTCTCCAAGCCACATGAATTGATTGCCTATCTTCAGAGTTCGTTCTGATAGGTGACCTAAACTGGGATATGCTTAACACTCCGGCAGTCCTACAATCTAAGCTAGATGCCCTCAATCTCAGACAAATTATCAAGGAACCCACCAGGTACAACCCGAAATCCGTAAACATAGGCACCCTCATAGATATTATCCTGACCAACTTGCCCTCCAAATACACCTCTGCTGTTTTCAATCAGGATCTCAGCGATCACTGCCTATGGGTCCGCGGTCAAACGACCACCCCTCATCACTGTCAAACGCTTCCTAAAACATTTCTGCGAGCAGGCCTTTCTAATCGACCTGGCCCGGGTATCCTGGAAGGATATTGACCTCAAACCGTCAGTCGAGGATACCGGGTCGTTCTTTAAAAGTCATTTCCTCACCATCTTAAATAAGCATGCCCCTTTCAAAAAATGTAGAACTAAGAACAGATATAGCCCTTGGTTCACTCCAGACCTGACTGCCCTCGACCAGCACAAAAACCAATACACACAGTCAGTCAGGAAAGCAAAAGCTAGCTTTTTCAAACAGAAATTTGCATCCTGCAGCTCTAACTCCAAAATGTTTTGGGAAACTGTAAAGTCCATGGAGAATAAGAGCACCTCCTCCCAGCTGCCCACTGCACTGAGGCTCGGTAACACTGTCACCACCTGTAAATCCACGATAATCGAGAATTTCAATAAGCATTTCTCTACGGCTGGCCATGCTTTCCTCCTGGCTACCCCAACCTCGGCCAACAGCTCCGCACCCCCCGCAGCTTTTTGCCCAAGCTTCGCCAGCTTCTCCTTCACACAAATCCAGATTGCAGATGTTCTGAAAGAGCTGCAAAACCTGGACCCGTACAAATCAGCTGGGCTAGACAATCTGGACCCTCTTTCATTGTTGCAACCCCTATTACCAGTCTGTTCAACCTCTCTTTCATATCGTCCGAGATCCCTAAAGATTGGAAAGCTGCCGCGGTCATCCCCCTCTTCAAACGGGGTGACACTCTAGACCCAAACTGTTACAGACCTATATCCATCCTGCCCTGCCTTTCTAATGTCTTCGAAAGCCGAGTTAATAAACAGATCACTGACCATTTCAAATCCCACCGTACCTTCTCCGCTGTGCAATCCGGTTTCCAAGCTGATCACGGGTGCACCTCAGCCAAGCTCAAGGTACTAAACGATATCATAACCACCATCGATAAAAGACAAGTACTGTCTTCATGCAGCCGTCTTCATCGACCTGGCCAAGGCTTTCAACTCTGTCAATCACCGTATTCTTATCGGCAGACTCAACAGCCTTGGTTTCTCAAATGACTGCCTCGCCTGGTTCACCAACTACTTCTCTGATAGAGTTCAGTGGGTCAAATCGGAGGGTCTGTTGTCCGGACCTCTGGCGGTCTCTATGGGGGTGCCACAGGGTTCAATTCTCAGGCCGACTCTTTTCTCTGTATATATCAACGATGTCGCTCTTGCTGTGGGTGATTCCCTGATCCACCTCTACGCAGACGATACCATTCTGTATACATCTGGCCCTTCTTTGGACACTGTGTTAACAAACCTCCAAACGAGCTTCAATGCCATACAACACACCTTCCGTGGACTCCAACTGCTCTTAAACGCTAGTAAAACTAAGTGCATGGTTTTCAACTGTTTGCTGCCCGCACCCGCCCGCCCGACTAGCATCACTACTCTGGACGGTTCCAACTTAGAATATGTGGACAACTACAAATACCTAGGTGTCTGGCTAGACTGTAAACTCTCCTTCCAGTCTCATATTAAAAATTAAATTTAGAATCGGCTTCCTATTTTGCACCGCCAAACATACCTTCGTTAAACTGACTATCCTACCGATCCTCGACTTTGGCGATGTCATTTACAAAATAGCCTCCAACACTATACTCAGCAAACTGGATGCAGTCTATCACAGTGCCATCCATTTTGTCACCAAAGCCCCATGCACCACCCACCGCTGCGACCTGTATGCTCTCGTCGGCTGGCCCTCGTTACATATTCGTCACCAGACCCACTGGCTCCAGGTCATCTATAAGTCTTTGCTAGGTAAAGCTCCGCCTTATCGCAGCTCATTGGTCACGATAACAACACCCACCCGTAGCACGTGCTTCAGCAGGTATATCTCACTGGTCATCCCCAAAGCCAATTCCTCCTTTGGCCGCCTTTCCTTCCAGTTCTCTGCTGCCAATGACTGGAACAAATTACAAAAATCACTGAAGCTGGAGACCCATATCTCCCCCACAAACTTTAAGCACCAACTGTCAGAGCATCTCACAGATCACTGTACCTGTACATAGCCCATCTGTAAATAGCCCATCCAACTCTCTCATCCCCATACTGTTATTTATTATTTTATTTTTTTCTCCTTTGCACCCCAGTATCTCTATTTGCACGTTCATCGTTTGTACATCTATCACTCCAGTGTTTAATTGCTAAATTGTAATTACTTCGCTACTATGGCCTATTTATTGCCTACCTCCCTTATCTTACCTCATTTGCACACACTGTGTATAGACTTTGTCTCTATTGTATTATTGACTGCATGTTTGTTGATTCCATGCGTAACTCTGTGTTGTTGTTTGTGTCGAACTGCTTTGCTTTATCTTGGCCAGGTCGCAGTTGTAAATGAGAACTTGTTCTCAAGTAGCCTACTTGGTTAAATAAAGGTGAAATAAAAAAATTAACAAAAAATGCATAATTACACAATGCATTCTGAAGCCACTTTATTTTACTGGCCATTCAAGCATTTCTCACAGACAAAATTCTCATTACATTGCCAATAAATGATCAAATATGGCTCACCAGGTAAAATTTAAGATTTCATCATAACAATTTTTAAGGGCTTGCTTAGTCGAGAGGGATTGCATGTTGAGAATCATTATGCATGCATTTTCTCAGTGAAGTGTTCCTTTTTAAACTTAAATACTTCATGAAACATCATGAGTCTGAGAGAAATGAATGCTAATAGTATAGGAATAATTGGGCATCCACAGAGGCGTTACCGTACGAGTGGATTGACTGATGTTAGCATGATTCAACTCTCCTCTGCATGTGTCCTGTTTCTGAGGAGAGGATGTGTGAGGGGCCAGCAGCACTCTGGTGAGGTAATTTGTTCTTGTTGAGAACTCTGACGTTCTGCTATTGGCCTGCTGGGTCCTCATTATTTACCTCAGTCGAGCTGAGACGTCCACAGTTAGAGCAGGACAAGACAAGGGGTCTGAGGAGTACTGGACATGATGCTACTGCAGCATTGTGGGACGTTTATGGTGGCCTCTGTCTCGCTCTCAATCTCTTCCTCTCTCGCTCTCTTTCTTCCCCCCTCTCTCTATGTGGTGTGCTGGTTTCTTGGCTGGTGGAAAAGGCCAGTTCTAATGCTTAATTAATCAAGGCAAGTTGTGTCATGGAATCAGATATTTGGGGACTGGAAAGTAGAGTGTCCAAGCGACTAATGAGGTCCCTGGAGGTGAGACCACCCTGACAGACAGACAGGGCCTGAAATCTACAGTCCCACACTGCATGTTCTCCTGTCCTCCCCTTGGAAAGGGCCAGGGACATAGGTTTATTTGGTAAGGAACATGTTGTAAATAGGTTCTGGGAATGTCTTGTGCCTACAACCAAATATTTGGTGTTTGGACCCATACTAAAAAAGATATGAAGATATGTCAGGTAATGTCAAATGCTGAATTCTACATCTTGGTTAAGCACGTACTATCAGTAATCAAGGTAAGACCCAAGTGCAGACTGTGTGAAGTAACAATGTTAATTGTAACCACAGGGGCAGGCAAACAACAGGTCAAGGCAGGCAGGGGTTGATCATCCAGAGCAGAGGCCAAAATACAGGACGGCAGGCAGACTCAGGGTCAGGTCAGGCAGAGGTCGGTAATCCAGAGGTGGAGCAAAGGTACAGGACGGCAGGCAGGCTCAGAGACAGGGTACAGGGTCAGGACAGGCAAAGGTCAAAAACCAGGAGGATGAGAAAAAGAGAGACTGGGAAAAAACAGGAGTGGAGACAACGCTGGTAGGCTTGTACAAACAAGACGAACTGGCAACAGACAGACAGAAGACACATGTATAAATACACAGGGGATAAAGGGGGAAGATGGGCGACACCTGAAGGGGGGTGGAGACAAGCACGTGGACAGGTGAAACAGATCAGGGCGTGACACGTACAGACCTTGCAAAGTAGGAAATCGTTTGGGAACCGCTGGACTAGGGCCTAGGGGGTTGTCAGATATGAAAATTAGGTCAAATTATTTTTTTATAGATCTGTTTATCTTTCTATCTATATATATATATACAGTATATCACAAAAGTGAGTACACCCCTCACATTTTTGTAAATATTTGAGTATATCTTTTCATGTGACAACACTGAAGTGAAAATGTCCAAATTGGGCCCAATTAGCCATTTTCCCTCCCCGGTGTCATGTGACTCGTTAGTGTTACAATGTCTCAGGTGTGAATGGGGAGTAGATGTGTTAAATATGGTGTTATCGCTCTCACACTCCCATACTGACTGGTCACTGGAAGTTCAACATGGCACCTCATGGCAAAGAAATCTCTGAGGATCTGAAAAAAATAATTGTTGCTCTACATAAAGATGGCCTGGGCTATAAGAAGATTGCCAAGACCCTGAAACTGAGCTGCAGCACAGTGGCCAAGACCATACAGCGGTTTAACTGGACAGGTTCCACTCAGAACAGGCCTCGCCATGGTCGACCAAAGAAGTTGAGTGCACGTGCTCAGCGACATATCCAGAGGTTGTCTTTGGGAAATAGACGTATGAGTGCTGCCAGCATTGCTGCAGAGGTTGAAGGGGTGGGGGGTCAGCCTGTCAGTGCTCAGACTATACGCCGTACACTGCATCAAATTGGTCTGCATGGCTGTCGGCCCAGAAGGAAGCCTCTTCTAAAGATGATGCACAAGAAAGCCCGCAAACAGTTTGCTGAAGACAAGCAGACTAAGGACATGGATTACTGGAACCATGTCCTGTGGTCTGATGAGACCAAGATAAACTTATTTGGTTCAGATGGTGTCAAGCGTGTGTGGCGGCAACCAGGTGAGGAGTACAAAGACAAGTGTGTCTTGCCTACAGTCAAGCATGGTGGTGGGAGTGTCATGGTCTGGGGCTGCATGAGTGCTGCCGGCACTGGGGAGCTACAGTTCATTGAGGGAACCATGAATGCCAACATGTACTGTGACATACTGAAGCAGAGCATGATCCCCTCCCTTCGGAGACTGGGCCGCAGGGCAGTATTCCAACATGATAACAACCCCAAACACACCTCCAAGACGACCACTGCCTTGCTAAAGAAGCTGAGGGTAAAGGTGATGGACTGGCCAAGCATGTCTCCAGACCTAAACCCTATTGAGCATCTGTGGGGCATCCTCAGATGGAAGATGGAGGAGTGCAAAGTCTCTAACATCCACCAGCTCCGTGATGTCGTCATGGAGGAGTGGAAGAAGACTCCAGTGGCAAACTGTGAAGCTCTGGTGAACTCCATGCCCAAGAGGGTTAAGGCAGTGCTGGAAAATTATGGTGGCCACACAAAATATTGACACTTTGGGCCCAATTTGGACATTTTCACTTAGGGGTGTACTCACTTTTGTTGCCAGCGGTTTAGACATTAATGGCTGTGTGAGTTATTTTGAGGGGACAGCAGATTTACACTGTTATACAAGCTGTACACTCACTACTTTACATTGTAGCAAAGTGTCATTTCTTCAGTGTTGTCACATGAAAAGATATACACAAATATTTACAAAAATGTGAGGGGTGTACTCACTTTTGTGTTATACTGTATATATACACACACATTACTGTTCAAAAGTTTGGGGTCACTTAGAAATGTCCTTGTTTTTGAAAGAAAAGCAAATTTTTTTGTCCATTAAAATAACATCAAATTGATCATAAATACAGTCCAGACATTGTTAATGATGTAAATGACTATTGTAGCTGGAAATGTCTGATTTCTTATGGAATACCTACATAGACGTGCAGAGGCCCATTATCAGCAACCATCACTCCTGTGTTCCAATGGCACGTTGTGTTAGCTAATCCAAGTTTATCATTTTAAAAGGCTAATTGATCATTAGATAACCCTTTTGTAATTATGTTAGCACAGCTGAAAACTGATGTTCTGATTAAAGAAGCAATAAAACTGGCCTTCTTTAGACTAGTTTAGTATCTGGAGCATCAGCATTTGTGGGTTCGATTACAGGCTCAAAATGGCCAGAAACAAAGAACTTTCAGTCTATTCTTGTTTTGAGAAATTAAGGCTATTCCATGCGAGAAATTGCCAAGATATCATATAACGCTGTGTACTACTCCCTTCACAGAGCACCGCAACTGGCTCTAACCAGAATAGAAAGAGAAGTGGGAGGCCCTGGTGCACAATTTAGCAAGAGGACAAGTACATTAGAGTGTCTAGTTTGAGAAACAGATGCCTCACAAGTCTTCAACCGCCCTTGCTGTCTCTGCCTGGCCGGTTCCCCTCTCTCCACTGGGATTCTCTGCCTCTAACCCTATTACATAGGGTCAGTCTGTTATATCTGGAGTATTTCTCCTGTCTTATCCGGTGTCCTGTGTGAATTTAAGTATGCTCTCTCTAATTCTCTCTTTCTTACTCTTTCTTTCTTTCTCTCTCTCTCTCGGAGGACTTGAGCCCTAGGACCATGCCTCAGGACTACCTGGCTTGATGACTCCTTGCTGTCCCCAGTCCACCTGGCCGCGCTGCTGCTCCAGTTTCAACAGTTATGTCTGCGGCTATGGAACCCTGACCTGTTCACCGGACGTTCTACCTGTCCCAGACCTGCTGTTTTCAACTCTCTAGAGAGACAGCAGGAGTGGTAGAGATACTCTGAATGATCAGCTATGAAAAGCCAACTGACATTTACTTCTGAGGTGCTGACCTGTTGCACCCTCGACAACCACTGTGATTATTATTATTTGACCCTGCTGGTCATCTATGAACATTTGAACATCTTGGACATGTCCTGTTATAATCTCCACCCGGAGCAGCCAGAAGAAGACTGGCCACCCATCCTAGCCTGGTTCCTCTCTAGGTTTCTTCCTAGGTTCTGGCCTTTCTATTGAGTTTTTCCTAGCCACCGTGCTTGCTGTTTGGGGTTTTAGGCTGGGTTTCTGTACAGCACTTTGTGACATCAGCTGATGTAAGAAGGGCTTTATAAGTACATTTGATTGATTGATCTCTCGGCATGTCCAGCCCACTCATCTCAAGCAATCTCAAGCAATCTCAAGCAATCATTCGGTGGGCAAACCAACTAGGCTTGTAATACCATTCATATTTACAGATGGCATACACGTTTGTTATTAAGGCACATGAAAGTTCACATGTTCCAGAAGGCATTTCTGCCTAAAAATGCATTTTGGTAAAAAAAACTAGTTTACGTTCAAATGGCTCTCCTGTGAACAAGTCACAAATAACAGAGTGAAAAGAATGAAGCCTGTACAGAATCAAAAATATTCCAAAAACGGCATCCTGTTTCCAATAAGGTACTAAAGGCTTTTGTAATCCGGAGACAGGTGTTTTATACATCTTCAAACTAAGGGCAACCATGGCATCCATGATAGAGAGGGAGACGCGTCCATCCATGTATACGGATAAGATAGTCTAGCTAGCTACATTTTCAGATATTACACATTTCTAATTTAGTCAGAAAGTCATTTATTTCAAGTTAAAGCATACCGTTAGCTAGCTAGCTAACATTAGCTGGCTGGCTTGCTAGCTAATGTTACGTGTAGTAATATTATTTGTATATCAGAGCCATTTGCTTTGCTAGTTATTGCCTAATGTTAGCTAGCTAGCTAACATTGAACCTGGTCGATAGCTACCTGCAGTTTCATGCAGGGTAGTAACATTATGAGTTGGGATTATGGCCCATTGTTTAGCTAGCTACATGTCTAAGCAAAATACTCCACTATGCAAGTAACCATTTCAATAGAATGTTCATGTCACTGCAACAACTGTCGATAGACATTGCTGGTAAATTTGCCCTGGCTATCTACTCCGATTTCAGAGCACCCTCGTCTGAGTGCTAACCAGCTCTGCTAGGGCGAGTAAAATGGTCAGAATGAGCTGTTCTCTCATTTGTGTTTGGAAGTAGCTAGCAATCTTGCCAATGTTAGCCAATTAGCTTGGGTGCTTGACTGCTGTTGTTAGGTCAGAACGCTCGGATCAACACTCGGGAAATCTGACAACGTTCTGAGTTTACTGGCACTCCAGATTGAATTTACGAACACACCCGTAGTATAAACCAGCCTTTAGTCTTGAAATCTTTGGTTGTTTAGTACATGGCCTCATATCTGAAATCTTAAAGATATGGGTGTGGCTAGGGCTTAAGAGGGTGTGAACGATGCTGAATGGGTGTGTAGACAAAGACGAGCTCTCCAGTAGGTGTACAAAAACATTCAAGGGCTATTTTCTCAAAAGTGAGGTTACAAGCTTATCAGCTTTCAAAGCAGAATTACTTTCCCATTGTTCCTCAACTGCAGTGTATGATATACAATTTTCTAGCTCTGAGTCTCTACTTTTATCCAATGTAGTAAACACCAATTCAAATTTTGTTACATAAGACCGAATCGAGCCAGTCGGTCACATTTATGTTAGTATTGTGGAGTAAATACAATGTTGTTGATCTAGCCTCAGTTTTCTCCTATCACAGCCATTAAACCCTTTAACTGTTTTAAAATCTGCATTGGCCTCATGGTGAAATCCATGAACGGTTTCCTTCCTCTCCGACAATTGAGTTAGTAAGAAGGGCACCTGTATCTTTGTAGTGACTGGGTGTATTGATACACCTTCCAAAGTGTAATTAATAACTTCACCATGATCAAAGGGATATTCAATGTCTGCTTTGTTATTTACCCAATAGGTGCTCTTTTTGCGAACCATTGGAAAACCTCCCTGGTCTTTGTGGTGGAATCTGTGTTTGAAATTCACTGCTCGACTAAGAGACTTTAGATAATTGTATTTGTTGGGTACAGAGATGGGGTAGTCGTTTAAAAATCATGTTAAACACAATTATTGCATGCAGAGTGAGTCTGCAACTTATTATTCGACTTGTTAAGCACATTTCTTGCCCTGAACTTATTTATGCTTGCCATAACAAAAGAGTTGAATATTTATTGACACAAGACATTTCAGCTTTTCATTTTTAATTAATTTGTAAATATTTCTAAAAACATGATTCCACTTTGACATTATGGGGTATTGTTTGTAGGCCAGTGAAAAAAAACTGATCTAAATGTATTTTAAATTCAGGCTATAACACAACAAAATGTGGAAAAGTCAAGGGGTGTGATTACTTTCTGAAGGCACTGTAAGTCGGCTTCAAAGTGTTCTGGCTTCTAAGTCCATGTCAGCCATCACATCAATTGTTGGATCATTCAGAATGAAATAATTGAATATACTGAAATTTGTATTTTCCAAGTCAAACCCATGCACTTTGAAAATTCAATCATACCAATGACTTTTTCATCAATATGTCAAACCATTCAGACAAAAATAACTATCTGCTTCCCCGATCATTAACACGTGTTCTGTGTATTAATTCACTTTCAACAGGGAGTTAGTTCTAAACTTAATCAAATGGCTTTTCTCTGAAAAGAACAGTATCTCTATCAGCAATATAATTCTATGAGACAGGAACTCTGTTTCATATCTTTGATACTTTCATGTTCACAAGAGCAAGTCATCTCAGTCAGGTCTGCTTTGGAGCCGAGGGATGAATTACTATTTCTTCATACACCAAAGATTGGAGACTTCACTGTTGCAGCTTCTTGATGCTGTTGCGTCATTAAACAAAGTACCAGAGAACTCAAACTTGCTAATTTTTCACAGTGACAGTTGTGGTTTTCTCTGTAGAATAGTAAGACCTATTTACACCGTAACATCCGATGAGACCAACTCAACCACAACTGATAGCCTGGTGCCGAGTCAATGTTTTCCCACAACAGCTGCATCCACCTCTGTTTGCTCATGCATCACATCATTCAGTTCTAGTGTTATTCATGAATGATTGTGAGTCTGTGATTTATCTCTGTTGACGGCGGTGTTGTGTCAACAACACAACCCAACCATGTCAAAGATAGCATAGTACAAAACATCCCACATAGGACCGGAATGTATGACACACAATCCCTAAGACGCATAACAGAACAGAGCCCAATGAGACAACAATGCTGTATCACTCAAGCTCAGTAAGACACACCGAAGATCGGCCCGCTCCTGACGTCAGGCCCATAAATCACAGTCCTCCAGGTCGGGATTTAAGAGTCAAGACGTTTCAGAAATCCATTTTGATTTCCACTGTGGCAGCAAAGGATAAATCATTAAGCACACTCATTCACTACGCATCCTGTTAACGACTGGTGAAACGCTCCCTCATAAATCCCATGGGACATGGCATTCTTTCTTCTTCCAATGCAAGGTGAATTTAGGATAGAATACCGGGGCCTAGCACTACCCTACTGAAACATGCTTTACCTCAGTACTGCTGCCAGCCTTTTGAAGTGTGAGGAGCAGCTGTTAACCAAGACAAACGTACAAGAAAAGAAACCCCAGAACACCATCCACTGACACGGCATTCTTTGATTGTTTAGACACAGCCAGCTTCAGAGCTTGGTAAAGAAAAAGCTGTTGAAGGTGTGAACAGAGAGGTGTAACACCCCTTTAATAACACAGTCATGTCAGCCTGGTTTGGATAGGTAGATGGAGAGAGATTAAATGAGCGGGTAGATATTGCCACACTGTGACAGTACATTCATTAAAAAGTGCATTTTTGAATGTGGGTAAGTGAACAAACTCATCCACCTTTCACCCAGGAAATATCAGGATGAAAAGTTGGCAAAGCAGCTACTGTAATAACCTATCTGACCTTTGAGATTTCATGACTTCTGAGGCTTTACTTTCTTACAGAATTCTTTCCCTTAGCTTTTCTTTCATAATCAAGTTATGTGGGCTGCTGTCAATGTTTGCTGCTCTCACTGGCTTCTTCTGGGACAGGTTGGTGGCTCTGCAGCCTAGTTGTCATGGAGATGTCACATTTCTTGGCTTAAGTGTTCTTGGCCATGATCACCGTTTTTTTTCTATCCAGGGACTTCTCTGGTGATCTCAAAAAGATTGCCTCGTCGAGCATCACACGTCTGCTTATCAACCACCTCAAGGTGACTGACTTGCACAGACTCACCCTTTCTGAGAGCGCTATTGTACTTGACTGTACAGCATTGTGAACTGAGTGATGGCTCTATGAGCACAATGTGAGAGGCCTGTGATAAGGAACTGCTTGAGATCTCAACAATGCTCTGCTCAAATCCCATCCATAGGGAGGAACTTAAATAAAGTCCTAACGTAGAGCGCTGACAGTGAAGGCTGAGGACAAACAGACTAGAGAGCCCCTGGCCAGGTGTTATTTGGTGAGCACAGGGAAGAAGCGGCAGTCTGTCTCTTTATCCCAGGAGAACATCTAATCAACCCCAAGTCATATTGGTTAAATCATCTGTACGTGAAAGGGTTATGCATATATGGTTCCAGGTGATACGAGTTGATTATGTACCTTTTGTATTTGTTTTTCTTCTCCCACGCTCAGTGTAGCAGAACAGTGATGTTTCTCACTGACACCCACATGCCACGGTACTCCCAATATACTGGATGAATTGAATGTGTCCAATATGGTAGGCCTTTACTGTTATGTGCCATATGTAAACACACTTACCCAACCAACCTCTGCTGCAATGCGACGAATCGCTAACATAATATAAGTTCATCTTCACATGTACTTTATCTTATTAAACCATACAGAACTTTTTTCCTTCAAGACACAGCTATGAATGCAGGTGAATTTCTAAGTGTGAGAAAATGGTTCTGTGACAACATAATAGATGATATAGATGACAGGTCCTCTTTGATATGCAGATGGGAAAACACATCTTTCTTTCTCTGCTCATATCAAGCTGCTGATTAAAACCTGCCACCCACACCTCTCCTCTCCCAGTGGTGACAGAACCTCAGTACATTGGAGCCCAGACAGTCAGTCAGTCAGTCAAGGGCACCTTCAGACCTCACAGGATCGGCTGTCTGAACACCCTGGAACTGGAAACTTGAAGGGACACCGGCTTTACACTTCTGTACTGCATAGAGGGGTTTCCACCTACAATACCTGAATGGTCATTCGTAGTCATGATCTGATTCTCCTATTTAAACTTTCTATGAACAAATGTGTCCTAGGGTGTTATCCGTTATCACCTGGATTTGTTTACCCTAAAGATTCAAGGTTTGGGTTTCCATGGATTTTAGTCACCCATATCCCAGGTTAGTCTCTCGATAGTCCCTGGTGTTTAACCCTTGTGTTGTCTAAAGGGTAAAAAAAATGACCCGCCACTATGTTAAACAGCAGAGAAAACCCCAAAATTATATTTTTTCAACTTGAAATTGAATTGCTTATCCTAGAGTGACCAACATTAGGAAAAAGGGAAACATCGCCTTTGTTCATATTTCCATAAACTGTACACCACCAGGGTACAAAGATTGTCTTAGGGTCATTTTTGACCTGGCAGTTATAAAATCATTTACACACCACAAAAACCACAAAGACACACACGAGAAATTGAGATTATGTGTGCTACGGATTGAACTCAGCCAGAAGCTCCTGAAGAGGAAGATCACCATGGTTGGCACAGTTAGAAAGAACAAACCTGAGCTCCCCCCAGCACTTCTCGCAACAAGGGGGAGAGAAACCTTCTCATCAAAGTTTGCCTTCACCCCCACTCTAGTTTCTTACCTCCCAAAGAGGAACAAGAATGTGGTCCTCCTGAGCACACTGCACAAAAGGGCTGAGATCAGTGATTGTGAGGACAGGAAGCCAGCCATCATCCTGGACTACAACCACAACAAAGGAGGCGTGGACAACCTGGACAAGGGGATTGGAATTTACAGCTGCAGGAGGACAACTGCCCGCTGGCCCCTGGGCATCTTCCATAATATCATTGATGTGCCCTCATACAATGCCTTCGTGAAATGGAACAAGATCAACCCTACCTTGATGCCTGATAAGCGGAACAAGAGGAGGGTGTTCATGGAGCAGCTGGGAAAGGCACTTGTAACCCCACACATTCAAAGGATGGAGTGCCTCCCCTGCACAGCAGCCTCTGCAGCGCTTGTGAAAGCTGTTCAGGGGACTGAATCTTGTCCTGAACCACCTGAGGCTTCAGCTGTGGCAGGCAAGAGGATATGCCAATTCTGCCCCCCAAAGGAGGACTGTAAAACAAATACTATGTGCTGCACATGTGAGAAATACATCTGCAAAGTCCATGCACACACACTTGCATACCGTCCTAAATGTGCTAATTAGAGTTGATTGATTTATGTTCTTCACATTTTTGTTTTGTATCTATTATCTTGTGTTGTTGTTTATACACCTTGTGGGTGGGGGCAATGGTTCAAAACATGGGAGAAGACTAGTATTTTGTAGTTGAATTCCTCATTATATAAGAATATCACTATGTTGCCAAAAAAGTTTGACTGTTATTGTTTCCCTTCAATAAAATGCATTCAAAACTACTTTCTGCACATTTTTGCTAATTTCATAGTCTACACAAGTGCTATCTCTTGCAAAACAAAATATTTACACCCATGCAGTACTTTTAGCAATAAACCTCTACGTTACTAAAGAAAACAATGACAGGTGTGTTGTAATAAAAACAAGTGGTGTCCACTGATTAAATGCAGTCTATCTGCATTGTGAAGAGGGTAAACCCAGATATTCACAAAGTTTGTGATGAATTACAGGTTGTTTCTTCATGCAAAATAGATTTGGGGTTTAAAATTCAATTAAGCTGCTTTATTTTAGGGGTTTAGTGAAGGTGGGTCATTTTTTACCTGGATGATAAGGGGAGTATATAGAAAGTTAAGACTACACAAGGTGTAGCAGGCTCAAGGGTGTGGGGTTTCCACATCACCAAGAACAATAACAAAACAGGCACCAGTAGCACAAATAGAATGCAAATGGGAAGTTTATTAGGGGTTTTGGTAAACTGGGGAAAATGCACCAATCATCTCAGAGTCCAGAAGCCGTTCTCGTTGTCCGTTCCGTTTTCCAGGGGTAATCCTAACACTCAGGTCCTCAGCCAGTCCGGTACACAAGGGGGGTAATCCGACAGTTCAGGTCACAACAGGTAATGACACAGATATTGTTCTCGCTTATCTCACTCTTCATACTGCTCTTGGTTCTCTCCTACTCTGCCCCTTTGTGCAGGCTACTTCCTATTTTATCCCCAAGCCCTCCCTGGCTTAACGAATCACAGCCTTGCCTCGTTGGGGCAGGAAGTCCATATAAGGCACGGGGGTGGAGCCAGCGACCTGCAAGATATCTACCCTCAATTACCACTCCCCTTACCTCTCCCTGCCGTCTGCAACAAAGTGTTAAATCAACTGATAGGTTCAGCATTAACACAGATTGTGAACACAAAGGGCACAGAATCCTACATTATTTTCCTCTCACAGAGCGGGGACATGGCACAGTAATCACAGGCAAATCTACCTACACCCCACAACACTCACTCACATGCACAAACACACACACAAACTAATTAGTAGAATGTGAGACTATCCAATTCTAACTGGAGGATGATTGTTTTATTATATTATAGCACAATCTCAAACAGAGTTAAGAGTTGAAATAGGAAAGAAGGCTATAAATGTCTGGGTGCTTTTTGTTTGAAAATGCACAGTGGTTCTTTTTTTAGGCCCATTAAAAATGACAAATGACTCTTGGTGGCAGTGTCTAATTCAGTCTAAAACTACCTCTGCAGGCCATTGTATCTGAACGTTTATATATATAAAATTTTAAATGACTTATGGTATTGACCTTCGTGTCTGTGTATTGTAACTGAAGATTAACTAATGACTACTTGTTAAATATCCCCAATTTTCCATGATGGGATAATTAATTATGTAATTAAGCACAGAGGGTGAGTGCAGAATCATCAGAAACTCCCACAGCGATATTTTTTTCATCTTACCTGACTATCTGTTGCCTGCTCTATCTCCATTTGTGTTTTACTTTCTGCAGTAAACCTGTCTACTCTGTTGGCACCGTGGTCATGATAATGCTGATGATTAAATACTACAATTAAATGTTTCATGCAAATTGTCAGCGAATTCACAGGGGCAAAGCTAACCCCTTGCGATGATTTGTTTGATGCAGACATCGTTTTTTTTTTCGCAGTACACGTTCAAAAAATGTTTCTGAATGGCAAAGCATCTCCTTCTGCACAGAAAAGTGGAAAAAGCACAATTAGAAAAGCTTAATGTACCATACTATGCACCTAGGTACATACAATGCCTTCGGAAGGTGTTCAGACCCATTGACTTTTCCACATTTTGTTACGTTGCAAACTTTTTCTAAAATGGATTAAAGAAAAATACATCCTTAGCAATCTACACACAATAATCCATAATGGCAAAGCGAAAACAGGTTTTTATACATTTTTGTAAATGTATAAAAACAAAAAAACAGATACCTTATTTACATAAGTATTCAGACCCTTTGCTACAAGACTCGAAATTGAGCTCAGGTGCATCCTGCTTCCATTGATAATCCTTCAGATGTTTCTACATCTTGATTGGGGTCCAACTGTGATTAATTCAATTGATTGGACATGATTTTGAAAGGCACACACCTGTCTATGTAAGGTCCAATAGTTGACAGCGCATGTCAGAGCAAAAACCAAGCCATGTGTCACGTTCCTGACCTTATTTCCTTTGTTTTGTCTTTGTTTAGTTGGTCAGGACGTGAGCTGGGTGGGCATTCTATGTTATGTGTTTCTATGTTGGGTTCATTTTCAATTAGCCTGATATGGTTCTCAATCAGGGGCAGGTGTTTTACGTTTCCTCTGATTGAGAACCATATTAAGGTAGGCTGTTCTCACTGTTTGTTTGTGGGTGATTGTTCCTGTGTCAGTGTTTGTGCCACATGGGACTGTTTTGTTCGTTCGTTCGTGTGTACGTTCCTGTTCGTGCGTTCTTGTTTTATGTTCTCAAGTACAGGTCTGTTCACGTCGTTTTGTTATTTTGTATTTTTGTCAAGTGTTCTTCGTGTTCGTCTTTCTTTAATAAATCATTATGTATTCAACCCACGCTGCATATTGGTCCGATCCTTGCTCATCCTCAGACGAGGAGGAGGACGAGCGTTACACCATGAGGTCGAAGGAATTGTCCGTTGAGCTCCGAGACAGGATTGTGTCGAGGCACAGATCTGGGGAAGAGTATCAAAACATTTCTGCAACATTAAAGATCCCCAAGAACACAGTGACCTCAATCATTCTTAAATGGAAGAAGTTTAGAACTACCGCCCGGCAAAACTGAGCAATCGGGGGAGAAGGGCCTTGGTCAGGGAGGTGACCAAGACGCCGATGGTGACTCTGACAGAGCTCAAGAGTTCCTCTGTGGAGATTGGAGAACCTTCCAGATGGGCATCTCTGCAGCACTCCACTAATCAGGCCTTTATGGTAGAGTGGCCAGATGGAAGCCACTCCTCAGTAAAAGGCACATGACAGTGTGCTTGGAGTTTTCCCAAAAGACACCTAAAGACTCTCAGATCATGAGAAACAAGATTATCTTGTCTGATGAAATCAAGATTGAACTCTTTGGCCTAAATGCCAAGCGTCAGGATGGGAGGAAACCTATCACCATCCCTATGGTGAAGCATGGTGACGGCGGCATCATGCTGTGGGATGGTTTTCAGCTGCAGGAACTGGGAGACTAGTCAGGATTGAGGGAAAGATTAACGGAGCAAAGTACAGAGAGATCCTAGATGAAAACCTGCTCCAGAGCGCTCAGGACCTCAAACTGGGGCGAAGGTTCATCTTCCAACAGGATAACGACCCTATGTACACAGCCAAGACAACACAGGAGTGGCTTCTGGACAAGTCTCTGAATGTCCCAGCCAGAGCCCGGACGTGAAACCGATCGAACATCTCTGGAGAGACCTGAAAATAGCTGTGCAGCGACACTCCCCATCCAATCTGACAGAGCTTGAGAGAATCTGCAGAGAATAATGGGAGAAACTCCCTAAATACAGGTGTGCCAAACTTGTTGTGTCATACCCAAGAAGACTCGAGGTTGTAATCGCTGCCAAAGGTGCTTCAACAAAGTGCTGAGTAAATGTGATATTTCAGGTTTGTATTTTTTCATAAATATAAAAAAAGTTTTTTGCTTTGTCATTATGGTATAATGTGTGTAGATTGATGAGGGGGAAAAAAGAACTGAATACATTTTAGAAGAAGGCTGTCATCTAACAACGAGGGAGGGAGGGAGGGAGGGAGGGAGGGAGGGAGGGAGGGAGGGAGGGAGGAATAGGGGGGGACAAATGCACTTGATTTGAATGTGTTGTCAGCGGTGCCAGGGCTCTCCAACCCTGTTCCTGGAGAGCTACCCTCCTGTAGGTTTTAAATCCAACCCCAGTTGTAACTAACTTGATTCAGCTTACCAACCAGCTAAAAACTTACAGGACAGTAGCTCTTCAGGAATAGGGTTTGAGAACCCTGAGCTATACAGAGACTTTGGGAGCTGCGCCAGCCAGGCTGAATTACAACTCTGTTCTGCTGGAGCTCCTGTGTGTTGCATTGGCCCCAAAAAACACAGACTTAACTCAATAAAGCCACGTCAGTATGAAGACACATAGAACCTCAAGTCAAAATATCTGAATTATTTGATGTAATATATTTATTGTCAAAATACTAGCCCTAGTCCTAACCCTTAACCCTAGCCCTAACACTAGCTTCATGTCCACATCCTGGATGAACCTTAGCCCTAACACTAGCTTCATGTCCACACCCTGGATCAACTCCAACCCTAACTTCATGTTCAACCTCTGGATCAACCCTTGCCATAACCCTAGCTGCATGTTCAACCCATGGATCAAGCATAAGCCTAGCTTCATGTTCAACCCATGGATCAACCCTTGCCCCTGGTTCAACCCTAATCCTAGCTTCATGTTCAACCCTAGCACTAGTTCAAGCCATACTTTACCTCTCACTTCCATCCCTACTACCCCACCTCTTACCTCAACCCCAATCCCTACTACCCCACCTCTTACCTCCACCCCAATCCCTACTACCCCACCTCTTACCTCCACCCCAATCCCTACTACCCCACCTCTTACCTCCATCCAAATCCCTACTACCCCACCGTTTACCTCCACCCCAATCCCTACTACCCCACCTCTTACCTCCACCCCAATCCCTACTACCCCACCTCTTAGCTCCACCCCAAATCCCTACTACCACACCTCTCACAATCACACTGCCTGGAGCTCCATGGTTAACTAGGCCTGTATATCAGTCCCATAACACCAAGTAGCAGATGGGTCCTTGCTTCTACAAAGCCTGTTTGAGTCAGCACTTTAAATCTAACTGTCTTCAAAGAACAATACAAATAGGATGAGAATGAGAGGTCAGAAGGCAGATTTAAAAGATGATCATCAAACTATCAATGTTACCTATTAAAGTGAGAAGCGGCTTTGTCTTCACCCATAGCTGTAGTATGACTGTAAAGGTCAGAGTCAGAGGACTTTGAGAGAACAGCATCACTCTGCCACCGGGGAATAGAAAAATAATAAGTTGACCCTGATTTCCATAATATGTCCTCTACACTCTTTCTGATCAGAATAACACTTTATACTGGGTCTCTCAACTTTACATGACAATACTACTTCCTTGCAATACTAGTTGGGTGGCAGGTAACCTAGTGGTTAGAGCATTGGCGCCGACAGAGAGGGCAACTTTGCAGTATTTAGTTGTTTTTATGTAGCCCAGAAAATGTTATGTGTTATTACATACAGCCAGAAAGAACTATTGGATGTCAGAGCAGCGGTAACTCTCCAGAACTACCAGCATTACAATCAGGAATACAACTTTCCCAAAGCGGATCCTTTGTTCACACCACCCTGGGCTATTTAACTGATTCCAGAAGCCGACCCAAAACCACGGCGGCGAAGGAGAGGTACTCGGAGTGGTCTTCTAACCTGACTTAGGAGGCGCACACCACCCACCGCTTCCGAGTATATTACTCGCTAATGTTCAATTCCTGGATAATAAAGTTGACAAGCTCAGGGCAAGGGTTTCTTTCCAGAGAAACATCATGGATTGTAACATACTCTGGTTCACGGAAACATGGCTCTCTCGGGATATACTGTCGGAGTCGGTCCAGCCATCTGGATTCTCAGTTCATCGCGCCGACAGGAATAAACATCTCTCTGGGAAGAAGAAGGGCGGGGATTTATATTTCATGATTAACGACTCATGTTGTAATTGTGATTACATACAGGAACTCAAGTCATTTTGTTCACCCAACCTAGAATACCTCACAATCAAATGCCGACCGTATTATCTACCAATATAATTTTCTTCAGCTATAGTCACGGCAGTGTATATCCCCATTCAAGCCAATACCACGATGGCCCTCAAGGAACTTCACTGGACTTTATGCAAACTGGGAACCATATATCCTGAGGTTGCATTTATTGTAGCTGGGGATTTTAACAAAGCAAATTTGAGGAAAAGGCTGCCTATATTCTATCAGCATATCGACTATAGTACTCGCGCTGCTAAAACACTCACCCACTGTTACTCCAACTTCTGGGATGCACACAAGGCCCTCCCCACCCTCCCCACCCTTTGGCAAATCTGACCAAAACTAAATTTTGCTCCTCCCTTCCTATTGGCAGAAACTCAAACAGGAAGTACTCGTGCTAAGGACTATTCAACGCTGGTCTGACCAAACGGAATCCACGCTTCAAGATTGGTTTGATCACATGGACTGGGATGTGTTCAGTGCCACCGACGCGGTCCACTACCAAGGACTGTGGGCTCTCATTCTCCATGGCCGACGTGAGTAAGACATTTAAACGTGTTAACTCTCGCAAGGCTGCCGGTCCAGATGGCATCCCTAGCCGCATCTTCAGAGCATGCGCAGACCAGAGACCAGCTGGCTAGTGTGTTTACGGGCATATTCAATCTCTCCCTATCACAGTCTGCTATCCCACACATTGTTCCTGTACCAAAGAATGCAAAGGTAACTGAACTAAATGACTATCGCACCGTAGCACTCACTTCTGTCATCATGAAGTGCTTTGAGAGACTAGTCAAGGATCATCCTTCTTACCTGTCACCCTAGACCCACCTCAATTGCTTACTGCCCTAATAGGTCCACATACGATGCAATCGCCATCACACACACTGCACACTGCCCTATCCCATCTGGACAAGAGGAATACCTATGTAAGAATGCTGTTCATTGACTATAGCTCAGCATTCAACACCATAGTACCCTTCAAGCTCATCATTAAGCTCGAGGCCCTGGGTCTGAACCCCGCCCTGTGCAATTGGGTCCTGGACTTCCTGACGGGCCACCACCAGGAGGTGAAGGTAGGAAACAACATCTCCACTTCGATGATCCTCAACACTGGGGCCCCACAAGGGTTTCTGCTCAGCCCCCTCTTGTACCCCCTGTTCACACATGACTGCGTGGCCAGACGACACAACAGTAGCAGGCTTGATTACCAACAACGACGAGACAGCCTACAGGGAGGAGGTGAGGGCTCTGGGAGTGTGGTGCCAGGAAAATAACTTCTCACTCAACGTCAACAAAACAAAGGAGATGATCATGGACTTCAGGAAACAGCAGAGGGAGCACCCCTCTATCCACATCAGTGGAAAATTTATTTATTTAGTTTTTTTTCTTCCCCTTTTTCATGTTATTCAATTGGTAGTTACAGTCTTGTGTCATCGCTGCAACTCCCGTACTGACAAATTTGATTTTAACCGAAAGGTAGCTAGTTCGAATCCCCGGGCAGACAAAGTGAAACATCTGTTTATGTGCCCTTAAGCAAAGCACTTCACCGTAATTGCTCCAGGTGACCCTGGCCGTGACCCCACTTTCTGAGGCTGTCTCAGGGGGAGTTGGGATATGCAAAAAACACATTTCCAATTCACACATGAAAATTAATACACACTTGTACATGTGTGAAATAGGACAAATATAACCACCCACCAAATTATTATTGTTGGAGTAGTCATTATGGTCTCTTACTACTCAGTAAACACCAAGTCAGCCCTTCCTCAAAGAGTATATCAGTCTCTGCTTTGTCAATATCAAACATTGTTTCTCCCCTCTGTAGCCAACACAAAATGTATTATTTCACTGCAGCTAGAAACTGTTCAGTGTCAATTTATGTGATTACACGGCCTATTTGCTTGAATACTAAAATGTCGTTTGACTAATCAAAGAACTTGTGATATTCCTCATTACTTCAGGAAAATGGATTGCTCTCCTAGTAATGTGTAAGTTAAGAGAACATTTCAATCTCATTGATTTTACCGAGCAGTAGACTGTAGTATGTGGGGGAGGTCATACCAAGGATCACTTTTAGAATTTTAAGACCCCATTGAAAAACATATACAGTGTATAAAACAATTATTTGATGAACTTTTTTTGTTGTCTTACTGCTATTAGCCAATACAACAAACACATTGAATAACATATTCACTACATGGAACAACAGAATGTCCCCAAATAAAAATGTAAAGGAAGTTTGTTCTGAAGTGTCTGACCTATATCTGAGAAATATAAGAACATGTGTCCATATACAGTGCATTCAGAAAGTATTCAGACCCCTTGACTTATTCCACATTTTGTTACGTTACAGCCTTATTCTAAAATGGTTTAAATCATTTTTCCCCCTCATCAATATACACACAATACCCCATAATGACAAAGCAAAAACAGGTTTTTACAGATTTTATCAAATGTACAAAAAAAAACATGAAATATCACATTTACATAACTATTCAGACCCTTTACCTAGCACTTTGTTGAAGCACCTTTGGCAGCGATTACAGCCTCGAGTCTTCTTGGGTATGATGCTACATGTTTGGCACACCTGTATTTCTCCCATTCTGAGTTTCTCCCATTCTTCTCTGCAGATCCTCTCAAGCTCTATCAGGTTGGATGGGGAGCGTCACTGCACAGCTATTTTCAGGTCTCTCCAGAGAAGTTTGATCGGGTTCAAGTGAGGGCTCTGGCTGGGCCACTCAAGGACATTCAGAGACTTGTCACGAAGCCACTCCTGTATTGTCTTGACCTTGGGCTTAGAGTCATTATCCTGTTGGACGGTGAACCTTCGCCCCAGTCTGAGATCCTGAGCACTCTGGAGCAGGTTTTCATCAAGGGTCTCTCTGTACTTGGCTCCGTTCATCTTTCCCTCGATCCTGACTAGTCTCCCAATCCCTGTTGCTGAAAAACACCCCCACAGTATGATGCTGCCACCACCATGCTTCACCATAGGGATGTTGCCAGGTTTCCTCCAGATGTGATGCTTGGCATTCAGGCCAAAGAATTCAATCTTGGCTTCATCAGACCAGAATATCTTGTTTCTCATGGTCTGAGAGTCTTTTAGGGGCCTTTTGATAAACTCCAAGTGGGCTGTCATGTGCCTTTTACTCAGGAGTGGCTTCCGTCTGGCCACTCTATCATAAAGGCCTGATTGGTAGTGTGCTGCAGAGATGGTTGTCCTTCTGGAAGGTTCATCCATCTCCACAGAGGAACTCTGGAGCTCTGTAAGAGTGACTATTGGGATCTCTGGCACCTCCCTAATCTCTTGGTCAACAAGGAAGTTTTTTGGTCCCCTTCCCCAGATATGAGTCTCAAATCAAAGGGTCTGAATACTTATGTAAATAAGTTATTTCTAAAAACCTGTTTTCGCTTTGTCATTATGGGGTATTGTGTGTAGATTGATGAGGAAAATGTTTACTTAATCTATTTTAGAATAAGGATGTAATTTAACAAAATGTGCAAAAAGTCAAGGGGTCCGAATACTTTCCGAAAGCACTGTATTCAATACGTTTGTGAGAGTCTCACCTTTCCGCAGAGGGGTCATAATAGTTTGTGGACCAAACTGTTCAGACGCTACAGAAGATTTTTTGAGAAGACAGTTTTTCGGGATGTCTCGTGGTCTGACAAACACCACTCTAGCTCTGTCACCTTTCACCGCAGATGCGGAAGTATGACATAGGTGGATGCAATGGATTGAGACGCATCAACAACAAAAAAATTAACTCTAGCTTAAACTAACAGATTTTTATGATAATTATTTTATTCTGCTAATTAGATTTAATCAGGGGCTCGGAAATCAACCTTGGGGGGTTAAGGCTATCAATACAATCATCGCTCATGATTTTACACTTTTTTATGAACAGATACAGAGGAATTACATAAGACATTCAGCAAACTGGTATTTATCAGTTCAAAGGGGAAAGATAACCAACATTCTTCTTTATCACCTTTAAGATGCAGAGCATGTCTGAGAGAGCACTATTTAAATCAAATAAACAAACAAAGTAAAAACCTTTAAGCTAACACTGCTTTGAGGCTGCTTAGGCCTCTGCAGAAGATCCTCATTCTCATAACTAATAGTTTGATATCCCTGTGTGTGTCATCTCCCCCCTCACTTTCCTAACAGCACCCTCACCATCACAGGAGTGGGCTGCAGCTTTAATTAAACGCTGTTAATGATGAGAGTGTACGAGAGAAGGGAGGCACACGCATTATACTTGAAACAGATGCTCTTACCAAGCTCCACCAGCTATCCCTACAGTAGTACCACACACAACATACACTCACTCACTCAAACCTACTCTCTCACTCTGAGAATACTCAGCCACCCATAGTATAACAACACATTCTGAGAATACTCAGCCACCCATAGTATAACAACACATTCTGAGAATACTCAGCCACCCATAGTATAACAACACATTCTGAGAATACTCAGCCACCCATAGTATAACACATTCTGAGAATACTCAGCCACCCATAGTATAACAACACATTCTGAGAATACTCAGCCACCCATAGTATAACAACACATTCTGAGAATACTCAGCCACCCATAGTATAACAACACACTCTGAGAATACTCACCCACCCATAGTATAACAACACATTCTGAGAATACTCAGCCACCCATAGTATAACAACACATTCTGAGAATACTCAGCCACCCATAGTATAACAACACATTCTGAGAATACTCAGCCACCCATAGTGTAACAACGCATTCTAAGAAAACTCAGCCACCCATAGTATACCAACACATTCTGAGAATAGACTCTGTTACAGTAGCTCTGGTACCAAACACAAGACACACTCTGAGAAAGTGAGAATCCACTCAGCCACCACTAGTGCACAACAACAATGACTGTCTCACATGCAAATTGTCGGTTACATATTTATACAACAACACATGTTCTTATTCTTAACCTAACTTTTAGTATCAGGGGCAGCAGCTTTAGTACTCTTAGTAAGCCTTGTATTTCTCACATCATAAATTCTCTGTGTTGGTGTCTGAGCATTCATTTACGGCAAATTTTGTCAACAGGGCCCAAGGCCTCGTACTAGCCCCTGACATCAATCTAATTGACCAAAGGGGAACGGTCAAGTTGCATATAGTCACAATTTCGATACATTATTTATTTTGAGGCAATATAAAGTGATGCGTATTAATAAACAGTGCTGAGGTCAGAGGGTGTACTCATGTCAACCCTAGTCAGAGACAGAGAGAACAGGGTAGAATGGCCATGCTTATAAGAACACCCATTTGTTTGCACGTTCTATCATAGCTATAGCTACAACGTATGACTGTGTTATGTGTGTCAGAATGGCTGAACATATTGTAAGCGCGTAGAAACGTGTATGACCCGAGTTAAACATTCAGTGGACACAGAGCAAAGAGCGAGCATAATCACAGATGCTTTTTGCTGTTCTAAACGATAACATTGCTATGTCCTTGGATACGGTAGACTGTGTCATCATTTTCAGCTCAGTAAGTGTTGCAAGTACTCCCACATCTAGTTTATGTAAGTGCTAGACACAGTATCCACTGAGAGAGCCAGTGGCTGTGTTTACTCCCCTCTGTCCTTCCTCCATTGATTCCTGCTCATCAAAGAAAGATACAAATTGGGCTTTGTGCACCTCTAAGGAGACTTTATGGATCTGTATGAATGCCACCAGTCTTAGGTCAAGATTTGTCCGTCCTGGAGCTTGTCTCTCTGGTTTAAAGACCAAGGTGTCCGTGAGAAAAGATGGGGTCATTGCAGGTGTACAGGTGTGCATGCACACGTGTGTTTGCACGGCAATGTGCATGTGCCTAGGTGGATGCGCTGCCTCCTATGAGTCAATGTTGCACTCTATGGTATGTGAGGCAAGTGCAGTGCAGTGTCACCCAGGCTGGGATATTTTTGTGATCTTGTGGCAGGCCTGGGGCCTTCTCTAGCACGGAATCATGAATCATTTACTCTTTAAAGACTTACAGTTATTATTCAGGCCGTTCTACATACACACACACACACAAACGCACAAACAAACACACACACAGAGAAATGTGCACTCACAAAGTTTTTATTCACAAACTTTCACTGATATAAACATTGGCCCGACTCAACCTTCTTGTCTAGTCTACCACTGCATCACTTCCTGTTTCTCTGCTGGTACAGACAGAGAGAGCTCCCCTACACACAGCAGAGTTCACTGTGAGAGAAAGACTTCCTGGTGACAGTTACAGTCAGGGGGAAATCTCCAGTGACTTCCTGTCCACTAATGTGTTCTCAAAGAGCATCGTGAGTAACAACGCTCAATTTCCATGTTTTGACATCAGTGGGGACATTTGATAAATAGTGGAGGACCTGAGCACATTAGGAAAGCATAAAAAAATACATACATTAAGTTCCATTTTATGCAGATGTCAGTGTGTTTCTCCAGTAAGCGGAAGACTAATTACCCGACTGCGGAGGATGATACTGAATTTTAGAGTAGGAAAAAGATCTAGGGATGGCTTCAGTCAATATGTCTCCATATTTACCATATGTGGATGGATTGCATAGTAAAAGCAGTCATCTCTCTTTAGCCCTGCTTTCTAAAGTGAGAAGGTCTAACATAATAACTACATCTAATGCTATTTAGTCCTACACAGAAGCAACATGTCACCTTTGAGATGCAACTGCAACATATTCACAGAGTTTCTATCCCATCTCTGTCTATCCCATTTCTTCTAAAGTGCTAGCTGTTATGTCTCAAGTTCAGACATGGAGATGTGTGTCTGTGGCTGTGAAGGTGCAGAAAGAGTGTCACTCAGGCTAATGCCAGTAGACAGACCTATGTGTGTCTCTTTGCCACTTCTTGTGTACCAGAGCGTCCAGACATCGGCAGCTGTCCACTTTGGTTTCTATCACTGGAGCTTGGACGGGACCTGACACTTCCCATCCCTGACACAGAATGCACTAGTTAGTACCTCGGACTGCTCGCCATCACTACAGAAAGGATGCATTTTTAATGCCAGCATTACCGGATGGTCCTGAGGTGTTTACATCCAGCCATGACTCGGTTCACTGCAGTAGAACTAATGAGTGACGTAGCGTACACTCAATGACTAATCGAACACATCCCATAGAGGCCACTGAGGCCGTACTCAATGTCCTCACAGCTTTAGCCAAAGACTTTGGAAACAAAATAAGCTAAAGGAAAAGGTGACCCAAGGCTCATCTAATCTAAATGATGGACCATGTCTATGGCACTTAATATTCTGCAGTCAAAGCCACTCAAAGTCATTCCAATCCTCAGAGGAAAAAAGGATAGCAAATTGAAAATAATTGTAGTGATTATGAAAACAGCTGTAATGTTTTAAAAATGTAGGTCATGGGCATATATCATCACTCTCCAACATTATCAATTGCTCTCCACACTGTCCTTATTAACTTTACATGTTTAATTAAGATCATATGTTGTTTTGCCATGGACTCTCTGAACATAAACACTCTCTGAGGAAATATTCTGTAGAGGATCTGGAATGAACTGTTGTCTCTTCTAAAAACCATTTAAACAAATGGTTAAAACTGTTTTCATTGATTCCTTTACTTGTTTTACAAAGGGCACACTTTTTTCATCTCTCCTTTGGATGATCAATAGGTCTATTTGACCAGCTAAATGATCTGCCAAGGTCAAATTCAATATAAAAACAAGTATGTGTTTATAAACTGCCTGGTAGAAGCAGCTAGGCTATAGTGTAGACAGAGCCTTCAGAAAGTATTCATACCCTTTGACTTATTCCACATTTTGATGTGTTATAGACTGAATTCAAAATTCATTCATTATACATTTTTCCATCCATCCACATTATGTGTATACCCCATAATGACAAAGCGAAAAAGTTGTTTTTATTTACTTTAAATATTTATTGAAAATGAAATACAGAAATATCTAATTTACATAAGTATTTACACACCTGAGTCAATACTTTATATAAGGCCCTTTGGCAGTGATTACAGCTTTCTGGGTAAGTCTCTAAGACCTTTGCACACCTGGATTGTGCAACATTTGCCCATTATTCTTTTCATAATTCTTCAAGCTCTATCAAATTGGCTGTTGATCATTGCTAGACAACCATTGTCAGGTCTTGCCATAGATTTTCAAGTAGATTTAAGTAGATTCAAGTAGACTTAAAACTGTAACTCGGCCCCTCAGGAACTTTCACTGTCTTCTTGGTAAGCAACTTGCCCTTTTATTTTAGGTTATTGTCCTGCTGAAACATTAATTTATCTCCCAGTGTCTGGTGGAAAGCATTTCCTCTGGGATTTTGCCTGTGCTTAGCTCTATTCCAATTGGTGTTTATCCTGAAAAGCTCCCCAACCTTTACCAATTACAAGCATACCCATGGCAGCTTCATTAAATAGTACCCGCAAAAAAAACAGTCTCAACGTCAACAGTGAAGAGGCGACTCCGGGATGCTGGCCTTCTAGCCAGAGTTCCTCTGTCCAGTGTCTGTGTTCTTTTGCCCACCTTAATCTTTTCTTTTTATTTCTGATCAATTTGATGTTATTTTAATGGAGAAAAATGTTATTTTCTTTCAAAAACAAGGACATTTCTATGTGACCCCAAACTTTTGAACGGTAGTGTGTATATATATATATATATTTAATCAATTTTAAATTCAGGCTGTAAGACAGCAAAATGTGGAAAAAGTCAAGGGGTGTGTCTACTTTTTGGAGGCACTGTATATACACTAGCCTTTACAGATACTAGATCTATGGCTGTTTTCAGCTCAGCAATATCTGAATATTACGAATGCAGTATATGTATAGCATTTAGTATACTTCTGTGTACAAACTAAACTGCTAGGAGAAGGCCATTAAGATTCCTAGTGCTCCTATGATCAGAAATAGAGGTTAAATCAAGGTTCACAACATTTTCCAGACAAAGGCCTTGGGAACCCAGTGTGGGAATGGTGCAGCTAGCCCTGCTCTCCCCAAGGATAAAGTGTTTCATGTCCATCCCCAGGCCAGTCCAGGTTGCTGCTGTATTTGGCACCTGGGAGACCTGTCTGTCTCTCTGTATGACTTGGCTGGCAGCCTGCAGGTGCTCTCAGAGCCAGGTGTTGTTTTAATTATCTCAGAGCATAAGTGACCTTTACATCAGAGCTCTGGCTGCCGAGAACCCAGCCTCCTAGGAGCTGTCTGTCTGGTCCCTCTCTTCTCTCACATTCCCCCAGTGAAGGGCAAAACTGAGACACATCAACAGCAACCATTTCACAACTGCCAGAAAAACCTTCTGTTTTCTAGAACTTTCTGTCTCCCTGGTTTTAGGAGTGTTTGCTGAGTTTCTTAGTCAGTCTCCCCAAATAGTGACCTCTATGCTTTCATAGAACCTTATGTATTCTACGTCATCAGGTGGACACATCCATCAATTTAGTCTAAAACGCTTTTCTGAGTGGTTTCTCTCAGCCACCAGAATCAGGCCAATTGTCTGTATGGAAATATACTCAAACAACTCAAGGCTGCATTCGTTGTTTATGTATAATGAGCACTTGAAGCACACATCCCCTTCTCAGTAGATGTTGTATGGTTGAGTAGAGAGAGAGGGAGAGGACACCCACAGTATAGGGGTGGGGTACTGTCGTGTCTTTGGCTATGCCGGATTAAGTGATATGACATGCTATTCTCTAAAATCCTTTCTCTGTAATTAATTTTACCTGATCGGGCTAATCATGTAAATGTAATTAACTAGAAAGTCGGGGCACCACGAAATAATATTTATAGAGCTGTTATCTTCCGAATAAACTCTTAAAGACCTAGTAATATTTTACATCAATAGTAGTCAATATTAATCTTATTTCACCTTATTTCAGTCTCATCTGAAAGTTGTAAATTCTTGATTATCTGCACGAACCCAGTCTTCACTATGAGTCATCCATACATCAATTGTCATAAATCATGTATTTACTAACTAAGTAATTCACAGAAATGCATAAACAAACAGTAGATAGATAGCTTGGTGTACAAAAGGGAAGTGGGGGTCGACTGAGACAACTGAGCTAAGACAACACACAGTTAATAATTATAACAATTGAAATGCTAATCCTTTGCACATGAACGCTCACTCATTCGGGAACAATTGCAATCAATATATATATATATATATATTTACGCTCAGTGTGTCGTCGGGATCTCTGTTGAAAAGTTTGTTTCTGTTGGAGAGTCTGTCCGCCCTCTCTCTCTCTCTCTGTCGTGGTTAGAAGGGATAGTTCAGAGTGACATTCATTCATGTCGTTATAGAATAGATGTTTTGGCGGTTGTCGGTCTTCGCGTTCAATGATACCGAATTCCTAGCTGCAGACTAGTAATTAATATCAAAGACTTGTTCGTATTCTGTCGGTATCGATAGTCTAAGAGTTTAACCATGTGGGATGGTTAAAAGATTCAGCAATCATCTCAAACCTTGGCCCTCTCGTTATCGAGGTAAGCTGGTCTGCAGCCTTTGTCCTCACGTAATTGAGAGAAACATGGTCTGGTGATAGAAAACCTGGGTGGGGGTTTTATTCGGAAGAGCAGAAAAGGGCCTGTCCCAGGATGCCCGACCGGTTGGAACATTATTGAAGAATTATGTTCAAAACATCCTAAAGATTGATTCAATACTTTGTTTGTCATGTTTTTACGGACTGTAATATAACTTTTTTAACTTTTCGTCCGTACTTTCCGCTGGACTTGCCCGCGCGTCGTGAGTTTGGAAAGTGTACTGAACGCTAGAACAACAAGGAGGAATTTGGACATAAATCATGGACATTATCGAACAAAACAAACATTTATTGTGGAACAGGGATTCCTGGGAGTGCATTCTGATGAAGATCATCAAAGGTAAGTGAATGTTTATAATGTTATTTCTGACTTCTGTTGACTGCAAAATATGGCGGATATATTTGTGTCTTGATTGGGCTCTGAGCGCCGACTCAGATTATTGCATGGTTTGCTTTTTCCGTAAAGCTTTTTTGAAATCTGACACCGCGGTTGCATTAAGGAGAAGTCTAAAATTCCATGCATAACAGTTGTATCTTTTAGCAATGTTTATTATGAGTATTCCTGTAAATTGATGTGGCTCTCTGCAAAATCAAAGGATGTTTTGGAACTTCTGAACGTAATGCGCCAATGTAAACTCAGATTTCTGGATATAAATATGAACTTTACCGAACAAAACATACATGTATTGTGTAACATGAAGTCCTATGAGTGTCATCTGATGAAGATCATCAAAGGTTAGTGATTGATTTGATCTATATTTCTGCTTTTTGTGAATCCTCTCTTTGGCTGGAAAAATGGCTGAGTTATTCTGTGAATAGGCACTCACCTAACATAATCGTTTGGTTTGCTTTCGTCGTAAAGCCTTTTTGAAATCAGACACTGTGGCTGGATTTACAACAAGTGTATCTTTAAAATGGTGTAAAATACATGTATGTTTGAGGAATTTTAATTATGGGATTTCTGTTGTTTTGAATTTGGCGCCCTGCAGTTTCACTGGCTGTTGAAGAGGTGGGACGCTACCGTCTCACGTACCCTAGAGAGGTTAAACTAACTACAAAGGGAATTGGAGTTTCCTTCATTAAACAGTCCAAAATCACAATACACAATTTCACAAACAGTATCATCCACACTCATTCATCTTATACAACAATTAGATGTAAGTCTTATATCTGAGGCTATTGTATAAACAGCGTTATGGTAATGTTGCCATATTGTCTCTCATGAGTTTCACAAAATTGTACCAAACGGACCAGTTCGTAGCTGGATTCTTCACCAATCTTTTATACCTTCTCCAGAACATAAATGTTGTTCAGACCTCAAGTTCTGTGAGGTGGAAGAAATTCCTTTGTTCCCTCTATGAAAACTCCCTCTCTCTCTATACTGTGGCCATGAGGAGATAATCTCCTCCAGGAATTTACGACCTGAGGTCACAGCAGCCTGAGTGTAGGAGACAGAGAGAGGGGAATGGTGCTCGCTGTACCCAAAGAGGGCAACGTCATGACAGTACACAACATATAAAGACATGCCTGCCTCATGTCACTAGTTGTAGTTCTTTTCCTTGGTATGAGTGCACTCCATTGTAAAGCGAACTTGAATGTGGTAATGTTGCTATGGCAACATTAAGTGTCTTCGAGTTCCTGAAGTTGCCCGAAAGCACAACCTGTGAGATGTCCACTTATTTTAAGATCTGAAATACACCCCTCGATTTTAAATAATATGACTTAATGACCTTAATGAGATACTGTAAGTACTCTTACATTATCGTAGCAATGTTTTTAAAGAGGGGTCATTAAACATGGAACTACCCAAAGCCTTCATCAGAGTTCCTTACTTGTACTTTAGTTCCTGGCATACATATGGGACACACACACACACACACACACACACACACACACACACACACACACACACACACACACACATACACACACACACACACATACACACAGTTTGTTGTTTTGAAATGTTGTCCTCCAGAGTTTTCTATTCATCCAACTACTCTGCCCTGCAATGACATGGTCACATTGCCCATTTGTTCTATGAGTCTATGACAACATCAGAGATGCATCTATGGCAACCTTATTCTATCCGGAGAGGAAGAAAATCCATACCTAGACAATATCAGATGTCCTCCTATCAGTCATCTAAGGACACCCCAACAAATAAGCTACAATGGAAGGTGAGGCTGAGGTGAGTGTGTTGGGGGGGACAGTTCCACTTGGAAGGAAGGAGAGAGAGAAAGAAAGAGAAATCATAAATAAATCCAATTGAAAACCACTATTCTTTTGTATTCAGAGGAGTGCTTCAGACGACTCAGCCGTCCCAAATGTAGCTCTGTCACAATAATACACCCCTTCATTTCAATCAAATTAATTTGGCTCTATTTTACCCAGTAATTGTGTTATTCATTGCATTACGTGAAATGTGCTTTGATGTTTTGTAATAAAAATATATACTTTTGTAACTTTTTCTCCTCAGTGAGGTTTTATTGAGTTCCAGCTGCCAAGTTGCCCTGTTCTTTATGTATTTCCCAACACCTTGGCACTGACACTATTAGGAGACAATCAGAGCTTTCTTCAATTCAGTTATAGCATTATTGCTCTTAAAATGAGTTGACATTTTAACACAAGATTTCAACTCCAACCTCCATAGACACATCCTAAAGACTGTGTTCTGTACTTATTATTCACACTGTTGCCACGAGGCCATAACATGTGAATGTATTAGAGCCCCATAGGCATTGAGCACAGTTAACTAAGAGCTGAAATGCTTAAAAAAGAAAACAAGTGTCCTCTATTATTATGTGCGTACATTACCAACGACAAGCCTTCTGTTCAAACCGTACTGCATTAAAATGATACAGTATATCAAGTATAAGGGGAGGATAGCTTTGTTCAACAATGTAAGGTAATGCCTTCTTTTTCCCTTTCCCCAATGTTCTCTCACATACACACACAACTACTGAACTGAAGTGCTGAGGTCAGGAATTTACTCAAATCAGACTGGCTCTCTAAATAAAGCCAGGCCCAAGACTGGCTGTGATAACATGACAAAGTAAATAGGCTGGAAATATGGTAAGAGTTAGGTCTGCAGAACAGAGTACAGCATGTGCTACAGTCCTGTTAACTACAGCCTCATTAATTTAGGAACTGTGAATTGTAGGCATGGGCTGAATACAGACAATGTTCTGGTAAGTGTCTAACTTTTAGGGCTTTATCTTTAGCATTCATAATTTATATCAGTTATAACTACTTTCCTGTTTTAGTCCAAGGATGCAAAATAGAAGTAGATCTTCTGAGCCACCTGTACTATCCTGAATATATTTGCTTGGATGCCTGGATGACGGTTGTTTGACTGGCAGTCCCTGAGAGAAATTGTTTACAGAAATGTGTTATCTTCTTTCATAAGAGGTTCTTTTGCAGTCATACTTGACTTTGAAATTCATTTAAACCATCAATTTGAATGTCAAGCCAATAGGAGCTTGCGCCATTGCCAAAGTCTTTCACCTCCTAAGTTGGACAGTTTACTGACTGTTTGTGAACATGGTGTTTACAGCACTTTGCTCCTTATGAAGTGTAAATTGAAGCAGCTGTTGCGATCCCAGAGGTAATAAAGAACTCTTGATTTGACGCCTTTTGACTCCGCTGTGAGTGCTTTCACACTTCAAGCACTAGGATGGGTGTTTTGCAAAGAGCTCATGTTTTTGCTTTTTTATCAGAAATGGCATGCGTGTGTGATGCAAAAAATAACAACTATTGAGCCGATGAATAGCACAAATTAATTGACATAGCAGGTCTTTTAGAGGCTCCACTTCCACAGCAATGGGTTCTGGGAAAGGAAAAAATGATTAAGCCCAGGGCTTCTTATTAGCCGAACAAATCAGGTTCGATGGGTAATTCCTGTCCTGAAGTACTCTCACTAGAAACTCTGACTTCTCAGACATAGAATCACTGAGTGTTCCAGGAACTGAAAGTTCCATTGTGGAATTGCTTACGTCTCATTAAACCATTGATTTACTGAGTAAACTGACATATTCACTATTCTGGAAGTTGATTTCCCCTTGGGTCAATAGTGTGAGAGAATGAGCTGGGTCTTCTAACACACACCTCCTCCTCTCACACCATCTCTTCCACAGTCACCATAGTGTGTGAAATGTATTATATAATTTTTTTTATTTAACCTTTATTTAACTAGGCAAGTCAGTTAAGAACAAATTCTTATTTACAATGACGGCCTACCCCGAACAAACCCGGACGACGCTGGGACAATTGTGCGCCTCCCCATGGGACTCCCAATCACAGCCGGATGTGATACAGCCTGGATTCGAACCCGGGACCCCCAGTCCTCTTGCACTGAGATGCAGTGCCTTAGACCGCTGTGCCACTCGGGAGCCCAAAATGTAACACCGAATGAGACCAAGACACTGAACCTGTCCCATTTGCAGGCGAACATCCGCCAAGTTCTCCCATATTTGTGATTTAGGCGCCCTGCCCATGGGGATCGTCTGCGTCACACCAGACCCCCAGTCCTCAATTAACAGGAAATAGACCCATATAACTACCAGGGTAGGTTCTTCCTTTCAGGAAATGTCTAACATCACAAGGCATGACTGTCTTGAATAGGCCAAATACACTACAAGCTCGTCAAACATCTCATTCCATAATCCTAACTAGGCAAGTCAGTTAAGAACAAATTCTGATTTTCAATGACAGCATAGGAACAGTGGGTTAACTGCCTTGTTCAAGGGCAGAGCGACAGATTTTTACCTTGTCAGCTCTGGGATTCGACCTTGCAATATTTCAGGTACTAGTCCAACGCTCTAACCACTAGGCTACCTATAACAGCCTCCACTCTAATGGGAAGGCTTTCAACTAGATGTTTGAACATTGCTGCGAGGACTTGCTTCCACTCAGCCGCAAGAGCATTAGTGAGGTCGGGCACTGATGTTGGGCGATTAGGCCTGGCTCGCAGTCGGAGTTCCAATTTATCCCAAAGGTGTTCGACCGTGTTTCAGCACTTGCCAGTCCCATTCTGTGAGCTTGTGTGGCCTACCACTTTGCGGCTGAGCCGTTGTTGGTCCTAGATGTTTCCACTTCACAATAACAGCACTTACAGTTGACCGGGTCAGCACTAGCAGGGCAGAAATATGACGAACTGATTTGTTGGAAAGGTGGCATCCTATAACGGTGCCACTTTGAAAGTCACTGAGCTCTTCAGTACAGGCAATTCTACAGCCAATGTTTGTCTATGGAATTTTCATGGCTGGGTGCTAAAATTGTATACACCTGTCATTAACTGGTGTGGCTGAAATAGCCGAATCCAATCCTTTGAAGGGGTGTCTACATACTTTAGTAGTGTATGTTACACAGGGAACCAGTTCCAGGAACTCTCAGTGATTCTAGGTCTGAGAGGTCATAGATATTTGTCTAATGCATTGCGCAATATACATAGAGATTGTAAAAAACTGAGATAACATTAATGAGGTGGGTCAATTCCAGTAAACATTAGGGCCGGTTTCTCAGTCACAGATGAAGCCTAGTCTTGGATTGTGAAGCTATTTCAATGGAGAATCTCCATTGATAATGCTTTCTAGTCCTGGATTAGGCTTAATCTGTGTCTGGGAAACCACCCGTACAATTTGTATTGTCTTTGTACAAGAGTTGAATATTGATGCTAATTATATAACAAGAGGTATGAAATCAATAACAACTTTAAACGGAATGGATAAAGATGCTAAAACATAGTGGAATGAAAAATGTTATTATAGTGGATAACATGAAAGCTAACAACTGTCCCTGAGACCATCTGTTGTCTGTGTGATTAATCATCCCATCGTGATAGATCTCAGAGGGCTGTCAAAGTTAAAGGGATCTTAGGGGGAGTGCAAAGTTATATGTATCAGTGCTGCTGACACCTTGTGGGTTTAATAAAGATTTCCTTCCCTTTTTAAATCTCTCTTTCAGGGGTTCATTCTCCCCTCTGTCTCATAATTAAGTCAGTATATGAGCCGTAAAGACTGAACTCTCCGGAAATAAACCCTGGAATTCAACACCATCTGCTCCTCCAGTCTTCTTCTTCACTGCATCCTCCCAACTCTTTCTCTCCACTGCTTACTGCTATCACACTGCCTCTTCCTCACACAAACATGCATACAGTACACACACAGGTTCACCACACTCACAAGCACGGATGACTCATGGATGCACAGTTTGCACACACCCCTGCAGCCTTGAACAATGAGGGATGCTCAGCCAATGGACTGCCCTCATTAGTATTATGAGCCGCTAACACTCACCCATCTCTCTCACTGTCTCTCTCGCTATTCCCGTCTTTCTCTTTATTCCCTCTCTTTCTCTCTGCACACAGCCAGGCAGTTACAATGGACCAGAAAGGAAAAGCAAGGTGTGAATGAATGGGCTGTCTCATGCGTAATTGGGAGCATTAATTGATTAATGACTTTGTGCATGCAAGTGTTAGAATTAGTGGTTCCCACTGAAGGGGAGGACTCAGTGTAATCATCTGAATTTGCTCTCATTCTTGTCTCTTTAAAAGGGCCGCTGTTGTCAGGGCAGTGTGAACACACATTGTTAAATGTGATGCTCATTCCAATCAGAGTTCTCATCAAAAACAAATGTACCCACTTGTTTCATAAAAACCCAATTCAACTTAATGTAAGATTAATATGCACTTTTCTGTAGTTGTATGTGTTAGTTTGAAACTCAGACCCCTTGAGGAGTTTAATGGATGATGAAAGGGGTTGAGTGGGAGTTCCTGTAGTAGGTTATAATATCCTAGACTTCGTTGTGACAAGAGGGATCCAGTGGATGAAACACAACAGCATAACCTGGGCAGTTCAGTTCAGTGTGATGGCAATGACACAGAGTAGTGCAGAGTAGTTCCTCCCCAGGCTCCTGCTTTCAGGGAAACAGCTCACGTCGACCATGCCCTAGTGACCTATATCAATATCTGTGGGTTGACGGCCGTGTAAGCCTGCTCGATCTCTCAGCGTCTCCAATTCAATCCCTCACCTTTATTCCTCTCCCCGTTCTTCATCTGCTGTCTGAGCAGTGCCATTAATTACCCTGCAGCTGGGCCCAAACAACAGCAACAACAAGCGGCTCCCTCCTCAGATAAAAGACTAATGGAAATGGATGACCACTGGCTGGCGCCTCCTGCTTTACTGGGACTTGGCTGCAAGGCTTGACAGAAGTTTGGTGTTTTCTCATACATCTACTGCAAAATACTGTTCTTACATCGCAAATGTGCATCCTGACTGGCTAGTTACACTCCTGGGTTGAGAGGCAAAGTGCATCGCTTGTGTGTAGTTTTACCCAAGACTGCACCAGGGGACAGAGTAGGGAGAAAAATAATCAAAATGAAGTTACAGAACAAAACAATGACTGCAGTGCCAGTGAGTGAGTGCACTCTCTATCTTGCCACTTCAGGCCAAGGAGAACTTGCAGTCTGACGCTTTGCCCTCTGTGAACAATGCTACTATAATTTGAGAAATGTTCTGAGAATTGTGACACTGACTCATTCTACACAATACGCTCACATTTTTAAAAACCAGTCCCTGTAATCTATGTGCTATCAGTTGAGAAATGGACAATAAAACACACAGTCAGTTTGTAGGTGCAGGGTTGCGTGAGACAGCTTCTATGAGTGATGCTAGCTCCTGTAGGTCCTCCTCCTACTCCTGGGGCTGCTGGGTACTGTTACAGTAAACACTTCCTTTGGAACAGTTTGTTTGTTTCATCAGTTGGCCTGCGGACTTATCTTTACCTTTAAGTCTTTCTGAGAAGGAAAGAGGAGGAACAGGTGTTTGTAGAGTGAGTCAGTCACAGATTCTCCAAGAGAAGTGGGCAACACATTTTATTTGTACACTGAGTGTACAAAACATTTATCTACACTGATTGAGTGACATCAATAAGGGATCATAGCTTTCACCTGGATTCACCTGGTCAGTCTATGTAATGGTTCCTAATATTTTATACACTCAGTATTCTTAGTCAAACCACCCACAGCAAAACAGAGTAGCGCATTTAAATGCCACTCAAAAAGCATGTGAGCACTGATTAGATTGACCTAATGTACTGAATGGTAATTAGGTAAATGAATAGGCTACGTTACTGTTACTCCTCCCACATACAGCATTCTTAATGTAATCATTTAGTCGTTTTTTCCCCCTCTCTGCTGTGAATATATCAGCATAACAGCCTTTGTTTATGATAAGCATGGTAGTGAATGGTAATGAGACATAACTATTGTGTAGTACTGTGGTCTCTACAGACATGCCCCTCTCAGATACTTGCTGTTCTAGCTCTGCATTCCACAAGACAAGCACTCTGACCAGGGCTGAAGTCCACACATATCAATTCTAGGTGATCAGACTCCCCTACTTGATAGGCATGAACCACATCGTATGTAATCCTCAGATTACAAACAGCATGTTCCCTCTGCAGGACATTGGTATTTTATGTGTAATTGAGGGCCTTTGATATGTATTCTATATTTTAGCATTCCTAGTTCTTTCTAATTGTGCTAAATGAGTCCTACATCGTTTGATTGTGTGGCTGTGTTTCTGTCTGTTCTCTACACTGGCGGGAGAAGAGTGGTTCACTGTTAGTGAAGATTAGGGCCAGGAGGTTCTCTAGTCAGGTCACGTGGTCAGGAAAAGCTCTTGGCCCTAGTTACGGTATCCTTTTGTTACTGATGTTGAGGACATTTCCTATCGTTCATTTAATCCAAGGACATTTTGATTTGCAACTGACAGTGATCCATGCTCGGGTGATGATTTTGTGTTGAGCTATGATAAACCGACCACACTTTCACATGTAAGCTCTGTCAAGTGTGGCTTAGCCCTATCGCCGCCCAGATTACTCCACAGCCCTGCATCTACCAACTAACAGACATTCATTATAAACTGATTAAAGAAAATGTGCCCTTTCACAACTTTTAAATGCATGAATTCCATTGAGATACTGTTGTAGCACCCGTCTATATCATGTTGACACTATCTGCCTTACCAAGATTGTATTTACAAAAAGCAGTGTGTGAAGTGACGTTCTTATATTTACAAAGACTTTTTGTGATATTGAAAGAAAACTTGAGGATACAGAGCCTCATCTCCAAGACCTGACAGATCAATAGATTCACAGTGGCAGAACACTGCAGACTGTCTCTGTGTCTCTGAGAAGATTCACTCTGAGGTGGCTCAGGGGGAATAGAGAAATATAGCTTTTATCAAAACGCGTAATTAACTATACAGATTTTTTGCCTTTTTTTTTTACAAATATTCATTCTTGTTCTTATTTCCAATGGAATAAGTCTAAATTAATTTGGTGCCTGGTTTCTCTGACGAAATATATGCTAATAGCACAGTTGTTAACAATAAAATATTGAAGAACTTTGCCTAGGATAACACAATACAGCTGAACAGCACAGGAATTTAAACTGTGGTACATTTCTTCTGTAGTGTAGAAATACAATTTAAAAACATTTATTTTGTCTTGTCCAGCTTTAATTTACATGCTTTTATTTTGCAGCAAGTCTTCTGTCTGTCAAGTGCCAAGGGTGTTTTGACCCTAACATACTGTATCATTTTTATTCTGAAGTACAGTATATGCAGACCATGCCATTCATGCGTTTCTCCAAAATACAAATCCTTTCACTTATTCAGCATTCTGTCAGGGAGAAATGCGTACCAGAATTAAATTTACTGCACTGCACAGGCTGCTGAAAGCAAAGAATGCCGCCTGTCGTCTATAAATATGGATTTGATCCGCAAACTGCTATGAGAGCATTTGAAAATCTTACATTTTTCCCCTATCCTGGACACATATAAATCCTCATGTGTGTTTACTCACTGGATTTTGGCATATGAGAACACATAAGAGGCAGGTGTGAGCGATTAGCAAACCCCAAATTGTTGTCCCACAGTGGATCACACACGCCCACATGATGCAAGACATTACATTTCACTCTTTGCTCTTGCCAAAAATCCCCGCCGTATAATGGATAGGCCAATAGCCAAAACCCCATCGTCTCACTCACAGCTCACGCCCCCTCTCCAGTGTTGAGGTCCCAGCCAGCTTGGCAGACCACAGCAGATGGAACTGGAAGATTCCATGGACATGTTCCTGCTGAGCTCCTGAAAGCACCATGCATCACAAACAACAGGTCAGAGCACAATGAAGCAGTCTCAGAAAAAGGTTTCCACATACTACAACTATGGTGTATTGAAGGTCAAAGGGTCACTGTAGTTTATAGTGCTGGAGGGGTTGGATGGCCTAGTGAAGACGAAGAGGGTGTCAGTCTGATGCAGACAGGTCATTTCCCATCCATGCAGGGGGCCTGTGCTGCAGACTCAGCAGTCCTGTATTGAGTTGATGATGACAGCTATGGATGCACATCACCGGCTCCTCCACGAGGCCATTCCTCCTCATCAGCCTCTCAGAGGGAGAGTTCAGCTGAGTCAGCACAACACTGATAAGACTGTGTGGCCTCCCTCCACTCTGCTTTACTCCTCTATACTCTACTGTGGAGACAGAGAGAGGGTCTATCCTACAGAGACCATCCCAATCCCTTCTCTCTCCTCTGTCTCGGTTTTATCTCCACTCTCTCCTCTGTCTCGGTTTTATCTCCTCTCTCTCCTCTGTCTCGGTTTTATCTCCCCTCCCTCATGAAAATGTCTGTGGGACTGAAATGTTTTTCTGAATCTCTGCAGGTACTGTATGTGTATGGTGAAGGAAGACACTACACACGTATACAATATTGTCATTTTGGAGCTTACACAGTTATGTACTTCGCTTTCTAAAAGAGGATTGTGACATATTGTAAGTGAATGTTGTCTGCTTCAGTGAGATATACAGTATGTATTGTCAGTCAGGACAGCCATTGTAGAGTATGATTGCACTGGATTACATACAGAGAGAGGGGAACAAAAAATGTGATTATCATCACAGTGGGCTTTGGTGTGTCTAAACCGTTTGTTTTCCCTATGCAGACACACAAATAATACAAGTCTGAACTGGCTTAGCCACCATAGAAAACCACAGAAGAAACAAGCATAAGAAAAGCCTCGAGCTGTTATTCAAAATACGTACTACAACACAGAGCCTTGATACATGATCTGTACACAGACAAATATTCAGGAGCCTTGTGTTTTTGGTTCCTCTACACACACCCTAGGGATTTCAAATATATTCCCCCAAAACAGTCAACTCTGGAACTTCTCTTTAGCTTTCTCCTTGGACCACTCAAATAGGGCAGATGTAATACATTTAATTAGATTACTTGTTTGCCTTTCATTATTGGATATTGCCCCATTTTATGAATGACCAGAAATGATAGAGATCTAAAATGGCGAAGATTCAATTGTCGGAAAAAAGACAAATCAGTCCATAACCCAATATTAAATGGCTAAGGAGTCAAGAGAACTCTGGCTTGATGTGACATGTGATATGAATGAGAAGTTGATTAGCTGTCAGCGGCCGTGCATTGGGCTGCAGCTCCACGGCCCTAGATCCTGGATCAGATTAATGAGAGGAAATGGGCCAATCAGAGAGGATGCACAGCTTTTCATCTTTCAGAGCAGCTAGAGATAATTTCACTTGAACAGGACTGAGGCCTTTACTGAGCCAGGTGACTCCAGGAGAGGGATAGAAAGCAGAAAACCTCCATATTTGATCCAGTCTTATTGGAGGACTGGAGTCCTAGAGCAGACTTTCACACTTTCAAACTGAGCGATGTTGGGCCAATATCGACTGGCCAGTCACGCACTCTGGGGAATCATGTTAAAGAGCTTTTTGACTAACAAGATCTATCAAAACCGTGTCACTCTAAGAGAGCTTTTCCTCTCCTCTATTCCCAGCAGTGGGTCTCTGTGGATGAGAACAGTCAAACGATTATCTCTCCACACTTGACTTATTGACAGGGTCCTAAAATCACAGGCCCTTTTCAAAGCCGTGCTAAACGATTGTGGATGAGGGGGAACCTGAGGTTAGTGACTCAAAGCTATTCAAGTCACAGTCAGAGAAAGGAGTAAAAGGTAGACATGGATAGAAACAGTGTGCAAGTGGAACATTTGAGTGAAGTAAGTAGAGACACAGGATGTGGAAAATAAGAGGACGGATAGAATCATAGACAGATATATATTGACATAGAGTACAGGCCTTATTCTGCCCCAATGTCCCTTTATAAAAGCTTAACAGAATATGGATAAACAGCTTCAATAAATATCTGAGGTCTAAGCATATAGAAGAAGCTGAAAACTGCAGCAAATAAAGCAACATTTCTTGGACATCAAATAAATGGATACCAGGAGGTATTAGTGCTGACTTTACACCAAGAGCACATATCATATTAATGGAATATGTAAACAGGTGGCATATTTCCAACAAATGTTTCACTATACCCCTAAACAGATAATGCCAACAGATGTTTTGTTATAGTAACACTCCTGTGCTCCTCACACACATTAGCACACAATGCCCTCTGACTCCAGCTGCTATCTTGAATTAGTGACGGGCTAATGTGCAGAAGGCCTTCTTGTCTCCCTGTCATCTCCAATGGAGACAGAGGAAGCAGATACCGCCCACAGCTTGTGCCCACATTTCACATCCACTCTGCCTCATGCCACTCATCACTGTAGTAAACCATGTGGGAGTCAGACTACATTAGGAAGTGGGGCAGACTTAATAAACTTGATAAACTTTCCCAGTTTTCCCCATGAGGCTTTTAAAGCACTTGGAACGTCTGGCCGTATTCGGGTCGTTGGAGGTTTGCTGACGCAAACCCATAAATTGCTATTTAATTGCAAGTAAGCACATTTACAGTCTCATTTTACAGTAGTGCTCTAAATATCTCTTAAGCCGCTATCTGAAAGTACTGTGAATTTAGATTAGTTAACAGAGATAATAAATGTGATTTGTTTGTCATTTTCACTGTCCACGCTGAAGCTCTTTGAGTAGGGGAACAAGAAGAATGGCCTCTCATAAAATCCTAATGAAGGTAATGTGAATGAGCAGCACTGCTCTGTGAACAGTCTAGTGATAAATATCCATTGCTTTAGAACCACAATGCAGGTTAAAGCTGTGCCTTGACTAAGACACCCTCTGGGATATCAGCAGTATTTAAGTTTATTTTAGTTATTGCCTTAAATGGCCAGTGTTTGATATGGAGAGTTTGCCAAGTTTGAGTGAGAACTTTATTTTGGGACATGAAGATTCCCCAAGCTACCTGTTAAGCCTTTTTAGTTAATAAATCCCCATTTGAGAACTCAATTGCCTCATCTGGGGCAGCAGGGTAGCCTAGTGGTTAGAGTGTTGGACTAGTAACCTGAAAAGTTGCAAGTTCAAATCCCCAAGCTGACAAGGTACAAATCTGTCGTTCTGCCCCTGAACAGGCAGTTAACCCACTGTTCCTAGGCCGTCATTGAAAATAAGAATTTGTTCTTAACTGACTTGCCTAGTTAAATAAAGATAAAAAATACATTAAAAAATGTTACTCTCGGATTTGCACTACCACGCATGTTACACACTCCTCCACCACGGAGTTGTTGCACAGCATAAATGTAGCTGTGGGGCTTCCGGTATGGCGCAGTCGCATCTTTTTTGCATCCAATACAAATTTGAAAAGTTCACCCTTAAGCTTAATGTACCAGGAAAGGCAGTAATAGTTTATTAGCTTCCGAAACCCACAATGCCGACAAAGTCACACCAAAGAGTCTGAGGACGAAGGCACCGTGCTTGCTTCATGTGCAAACACGGCGGAAGGTGGAAGCAGGACTGAGGCGGTAAACACGTGCAGTGCCGTTAGCTCCAAAGATATCCTCAAGGCCATCAAAGATATGAATGCAGAATTCTCTATCAAATTCAACTTTTTTTTATTTATCTTTATTTAACTAGGCAAGTCAGTTAAGAACAAATTCGTATTGACAATGACGGCCTAGGAACAGTGGGTTAACTGCCTTGTTCAGGGGCAAAATGACAGATTTTTACCGTGTCAGCTCTGGGATTTGATCTAGCAACCTTTTGATTACTGTCCCAGCTCTCTAACCACTAGGCTACCTGCAGCCCCAAAATGTACTGTCTGCAGTGGACAACGTTAAAAAGGTAGTCAAAGAATGTGCTGTTCAAATCTCTCAGGCTGAGGTACGCATCTCTGGAACCGAAGACAACATTATAGCCCTGCAGGCAATGACCACCGCTCTTGAGGAAAAGGTTGAATCGCTTAACTCCAAACTAGCTGATTTGGAGGGCCACGGCAGGAGATCAAACATGAGACTAGTACATCTCCCCGAAGGCGCTGAGGGGAGCGATGCTTGCTCATTCCTAGAGCAAGCATGGAGATGGAGCCACACAGGCTCTGGAGATGGAGCCACTCCGCTCTCTTTTGATCATTTAGAGAGCTCATCGGATTTCTGTCCCACGATCCAAACGCACCCTCGAGGGCTCTGATAATGAAGTTCTTAAACTATAAAGATAATATGCGCATGGTGAATGCAGCCAGGGCGAAAGGGAGAGTACTCTACAATAATCCCAGATCTCTTCATGGAAGTCCACAAGCAGCAGAAACGCTTCGACAGTGTCAAGCAGCGGCTACAGGCTAAGGCTATCCGGTATGGAATCGTCTTTCCAGCGCACCTGAGGGTCTCCCACGGCGATCGTACCTACATTTTTGATACACCAGCCGAGGCGGAGCAGATTCTTGAGAAGCTAGGCAGAGGTGTGGAAGCGGAGCAACGCTGAAGAAGAGGCAATAGCAACGTAGAGTTAAACTTTGACTCGAACTGTTGCTTTCGGTTTTGTCCAAACAGGTATTTAAAGTTTGAGCCAGTTCACGGTGTTATAATTTATCTAGTAGCATAGTAGCACTGTCTTTTGAACTATAATAACATGGCCAGTTTACAAGTAAGCCTTATTATAATTTTATGTACCATGAAACGGTTTTGTTTTATTTAGGCCTTTATGAGGCTAGATCATGGTGGTCTTATATTCTGGCTCACTCCTGGTATATATATTGTGTTATACCTCTCTGGGATATTCGGGACGGTAGCGTCCCACCTCGCCAACAGCCAGTGAAATTGCAGGGCGCCAAATTCAAAACAACAGAAATCCCATAATTAAAATTCCTCAAACATACAAGTATTTTACACCATTTTAAAGATAAACTTGTTGTAAATCCAGCCACATTGTCCGATTTCAAAAAGGCTTTACGACGAAAGCACACCAAACGATTATGTTAGGTCGGCACCTAGTCACAGAAAAACACAGCCATTTTTCCAGCCAAAGAGACGAGTCAAAAAAAGCAGAAATAGAGATAAAATTAATCACTAACTTTTGATGATCTTCATCAGATGACACTCATAGGACTTCATGTTACACAATACATGTATGTTTTGTTCGATAAAGTTCATATTTATATCCGAAAATCTCAGTTTACATTGGCGCGTTATGTTCAGTAGTTCCAAAACATCTGGTGATTTTGCAGAGAGCCACATCAATTTACAGAAATACTTATAATAAACATTGCTAAAAGATACAAGTGTTATGCATGGATTTTTAGATACACTTCTCCTTAATGCAACCGCTGTGTCAGATTTCAAAAAAACCTTACGGAAAAAGCACACCATGCAATAATCTGAGTACGGCGCTCAGACACAAAACCAAGCCATACAGATACCCGCCATGTTGTGTAGTCAACAGAAGTCAGAAATAGAATTATAAATATTCACTTACCTTTGATGATCTTCATCAGAATGCACTCCCAGGAATCCCAGTTCGACAATAAATGTTTTTTTTTTTAATTGATAAAGTCCATAATTTATGTCCAAATACCTCCTTTTTGTTCACGCGTTTAGTACACAAATCCAAACTCAGGAGGCGCGGGCAAGTCCAGGCGAAAGTTCAGACGAAAAGTCCTATTACAGTTCGTAGAAACATGTCAAACGAAGTATAGAATCAATCTTTAGGATGTTTTTATCATACATCTTCAATAATGTTTCAACTGGAGAATTCCTTTGTCTGTAGAAATGCAATGGAACGCAGTTAACTCTCACGGGTGCGCGAGACTGAGCTCGTGGCACTCTGCCAGAGCCCTGACTCAAACAGCTCTCATTTCCCCCTCCTTCACAGTAGAAGCATCAAACAAGGTTCTAAAGACTGTTGACATCTAGTGGAAGCCTTGGGAAGTGCAATATGACCCCATAGACACTGTATATTCGATAGGCAATGACTTGAAAAACTACAAACCTCAGATGTCCCACTTCCTGGTTGGATTTTTTCTCAGGTTTTTGCCTGCCATATGAGTTCTGTTACACTCACAGACATCATTCAAACCGTTTTAGAAACTTCAGAGTGTTTTCTATCCATATCTACTAATTATATGCATATTCTAGCTTTTAGGACTGAGTAGCAGGCAGTTTACTCTGGGCACCTTTTTATCCAAGCTACTCAATACTGCCCCCCAGTCCCAAAGAAGTTAAATGGTGAACACAATATAGTGTAATGACAACTGATGGGGCAGAAGGTGTTTTTTTATATATATATATTATTATTTTTCACCTTTATTTAACCAGGTAGGCTAGTTGATAACAAGTTCTCATTTGCAACTGCGACCTGGCCAAGATAAAGCAAAGCAGTGTGACACAGACAACAACACAGAGTTACACATGGAGTAAACAGTGTACAAAGGGGGGAAAAACGCAGAGGCACTGGCGGCTCCTCACATGTGTGTGGATCTGTTGAGCACTTTATACGGCGTGTCACTGAGAGGGGGAGGGGGAGGTCTGTTAGAGACTTTGGGGTAAGATGGTTAATCACACGTTCGTGGTTGATTGTTAGGCATGTGTTTTTGTACAATGACGTGCTTTAAAGCATCCTTTGTGTTTTTATTTATGGTGGTAACAGAGGTCTATTGGTATATTAGGCTGATCCAATGTGCTCTTATGGGGCAATGTTTTAGTTCAAGTATCCCTGGTAAATTCGATGACTCATAGTTTTAAGGTTACATTTACATCCTGGAACTGTAGGGGATTAAATAACATCGCCAAAATAAAACAGGTAATAAGTATATTAAAACAACTGCAGACGAAGATCATATTTTTGCAAGAATCACATTTATTATCTGGCGACATTCCTAAGATACGCAAGAGGTGGCCTGGGCAGGTCATTGCAGCCTCATTTAGTTCCCATGGAAGGGGAGTTATTACTCTTCTCCATAAGTCCATTCCATATCAGATATTGCAAACAATTTGTGATCCAACCGGCAGATATATTATTATACGGGGTACCTTGCTGTCCGAGCAGTTTAATTTAATTCATGTGTATGGTCCCAACAAAGATGACTCTAAATTCTTTAACGATTTGTTTTTAAACCTTTCCACACTTCCAGGTAATTATATTGTTGTAGGAGACTTTAATTGCACTTTAGATCCTGTTAAAAATCGCACCTCGGATTCAAACTACTCCCACACCTAATCTAGGAACACCATACAGCATTTTATGAAGGACTTAAACTTAATAGAGATTTGGAGAGAAATGAAACCAGATGATGTGGAATACTCCTGTTACTCTAGCACTCACCAGACCTATTCCCGAATCTACTATTTTTTGATCTCAGCAGCATTACGCTCTAAAATTGAAGATTGCTTTTATGATAACATTGTCATCTCTGACCATGCTCCAGCATTTCTTAAATATTCTGATTCAAATTTAGTCGGTGACCCACCTAAATGGCGCTTCCAACCTAAATGGCTGCAAGATACAAGTTTTACAGAATACATTGGACAGCAAATTGACCTATACTTTTCAATTAACACAACACAGACTTCAGCTTGTACTAGATGGGAAGCCTTTAAAGCTTTCATACGGGGTCAAATTATACTGGTCAAAAAATGAAATTACTTGAAACCAAAATTAAATCTCTGGAGAGAGAAATTTTCCTCACTAATTCCACAGGTGCACGCACACAAGGAGTTGTTCTTGCTCAGGGCTCAATATAACAGAATGTATGTGGGTAGAGCTGCAGCAAGCTTATTGAGACTAAACCAATCATATGACCAGGGTGAAAAAGCTGGGAAGCTGTTGGTCTGGCGATTCAAACAGCAGCAAGCAGAGAGAGCAATCAATTCAATTCAGGATGCAGTGGGAGCTGTGATGGTAGACCCTCAGGAGATAAACAATACCTTTAATTCCTTTTCATGAAAAATTATATGAGCTGACTGTGGAGGAAATTTCCAATGCAATTGATAGTATGAGGGCGGGGAGAGCATCATGCCCAGATGGGCTGCCCATTGACATCTACAAGAGAACAAGAACAAACTGTGCACTCCCCTCCTGGAGATGTTTTGGAATCTTACAAAAATGATCTCCTGCCCCATTCTTTGAGAGGAGCTCTGATCCCTCTTCTCCTAAAACCTGGAAAGCTGCATACCAAATGTAATTCCTATCGTACTATCTCACTTTTGAATTCTGACACTAAGGTTCTTTGTGAAGCACTTGCGAGGAGGTTGGAGGGTTTTCTCCCGGGTGTGGTGGGTAGAGACCAAAATGTCTTTATTCAAGGTCGTCAAGGATTTCATAATGTTAGGAGAGTGCGAAATGTTCTACATGCTAGAATTGGGTCGTCAGACACTGCAATCCTGTCGTTGGATGCAGAGAAGGCCTTCGACAGGGTTGAGTGGCCCTACCTCTTTGAAGTGTTTACTCATTTTGGTTGTGGTGAGAGCTTTTGTATTTGGATGAAGATACTATATACAAATCCCACTGCAGAGATCCTTACTATTAATACGGTATCTAAACATTTTGACATCTGCAGGGGTTCTGGGCAGGGCTGCCCTCTTTCTCCTCTCCTGTTTATCCTAGCCATTAGCCTCTAGCTGTAGCTGTTAGGTCCCACCCCAATATTTCAGGTATCAGAATAGATCATATAGAACATAGATTTGTCCTTCATGCAAACTATGTAATTTTGTTTCTCACAGACTTGTGCAATTCCATATCCACACTTCTGGACCTAATCAAAGAGTTTGGGGTGTTCTCGGGATCAAAATAAATAATGAAAAATCCTCAATTATGATGCTAAAGGAGGAGGAAAGACGTAGACCTACACCTCTGACTTATTTTTTTAATTAATGCAACGGAATGCTTTACATATCTCTGCATTCGTATTGTAACAGAGATTGACCGCATAGTCTCAACTAACTATGACCCTGTCATAGATTCAGTAACTCAATCGATAGATGGTCATCTTTACCTATATCTTTAATTGGCCGGATTAACATTCTGAAAAGGAATGTCCTCCCAAAAACTGTTGTCTCTATTTCAGAACATTCCCTTGCTGCTGCCACCATCCCTCTTTACAAGGCTTAAAAATATGTTCACTATATTTATCTGGAATAACAGACATCCCAGAGTTTGCTTGTCCTTATTGTACCTACCGTATGACAGAGGGGGGCTCCATTTGCCTAATATCCAGTGGTACTACTGGGCAGCATGTACTATTTTACCTCCGAGTCTCTCCCTTCGTGGATGGAGATTGAAATGTCTTCAGTTGTACCCAAATTACCCCTTAACTTCTACATTTACTCAGCTGATATCAAGACACTAAAATAATAATAATAATAATCCCTTTGTTTTTAATACGATCAACGTTTGGTATGAGGTGAGGAAGTTCCTTGGTGAAACACATTCTTTGTCATGTTTTAGTCCTATCTGGGGAAATCACAGTTTTACTTCTGGGCCAGCAAGGGTTTATGGAAAGTTTGAGGCCTGTATAAAGAAGGTCATTTTATGTCATTTGAAGAACTCATAGCAGAATATCACATTCCTATAAAAAATATACAGTATATATATTTACAGCTAAGGAGCTTCCTCACGGCTGCCCAAAACCAAAACTTAACAGAACCCCTTCTGTCCACTTTAGAAAATACGATCTCAACCCATTGTAATGGTAAGGATAGAATTTCAGCTCTATACAATATGGTAAAGTCTGGCTCAACCGAATCCTCTGCGCACAAACTGAACAATTGGAAGAAAGATATTCAGGAGGACATAGTCTTGGACGAATGGAGTAGTATATGTACTAAGGCTCAGACCCCAACTGTGAATACTCGGCTAAAACTATTGCAATACAATTGGTTGAAGCGAACATACAGTTGAAGTCGGAAGTTTACATACACCTTAGCCATTTAATCTCAGTTTTTCACAATTCCTGACATTTAATCCTCGTACAAATTCCCTGTCTTAGGTCATTTAGGATCACCACTTTATTTTAAGAATGTGAAATGTCAGAATAATAGTAGAGAGAATTATTTATTTCAGCTTTTATTTCTTTCATCACATTCCCACTGGGTCAGAAGTTTACATGCACTCAAATAGTATTTGGTAGCATTGCCTTTAAAATTGTTTAACTTGGGTCAAACGTTCCGGGTAGCCTTCCACAAGCTTCCCACAATAAGTTGGGTGAATTTTGGCCCATTCCTCCTGACAGAGCTGGTGTAACTGAGTCAGGATTGTAGGCCTCCTTGCTCGCACACGCTTTTTCAGTTCTGCCCACAACTTTTCTATGGGATTGAGGTCAGGGCTTTGTGATGGCCACTCCAATACCTTGACGTTGTTGTCCTTATGCCATTTTGCCACAACTTTGGAAGTATGCTTGGGGTCATTGTCCATTTGGAAGACCCATTTGCGACCAAGCTTTAACTTCTTGACTGATGTCTTGAGATGTTGCTTCAAAATATCCAAATAATATCCACATAATTTTCCTCCCTCATGAAGCCATCTATTTTGTGAAGTGCAACAGTCCCTCCTGCAGCAAAGCACCCCCACAACATGACGCTGCCACCCCCGTGCTTCACGGTTGGGATGGTGTACTTCGGCTTGTAAGCCTTCCCCTTTTTCCTCCAAACATAACAATGGTCATTATGGCCAAACAGTTCTCTGGTCTGATGAAACACATTTCTCCAGAAAGTACGATCTTTGTCTCCATGTAAAATTGCAATCCGTAGTCTGGCTTTTTTATGGTGGTTTTGGACCAGTGGCTTCTTCCTTGCTGAGCGGCCTTTCAGGTTATGTCGATATAGGACTCATTTTACTGTGGATATAGTAACTTTTGTACCTGTTTCCTCCAGCATCTTCACAAAGTCCATGGCTGTTGTTCTGTGATTGATTTGAAATTTTCGCACCAAGTATGTTCATCTCTAGGAGACAGAACTCCTTCCTGAGCGGTATGACGGCTGCATGGTCCCATGGTGTTTATACTTGCGTACTATTGTTTGTACAGATGAACGTGGTACCTTCAGGTGTTTGAAAATTGCTCCCAAGGATGAACCAGACTTGTGGAGGTCTACAATTTGGCTCAGGGAAATGTCGTCTTGCCTAACAATGGAAAAGATAACATATATGGTTAAGGTTAATCAAGACACTTTTGAAAAGGTTTGGGGACCATTTTTGGATTTTGTTGACTCTGGGTAGTGTACTATGCTTTGTGTGCATGTGGGGTGATGGTGAAAGATATCCGATTGGCTTGTGGTGCTGTGTTTCATCTGAAATTTGTCCCAAATGTGTTCTATCCTATTGGATCAGACTACTGTAAAATGTGATTTTGGTGGTTTTATGCTTCTGTAACACTTGTTTTTTCTTAGCTGTTCCATCATTTTTATTTTTGTATTTTTTGTTACTGTTAACTTTTGATGTGGTTTTTGCTTTTATTTGTTTATGTCTTGTTAAAGAAGAAAAATCAATAAACAAATTGTTTAAAAAAAAATTGTAGCAGTGGCTAAGCGTAATAATATTTCCCTTATGAAAACAGTGAAACAAAAAGTTTGTTTTGTACGGCTTTCCCCATGTGGGTTGGTTGGAGTAGAGGTGTGCTGTGCTAACTGTTTGATGAGATTTGAACATGGATCAGAGTGCTCTTGAGCAGTCACTTTAACAGTTCATTCCCTTAAAGCCCTAAGTAACATTTCCATTCTACTGAGATGAAAAAGTACCTGATTTGACATTTGAGCTGCAGTTTCTGGGAACCAGCTTGTCTGCTCGTATCAGGAAGGATGAAGAGGTGAATCTGAAAGAAAACTATTCTATAATGCAATGGTTTAAACTGTCTCCAGACTAAATGCAAAAACACAGCAGCTACAGTATCCCTCAGGCAGATTTCCTCACTTCTCCCACCTCTGAGGGAACAGAATGAGCTCTGTCCATGGTTCTGAAAGTAAGAGTAAAGTGATTCAACACTGAGCTAAAGCTGAGATTACTGATGAAACTCAACAGATCTGTCCATGGTCCAGGATGTATCCATTCACTTCACTGTGACAGCACTCCAGTGCCTTATTGGACTGGTTAGATGACCTTTACCATGTGTTACCACACCTTTCCATCTCAGCCTTGATGCTGAATAATTTCCTCGGTGTACTGTCGTATACCCTTGTCTGTCTTGAGTGTTTTCCCTCCATCCTCTTCACAGCTAGGAGTGTTGAATAGACTACAAATCAGCCAAAGGATCAATCTCACTCTGCCGGGTTATAAAACACATCACTCTTATGTTTTTTCTACACTTCCTTGTATTTGTTCATTTCTAATTAACTGAGCTTTTGCCTGGCTGAATCTCAAATGGCAAAGAGAGAAAAGAGCTTTGTGTTTGGATGCGAGTCGTGCCATCTCCAGTCAGAATTATGGCTTCTGAAAAGTCAAAGGGAAGCATTTTGAGACAGAAATGGAAAAATATGCAAATCAGGGGAAATAATTGAAACTGTCTGATTCAAAGTTTACCAAGGGGAAAAAATACCTTTTTGCCACTGCCAGCAAGTTAAAGTACTTCAAACATGTAACGCAAGGGATTGTTTAGAGGAAGGCTACAGTAGAGTTTTCTATCATCTGCATGAGTGCATCTTTAAAGAGGGGAAAATCACACCCCACTCATCCACGAGCGTCTGGGCACAGATTCTGAAGCCCTGCCTGCCTGATTTGTCACAAGACAGTCTAAAAATAAATCAGTGAATGTATTCCACTCGATTTATCTCAAATAGCACAAGTGAACAAACTGTCACTAAACAACACATCACATTGATGATACTGACTAGAGTGGTCAACTAAAGTGCCATCCACTATGACCCAATTTCTTCCTTTGCCTGCTCCTTTCTCTCTCACAGTTTCTCTTATGTAATCAAACTCTCCCTATCTCTGCTATGTGACCTTGTAGTTATGACAGTGTGACGTTCCTCACTAGGCTAGGTCTGGTATGTCATTAAGAGACAAACTAATTGTTTCCTGATTACACCAATTTTTTCCCCTCATATTTTCCATGTTTTTGTCACAGCTCATTAGAAGTCTTCTGGAATTATCACATTGCTACAAAATGGCCTCTGCTGTTGGTGATTACTAATGTTGTCGGTGTCATTTGTTTCACTATTGCTCCTTGAACGCTTCAACGTATTCATATTGGTGATTTGTGAAAATGTGCTGGTGTGGATTCTGGCATTTTTGATGCATACATTATTGTTTATATTGTTTACTGCAGCACCGGCTTACCTTTCCTCAAGCAATGCAGAAGCCAATGTGCTACTGTTATTTTCTATGCTAGGTAACTCTGAAACATGAAAAATATTCTACTCTATTTTATTACCTGATATTTTATGTAAGAAAGGGAACAGATTCCAGAAAAACACATGTAAAACCTCACTTTAGCACATCCACATAATCAATGTTATGTCCTCCACATCTTAGACTCCATCTTGACCTGAGCCGCACCTGATCTAACAAAAGAAACAAGGATACCAGGAGATATTCAGTACACCCCCCCCCTCTCTCATAGACTTATTTCATAACCTTGAAAGCTTCCAGTTCTTCTGGCTTCTGACACAAATCTTAGCTTGCACTGTGTATGTACATTTTCATCAGTATGGTACCCATACAACAGACCTAGCATGCCTACAGGACAAAATCAATGAACTAGCGCAACAGAATAAGGTAAGCAGGGTGAGATAATCATCTGAGCAAAGATAATAAACAATAAGCGGTTCTTCCCCTTCCACCCAGCTTATAATTTCATATCCCATCATGAAGACCAAGGCGGACAATTTAGAGCTCAACCCAGGACAAAATGCTAGAGTGGTTCAGAGTAGACACTTTCACATCATCTAGAATTTTTAAAGAGACAGAGTGACTTGCTGTCAGGGTCAGTGTGGATGTCATTCATGTTGACTTGTTATGACCTCAACTCTCCTGAATAATATAGTTTTTTACAGCTGCTCTGAAGCTTTCCCCATTCCTACACGATATTATAGATCATCATAAATGCTCAGAACTACATTTAATACAGGTAACATTATGTAATGCTCTAAAAAAGCACACAGCAGTGGATCCATTGACAATGTGATGCTTATTATTATTGACGTGAGAGGCATAATTCAGCTGGTTGCTTTTCTGCACTTTAGTAAATCCATGATTATTCATTTTCACACTGCAAGGCTGGCTCGATTATGATCTCTTTCTTCTGCCCGCCAGCCTGTCATCTTATCTTCCACTGCTTCTGAACCATTTCTTCATCCCCTCTTTCCAAGCACAGCAGGGAGGGACTGGATGTCTTGGACCTGATAAACACCAAACAGAAGCCAGGTCACAAAAAGGCTGTGTATCAGCATCACACAGCCTAATCTTCCATCTTCTCTTCCAGTCTAGTGGAGCAGCAGAGACACATATACATTTTAGTCATATAGCAGATGCTCTTATCCAGGGCGACTTATAGTTAGTGCATTCATCTTAAGATTCACTATATATGCTTCTACATCTGCATTGCTTGCTGTTTGGAGTTTTAGGCTGGGTTTCTGTATAGCACTTTGTGACATCTGCTGATCTGAAAAGGGCTTTATAAATACACACACAAAAGTATGTGGACAACCCTTCCAATTTGCAGATTCTGCTATTTCTGCCACACCCACTGCTGGCAGGTGTATAAAATCGAGCACACAGCCATGCAATCTCCATAGACAAACATTGGCAGTAGAACATGGCATCGTCAAAATTCTGCCCTGCTAGAGCTGCCTCAGTCAACTGTAAGTGCAGCTATTGTGAAGTGGAAACATGTCAGAGCAACAACGGCTCAGCCGCGAAGTGGTAGGCAACACAAGCTCACAGAACGGTACTCCCGAGTACTGAAGCACGTAAAAATCATCTGTCCTCGGTTGCAACACTCACTACCGAGTTCCAAACTGCCTCTGGAAGCAACATCAGCACAATAACTGTTTGTCAGGAGTTTCATGAAATGGGCATCCATGGCCGAGCAGCCGCACACAAGCCTAAGATCACCATGTGCAATGCCAAGCGTCGGCTGGAGTGGTGTAAAGCTCGCCGCCATTGGAGTCTGGAGCAGTGGAAACACGTTCTGTGGAGTGATAATCACGCTTCACCATCTGATAGTCCAACAGACGGATCTGGGTTTGGCGGATGCCAGAAGGGTGGAAGGAGAAAAGTAGTTGAGGGTGAGGATATGACGGATCCGAGTGACTTGGTGTACATAGAGAAGAGGAGAGGGCCTAGAACCAAGCCCTGGGGGACACCAGTAGTGAGAGTATGTGGTGTAGACACAGATCCTCTACACGTCACCTGGTAGGAGGGGCCTGCCAGGTAAAATGCAATCCAAGAGTGTGCAGAGCTTGAGACTCCCCGCCCTGAGAGGGTGGAGAGGAGGATCTGATGATACATGGTGTCATAGGCAGCAGATATATCTAGGATGAGAACAGAGGAGTGTGTGTCTGCTTTGGCAGTGCGGAGAGCCTTTGTGACACAGAAGAGAGCAGTCTCAGTTGAGTGACCCATCTTGAACCCTGACTGGTTAGGGTCAAGAAGACTGTTATGAGAGAGATAGTGAAGGAATTGTGTTCAAGTGTTTTGGAAAGAAAAGAAAGAAGGGATATCGGTCTGTAGTTTTTGACGGCAGAGCTGTTGAGTGTTGGTTTCTTGGCAATTTTGAAGTGAGAGGGGATGCAGCCAGCGGTCAGGGATGAGTTGATGAGGGAAGTGAGAAGGTCTCCAGAGACTGACTGGAGGGATGGGATGGGGTCGAGCAGGCAGCCGGACCTCACCAGTCGCAGGATTTAATCTGGAGAGAGTGGGGAGAAAGAGGTCAAGGCGTAGGGTAATTCTGTGTGAATGGTACCAGTGGACTCAATAGGCTGAGTGAATGAGGAGTGGATGTAGTCAACCTTCTTCTCAAAGTGGTTGACTCAGTCATCCACAGAGAGGGAGGAAAGGTGACAGTGCGAGTCATAGGAAAGGGAGGAGAGTAGGGTCCAAGAGGCAGAATCAGGAGACAGAACAGAGAAGGATTTAGCAGAAGGGAGAGATGATAGAATAGAAGAGGAAAGAGTAGTGGGGGAGAGAGAGTGAAGATTGCTATGGCGATTGACCATCTGAGTAGAGGCTGAGTGGGTAGGGTTGGAGGAGAGGGAGACCAAAAAGGAAACAAAGTAATGATCAGAGACCTGGAGGGGGGGGGGGGGGGGGGTTGCAGTGAGATAAGTAGGCAGACAGCCTCGAGTAAAGATGAGGACAAGTGTATTGCCTGCCTTGTGAGTGGGAGAGGAGTAGGAAAGGGTGAGGTCAAAAGAGGCATAGAGGGGAAAGAAAGAGCAGCGGGAGTAGCAGTGTTCTCTGGGGTGATCCATGTTTCCATTAGGGTTAACAAGTCTAGGGACTGAAGGGCAGCATAGGATGATATGAACTTGCCGATCTTGACTGCAGATCGGCCGTGCCAAGCACTGACGGAGACCAAGAATTCCACATGGGTTGTGTGCGCAGGGTATAATAAATTAGAAGGGTTGCAGCCAAGGGGTGGGGAGTGTCTGTAAAGCCGACATGGAGAGGAGCAAACAGGTATAGAACAAACATAGTTGACAAAGCTACAAGAAAGTTAAATTAGATCTGAAAACAACTAGGTAAGATATTTAAGTGAGAGAGGGGTGTGGAGCCTTCCTCTCTTTCCTTCCTCAAATAACTCAGCAGAACAACTCGTCAAAACAGTCTTAGTTTTGGCGACGAGAACTCCGCTGACACGACTGCCGCTGACACAGCAGGGGAGACTGAAGTACTAACACTAATTGATAATTGCCTAGCAGAGGTAAAGAGCACACCTACAGGTACTAATTGGCTAGGAGAGGAGAAACCACGCCCCCTCCCATAAAGCCACTGATTACCAAAGCAACAATATAAAATTGCCCTGCCCTTTAATCCTGGTTGATGTGTCAACAATCAACTGCAAGATATGAGCAGTCAGCAGTTCACACACCAAGTCGGCTACTAGGAAGACAGGCAGCACTTAAAGTAGATGGCCCTAGCTAGCAAAAATACAGTACAAGACAAAAATTATACTTATCACTCCTGGAGATATCAGGAGTCCTCTATGGGGTGTGTGCTACACTAAATGTCATGAGCTGTGTTTGCTTGTACATTTAATGTCTGTGTGTTGCAAGTGTGCATGCAAGCCTGCCTGCCTAACTGAGTGTGTGCTTGTGTCTGTGCGTGTCACCGTATAGGCATACATAGTCTTCTCTACATAGTTGTGTTGTGACAGGGAATGAATAAGAAATGAATTAGCCTTGCATTCTTATCAAAATCCAAACCATGTGTTCCATTCAATTTACAAAATGGCCAATAGAAACGTGTGCAGAGCAGCCACTTGGATGAAATACAGTGTCATCAGGACTCTGCCAGGGAATAGCATTAAGGCAGTGGTGGGCCGTCAGGGCCTGCAAGGCCTTCTCTGCTGGCCTAAACATCATCAGAATATAATTTTTTTAAATATATTTTCCCACAAATATGTATTAAATTATTCCCCAGAGTAAGAGTTATACTCTTCATTTCATAGCTTTCCTCTTGGTTGCACTGCTTCTAGCCCCAGGTTGAGATTTGGAGGGCTGGTCTTTATGTTAGATCTTTTATCCAATCATATTCAGCCATCATGTGTTGCCAGCGGTCTAAAATCTGCCCTCAGGCCTTCAGAATCAACAGTGCGGGCGCTTGTAGCTTATAGTGAATGGAAATGAAAATTTAGTGTCAACCAATCAGCTTTAGAGTTGGCTATTGTACGCCTGCTGGCTGGCTCCAGTGTTACACAGGAGCCAGCTAGCAGGCGTAGTGCGTGCACGTCTTTTGATTGGATTACCAATATTGAGAGGCAGGTCCTATGGAGATCTAGGAAACTGAATTTGATAAACGAATTAATTTGCGTACTACTAAGCTGTTTTTTCAACCCACAATGGCGGAAGGAGGAGAAGATATCGATTTGGTCGAGGATATAATTATAACGCCATTCTCAAGACGAACTTTTCAAGAAAAGTTAGACATTGTAAGGAGAGGTCGCCCGACGCCACAAAGCCTGTCACAGGCGGGAAAGGGGTTTGTTCGCTCGCCACTTTCAAAGTTTCAACTACGAGCGCTGTCAATGGCTCACAGGCTCCTTGGCTCCGAGAAGCACTGCAAACTGTACTGCTGGGAATGCCTATTATTTGCAAGTGATCAATTTGGTGTTTGGAGCCACACTGGCTTTGCAAACTTGAGTTGTCTAACCAAGGCAGCAACGAGACACCAAAGTACGGCTGGGCACTTACAAGCAATGGTGCTTTTGAAAACTTTTGGGGACACCGGAGTGGATCTACAGCTCAAAGAACAAGCGCGCAGGGCAACGGAGCTGCACAATGAAAAGGTGAAGGGAAATATTGAAAAGACTCATTGATTGTGTTATGTTTTTGGGTAAACACTGTTTACCCAAAAATGTCAATTTGTCAATTTCAAGGTGACGCAACGCCTGGTTATACTGCGTTTCTGTCTAAATGTATAGTGTCTAGAGCCATGGCATCATAATGATGGTAATAAGAGGTGGATTAATTCGGGTGGGACTGTGTAGTACCTCACTGAAGGCCCAGGCCCCAGGCCCACAGCACGCCACTGCATTAAGGTTTACTTATTCATCTTTCTTTGGTGCAATATATCTTGCTAAAACCAAGAGCTATCATATTACTTTGGCTGTGTCACATTAACCCAGTATTGGGTTATCAATTCCCTTTCTTCTTCTTTCCACAGAACTGTAGTCCCTGGGGGAAGGAGATACCCTGGGAATTATTATGCTCTGCCGTGTCGCTTGATGAGATCTCAAATCTTGCCATGGCTGTAATACGTGATCTCCAGTGTGACTTCTACCAGTTTTTTACAATCTATCTAACGGAATCAGGTTCAGGGGCAATTCAGATTGCCAGATGGGCTGGACAATTTTCTGGTTGGGTGGTCTGGTCAAAATGTATACACACAAAAATATGTTATATATATATATATACTGATTACAGAATTGGAGCAGGTCTCTTTGCTGATGTCGCGTTTGACTTTGAATGTGAGCTTGCATGACCTCAGTTTAGCCTATCATATAAATATATATATATATTTTTCATTTTTTGGTTTTATATACAGTGGGGCAAAAAAGTATTTAGTCAGCCACCAATTGTGCAAGTTCTCCCACTTAAAAAGATGAGAGAGGCCTGTAATTTTCATCATAGGTACACTTCAACTATGACAGACAAAATGAGAAAAAAAAATCCAGAAAATCAAATTGTAGGATTTTTTTATGAATTTATTTGCAAATTATGGTGGAAAATAAGTATTTGGTCACCTACAAACAAGCAAGATTTCTGGCTCTCACAGACCTGTAACTTCTTCTTTAAGAGGCTCCTCTGTCCTCCACTCGTTACCTGTATTAATGGCACCTGTTTGAAATTGTTATCAGTATAAAAGACACCTGTCCACAACCTCAAACAGTCACACTCCAAACTCCACTATGGCCAAGACCAAAGAGCTGTCAAAGGACACCAGAAACAAAATTGTAGACCTGCACCAGGCTGGGAAGACTGAATCTGCAATATGTAAGCAGCTTGGTTTGAAGAAATCAACTGTGGGAGCAATTATTAGGAAATGGAAGACATACAAGACCACTGATAATCTCCCTCGATCTGGGGCTCCACGCAAGATCTCACTCAAAATGATCACAAGAACGGTGAGCAAAAATCCCAAAACCACACGGGGGGACCTAGTGAATGACCTGCAGAGAGCTGGGACCAAAGTAACAAAGCCTACCATCAGTAACACACTACGCCGCCAGGGACTCAAAACCTGCAGTGCCAGACGTGTCCCCCTGCTTAAAACCTCTTGACGCTAGGGGTCAGATTATTATTTTTTTTTTAAATAACGTTCCCAAGGTAAACGGACTATTTCTCAGGTCCAGATCATAGAATATGCATATAATTTACAGATTATGATAGAAAACACTCCAAAGTTTCCAAAACTGTCAAAATATTGTCTGTGAGTATAACAAAACTGATTCTGCAGGCGAAAACCTGAGAAAATCTAACGCGGAAGTGATAAAAAAAAAATATCTGTGTTTCCTGGCCCGTCTTTCTTCCATTTTTAAAGGGGTATCAACCAGATTCCTTTTCCAATGGCTTCCTCAGGCTGTGACCAGGCTTTAGACATAGTTTCAGGCTTTTATTTTGAAAAATGAGCGAGATTTTTCCAAAGTAGTCAGGTGTCCTCAGATTAGTTCCTGCGCGCGAGAGGGTAGCGCTCCATTTTCTTTTTCTCTCTTATTGAGTAGGTTACGGTCCGGTTGAAATATTATCGATTATGTTTGTTAAAAACAACCTGAGGATTGATTATAAAAAACATTTGACATGTTTCTACGACCATTACGGATACTTTTTGGAATTTTCGTCGAACGGAACGAGGCTTTGGTTTTCTGAACATAACGCCCAACCCAAATGGTGTTTTTTTGTTATAAAAGTAATATTTATCGAACAAAAAGAACATTTGTTGTGTAACTGGGAGTCTCGTGAGTGCAAACATCCGAAGATTATCAAAGGTAAGCGATTCATTTTATTGCTTTTCTGACTTTCATGACCAAGCTAACCAAGCTAATATAAGGCTAACTGTTCTAGCATTGATTGATACACTCACAAAAGCTTAGATTGCTTTCGTTGCAAAGCATATTTTCAAAATCTGACACGATAGGTGGATTAACAACAAGCTAAACTGTGTTTTAGTATATTTCACTTGTGATTGCATGATTATAAATATTTTTTGTAATATTTTGCGCCCTGCACAATTCAGCGGTTGTTTAGGGAAATTATCCCGTAAAAGGGATCCGTAGCACAGAGAAGTTAAACACCATAGTGCCCTCAAAGCTCATCACTAAGCTAAGGACCCTGGGACTAAACACCTCTCTCTGCAACTGGATCCTGGACTTCCTGACAGGCTGCCCCCAGGTGGTAAGGGTAGGTAACAACACATCTACCACGCTGATTCTTAACACGGGGGCCCCTCAGGGCTGCGTGGTCAGTCCTCTCCTGTACTCCCTGTTCAGCCATGACTGCATGGCCAAGCACGACTCCAACACAATCATTACATTTGCAGACGACAATGAGACAGCCTATAGCAGGGGTGTCAAACTCATTCCACGGAGGGCCTAGTGTCTGCAGGTTTTTGGTTTTTCCTTTCAATAAAGCCCTAGACAACCAGGTGTGGGGAGTTCCTAACTAATTAGTGATGTTAATTCATCAATCAAGTACAAGGGAGGAGCGAAAACCCGCAGACACTCGGCCCTCCATGGAATGAGTTTGACACCTGTGGCCTATAGGGAGGAGGTCAGAGACCTGGCAGTGTGGTGCCAGGATAACAACCTCTCCTTCAACTTGATCAAGACAAAGGAGATTGTCATGGACTACAGGAAAATGAGGGCTGAGAACGCACCCATTCTCATCGATGGGGCTGTAGTGGAGCAGGTTGAAAGCTTCATGTTCCTTGGTGTCCACATCACCAACAAACTAACATGGGCCAAGCACACCAAGACAGTCGTGAAGAGGGCATGACAAAACCTATTCCCCCTCTAAAGACTGAGGAGACTGACACCGCCTGGTATAGAGGTCCTGGATGGCAGGAATCTTGGCAAGGGGTAGTGCGAACAGCCCAGTACATCATCTCTACAGAGGGTAGTGCGAACGGCCCAGTACATCACTGAGGCCAAGATTTCTGCCATCCAGGACCTCTATAGAAGGCGGTGTTAGAGGAAGGCCCTAAAAATTGTCAAAGACTCCAGCCACCCTAGTCATAGACTGTTCTCTCTGCTACCGCACGGCAAGCGGTACCGGAGTGCCAAGTCTAGGTCCAAGAGGCTTCTAAACAACTTCTATCCCAAAGCCATAAGACTCCTGAACAGCTAATCAAATGGCTACCCAGACTATTTGCATTGCCCCCCCCCCCCCCCTTCCCCCTCTTTTACACCGCTGCCACTCTCTGTTGTTGGTTAGGGGCTCCTAAGTAAGTATTTCACTGTAAGGTCTACAGCTGTTGTATTCGGCGCATGTGACGAATAAAATTTGATTTGATTAAGAACGGGAAGCATAGAACTAGTGCACATAAAACAGATCTACCGTTTCTTAGACAGATCTATAACTAACATTTCTATGTGAATTTGGTCTGGTTGCCCAAAAAGTTACATATTTCAGCTTTAAGTCAAAACAAAGTCCTCCAAGTGACAAGGTGTGCGTTTTACTGTCTGAGTTCTAACAGGAATCTCAGCCAGTTCAGGTGGAGCAGGGGCCTGAGGCTGAGGCACCTCAGGAAGCGGAGGGCCCTGCAGGTGGTGGAACAGGATAGGGGCCCCGAATCATGTTGTCCCTGTTCCGTAACGTCCAGTTATGCTCATTATTGCACAATGTCCAGGAGCTGGGGAAGGGATGTAGGGAGGCGTTTCAGCGGGGGCAAGGACCTAGAATAGGCTGTCGGGAGGGACAGGGGGAAGAGAAGTGACCTGACGAAAATAGTGGGCATTCATCAGTCACTTTAGTGGAGCAGTGCCGTAACACTGGATCAGGATGGTCATAGTGCTTCAAGCGATAATAATGAACAACCCTGGATTTTGCTTGTTGTTCTGCCAACTCCCTGTATTCAAAGTTCACAGGTGTGTGGTCTCTTCACATGCTGATGGGGTGCAGAACCATGTACGGTCTTAACCATCGTCGTGCCAGCTTGTCACGGAGACATGCTGGGTCATCCACCATCCCCAAGTTGCCGACCTGGTATAGAACATACTTTTGACGTCGGTCAAAGTAGTGCTTCTGTTGTCCTTTTGCTCAGTTGCTGAATGCATGTACATCTCAAATTGCTCTCTGTAGTTTGCTCTAAAGGGAAATTGCATATTCTGCCGGCATCCCAGGTGTGGGGTTTGCTCCTGGCTGTGTATACCGGAATATGTCGATCACCAGGTTAGCCTCTCGTCCATGGGCCAGGAAGAAAGGTGTGAAGCCCGTGCTAGCATGAGTAGATGTGTTATATGCCAGATCTACCTGAGGCGAGTCATCATCCCATTCAAATCCACTGTCTTGGGACCTTTTCCAATTCTGCCTTCAGGGTGCAATTGTCGCATTTGACTGCCCCGTCACATTGTGGATGATGTGCAGAAGTTTGGCGTTTGTAGTCCCTAGGAGAGAGCAGACTGACTTTACCAAATCTGACTCGAATTGCCAGGCCTGATTGCTTAACACAGTATGGGGCACACCATGTAGCCATATGCTTTGTTCAAACAGGCAGTAGGCCAAAGAGTTTCATAGTGGGGCAGCTTTGTGATGTCGGCAGCAATCATCTGGAAGGTTTGCGAGGGTTAGATTGGGACCAAGTGTGCCTGCTCACGTGGCACATGCGCCAGTCTTGACAAAAGGCAGATATATCAGCTGACATATGGGGCCAGTAGGGCAGGACGTCCTGACTGTGATTTAAAGTACCCATAATGTCCTACTGATGGGTGACCATGAACATGTTCTAGAACACGCAGGATTAACACTCGTGGGACCACAACCTGAAGCTGAGTATTGTGTGTGGATCTGTGACGAACCCTGCGGCAAAGGAGGCCATCCTGAACCACAAGGCGAATGAACAGAGTCCATAACTTGTATGTATGAGGAAGCATTGTGAATCTCCCTGTGAGGCGATTTCTGTCCATTTGTTAGCCGCTGGAAAACAATCTGTAGCTCAGGTTCTGCCCATTGTGCTTCCCATACGCCCCAGTCATCAGTCTTGGATATGGATGAGGTTAAGGTCCTCCACAGCGGAGTGCCATGGGTGTTGGAGGAACCCTCGATGGGGTACTGCAACATTGAGGAGGGCACAGGAGCCAACTCAGAGGTAGACTGTATCCGTATGGAGGTGATCTGACTGGCTCATGAACACTCAGACCTCTGACTGGCCCATGAACACTCAGACCTCTGTGGGTGATGTTGGGACTGGCCATGAATGTAGCTTCTCTGTGTAGGAGGGGTTAGGTAGCACCCCATCTTTGGAGACAAGGAATCCCAGGAAGGTGAGAGGCTTTAGAAAGGTGTTCATGGGCCAGTCAGAGGTCGGGGCGGCAGGGTGCCTAGTGGTTAGAGCGTTGGACTAGTAACCGAAAGATTGAAAGATTGAATCCCCGAGCTGACAAGGTAAAAATCTGTCGTTCTGCCCATGAACAAGGCAGCTAACCCACTGTTCGTAGGCCATCATTGAAAATAAGAATTTGTTCTTAACTGACTTGCCTAGTTGAATAAAAGGTAAAAAAAAAATGTAAGTGGCATTTGGAAGGTTTCAACTTCAAACCAGCTTCTCTGATGCTGTCGAACACTGCCCTGAGATGTTGAAGATGATGCTCGAAGTCTGATGCAATTTTATATACAGCTTCCACTGTTGTTGCACCATGTTCATGTACCTTAAGCCGCAGGGCTGAATCCAGTTCATCAACAAATCACCTGAAAAGTTCTCATTGTTTTGCTTCATTACCATAACTGGGCAAAGCCTCTATAACTAAGGTCGAGCGTTCAGCTTCAATGGCTTGTTAGGTTTCTGGGGACGGGCAGTGATGTAGGTCTGGAACGTTGACAAAAACTGAGAGCGCCCAAAAGTGTCGCCAAGACGTTTCTTTGTTTGGTTACAATCATCTTTGGTAGTATCTGAAAGGGTCTGCCAGTAGGCAAATGCAGGGATAGACAATCTAGCTGGCAAAAGTAAAATGTTATATATGACAGATGAGGATACATCCAAGGCTACTTCAAACCTGAGAATCAACCTGAGAATCCATAACAAAAAATATGAATTACCATCCCCAGTAAAGGGGAGGTAGCTCCACTCGAAACATCATGTCTCTCACAGGATGCGGGTGTTGTATGACGGGTAAAGGATTTTCTAGTATCTCCTCTGGCTGCTGTTGCTCAACAGACATTATGTCGGGTAAATGTTGCCATTACTTGCTTTCAAGTCCAATAGCTAAAGGGGTTAACCGTGAAGGTTATAGTCCAAAACTGGAAGAGGCACTCACAAGTATATATGCATGAATTCAGTTGAAATGTTATTCCGGGAGCTAGCAAATCAATGAGACCCCCCCCCCCCCCCCCCCCCAAAACACCGTTGCCATCAGTATAACACTGTTAGTGTGTTACAGTTGAAGTCGGAAGTTTACATACACCTTAGCCAAATACATTTAAACTCAGTTTTTCACAATTCCTGACATTTAATCCTAGTAAAGATTCCCTGTTTTAGGTCAGTTTGGATCACCACTTAATTTTAAGAATGTGAAATGTCAGAATAATAGTAGAGAGAATGATTTATTTCAGCTTTTATTTCTTTCATCACATTCCCAGTGTGTCAGAAGTTTACATACACTCAATTAATATTCGGCCTCCTTGCTCGCACACGCTTTTCAGTTATGCCAACATATTTTCTATAGGATCGAGGTCAGGGCTTTGTGATGGCCACTCCAATGACTTTGTTGTCCTTAAGCCATTTTGCCACAACTTTGGAAGTATGTCATTGTCCATTTGGAAGACCCATTTGCGACCAAACTTGAACTTCCTGACTGATGTCTTGAGATGTTGCTTCAATATATCCACATAATTTTCCTCCCTCATGATGCCATCTATTTTGTGAAGTGCACCAGTCCCTCCTGCAGCAAAGCACCCCCACAACATGATGCTGCCACACCCGTGCTTCGCCTTTGGGATGGTGTACTTCGGCTTGCAAGCGTTCCCTTTTTTCCTCCAAACATAACAATGGTCATTATGGCCAAACAGTTCTATTTTTGTTTCATCAGACCAGAGGATATATTTCCAAAAAGTATGATCTTTGTCCCCATGTGCAGTTGCTAACCGTAGTCTGGCTTTTTTATGGCGGTTTTGGAGCAGTGGCTTCTTCCTTGCTGAGCAGCCTTTCATGTTATGTCGATATAGGACTCGTTTTACTGTGGATATAGATACTCCAATTGACTCTAATGATGTCAATTAGCCTATCAGAAGCTTTTAAAGCCATGACATCATTTTCTGGAATTTTCCAAGCTGTTAAAGGCACAGTCAACTTTGTGTATGTAAACTTCTGACCAACTGGAATTGTGATACAGTGAAATAATCTGTCTGTAAACAATTGTTGGAAAAATTACTTGTGTCATGCACAAAGTAGATGTCCTAACCGACTTGCCAAAACTATAGTTTGTTAACAAGAAATTTGTGGAGGGGTTGAAAAACGAGTTTAATTGACTCCAACCTAAGTGTATGTAAACTTCAGACTTCAACTGTACATGAATATTCAAGCTTGGTCTCTTGATATTACTTATATTCACAATGTTCTTCAATACAACTTCAAATCACAACAATTATATTCCCATGTCAAGTGCACAAGCTAACAGCTAGACATATCGTTAAATACCACACTTGGAACTTCCGTTTTCTATATTTCCTGTCTTGTGTTAGAGCCTGAATTCAAAATTGATTAAATATATTTTTTTCCTCACCCATCTACACACAATACCCCATAATAACAAAGTGAAAACATATCTAATTTATGTAACTATTCACACCCCTGGGTCAATTAGAATCACCTTTGGCAGCTATTACAGCTGTTTGTCTTTCTGGGTACGTCTCTAAGAGCTTTGCACACCTGAATTGTACAATATTTGCACATTATTCATTTTAAAATGATTCAAGCACTGTCAAATTGGTTGGTGATCATTGCTAGACAGCCATAGATTTTCAATGTACTCAGGAACATTCAATTTCATCTTGGTAAATGTGGCCTTGTGTTTTAGGTTATTGTCCTGATGAAAGGTGAATTTGTCTCCCAGTGTCTGATGGAAAGCAGACTGAACCAGGTTTTCCTCTAGGATTTTAACTGTGCTTAGCTCTATTTAGTTTATTTTTATCTTAAGAAAACTTCCTAGTCCTTGCCGATGACAACCATACCCATAACATGATGCAGCCACCACCATGCTTGAAAATATGAAGAATGGTAGTCAGTGATGTGTTGTGTTTTTTGCATTTTTTGCAGTTTTACTTTAGTGCCTTATTTCAAAAAGGATGCATGTTTTTGAATATTTTATTTTATACAGGCTAACTCCTTTTCACTCTGTCATTAGGTTAGCATTGTGGAGTAACTACAATTTTATTGATCCACACAGTTTTATCCTATCACAGTCATTAAACTCCGCAACCTTTTTCAGTCACCATTGGCCTGTTGGTGAAATCCCTGAGCGGTTTCCTTCCTCTCCGACAACTGAGTTAGGAAGGACACCTGTATCTTTGTGTTTTGATGTTTACCAATCTACCAATAGGTGCCATTCTTTGAGTGGCAATGGGAAAACTCCCTGGTTTTGAATTGGTTGAATCTGTGTTTGAAATTCACTGACCTTACAGATAATTGTATGTGTGGGATACAGAGGTGAGGTAGTCATTGAAAAATCATGGTAGCTCTTCCTGCAGTCAAATTACCTAGTAGTCTCATGGTTGGAATGTTAATATTTTTCATAATTAATAAACATCCCATTTCTATGAAAAACAGTTTTGTTTTATTTCAGTCTTTGTGATGCATATAAAGTGTAATAATGATAGGGAAACTCAAAATGTAATAGATTTCAACTCTGTACCTGACATGGCACAGGCATCATATTTTTTAAAGCCCATTACCATGTGGGTGAAGTGTTTACTTCTGTTTCAAAGGTGATTTATTTAAGACTACCAAGAAACACTGTGACCCTGATTTAGCCCACTGCAGTAAATGGTTAAACACTATTACTGCACACAGAGTGAGTCCATGCAACTTATTATGTGACTTGTTAAGTACATTTTTACTCCTGAACTTATTTAGGCTTGCCATAACAAAGGAGTTGAATACTTAGACTCAAGACATTTCAGATTTAAAGATTTTATTAATTTGTAAACATTTCTAAAAACATAATTCCACTTTGACATTATGGGCTATTGTTTGTACTCCAGTGACAAAAAAGTATACATGTGATCAATTTTAAATTCAGACTAACAAAAAATGTGGAAAAGTCAAAGGGTGTGAATACTTTCTGAAGGCACTGTATGTAATCGGATGGGATGATACAGTGCATTCGGAGAGTATTCAGACCAATTTACGGATCTTTCTGGTGTCCATTTCAGTAAGGGAGCTCCAACTCCCATCACCATTTGTCCTCATCATTCAGATTATTCAAATTCAATCATGAAGTGTTAAGAGAATGATTAGAGGGACACTAGAGCCGTTAGCGAGGGACTTTAGCAAGTTTGGTAGGCTACCCATCAACACCATTTCTGGGTGGGATTGCGGTGACCAACTGGGAATTTGACTGTGGTCATGACTGGTGACTTTTGGTGTGGTGGTAATACGGTCACCGCAACAGCCCTATCTAGAGTGCACAATATTCCACCACGGCCAAGAAGATTTAGTGAAATAGCTGTAATCTAGTCAGGATCATTTTGAGATTAATGTAGACATTGTAAGGGAGTAATACATGCTTATGATAAATCTTACAATGTGTTAGTTGCATTATAAGAATTATACCTGCCCGTTTTTCTTTCTGCAATGCTGTGAACGTTTCTGAGTACAGTTGTCTGTTGATGCTATGGCAGCACAGTGTTGACTTTCAACCAACCCAACCATTTACACTGCTCTGTGTGGGAGTAGCATTTTGTCCTACTGATTGGTTTCCTCCTACACAGCAGGCCACAAAGACAGGCTCTGGAGTGCAATTCTGCGCCTGTTTACATTCATCAGGACAGAGAGCGCGAGACAGTTCTTTGCGAGAGAGAGAAAGCGTTCTGCCTTGGCAGTTGCACTGAATAGCAAGGAAGGCTTTCAATCCTGCATGTATTAGCACTTGATGAAAGATTATTATACAGTTGGCAGGCTACCAGTGTCCATTTGGTTGAACAGCTGTACTATACATTTAAACCTTTTGATTTGCACAAAGTAGTGGTCCAACATAATTCTTATTTTATCATGTCTGGTGTCCATCCACATGTCAATGTGGTTCTCAGTGGTTAATCTCGGACACCCAGAAATAAAATCTCACGTAATTGCAATATATGCTGGATTTAGTTCTTGTGGAAAACATGTTAGATAATGTACTAAAGTCAGTATCAAAGTCTCCACCCCTCTCAACGAAAACACTCAGCCAGTTTCCGAAGTCCATGGGCCAAAAGCTCCCTCCCCTTCCTAAATTCAAAAGAAATGCGAGCACCTGAGAAATCTTGATTTATCCAAATGATCAGTGATGAACATTAAGCATACCGGAACAAAGTTCCTTGTGAGTCATGACATCCCAGTCTCTGTTGACAGATGCTACTACCATTTATGTTACGTGCATCTGTCCATGTAAGATTACGCAGTTGTATATCTCAGTGAGGTAGCTCTCTGATAAAGTATGACTTCTCACTGTCCAGTTGTCAATTACAAGACAACACACTACGCTCATGCGTGGTGAAACTGCCATGACCACCGCTGCACTGCACTGGAGAATAAAGGATGTTGAAAAGGAAGCAATGCAAGGTGTCTCTACTTAGAGAAACATGGAGAGTGCTGCTTACTCAAAAATATATGCTGATATCATTGTCATAAACAGTTATTTATTTTTGAATGTTTTCCAGATAGTCTTATGTAACCACACATGTACAGTGCCTTCGGAAAGTATTCAGACCCCTTCACTTTTTCCACATTGTGTTACGTTACAGCCTTATTCTAAAATAGACTAAATACATTTTTGGCCCTCATCAATCTACACACAATACCCCGTAATGACAAAGCGACGACAGGATTAGACAATTTTGCAAATGTAGAAACAATAAAACAGAAATTCCTTGTTTACCTAAGTATTCAGACCCTTTGTTATGATACTCGAAATTAAGCTCAGGTGCATTCTGTTTCCATTGATCATCCTTGAGATTTTTCTACAACTTGATGTATTAAATTATTTTATTCCCCAGAATGACAAAGCAAAAACAGGTTTTAAGAAATGTTTGCAAATTTATCTAAAAAAAATAACAGAAGTACCTTATTTACATATGTATTCAGACCCTTTAATATGAGACTCAAACTTGAGCTCGTGTTTACATTAATCATCCTTGGGATGTTTCTACAACTTGATTGGAGTCCACCTGTGGTAAATTAAATTGATTGGACATGACTTGGAAAGGAACACACCTGTCTATATAAGGTCCCACAGTTGACAGTGCATGTCAGAGCAAAAACCAAGCCATGAGGTCAAAGGAATTGTCCGTAGAGCTGCGAGACAGGATTGTGTCAAGGCACAGATCTGGGGAAGGGTAACAAAACATTTCTGCAGCATTGAAGGTCCCCAACAACACAGTGGCCTCCATCATTCTTAAATGGAAGAAATTTGGAACCACCAAGACTCTTCCTAGAGCTGGACGCCCAGCCAAACTGAGCAATCGGGGGAAAAGGGCCTTGGTAAGGGAGGTGACCAAGAACCCGATGGTCACTCTGACAGAGCTCCAGAGTTCCTCTGTGGCGATTAGAGAACATTCCAGAAGGACAACCATATCTGCAACATTCCACCAATCAGGCCTTTATGGTAGAATGGCCAGACGGAAGCCACTCTTCAGTAAAAGTCACATGACAACCCTCTTGGAGTTTGCCAAAGGGAACCTAAAGAACTCTCAGACCATGAGAAACAAGATTCTCTGGTCTGATGAAACCAAGATTGAACTCTTTGGCCTGAATGCCAAGCGTCACATCTGGAGGAAACCTGGCACCATCCCTACGGTGAAGCATGGTGGTGGCAGCATCATTTTGTGGGGATGTTTTTCAGAGGCAGGGACTGGGAGACTAGTCAGGATTGAGGGAAAGATGAACGGAGCAAAGTACAGAGAGATCCTTGATGAAAACCTGCTCCAGAGCGCTCAGGAGCTCAGATTATGGGCGAAGGTTCACCTTCCAACAGGACAACAACCCTAAGCACACAGCCAAGACAACGTAGGATTGGCTCTGAATGTCTTTGAGGGGTCCAGCCAGAGCCCAGACTTGAACCCGATCTAACATGTCTGGTGAGACCTGAAAATAGCTGTGCAGCAATGCTCCCCATCCAGCCTGACAGAGCTTAAGAGGATCTGCAGAGAAGAATGGGAGAAATTCCCCAAATACCGGTGTGCCAAACTTGTAGCGTCATACCCAAAAATACTCGAGGTTGTAATTGCTGTCAAAGGTGCTTCAACAAAGTACTGAGTAAAGGGTCTGAATACTTGTTTAAATGTAATATTTACTTTTTTAAATTTTCTTTCTAAAAACCTGTTTTTTGCTTTGTCATTGTTCAATTGTATGCAGATTTATGAGGGGAAAAAACTATTTAATCAATTTTAGAAAAAGGCTAATGTAACAAAATGTGGAAAAAGTCAACTGGTCTGAATACTTTCCAAATACACTGTCTCAGCTCTAATGGAGGCCTGTTTGTCTGTTATAGTTCACACTGTCACTCTGAGCTGTCAACAAGCTGCTGAATGTGATACCACCTGCTGTACTTAAGACAGCAGTTTACCACTGTGATATTTACAGAAAGACTGCAAATTCCGTGTTACACTGAGCTCAAAACACTGTTCATACAGACTGATATTTCTAGAAAATAATGCATTTACACATTGTGGTATACGGAGCCATTATCAAAGGACAAAATGCAAGTTCAAAGTTACCTGAACTACAACCTCATATTTGATGTCAGAGAGATCAGTTATTTTGTTTAAGGTTCAAGCAAGGTTCTTTAACATGATAAAAGTATGCCAGAGGTTCAAAGGTTTGTCAACATCATTTTTTTCAAAACGATCTGCAGCTTTCAGATTTCAATGCATAATTTTGCCCTTTTGTGTGGTTGGGCGGGGGTATTCAATTTGTTGCATAATTTTCCTTATTTAACATGAGGGGCTTCAGTTTCAGAAATCTACTGTTGTAATTCAGGCAGCTTTTTGGCGTATGTCTTTATTCCGTGTCTGGTTTATCTTTCTGGGTTGTTTCCCAGAACCATAAAACATGAGCAGTCCGACTGATGTATTATTGACTCTGTTTGACTCCATCCAAGCCGTTTCCTGGTGTGTTTCTTTCTGTCCTCACAGTTTCTCCCCCTGAAGCCTCGGATGTGTCTGCCAATCACCCCCTCTTTGTCTTGGAGGCTCCAGAGCATGAATCAGTCAGTCTGGGTATCTGGACATCCGTCTAGTTTGCACCCTCTGATCTCCCTCTGTTCCCCACTCTTCCTCTATCTCCAGTTTTCTAGTCATATGGTTGAAGATGGATACTACTCACCCATATTAGCTATATGTTTTACTCCCCTATCCGCCCACGCACGCACGCACGCACACACACACACACACACACACACACACACACACACACACACACACACACACACACACACACACACACACAAACGGTTAGAATGGCATATAGTTCAGGCCGCCAGTCTCCCATCTCACTCTGCTGTCACCACCAGAACCACGGATCACCAAACACAGAGAGTGTTGAGATGGGACAGAGTGACATAAATATGAACTAAAAAGGAGAGCAGAATTGATATTCATCTTCAACACTGCAGCAGCATAGGCTAATAAAGAATGGGAGTGAAATTTAACCACTACAAAAAAATGGGTAGAACCTGTTATGAAGAGGGATCGTAATGATGCTGCGATGTGTCAGGAGCAAATACTAACTAAATCAAATGTTATTTGTCACATGCTTCGTAAACAGCAGGTGTAGACTAACAGTGAAATGCTTACTTACAAGTCATTTTCCAACAATGCAGAGTTAAAGATAAAAGATTTGTAAAAATATGAATGTCCTCAGAATCCCCCATACACAGTAAAGCAATCAGTCTCTTTTATTGATTAACGTGACAAATATTTTGATGATATTTCAAAGGATATTTGGAGAATAACACATCATCAATCAGGCATAAAATTCAGTCTGGAGGAATAATTGCTAGAGACATTCTGTTGAACTCGTTATTTTTTGGGGGGGCACTGGACTGCTGTTTCTCATTTTACTTATCGTAAATGGTGTTGCTCAGGGGGGAACATAAATGCAGGGGGTGAAAACAGACATCAAACGCACTGAGAAGCGTTCAGTCACGTCTGCCTGTGTGTTCTGCATTGTGCCAGGCCGCACTATCATGGCAAGGTCTATCTCTCCAAACCACTGAGCGCTAACCTGCAGAATGAAGATAAAGAAATGGCTTCAATTTTTCCCATCAGAAAAAGTGTGGTTGTTAGAGCGGAGAATCCATCCTCATTTCCCTGGGACCTTTGATCAGGGATTACACAGGGAGCGTGGTGAGGATGGAGCTCATTGTTTGGCCTGGGAAAGCTCATGGAGGTGCCTGAGGTGCACTGTCAAAGCCTCTGAAGTGAACAGTGCAACGTCCACTGTGAACCAGTCAGGGCCAGCACTCACGTTAGTGGATCATTAAACAATTGCTAACTTTCTTGGGTTGGCAGAAAGCGCAGTAAACTCCAATTTCTCTGGTAATAACCCACTGATGCTAGAAGAGATTTTCTATTACATTTCCTTAATCTCTTGAATGAACTATTGGTAGCTTGGCTCTTAGAACTAATATAACAAGTTTTCTCATTAAGCTGTTTCTCCTCTATTCTTCTAGAAATTCAGTGTTTACTGTGAGTTTCTGGTGATTTCTTATGTGTTTGTTTACTATTAGTCCCTTGACTCTGACAGCAACAGACAACAAAACTAGGTTTAGGTGATGAATCCCACACAAGATCTGCGATCTATTGTATTCACCGTTATCAGAGACAAGTGTATTGAACAGCAGCCAGAAGACAATACTCTAACGTAGACCAACATAGTAACCAAAGCCTGCCTCTATATTCCTCTGTATTATCCAGCACATCCCAGGAGAAGACTTGTCTGCAGTCAAAGAGGTAAAGGGAACACAAGTGTCCGAATTAAAAAGGTTAACCATTAGGTCTGTAGAGCTTTGGAGATGGATGGATTTCCACTGGCCCACAGGCACTTGTGAATTAAAGGTATGACAGTAAAAACTACAGTGTTTGAATGCTTCCACATGTACTGTGTTACTCCATGAAATCCTACACTCGAACGACAATGTCTGTGTATGTACAGTTGAAGTCGGAAGTTTACATACACCTTCGCCAAATACATTTAAACTCAGTTTTTCACAATTCCTGACATTTAATCCAATTAACAATTCCCTGTCTTAGGTCAGTAAGGATCACCACTTCATTTTAAGAATGTGAAATGTCAGAATAATAGTAGAGAGAATGAATTAGTTCAGCTTTTATTTCTTTCATCACATTCCCAGTGGGTCAGAAGTTTACATACACTCAATTAGTATTTGGTAGCATTGCCTTTAAATTGTTTAACTTGGGTCAAAAACTTCGGGTAGCCTTCCACAAGCTTCCCACAATAAGTTGGGTGAATTGTGGCCCATTCCTCCTGACAGAGCTGGTGTAACTGAGTCAGGCTTGTAGGCCTCCTTGCTCACACACGCTTTTTCAGTTATGCCAACAAATTTTCTATAGGATCGAGGTCAGGGCTTCGTGATGGCCACACCAGTACCTTGACTTTGTTGTCCTTAAGCCATTTGCCACAACTTTGGAAGTATGCTTGGGGTCATTTTTCATTTGGAAGACCCATTTGCGACCAAGATTTAACTTCCTGACTGATGTCTTGAGATGTAGCTTCAATATATCCACATAATTTTCCTCCCTCATGATGCCATCTATTTTGTGAAGTGCACCAGTCCCTCCTGCAGCAAAGCACCCCCACAACATGATGCTGCAACCCTCGTGCTGCACGGTTGGGATGGTGTACTTCGGCTTGCAAGCCTCCCCTTTTTCCTCCAAACATAATAATGGTCATTATGGCCAAACAGTTCTATTTTTGTTTCATCAGACCAATTGACATTTCTCCAAAAAGTACGATCTTTGTCCCCATGTGCAGTTGCAAACCATAGTCTGCCTTTTTTATGGCGGTTTTGGAGCAGTGGCTTCTTCCTTGCTGAGCGGCCTTTCAGGTTATGTTGCTATAGGACTCGTTTTACTGTGGATATAGATACTTTTGTACCTGTTTCCTCCAGCATCTTCACAAGGTCCTTTGCTGTTGTTCTGGGATTGATTTGCACTTTTTGCACCAAAATACGTTCATCTCTAGGAGACAGAGCGCGTCTCCTTCCTGAGCGGTATGACGGCTGCGTGGTCCCATGGTGTTTATACTTGCGTACTATTGTATAGATGAACGTGGTACCTTCAGGTTTTTGGAAATTGCTCCTAAGGATGAACCAGACTTGTGGAGGTCTACCATTTTTTTTCTTAGGTCTTGGCTGATGTCTTTTGATTTTCCCATGATGTCAAGCAAAGAGGCACTGAGTTTGAAGGTAGGCCTTGAAATACACTAATCAAAAAAATAAAGGGAACACTTAAACAACACAATGTAACTCCAAGTCAATCACACTTCTGTGAAATCAAACTGTCCACTTAGGAAGCAACACTGATTGACAATACATTTCACATGCTGTTGTGCAAATGGAATAGACAAAAGGTGGAAATTATAGGCAATTAGCAAGACACCCCCAATAAAGGAGTGATTCTGCAGGTGGTGACCACAGACCACTTCTCAGTTCCTATGCTTCCTGGCTGATGTTTTGGTCACTTTTGAATGCTGGCGGTGCTTTCACTCTAGTGGTAGCATGAGACGGAGTCTACAACCCACACAAGTGGCTCAGGTAGTGCAGCTCATCCAGGATGGCACATCAATGCGAGCTGTGGCAAGAAGGTTTGCTGTGTCTGTCAGCGTAGTGTCCAGAGCATGGAGGCGCTACCAGGAGACAGGCCAGTACATCAGGAGACGTGGAGGAGGCCGTAGGAGGGCAACAACCCAGCAGCAGGACCACTACCTCCGCCTTTGTGCAAGGAGGAGCACTGCCAGAGCCCTGCAAAATGACCTCCAGCAGGCCACAAATGTGCATGTGTCTGCTCAAACGGTCAGAAACAGACTCCATGAGGGTGGTATGAGGGCCCGACGTCCACAGGTGGGGGTTGTGCTTACAGCCCAAAGCCGTGCAGGACGTTTGGCATTTGCCAGAGAACACCAAGATTGGCAAATTCGCCACTGGCGCCCTGTGCTCTTCACAGATGAAAGCAGGTTCACACTGAGCACATGAGCACATGTGACAGACGTGACAGAGTCTGGAGACGCCGTGGAGAACGTTCTGCTGCCTGCAACATCCTCCAGCATGACCGGTTTGGCGGTGGGTCAGTCATGGTGTGGGGTGGCATTTCTTTGTGGGGCCGCACAGCCCTCCATGTGCTCGCCAGAGGTAGCCTGACTGCTATTAGGTACTGAGATGAGATCCTCAGAGCCCTTGTGAGACCATATGCTGACACATGCACATTTGTGGCCTGCTGGAGGTCATTTTGCAGGGCTCTGGCAGTGCTCCTCCTTGCACAAAGGCGGAGGTAGCGGTCCTGCTGCTGGGTTGTTGCCCTCCTACGGCCTTCTCCACGTCTCCTGATGTACTGGCCTGTCTCCTGGTAGCGCCTCCATGCTCTGGACACTACGCTGACAGACACAGCAAACCTTCTTGCCACAGCTCGCATTGATGTGCCATCCTGGATGAGCTGCACTACCTGAGCCACTTGTGTGGGTTGTAGACTCCGTCTCATGCTACCACTAGAGTGAGAGCACCGCCAGCATTCAAAAGTGACCAGAACATCAGCCAGGAAGCATAGGAACTGAGAAGTGGTCTGTGGTCACCACCTGCAGAACCACTCCTTTATTGGGGGTGTCTTGCTAATTGCCTATAATTTCCACCTTTTGTCTATTCCATTTGCACAACAGCATGTGAAATGTATTGTCAATCAGTGTTGCTTCCTAAGTGGACAGTTTGATTTCACAGAAGTGTGATTGACTTGGAGTTACATTGTGTTGTTTAAGTGTTCCCTTTATTTTTTTGAGCAGTGTACATCCACAGGTACACCTCCAATTGACTCAAATGATGTCAATTAGCCTATCAGAAGCTTCTAAAGCCATGACATAATTTTCTGGAATTTCCCAAGCTGTTTAAAGGCACAGTCAACTTCTGACCCACTGGAATTGTGATACAGTGAATTATAACTGAAATAATCTGTCTGTAAATAATTGTTGGAAAATTGACTTGTGTCATGCACAAAGTAGATGTCCTAACCGACTTGCCAAAACTATAGTTTGTTAACAAGAAATTTGTGGAGTGGTTGAAAAACAAGTTTTAATGACTCCAACCTAAGTGTATGTAAACTTTCGACTTCAACTGTATGTATTTATTATTTTGTTAATCCAATAAACATTATGGTAAATTAGGCTGTACTATGAGAACGGGTAGCCTAACTACCGCATGAGAAAAATGATTGATCAGTTGGTCATGAGGGGAGGACATTTCCTTCCTTCCACCTCCCTCCTCTCTCTCTCCCCTCTCCCACTCCCCCTCTCCTCTCTGTGGATGCACGTTGTGATGTTATAGGGTTATAAATGGCTTCTCTGGCTGAGTTTAGATTAGATTTGTTTCTATGAGATTCATTCAAGCCCCAACTCTGGTCTCAGCGTTCTCGATACTTGTTTCTTTGATGAATACCTCCTGCCCTGTCAACAGCCATTTGCTAGATCCCTTTTCATAAACTCCTCCTCAGAGAGGCCAAAACTCTTCCTCTCACACTAAATGCCTCCGTCACTTCCACACCTTCTCTTGCTACTTTTACAAAGTCAGAGAAATACAGGACCTTGGAAGCAACAGTTATACTATAGCATGCGTGTAGATGTATTGTAATTGATAATTAAGAAGGGATTCATGCTCTGATGTATATATTTGGACTCTGTTAATAGGACTAGGAGTAGTCTTTGGAGTGAGGCTATTTAATGTCAGTTGTGTAATGTAGAGTAAGTATTGATCAAAGGGGCCTCAGACTACTGTTCGTCATGCACCCTTAGGCCTGACAACATCCAGCATGCTTTAGTAAGATTTCAGTTATTCCCTCTCAGTGAAAACCTTCTCCAAGATATTGGCCAAATATCTACATTATCTGAGCTGCCTCAGGGTTGAGCAACATATGGGTTAGACACCCTGAACGTTTCATCTTAAAGCAGCAGGTACTATACCCCTAATGAGTAAACTCCAACATCGTTTCAGGAAGATTCACAACAGGCAAAAAGATATCTCTACTGTATCAACAATGTTTCGTTCTGATACTTTTGGTCATGTAGTGTATGTGGACAGCTGCTCGTCGAACATCTCATTCCAAAATCATCAGCATTAATATGGATTTGAGTTTTGATTTATTAGGATCCCCATTAGCCAACGCCAATGGTGACAGCTAGCCTTACTGGGGTCCGACATATTACAAAAAAGACATTACAGACAAAAGACTTTACAATTCACATACAGTTGGTCCCCCCCTTTATTACTCTAACAGCCTCCACTCTTGATATTGGAACATTGTGGCGGGGACTTGCTTCCATTCAGTCACAAGAGCATTAATGAGGTCGGGCACTGATGTTGGGTGATTAGGCCTGGCTTGCAGTCTGCGTTGGTCCCTCCCTTTGCAATTCATCCCAAAGGTGTTTGATGGGGTTGAGGTCAGGGCTCTGTCAAGTTCTTCCACACCAATCTTGACAAATATATTCTGAATGGACTTCGCTTTGTACTTGGGGGCATTGTCATGCTGAAACAGGAAAGGGCCTTCCCCAAACTGTTGCCACAAAGTTGGAAGCACAGAATCGTCTAGAATGTCATTGTATGTTGTTCTGTTACCATGAAAAACAGCCCCAGACCATTATTCCATTATCCAGGGTCCAATGGCTTTACACCACTCCAGCCGATCCTTGGCATTGTGCGTGGTGATCTTAGGCTTGTGTGCGGCTGCTCGGTTAACAGTTCTTGTGCAGACATTGCTTCCAGGGGTAGTTTGGAACTCATTAGTGAGTGTTGCAACTGAGGACAGATCATTTTTACTAGCTACATGCTTCAGCACTCGGCGGTCCCGTTCTGTGAACTTATGTGGCCTACCACTTCGCGGCTGAGCCGTTATTGCTCCTACACGTTTCCACTTCACAATAACAGCAATTACAGTTGTCCGGGGGCAGCTCTAGCAGGGCATAAATTTGATGAACTAACTTGCTAGAAAGGTGGCATCCTATGACGATGCCACGTTGAAAGTCACTGAGCTCTTCAGTAAAGGCCATTTCACTGCCAATGTGCTTGATTTTATACACCTGTCAGCAACACGTGTGGCTGAACTAAACAAATCCACTAATTTGAAGAGGTGTCCACATACTTTTGCATATATAGCGTATGAAAGGATACAAAGGGGATTGCTTGCCATTATGATTAGTTCAGAAAGTCCTGTATCAACAGTCCTGTATCCAGCTCCTCTAGGCTGGATGACCACTTTAGCCCGGACCCTCCAGAGTGCAGGCACAGGTTGAACCGGGCTGTGGGGGAGCACTGGAGCTCTGGTGCATACCACTCGCACCTCTCCCTTAGGCTCAATGCCCACATTCGCCCGGCACGGGCGGAGCGCAGGCATAGGACGCACTGCACCCTCCCAGCACCCCGGAGACACAGCACGCAGACCCGGCGCAGGATACCCTGGGCCGAAACGGCGTACCGGAGACCAAACACGCTGAGCCGGCACAATACGCCCTGGCTTGATGCCCACTCTCGCATGGCACTTGCGGGGGGCTGGCCTATAGCGCTCCGGGCCATGAGCGCGTACTGGCGACACCGTGCGCTCAACCGCATAACACGGTGCCTGACCAGTACAACGCTGCTTTCGGTAAGCACGGGGAGTTGGCTCAGGTTTATCGCCTGACACCGCCAATCTCCCTGTCTGCCTCTCGTGCCTTACCTCATATCTCCGCCGCTCAGCTTTCGCTGCCTCCAGTTCTTCTATGGGGCGGCGATATTCCCCAGCCTGACTCCAGGGTCCCTTACCGTCCAATATCTCCTCCCAAGTCCAGGAGTCCAGAACCCTCTGCTCCTTGTTACCACACTGCTTGGTCCGTTGGTGGTGGGTAGTTCTGTAACGGATCTCCTCTTTGTCTGAGGAGGAGTAGGAAGGATCGGACCAATGTGCAGCATGGTAAGTGTTCGTCATTTTATTTAAATGCACTGAACACTAAAATACAAAATAAACAAACAAAGAACAACCGAAACAGTTTCGTCTGGTAACTAATACAAAGACAGAAAACAACTACCCACAAATCATAGTGGGAAAACAGGAAACCTAAGTATGGCTCTCAGAGACAATGATAGACAGCTGCCTCTGATTGAGAACCATACCAGGCCAAACACATAGAAACAGAAACCCTAGACCTACAACATAGAATATAAACACACAGAACAAAACATAGAATGTCCACCCCAACTCACGCCCTGACCAAACTAAAATAGAGACATAAAAAAGGAACTACGGTCAGGACATGACAGTACCCCCCCGCAAAACCTAAACCCATAGGGGAGGGTCTGGGTGAGCATCTTTCCGTGGTGGCGGCTCTGGCGCGGGACAAGATTCTTCAAATAGCCACCCTTTGCCTTGATGATAGCTTTGCACACTCTTGGCATTCTCTCAACCAGCTTCATGAGGTAGTCACGTGGAATGCATTTCAATTAACAGATGTGCCTTCTTAAAGTCCATTTGTGGAATTTCTTTCATTCTTAATTTCGTTTGAGACAATCAGTTGTGCTGTGACAAGGTGGGGAGTGGGGTGGGTATACAGAAGATAGCCCTATTTGGTAATTCTACAACGTAGAAAATAGTAAAAATAAAGAAAAACTCTCGAGTGAGTAGGTGTTCTATAACTTTTGACCGGTAGTGTGTGTGTGTATATATATATATACTACCATTCAAAAGTTTGGGGTCACTTAGAAATGTCCTTGTTTTTGAAAGAAAAGCCATTTTTTTGTCCATTAAAATATCATCAAATTGATCAGAAATACAGTCTAGACATTGTTAATGTTGTAAATCGCTATTGTAGCTGGAAACGGCTGATTGTTTATTGTTTATCTGCATAGGCCTACAGAGGCCCATTATCAGCAACCATCACTCCTGTGTTCCAATGGCACGTTGTGTTAGCTAATCCAAGTTTATCATTTTAAAAGGCTAATTTATAATTAGAAAACCCTTTTGCAATTATGTTAGCACAGATGAAAACTGTTGTTCTGATTAAAGAAGCAATAAAACTGGCCTTCTTTAGACTAGTTGAGTATCTGGAACATCAGCATTTGTGGGTTCGATTACAGGCTCAAAATGGCCAGAAACAAAGACTTTCTTCTGAAACTCATCAGTCTATTCTTGTTTTGAGAAATAAAGGCTATTCCATGCGAGAAATTGCCAAGAAACTGAAGATCTCGTACAACGCTGTGTACTACTCCCTTCACAGAACAGCGCAAACTGTCTCTAACCAGAATAGAAAGAGGAGTGGGAAGCCCCGATGCACAACTGAGCAAGAGGACAAGTACAGTAGAGTGTCTAGTTTGAGAAACAGATGCCTCACAAGTCCTCAACTGGCAGCTTCATTAAATAGTACACGCATAACACCAGTCTCAACGTCAACAGTGAAGAGGCGACTCCAGGATGCTAGCTTTCTAGGCAGAGTTCATCTGTCCAGTGTCTGTGTTCTTTTGCCCATCTTAATCTTTTATTTTTATTGGCCAGTCTGAGATATGGCTTTTTCTTTGCATCTCTGCCTAGAAGGCCAGCATCCCGGAGTCGCCTCTTCACTGTTGACGTTGAGACTGGTGATTGTCATAAGTCTTGTGTCTGAGCCGTTGAGTTGCGACTCCACTTTGTCTCTGTACTGTACTGACGTGGAGGGCATAGATGATTTCCACTTTCACTCTGGAACAGAGTGGTTTTGGAACAGAGTAAAAAGTGTCAAAAGAACCAGACCCTCATTCCCAAACTGTAAGATATTTTCTTCTCAGTGCCATAGCAACTGATAGAGTGAAATTACATCTTGTCCAAACACAGAACATTCTGTACACAATACAAGCAATCCTACGCTCTCTGCTTTATTGTTCCCTTATGACTGATGAAAAATAAAACCCATGATGGAAAATAACATCTGTGCATGTGGTGAAAAAATAAGATTCCATTGTGTTTGTCTAAATAGCCTATGCCTATGATTGCATGGAATAGATTAAACAAATCAAATTTTCGCTGCAGAAAGTGTATAGAAGATGCATAATGCATTTTTGATGTCTTGTCTAATAGCACGTCATATTTGATGCAAGGCGATGAGCCATATTAAGAAGAGCCGTCTCTTTATGTTGGATGGGAAATGATGGTTACTAATATGAGCGTAGAGGTGAAGTTCTTCAACCCCGTCTTGCATAACCAATGACACCTCTTATCAACGGCATGATGTGCATAATGACTGTCAGTGATGTGCTGGATTTAGTCATGTGTAAAAACATAGATCAGTCACCATTGACTACAATAAAGTCACAAGACTGCAAAAATGGCATGTCTCAAATCAAACAGAGAGGGAAAAGACAGTTGTGTGGCTTGTAAGTTGTGGTTGTAATTATGATTTTCTCCTTGGTTTAGAAATGCTGTGTCTTTTCCAGAGCTATGTGTTTGCTGGTATGTGTGCCACCTGATTGGCTCTGTTGTGTTAATGAGGTTATGAGGGGCGGCCTGCCAAATCTCCATGTCTACGTGATGGCAAATAAAACATTTTCACCACGCTGACAGTATCTGAAATGTTGCAAATCTCATAGTCCCCAAATGGTTTCCTTTCTATTCTCCATCCCAATCTTACCCACTGAAATTGGATGGCATACCCTCTTAATATGATTGATGTCCCTGACAATCTTATATGAACTGCACCATAGCATAGTGTGTGTCTGCGCGTGCGCCATTGTTCCCTGACAATTGTTTGTTTACCACTAAGAAAACACAGTTCACATATAACAAACACACACACACACTTTGTGCTGCCTTCAAATGTATGTCCAGAAGGCAAGACACAAATCCTTGATAATCAGTCTAGTTTATGCATCTGTAACTGAAGAGCCCCTTGCAACTGTATAATTTAACAAATGTGCAGCACAATGTTCAATTTAGACAAATTATACAGTTTATAATAAATGCCGTTTTGATAGGGGAAAACAAGCATTAGAACTGTGATATCTACTGAACAACAGTAAACAAACAATGCATAAAATATACAACTAGATGCATTTGAAGCAATTAGGAATAGCCTAGTCAAATAGTGGGATGAATCTCTACCAGTGTTGCACATTATTTTGTAGCATGTGGCTAAACTGGCTATCCTCCTCTTTTAGGTGATTTGCCTTATCTTCTTTTAAGTGAAACACCATTAAAACCATGTGTCCAGCTTGTCCAACTTGAATGATCTGTATGTTGCAGTTGATGAGATCAAATGACTAAGCACAGAGTTGAAGAACTCTGACGCCACAGAGAGCTCTTCAGCATCAGAACGTGGGATCAGTGACAATTGGATTTCTGCAGGAAAGCTCAAAATGGCATATAGAGCTGGGGGTTACAATCTAATAGGCCTCTTCCATACTCTCCCCCCTGCAGAAAGCAGATCACTGCCTGAGAAATAAGCAGCATGGGTAGATGTTGGTTGCAGAAAGACCCTCAGAGAATGAAAGCATTAAGGTTTGTTCTTCTCTGTCTGGTATCCCTAGGCCAAAACTCATCAAATGACATGGAAAGAGTGGGCTCAGAGATGGCTGAGAGAATCCTACAGTATATGACTCTTCATCTGTGTCACACCAATTGGCTTCCCTTCTATGTGTAACAGACGTCACACTGTTTGCTTAGTGAGTACCGCTTTCTTCCTGATTCGGCTCACAGAGGATTGAATCCAGGACCTCCATCGGCGACATTTCAAGCTAGCTGTGGTGTGATTTTACGGTATGTTCATAACACTGTTAGGCTACATGTAGACAAATGCTCCCTCACATACAAGTTTTGACAACCTGAAATACATGTAGGATAGATAATGAAGATATTTATACTTTAGCTGTATTCACAGCATTGAAGGATGAGGTATTTATATCCCTCACCAAGGGACTGGAGATGCATGTCATAGACAGTGCCTTATCCCATAGATGTTATACAGCCAAAAATAAATTATCATAATCCCACAAATCTGATCCACAGAATATTCTCTGTAACCCTCTAGATCCTGACAGTCAACTAATCACTTCACCCTTAAGGGAAAATGTCCTCACAGGAATAGCTCTATAAAGGGTCTCTGTAGATTAAGACGTGTTAAGAATTCCTGTAAGTTTATATCATTCATGCATACAAAAAGTATTAACCAAGACTGAAATGCCCATTTGGGTATATGCTGGCCGTTGCGAACAAGCTATTTATACAGTCATGTTTTCATCTTGTCTTCACGAGTAAAGAGAGAACACAAAGAGTGCTTCTATGTTTACAGTAAATTGCTAATTATGGGTTGTGTGATCTACTACATATCGGTGAACTGTTTGAACTATACTCTCACTCTTGAGCCTATGCTCTCGAGACAACAAGGTGAGCTGCCTGTTCTAGAATGCTTATTGTGTGTGTTGTGCTCAGAATCTTGTGGCCAGTACCATTTAAATCTCTGGTAGGTACATCTAATATGGGCTGTTCCAGAATGCCTATTGTGTTGTGCTTTCAGTCTTGTGTCGGTACATCTAAGGTGGGCTGTTTTCGTTAACCTCGTCCAGTGCCATAAACGCGTCACCACAAACGGGTCACCACTCAGGGGAGGTGATTAGGGAAAGGGGAAGGGAAAGGGGGATACCTAGTCAGTTGTACAACTGAATGCATTCAACCGAAATGTGTCTTCCGCATTTAACCCAACCCCTCTGAACCAGAGAGGGGGCTGCTTTAACCCCCTAAGGTTGATGTCCGCACCCGCACGGAAACCTAATTAGCATACTAAACAAATCCCCATAAAAATCTGTCAGTTTAAGATAGAGATATATTTTTGGGGGGGCTCCTGAGTGGCACAGCGGTCTAAGGCACTGCATCTCAGTGCTAGATGTGTCACTACAGACCCTGGTTCGATTCCAGGCTGTTTCACAACCGAACGTGATTGGGAGTCCCATAGGGTGGTGCCGGGGTAGGCCGTCATTGTAAATAAGAATTTGTCCGATCCTTAAGAGGTTTTAACTGACTTGCCTAGTTAAATAAAGGTTTAAAAAAATGTTAAATGCTTTTTTTGCAATGGATGAGTCCCAATCCATCGCATCAGCTTATGTCACACTTCCGTATCTGCTGTGAAAGGTGTCAGAGCTAGATCTGTGTTTGTCAGACTATGAGACATCACGAAAATCGGTCTTCTCACAAAATCATTTGTAGTGTCCGAACGGTTTGAAATACAAACTATTATTAATCAATGTCCACGTCACAGTGCCCGGGGAGCAGTTGTTGTTGGGGGTTAAATGCCTTGCTTAAGGCCAGAACGGCAGATTTTTCCACCTAGCCAGCTCGGGGATTCGAACCAGTAACCAGCCTAATGCTCTTAACCTCTAAGCTACCTACCTATTATACTCTAGCCTGGTTAATGGTCCTTACTGACAGCACTTAATGAAAATAAATGGAGGGCAGAAAGACTACACACAAGGAAGGAAGAGATTCTCCATCACTACGTGTTTCACCTTGTTTTCATGTTTAAGTAATCCCTTTTTACACTCAAGGGAATTAGGCCTAACACAAACAGAATGATCAGATTACTATGGAACCACAGGGGAATCAAATAGTAGGTCCTAGGCACACAGTGCTTCCTTTCCTTTTTGAGTTTTCAATTGTACCACAGTGTGCTGGAGAAGGGCTTTCTTTAATGTGACTGTAGTAGAGACAATAAGGGCATCTCCAACACTTCATTAGTTTTCCATTATTATATTTTGCATTAGGCATATCAGCCAGAGTGAGTGCTATGATTAAATTTGCTTATTTCCATCAGACATAAACAGACTGAAAAATGACACGATTGGGGGGGGGTCATTTGGTTAATTGTGACTTAACTTGCCAATCATCCTTGGATTGAATGGACACCATGAGCATGGTAATACATACGAGGTACATAAAAAGCAAGCACAACAACTTATGATTGCTTTTAGCCTTTTGTTTTCTGTCTCCTCTGTCTTCATTTCTGTATTCTGCTTAATGTACATGAGAAAATGTCTGTTGGCATAGCACTTAAGCTTTGAAAGAGATGTATTCTTGTGTAACGAGTGTTGGAGGAAAAGTAGTAAGGGACTTCTGCAACAAATCTTCACATCAACTGACCTGCTTATGATAAATAACAAAGTCAGGCACTTGGCTAAACTGTGACTACACCCTTAGCTAACACACCACCGGGTGACTCTCACAGTGTAATTAAAAGACATTCCCTTGGAATCCTGTCGACTAGGGAAGCTGTCTAAGAGATCATATGGGTGCCAGATAAACAACCCCTCCCTCAGTGAGCCTAGCTATGTTGCATCCTCTTCTCTCCAGCTCTCTTCCCTAACTACTCTCCTCTGCCAACCCCTCAATCGCTGTCGTTCCCACGCTCAACACCCCCCAAGCCCAACTTCCATCTCTCCCTCTCTTCTGCCCACACCCCAACAGCCCTCTGCATTATCTCGTTCCTTCTCCCGGTCTGGTATAGTTGGGCAAGACTGCCCTCTAGTCATAACATTTGTTTCCTTCTTTCCTCTCGCTTGTCAGTCCATCCCCCCTCCGTGCTGCAGTCCCTGTGTGTCTTTAGTTAGGTGGAGCCAACTGTGTCATGGAGAAAGACTGCCATCTACTGTCTTTAGTATCCTCTGGATGTTTCTGAGCTATTCTCTTTGCGATATGGCGTCAGTAAGGTAGGACAACACTGCCACCTGCTGCATTAAAATGTGACAAAAAAAGTAGCTAGTCATTTCAATTGAAAAAAAACATTTAGTCGCTCTGCTTGTGTTAAATACTTTCCTATAGCTACACAATGTCTGTCTTCATGGGGCATGTTTCATTGCCTGTAGATATATTGTTGCAACATACTTGACATGGATGTGATTCAAATATGATAATTACATTGCTTTTTATGGAATATTTTATATCTTATGGAATATTTGCTGTACATTATTATATATTTTTCATACAATACAGGCCACTTACTTAATTTATCTGTAATTAGCCTAATCTGTAAAACATGTGCATCTTATTATAACTGTAGCTGCAAGACTCCCTCCACCCCCATCTCACTCTGTTTTTAGACTGTCAGAGCTGTTCCTGACTTTTCTTAACAGCAGCTCACTCACACAGCTACACCTGAAGGCAGACACTCTCACACAGTGGTTCCATTGGTCTTCTCTTTATGTCTCCTTCTCACCATATCTCTTCTATTTGGACTCTGACTCACATGGCTCTCTGCCTTCCTCCCACATATACAGTCTTATTCAATACATTTTCACCTAATCTCTCACACACACAGACAGATGGGCCTATGTCAGAACTGGTAATACCCAGTGTTAATCAGTCTTAATCTATTTACATTGTGCTAATTAAAACATTGTTCATTGAGTGATATTTTGGTTCACTGTCAATTGATTAATCTACTCTATAAACCATTGAGTTTTAATGAGCAATGTTGTGATTTCTGACAGTGAGATGAAAGGTTGTCCGAATGCTTAGCCTACATACCACAGCCAGCAGGTGGGGGAACTAGACCTATTTTGATCGCTGACTGCTCGGAGCACTAAACAACAAACACCACTGATTGTCAGCACGCCCCACAAAATGGAATCACGTACCCCCAGTCAGAGGCACATTACAGCTAGTGAAGAATTTGCCCGAAACAAGATGATTTGTGCACATTAGTGTATGCGCTTATGCCTGGGAGGCCACCCAGTTACAAAACCAATGCAGTTCTGCTAACCCGGTGAACTTGTGTATGGGCGATTCCATGGAAGATTAAAATATTTTTGTTATGTCAGATTGTTTTGGCAATTCTCACATAAAAACTGAATTAGGAGGAAGGATGTTTGAAATAATTTTTACATTTGTATCACAAACAATTTGAGAAAATCATGATGAAAGTGGACATTTTAGAACCTTTTTAGACCTATGCATGTTTCCTGTAAGACCCTATGATCTGTGAACCGTACATGATACAGACAACATATTGGTGTTATTGTACTCCTTATAGTGTGCTCTAAAATATGGCGTATGTCTTGATTCAAGAATATAACACATTTTAAATACTAAAGGTTTTGTGTTTCAAGCACAGAACTTTTACTATTTAAAATGTGTTGTATATTTGCTCAATTGGAAATGTATGGGCCTATTGCAACCATCGATGAGCAGATTAACGGCAGCTGATCTCTCATTACACCATCAATACGCGCTAAAATCAGCCGAACTGCTTCTTCTTCTATGGTATTATTGCGGTCAGAAAACAAATGATAGAGGTGCATGACGGTGAAGCTGCCATGTACTGTACTGGAGTGTATAGTCAATCACAGTTTACAGACTAAATGAAGAAAGAAACAAGCATGAAGAAAAACTAAACTCTCCTACCTAATCCTGTACAACTAAGAAAATAAGAAAAGAGCTCTACTAACTTCTAACAAACCGTCCCCCATCACCCAATTCCCTTCCAACCAGATTTTCATGCGAATATTCAAAAATCTGCATAAAACAATACGCGCATTTTCCCACCAGAGATGTGTTTCCATCAAACTGAGTTTTTTCAACTCTACTGATGGTTTTGTCACAAAAACTGTTGGGTTATATAGCAAATGTTCCCCTTTGTGGTCTTGACACATGCACTCTAGCCAACAGCTCGCAGATAAGAGCAATATTGTTTGTAAGCATCAATCATCATGTCACCAGAATAATCGCACCATGTCAACATAAATTTGGAGTCACGCGATGATATGATGTGTGGTCCTTCCACTACAACTCAGGAAACCATGCAGTTTATTATGAGGAGTTTGACAGCATGGTTTAAATGCATGGTGATGAGCTTGATGCTCCTTTCCAATAAATATCAAGGATCTTCTTCTGGTGACATGATGATCGATGCTTGAATGTCGTTTGACAAATAAAAATATTTTTGCTCTTATCCATAATAATCTCATCGTGTAGACTAGCCAAACTGCACATTTTCTTATTTAAAGCAACAGTTTTTGTGACACAACTATCGGTAGAGTTAAAAATGCAACAGAAGCACGTTGAACTTTAGATTTTTATTGGGTACATGAAAACGTAAGCAAAAAAGTACATTTTGTGTGCACCGTGTCATCACGCACTGATTTAAATCCATTTGGTGGAAACACCAGTGTTGGGAAAATGAGCATATTTTCGTTATGCGGATTCTAGAAGAATCGCATGAAAATCTAGCTAGTAACCAGATTTCCATTCAACCTTTTTATGGGAGTAAAGTACATGTAGAATAAGACATTTCATGACGGGCATGATGGAAACAGAACATTTTTCGGCAAACTATCCAAATGTCGACCAAACAAAATAATCTAGAGAAGGTGGGCTCTTTTTGTGTCTGTAAAATTAATTATGAGAGAAACACCAGTGGAAACGCTTTTATGCGCAAAGATTGATACTGTAATAACCATCATATTGAAGTAAACTTGGGAGTCACGCGATGACATGTTGTGTGGTCCTCCCACGACAACTCGTCAGGAAAGCATGCAGTTTCCTAGCCTACAGATTAAATAAATGATGATGAATTTCACAGGGTGGTGAAAGTGCAAAGTGATGAGCTTGATGCTCCTTTCCAACAAATATCGACGGTCTTATTCTGGTGATATGATAATCGATGCTTGGCTGCCGAACATACTGCTCTTCACAGAACAGGCCCAAATCCACGTCATTTGTAAGAAGAGGCTGGCGAGCGGGATAATCCGCATTTACCCTCAATTCTATTGGCAAACGTACAATCACTGGAGAATAAACTGGATGTGCTCCAGATCTTTTTGTAGCTGTCTATTTACCACCACAAACCAATGCTGGCACTGACTGCACTCAACGAGCTGTAGAGGGCCATAAGCAAACAATAAAATGCTCCTAGTGGCTGGGGATTTTAATGCAGAAAAACTGAAATCCGTTTTACCTCATTTCTACCAGTGTGCAACTAGAGAGAAAAAACTCTAGATCACATTTACACCTTTACAAAGCTCCATTTGGCAAATCTCCTATTCACATACCGCCCCAACAGATCCACAAATTATCTCACATACACAAATCTACAACAGACAACACCCAGCCTCCCCTCACTGGGCTTGGCAGAAGTCTGTGCTATAGGCTGATGGGCGCAATACAACAACAGCTCAACATCCCGGTCAAACTGATGACCTGCAGCCAGGCTGACCTGCAGTCAGAACAACATTAAGATGGAGACAGAGCAGTCTGAGAGTGAATTGAACAACTGATGGTTCATAATCCTAGTGAGAATGCATACACACTCGTTCAGTTCGCCTAGATGAGTTCGGCAGCCAAACCAAAGCATGCTGATGCCTTTACGGGCCCTTCCCAACAATGCAGAGCGGAAGAAAATATAGAAATAATAGAAAAGTAAAACACGTAATGGTAAAAGTAGTAATACACAAGGAGTAATGATAACTTGGCTATATACAAGGGGTACCAGTACTGAGTTGATGTGCAAGGGTACGAGTTAATTTATGTAGATATGTACAAGAATAAAGTGACAGATAGTAAACAGTAGGCCAATGTCAATTAGTGAGAGCAGAGAGTTGTCAAAAGGAGAATACTCCTTATTGAAGCCCCATAGGCCATAGACTGCTTGGTTAACCAACTGGGTATAGTCGGCCAGTAACACTTTATACCAAGTTGCTGGGTTGCTGTGTCACCTAGGCAAGGGTGTATGATGTTGAAAGACCCAAAACACCCGATGACCTCAGGTGTTACACTGATGAATGAGGACCCAAAAGCGACGTAATAGTAACAGAGTCTTTATTCCAGTAATAAACAAATAATGATTCTCCTGGATATTATCAATGGTCAATCCAAAACAGGAACTGAAATCCTCTCGTCAATAGAGAGGAACGACTGGAGACGCGACCACAGACTGCAGGTCGCTTCAGGAAGGCACTGGCCGTAGCTGACATAGACACCTGCTCACACGCAGCATCTGAAGAAGGCAAAGAACACGACAGGGCGGAACAAGGACACAGGAACAGCAAACATCAAACAAGAATCCGACAAGGACAGAAGCGGAAAACAGAGGGAGAAATAGGGACTCTAATCAGAGGGCAAAATAGGGGACAGGTGTGAAAGAGTAAATGAGGTCGTTAGGAGAATGAGAAACAGCTGGGAGCAGGAACGGAACGATAGAGAGAGAGAAAGAGGGAAAGAACCTAATAAGACCAGCAGAGGGAAGCACAGGGACAAGACATGATGAAAGACAAAACATGACATCAGGTTACATCGCTGATGATCAGAAGATGTATTTTTCAAACCGTCGAGCAGGCCCAACCAGTGACGACCAGGAACAGACTGGTTGACTATCAAGAATAGAGTTGTGATGGCTGGAGAGACAAGAAGGCAACAGGGGCAGCAAGGTTTGGCAGACGAATCTGCATTTTCTGAGAAGAAAAGACCGACACCAAGCTAAAGATCGACTTACAGAGATAAATCCCCAGTGGTGCCCTTGAGGGGGTAGGATGAGCACCCCAGCTTGATGGACCAAAGGACACCGACACTTGGCAAAAGAATAATGACTACGAGTACAGAATGTGTTTGCGGGAAAGACTGCAAGAACCCGCGTGGCCTCAAGATACACCAGGCTAGGATGAAATGCGTGCAGGTGGTGCATGAGACAGTGCACAGGAACCACTCCTGGTGAGATGCAGGAGGAGTCATGGCCCGGAGTTACCCCACAGCAGTGGTGGAAAGTACTTGAGTGAAAATACTTTAAAATACTACTTAAGTAGTTTTTGGGGATATTTGTACTTTACTTTACTATTCATTATTTTTACTCTACTATTTATATTTTTTGACAACCTTTACTTTTACTTCACTACATTCATAAAGAAAATAATGTACTTTTTAATCCATACATTTTCTCTGACACCCAAAAGTACTTATTACATTTTGATTGGCTAGCAGGACAGAAAAGTCGTCAAATTCATGCACTTATCAAGAGAACATCCCTGGTCATCCCTATTGCCTCTGATCTGGCGGACTCACTAAACACAAATGCTTTGTTTGTAAATTATGTCTGAGTGTTGGAGTGTGCCCCTGGCTATCCGTAAATTAAAAAAACAAGAAAATTGTGCAGTCTGGGTTGCTGAATATAATTTGAAATTGGAATTTGAAAGGATTTATACTTTTACTTTTAATACTTTTAATACTTAAGTATATTTTAGCAATTACATTTACGTTTGATACTTAAGTATATTTAAAACCAAATACTTTTAGACTTTTACTCAAGTAGTATTTTAATGGGTGACTTTCACTTTTACTGGAGTCATTTTCTATGAAGGTATCTTTACTTTTACTCAAGTATGACATTTGGGTACTTTTTCCACTACTACCCGACAATGCCCGGAACCTCCAAGTGCTGCAAACTTCAACGAGTGGCTCTCAGTTTGATGAAGATGCTGAAAACATCCTTGAAGCATCAGCCAAAACGTGAAGCAGATAGACATCTCCAGACAATGACAAGAATCATTGTTTCCCTGGCTGCATAGAAGTTTGGCATGGAGGAGAAGATAAAAGTGAAGGCACCATGCACCATGAACAACAGAGCAGCAAAGAACCACCAGATAAGGCAGGAGTTGAGAACAGTTCAAGGATGCGAGTGAGGGAGAAAGACCAGCTATGTCAGAGTTACGTAACATCCTCAGGACCTTGCAGAGCTGACTGGCATAGAAGGCGCAGGAAAGAGAGGGCCAGGAAGTGGCCTGCCTTTTTCACAAATCCATTTGGATTCACCAAACAACTCCTAAGGCAGAAGCACAAGGAGCTGCTGCAATACAGGGAGTATAGCAACACCGAAAGTCTCCTAGGCCAGTACAGCGGTGAGGACAGGAAGGAAGTGGAGAGCTCAGGATGCAGTGAGCAGGCTGAGTCACGGCTACGGTGTGTACAGTGACTCCCGGAAGAGCAGGCCTTGGTAGCATTACAACACCATGCTACGACAAGGCCCAAGTGAAAGACAGGCGGAAGCTGGTGCAGGAGGAAGTGTTAGCAGTAGTCAAGGAGGAGGGGGCCAGCAGGATGGTCGGAATGTGGCAACAAGGCAACAAGATGGTCCGAGCTATGGAAGGCCGAGCCCTATCGCATCAAGTTCTTGATCCAGGCAGTCTACGATGTCCTGAAAAAGAAAAGGAGAGCCGGTCTAGGACCTCAGATGCAATAGTTCATTAACCAACGTTTCGACAGCCAAGTTGTCTTCATCAGGGTATAGTCTATGATGTCCTACCAAGTCCATCTGACCTGTTCTGCTGGGGCAAGGTCGATTCACCATCATGCTCTCTGTGTCTAAAAGGAGGAACACTTGAGTACATCCTCAGCTGTTGCTAAAAAGCCATAGGCGAGGGTCGTTATCGCTTGTTCTACAACTTGGTGCTTAAAGCCATAGCGGATACCATCTGCAGTGGGACTAGCCACTGGAAGCTATCTGGCCGGCTGGGAGGAACAGACCTACCTATCTATCTCGCCGACCAGGAAGACCGGACCTACCTATCTGGCTGGACCGGACCTACCTAACTATCTGTCTATCCGGCCACATAGTTAGTTAGGTATGGTCCGGCCAGCCAGCTGACCCCAACTATCTGTCCGATCTGGTAGGCCGGGTCTACCTAGCTCTCTGGCCGGGCCTATCTATCTGACCGCCGGGCCGGGCCTATCTATCTGACCAACGGGCCAGGCCTATCTATCTGACCTATCTATCTGGCTGGCTGGCCGACCGCACAAGACCTACCTTCCTGTCTGGCTGGGAGGACCGACCTACCTATCTATCTGGCCGGCCAGGAGGCCCGGACCTACCTATCTGTCTGGCCGGCCAGGAGGACTGGACCCACCTACCTATCTGGCCGGCCGGGAGGACCAGACCTACCTATCTGGCTGGCAGGGAGGACCGGACCTACCTCAATATCTGGCTGGGAGGACCAGACCTACCTATCTGGCTGGCAGGGAGGACCGGAACTACCTCAATATCTGGCTGGGAGGACCGACCTACCTATCTGGCCGGACCAGACCTACCTAGCTCTCTAGCCGGACCTATGAGACCGGCCAGCCGGGCCTATCTAACTAGCCGGCTGGCCGGACCTACCTATCTGGTCGGCTGGCAGGACCATACCTACCTACCTATCTGGCCGGCCGGCTGAACCAGACCTACCTAGCTCTTTGGCCCGCCGGCCAGACGGGAGCTACCTAACTATCTAGCCGGCAGGCTTTACCGGACATACCTATCTATCTGGCCAGACCGGACCTACCTATCTGCCCGGCCGGCCGAACCTACTTATCTGATTGGCCTGACCTATCTGGCCAGCTGGATGGTCATAGTTATCTGGCCGGCCGGCTGGACGGTCCAAGCTATCTGACCGGCAAGACCTACATATCTGACCTGCCTGCCAAACCTACCTATTTGTCTGACTGACTGGACCTACCTTTCTGGCCTGCCGGACATACCTATCTGGCTGGATGGCCTGCTGGACCTAGCTATCTCGTCGGCCGGACCCACCCTTCTGGCCGGCAGAACCTACCTATATCTATTTGGCTAGCCGGACGGCTGGACCTACATAACATGAGATAATTAGTACAATTCCCTTTCCTAATAAACAACTATGGAAAGGTACATCTCCCTTGTCTCACATACCCTTAATATATAAACAATCAATCCCTAATATATACAAGACAATCACAATATGATAAACAACAGGCACCAAAAGGCATTTCCTTCTCGTCCACATAATATAATCTTACGACTCACTTTTGAGACATGCTACTATTTTTTCTGTGAGAACTTGAAACTACCTATGGAGGTTATAAGATTCAAATTCTTCGGAAGACTATTCCAAAGAATGGCAGCTGAGTATAAAAAAGTGTATTTCCCCATACCACTTTTGAATCTAAAAGGAACAACGTCAGTTTCACTCCTTCTAGTGGAATAGTTACGGTTATCCTGTACCAAGTTAAAGTACTTACAGTACATAGGTACCTGGGGACAATCTTATGTACAAGACACAATTTAATCTGAGAGACTCTCTCCTCCACTTTGAGCCATCTAAGGCTTTCAAAGTGGGAATGGTCAAAATGCGTAAGTGCTGGAAGTTTCAGTATAATCCTGACTAAAATGTCTATCTTGGGGGCGCTTTTGTACCAGGAAGAGCACGCATAGTCAAAGCCATACCTGTTGCTGACAGGTGTATAAAATCGAGAACGCAGCGATGCAATCTCCATAGACAAACATTGGACGTAAAATGGCCGGAAGAGCTCAGTGACTTTCAACTTGGCACCGTCATAGGATGCCACCTAAGTCAGTTCATCAAATTTATGCCCTGTTATAGCTGCTCCGGTCAACTGTAAGTGCTGTTATTGTGAAGTGGAAACATGTAGGAGCAACAACGGCTCAGCCGCAAAGTGGTAGGCCACACAAGCTCACAGAATGGGGCCGCTGAGTGCTGAAGCGCGTAGTGCTTAAAAATTGTCTCACGACCAAGTTCCAAACTGCAACTTCAGCAAAATAACTGTTCGTCAGGAGCTTCATGAAAAGGGTTTCCATGGCCGAGCGACAGCTGGAGTGGTATAAAGCTTGCCGCCATTGGACTCTGGAGCAGTGGAAACGTGTTCTCTAGAGTGATGAATCACGCCTCACCATCTAGCAGTCTGAAGGACGAATCTGGGTTTGGCGGATGCCAGGAGAACACTACCTGCCCGTTTGCATAGTGCAAACGGTAAAGTTTGGTGGAGGAGGAATAATGGTCTTGGAATTCTTTTCATGTTCGAGCTAGGCCCCTTAGTTCCAGTGAAGAGAAATCTTAATGCTACAGTATACAATGACGTTCTAGACGATTCTGTGCTTCCAACTTTGTGGCAACAGTTTGGGGAAGGCCCTTACCTGTTTCAGCATGACAATTTCCCTGTGCACAAAGCGAGGTCCATACTGAAATGGTTGACTGACCTGCACTGAGCCCAGAACTCAACCCCATCGAACACCTTTGGGATGTTTTTGAAATATTTAGGACTAACTTATTTCTCGCTACCTATTCTGAAACTGACTGCAGCTCTTTTTTAAATTTTGCAGTAATTTCAGTCGCTGTAGTAGCTGACATGTATAGTGTTGAGTCATCCGCATACATAGACACACTGGCTTTACTCATTGTGTAACGTCCTGACCAGAGTTCTTATGTGTTTTGCTTGTTTAGTGTTGGTCAGGACGTGAGCTGGGTGGGAATTCTATGTTGTGTGTCTAGTTAGTCTGTTTCTGTGTCCAGCCTAATATGGTTCTCAATCAGAGACAGCTGTCAATCGTTGTCCCTGATTGAGAATCATATATAGGTGGCTTGTTTTGTGTTGGGGATTGTGGGTGGTTGTTTCCTGTCTTTGTGTTTTGTCTGCACCAGCTAGGACTGTGACGGTTCGTTTGTTTTGTCATTTTGTATAGTGTCTTGTTTTGTGTTTATTAAATAATGGAAAATTACCACGCTGCACATTGGTCCTCAGATCCTTCTCGCCTCTCCTCGTCTGAGGAGGAGGACGACTTAGACTGCCGTTACAGAACCACCCACCAAACTCGGACCAAGCAGCGTGAGTACGGGCAGCGACAGCAGCAGCAGCGGCCAACTACACAGGACTCCTGGACATGGGAGGAAATTTTGGAGGGTAAAGGACCCTGGGCTAAGGTTGGAGAGAATCGCCGCTCTCGGGAGGAGATGGAGGCAGCTAAAGCCCAGGAGCGGTGGTATGAGGAGGCAGCACGGAAGCGTGGCTGGAAGCCCGTGAAGAAACCCCAAAAATCTCTTGGGGGGGGGCTAAAGGGTAGTGTGGCGAAGGCAGGTAGGAGACCTGCGCCCACTTCCCATGCTTACCGTGGAGAGCGGGAGTACGGGCAGACACCGTGTTATGCGGAAGAGCGCACGGTGTCTCCTGTACGTGTGCATAGCCCGGTGCGGGTTATTCCACCTCCCCGCACTGGCCGGGCTAGATTGAACATTGAGCCGGCATGAAGCCGGCTCTACATATCTGGCCTCCAGTACGTCTCCTCGGGCCGGTGTACATGGCACCAACCTTACGCATGGTGTCCCCGGTTCGCCAACACAGCCCAGTGCGGGTTATTCCACCTCCCCGCACTGGACGGGCTACGGGGAGCATTCAACCAGGTAAGGTTGGGCAGGCTCGGTGCTCAAGGGAGCCAGTACGCCTGCACGGTCCGGTATATGCGGCGCCACCTTCCCGCCCCAGCCCAGTACCACCAGTGCCTACACCACGCACCAGGCTTCCAGTGCGTCTCCAGAGCCCTGTTCCTCCTCCACGCACTCTCCCTGTGGTGCGTGTCTCCAGCCCAGTGCCTCCAGTTCCGGCACCACGCATCAAGCCTCCTGTGCGTCTCCAGAGCCCTGTACGCACTGTTCCTTCTCCCCGCACTCGCCCTGAGGTGTGTGCCCTCAGTCCGGTACCACCAGTTCCGGCACCACGCACCAGGCCTATAGTGCGCTTTGAGAAACCAGTGTGCCCTGTTCCTGCTCCCCGCACTAGCCTTGAGGTGTGTGTCTCCAGTCCGGTACCACCAGTTCCGGCACCACGCACCAGGCCTACTGTGCGCCTCAGCAGGTCAGAGTCGGCCGTCTGCCCAACGCCGCCTGCACTGTTCGTCTGCCCAACGCCGCCTGCACTGTTCGTCTGTCCAACGCCGCCTGCACTGCTCGTCTGCTCAACGCCGTCTGCACTGCTCGTCTGCCCAGCGCCGTCTGAGCTGCCTGCCTGTCCAGCGCCATCTGAGCCACCCGTCTGCCCAGCGCCATCTGAGCCATCCGTCTGCCCAGCGCCATCTGAGCCATCTGTCTGCCCAGCGCCATCTGAGCCATCCGTCTGCCCAGCGCCATCTGAGCCATCCGTCTGCCCAGCGCCATCTGAGCCATCCGTCTGCCCAGCGCCATCTGAGCCATCCGTCTGCCCAGCGCCATCTGAGCCATCCGTCTGTCCCGAGCCATTAGAGCCGCCCGTCTGTCCCGAGCCGTCAGAGCCGTTCGTCAGTCAGGAGCCGCTAGAGCCGTCCGTCAGTCAGGAGCCGCCAGAGCCGCCAGCCAGTCAGGAGCCGCCAGCCAGTCAGGAGCCGCCAGAGCCGCCAGCCAGTCAGGAGCCGCCAGAGCCGCCAGCCAGTCAGGAGCCGCCAGAGCCGCCAGCCAGTCAGGAGCCGCCAGAGCCGCCAGCCAGTCAGGAGCCGCCAGAGCCGCCAGCCAGTCAGGAGCCGCCAGAGCCGCCAGCCAGTCAGGAGCCGCCAGAGCCGCCAGCCAGTCAGGAGCTGCCAGAGCCGCCAGCCAGTCATGAGCTGCCCTCCAGTCATGAGCTGCCTTCCAGTCATGAGCTGCCTTCCAGTCATGAGCTGCCCTACAGTCATGAGCTGCCCTACAGTCATGAGCTGCCCTACAGTCATGAGCTGCCTTCCAGTCATGAGCTGCCCTCCAGTCATGAGCTGCCCTCCAGTCATGAGCTGCCCGCCAGTCATGAGCTGCCCGCCAGTCATGAGCTGCCCGCCAGTCATGAGCTGCCCGCCAGTCATGAGCTGCCCTCCAGTCATGAGCTGCCCTCCAGTCATGAGCTGCCTTCCAGTCATGAGCTGCCTTCCAGTCATGAGCTACCCTACAGTCATGAGCTGCCCTACAGTCATGAGCTGCCCTACAGTCATGAGCTGCCCTACAGTCATGAGCTGCCACTCAGTCCGGAGCTGCCACTCAGTCCGGAGCTGCCACTCAGTCCGGAGCTGCCACCCAGTCCGGAGCTGCCACCCAGTCCGGAGCTGCCTCTCTGTCCTGAGCTGCCTCTCTGTCCTGAGCTACCTCTCTGTCCTGAGCTACCTCTCTGTCCTGAGCTACCTCTCTGTCCTGAGCTACCTCTCTGTCCTGAGCTACCTCCTAAATCATGTGGGGGCCTTGGGGAGGATTCTTAGGCCAAGGTCGTGGGCGAGGGTCGCCACTCAAAGGACGCTTAGGAGGGGGACAAAGACAGTGGTGGAGTGGTGTCCTCGTCCTGCGCCGGAGCCGCCACCGCGGACAGATGCCCACCTAGACCCTCCTCTTGAGTTTTAGGGGTGCGTTCGGACCTCAGGAGGGGGGTACTGTAACGTCCTGACCAGAGTTCTTATGTGTTTTGCTTGTTTAGTGTTGGTCAGGACGTGAGCTGGGTGGGAATTCTATGTTGTGTGTCTAGTTAGTCTGTTTCTGTGTCCAGCCTAATATGGTTCTCAATCAGAGACAGCTGTCAATCGTTGTCCCTGATTGAGAATCATATATAGGTGGCTTGTTTTGTGTTGGGGATTGTGGGTGGTTGTTTCCTGTCTTTGTGTTTTGTCTGCACCAGCTAGGACTGTGACGGTTAGTTTGTTTTGTCATTTTGTATAGTGTCTTGTTTTGTGTTTATTAAATAATGGAAAATTACCACGCTGCACATTGGTCCTCAGATCCTTCTCGCCTCTCCTCGTCTGAGGAGGAGGACGACTTAGACTGCCGTTACACATTGTGTCTCTGAGTTGTCGTAATGCTGCAGCAAATGTACATTATCCCAGAGGCGTTGAAATTCACAATGTAAGTAACCTAATATTTGTCCCTCTAACTCTAACTGCCCCTGTCGATCCTATAGCTATTGTATAGAGTAATCATGTGCCGATGAACCAGAGTTACGCTGTTATCACTGAGGCGGTGTGCTCTAGTAGGAAGTCTACTGTATGCGGCTCACCCTGCACTGTCAGCTAAAACATAAATAATATTGTCATGTCTACTTCTGATAAACTTCTCAGTAAAGCAATAAAAACAATCCCAGAAAAGTGCTAAAAATAGAACACATTTACATATTTTGCTTAAGAAACAAGGTTCATGAAATCAATAACTTGCTAGTAACAGATAGATAATACATATGATGATACAGTTGTAGCAATAACATCTACAGAAAAGACAGAAATGCCTATATTCAGAGCCACATTCCTGTAACGCTTAGAGCGGATCTCATGTTAAATAATGTTGAAGTAATATGGCTACAGGTTAATCTGCCTCACCTAAAGCCCATTCTTATGGGAAGCTGCTATAGACCACCAAGTGCTAACAGTCAGTATCTGAATACTATTTGTGAAATGCTTGATAGTGTATGTGATATCAACAGAGAGGTATATTTTATAGGTGACCTTAATATCGGCTGGCTTTCAATCAATCTGCCCACTCAAGAAAAAGCTTCAAACTGTAACCAGGGCCTGAAACCTGGTTCAGGTTATTAGTCAACCTACCAGGGCATGTACAAACAGCACAGGAATGAAATCATCAACATGTATTGATCACATCTTCACTAATGCAGCAGAAATCTGCTTTAAAGCAGTATCCAAATCCATCGGATGTAGTGATCACAATATACACTAGTAGCCATATCTAGGAAAACCAAAGTTCCAATGGCTGGGCCTAATATAGTGTATAAGAGGTCATACAATAAGTTGTGTAGTGATTCCTATGTTGATGATGTAAAGAATATTTGCTGGTCTGTGGTGTGTAATGAGGAGCAACCAGGCGCTGCACTTGACACATTTATGAAATTGCTTATTCCAGTTACTAATAACCATGCACCCATTAAGAAAATGACTATAAAAACTTAAATCCCCGTGAATTGATGAGAAATGTAAAAAATGTATGATGGAGAGGGATGAGGCCAAAGGAATGTCAAATAAGTCTGGCTGCACAACCGATTGGCAAATGAACTGCAATTGAGAAATCATGTGACTAAACTGAATAAAAAGAAGAAGAAACTATACTATGAAACAAAGATAAATTATATAAAGAATGAAAGTAAAAATTTTGGAGCACCTTAAATGACATTTTGGACAAAAAGGCAAACTCAGCTCCATCATTCATTGATTCAGATGGCTCATTTTTATCACAAAACCCACTGATATTGCCAACTACTTTAATGATTTTTTTATCTGCAAGATTAGAAAATTTAGGCATGACATGCCAGCAACAAATGCTGAAATTACACATCCAAGTATAACTGACCAAATTATGAAAGACAAGCACTGTAATTTTTAATTCCGAAAAGTCAGTGTGGAAGACATAAAAAAACATATTGTTGTCTATCAACAATGATAAGCCACCTGGGTCTGACAACTTGGATGGAAAATGATTGAGGATAATACATTCGTTTGGGTACTGGAACTATGGTGGACATCTTGAAGCAAGTGGGAACAGCAGACTGGGATAGGGAGAGATTGAATATGCCCGTCACCACTCCAGCCAGCTGGTCTGCACATGCTCTGAGGACGCGGCTTGGGATACCATCTGGCCCAGCAGCCCTGCGAGGGTTAACACACTTAAATGTCTTACTCACGTCGGCCACGGAGGACAAGAGGTCACAGTCTTCGTGGGTGGCCCGTGTCGGCAGCACTGTGTTTTGCTCGAAGCAGGCGAAGACGGTGTTAAGCAGGACCCAGATAGTGGGTGCACAGGAGCAGACGTTTAAATTTATGAATTTGATGTGCAGATACAGTATGTAGAAGACTAACAGAGGAACTGTCAGTATACTCAGTTGAGAAGATGGTGATAGTAGTTGCCCTCCAATGGGTGGAGGACATTCAACCTGTCAGAATGATAGTATGCTCAGATTCCCTGTCTGTATTGACTAGTTTATCATCTGGCAAATCTAATAGGAGTAACCTACTATTGGAAACATTAATATTATTATGGAGAATTGAGAGATTGGGTGTAGTACTGAGATTCTGCTGGGTCCAAGACCATTCTGGTGTGGAAGGCAATGAAATTGTAGACCAAATAGCCAAAAGAGCTTTTAAAATGAGATCAATTTGATATTAATGTTCCACTGGGTAGAGGTGAGGTCAAATGTAAGATCAGAGCCATTTTGATAGATGTGTGGCAGAAGAGATGGGACTCTTAGCCCAAGGGCTGGCATTTATATGCTCTCCAAAGAAAGGTCGGTGAACCAAGATTCAATTAGAAGTAAGTCGGGCTCTTTTTTTCAGAAGTTGTCACGCCTGCTCTCGCACCCCCTCTCTGGCACTTGAGGGTGTTACATTCCCCAGTTTCTGTGTTGTAGTTTGTATTTGAGTGTGTGTGTTTCAGGAGATGGCTTCCTGAATTCTCCCCAAGCAGCTGATTGGTTAGCCCCATTGATGATTGGAGCTGACCCTGCCCCCTCGTCAAGTTACAGCTGTATCCGATTAGACTCCTTCTGAAGCTTTTTCAAAGCCAGTGTTCTGTTCAGGAGAAAAGAATGGAGAGAGAGGGAGATCATAACTGAGAGATGATTGCTGAGAGAGGAGGCTGATGGCTGTGAGGGTGATATACTGTGTTGGTTGTTCTCAGAGGGAGATTATTAGTGTGTCCTGTATTGGTTGCGTGAGAGAGCTGATTGGTTATGTCTTTTGTGTGTCAATAGGATGCAGTGTTTTGATTATTCAAATTGTTTGGATAATTCTGTTTCATTTGTTCCCAGGGGGGAAGGGGAAGGCACCTAGGGAGTGCTTAGGCAAGAGGCCCGTGGGCATACATATACCTGTAGTATATTCACTGTCTAGGCACACTAGGAAAGACCTGGGCAGACCATCCCCTGTATTTTAGTTAGCGCACCAGGTGGTGCTAAGTTAGGTAAGTAGTGGGTAGGCAGGTAAGGTAGGAGAGGGGGCTTTGATATTTACTTTTTTTGCTTTGGTTCCATCCAGCCCCTTTTCCCCATATTATTACCGTGTGAAGGAATAAATTCCTAGTAAGCGGTAAATTCTCTGCCTTTTGTCATCCTTACTCGCACCTACAGTCCCATACCTCTTTCACTTCACGGGGAGTTGAGTTGTAGCAGGGTGTGGCGTTCCCTCTTCTTAGAGGCGTGCTTAACAGAGGGCGCCAGGCTGCCCATCATTACGCACACCTGTCACCATTACACGCATCAGTGCTTATTGGACTCACCTGGACTCCTTTACTTTGTTGATTGCCCCTTCTATATGTCTGTTCCTCAGTTTGTTCCCCATGTCAGCATTATTGTCGTTGTTTTCCCCAATTTGAAGCGTCAGGGAGTTTTTTGTTTTGTTGGTTACGTCGGGTCTGGGTGCCGCTCCCAAAAGAACCGGGGGTGCCTCAGCTGGCTTGTTGGGCTTCCACACCTTAGCTGGCTCGAGGTTTCCTTTCCTCGGTTGCTTTGGCAGGCTCCATGTCCGACTGCCATGTCTCGGGCCAGCCTGTCAGGCTCGCCCAGGTGGGACGCCGGGTGGGGTACTGTCATGCCTGCTCCCGCTCTCGAGGGGCGCCAGGCTGTCCATCATTACGCACACCTGTCACCATCATTACGTGCATCCGCGCTCATTGGACTCACCTAGACTCCTTCACTTCGTTGATTTCCCCTTCTATATCTGTCTGTTCTTCAGTTTGTTCACTGTCAGCATTATTGTCGTTATGTTTTCCCCTGTTCAGATGCTGTCCTTGTTTTTTTTCTTGTTAGTTATTTATTACATGTTCACTACCTGTACTTGCTTCTCATTTCCCAGCGTCTGTCCTTACACAAGTACTGAGTTAAGTAGGAGGATTTAGAAATGTGGAGCTAATGTTGTAGACCGTGATTGACCACAAACTTCAAAAACAGTAGGTGACGGCAAGCACCTTTGACATTTGGTTGCGGACCACCATTATATCATAGAGGAAGAAGAAGCGTTTAGCTTGTCTGGGAGCAAGGTATCGGCGCCCACGACCTGGTTGACTTTCCCTTTATAACCCAGGATTGTCTGGAGTCCCTGCCACATACGTTTTTATGTCTAAGGCATTGAATTGCAACACGACTTTGACGACTTTGTCCCTGTACTGTCATTTTGCCGGTTTCATTGCCTGGAGGGCATAGCTGGACTGTTTGTACTCGTCTATGTTCCCAGAATATACTAATCAAGTTAAATGTCCTACCTGTGATTTAAATGTTTTCCACACACATAGAGCTGTAGCTACAGCATGTGTAGCCTACTTGGACACTGGCTCCCCACAATTTCCATCTCTCCCATGCCAAATAGCCTGAAGCCACAGGGCTCTTCTTGCAGGCTCTATTTCCCTACGTGGGAGCATTTGAAACTGTAGATCAGGATTTATTACCTGGTTACATGTATATTGAACATATATCTGTATATCAATGACAAAGTTGCCTCTTTTACACTGGAGGTCAATGAGAAATAATGTTTGTTTTCCCCAATTGGTCGAGGTCATTCCTTATTATGTGAATATCTACTCAGAGTATATAGTATTTGTTTACATTTACAATGTTTACAAACATTGGATAAAAATAAGCTTATATTTTGGGTTCTCATGGGGTGTGACAGTTGAACTAAGCTCATGAGGCATTTATAAGTTATATTCTTCAAGAATCAATTGGTGCATTCGGAAAGTATTCTGACCCCTTGACTTTTTCCACATTTTGTTACGTTAGTCTTATTCTAAAATGGATCAACAAAAAAATCCTCATCAATGTACACACAATAGGGAAAGGGACAGGAAAAGGGGGATACCTAGTCAGTTGTACAACTGAATGCCTTCAACTGAAATGTGTCTGTGAATCAGAGGTATGGGGGGCTGCCTTAATCCACATCCACGTCTTTGGCGCCGGGGGAACAGTGATTAACTGCCTTGCTCAGGGGCAGAACGACAGATTATTACCTTGTCAGCTCGGGGATTCGATCCAGCAAACTTTCGGCTACTGGCCCATTGCTCTAGAAAACCCCATAATGACAAAGCAAAAACAGGTTTTTGTAAATGTTTGTAAATGTATAAATATTAAAAAACATAAATACCTTATTTACATAAGTATTTTGACCAAATCATGGTTTTAGTCACCTCCAAAATAGGACGTTTTGAGTGAAGTGACAATGTAAAATGTGCTATTTTTATTTTTATATGCACCCTTTCTGTTTTTTACAATCCATGATCTTGTCTGTCTAACTGATGATTTATGGTGCTTCAAGACAACTAAGAACTCTGGGGGAAAAAACGAGGTCAAATCATGACATCAGTGATTCTCAGGTTGGAAAGTGGAGCTCTAGAGAGTGGCCTGAGTTTCCGACTTGGAATTCTGAGTTGGATGAACTTTGAAAATATGATCATATATTTAAAAAACATATGTAAACGTGACATACATATTAAAATATATGATCATATATTATCATATATTTTAAGAACATATATAATAATCACTTTGAATCTGATTTTGCCCGACCTCAATTCAACCTATCAGAAAACCGGGCTTGCCTATCTTGGTAAGGGGCCGGCCGTTGCCCACTGATCAGCCAAAGGCTCATTAGAGATTGGGGCAATGGGTAAGGTTATGGACGTCACCAGGATGCTGAATAATATACATGATAATAAGAACGGTGCGTCCCATCAGTGGGTGTGTCCCCTTTGGTTATACGCCCACCGTTTCCACTCAAGAAGAGGCGGGTGATGATGATGTCATGTGGGATGCGGTAGCGCCATTTTGAACTGTCTGTGGATGGTGGGTGTCGGAAGGGTGGGAAGACTTGTCGGGGAGGGTGTGTGAGTGAACAAGCCAGAACGTCTCGGTCTCACGATTCAGTTTCTTCATTTGAGAAACCGCTTGCACGAGTCATAACCTGACAAACAAGCCCGGGAATCCCTCTAGCCATGGCAGGTAAATTGAAATAGTAACATGTTAACTAAAGAGCTGCTAGTAAATCTACCGGCGGTAATAGCGTTAGCTAGCGACCTTAACCAGCTAGTTTGCTAGTTATATACAATGCTGTATTTAGACGTATATGTACGTCTAGCTAACTCATTGCTAAAGCTAACTAACTCATGTGTCACTGGGCCTCACCAATCATCTTCGCTGGGGACGACCAACTTTACAGGCTAACGTTAGCTAGATGTGGCTAAGTTATAGTTAGCCCCACGTTCCTCTCAATCACATACTATTCATCGCTGTTATTTCATGGAAACTGTAACGTTAGCTACCTAACTATGCCAAATGCCATACTTTCCTTTTAGTGAGTTAGCCAGCCAGCCAGCCAGCCAGCCAAGTAGTATTTCTGGTAGTACTACTGGTAGCTAAATTATCCCTAATGTGGCACTGTCGCGCTAGCATGACCGGCGAGTTGAGCGGGAGTCTTGATGTGAAAGATGGTGGGGTGGGTGGATGGTGACTGGCTTCTTCCGAACGGCACTTTGCACCTGTAACACAACGATGTCCACCTTTAATGCCACACCACCACCATCATCGATTTAGCCATGAGTCACGGTTCTATTGCTGGATGTGGGCTTTGCTTTAATATTTATGTGTGCTTGAACATGAAGATTACCGTGCCATTTCCCTCAGGCTGGGATTGCATTGCTAGGTGGGCCAATAATGACTTGGCTGAAATCAATGCTAACCATCTATGACTCAGTTTATGCATGAGATTCAGTGTCTGCCGAAAGTATACAGCGCTCTAAATATAGAATTGTCTTCTTCCAGCTTCTATTGCAGTGGTTGTCTGATTTATTTTATTTAACTAAGCAAGTCAGTTAAGAACAAATTCATATTTACAATGAAGTCCAAACCCTAACGACGCTGGGCCAATTGTGCGCTGCCTTAAGGGGCTCCCAATCATGCCTGGTTGTGGTACAGCCAGGAATTGAACCAGGGTCTGTAGTAACGCCTCTAGCTCTGAGATGCAGTGCCTTAGACCGCTGCGCCTCTCGGGAGCCCTAATGATGGGATAAGGTATTACTTGTTGACAGAGGACTCCATGGTGCTTGTATCACTTTTTTGCAGAGGCAGATGACAACCTAGTTTAGCACTCTTACAATTGTGATCACTTGTAGTCAGCCAAGTTACATGCTAGATGTATGAGGTTTCCCATTGTCTTTTATTGATGGGACATTTAGGCTTCACTCTACATTGACAACATTCTAGTCATACCTGCTCCTCCTGCAGTTAAAACACACCCAACACATCCCAGACATGTTTTAATCAACAAATCTAACCAGTTCCATTGTGCAATAACATAAATCATTACTTGTGGAAATGTACAACTCAACCTGTTTCATTGTGCAATTACTGTTTATTATTATGGAGAACCTGTCGGGATACTATACCTGTAATAACCCAGCCAGAGAGCTGGGCTAGAACTAGTTGACCTGTTTCAGTGGTTATTTATACATCTCTGTGGGAAATGTCTATTCCTTATCCATTATATAATACTGTAGTAGTATTTCCCCAGTCTTGACCTAGTGTATGATGTTTGACGTTAACAGCTGTTGAGGGTGGCAGGTAGCCTAGTGGTTACAGTGTTGGGCCAGTAACCGAAAGGACGCAAGTTCAGATATCCGAAACGACAAAGTGAAAAAGCTGTCAATGTGCTCTTGAGCAAGGCACTTAACCCTAATTGCTCCGGTGTTGCTGTTGATAATGGCAGACTCAGGCCTTGACCCCACTCTCTGAGGGTGTCTCAGGGGAAGTTGAGATATGCAAAAAACACATTTCCAGTAGGGCAAATAAGCACCCACCTAATTATTTATTATCTTAAGCTGTGCCAGAGGGGTCTCTCTTAACAAGTGTATTATCAAGAGACTGTGGAAGTACAGTCATAGGTCTCCAAGGACTCCTGAGGTCGTTGGTGTTCATTTTGACTGTTGTCAGTCCATGTAGTATCAGATGTTATCAAAGACAAATGAGCTTAATGCACAAGATGGGACCAAGACAGGTCATTTTGTGTCTGTACACAGAATTTTTCGTGGCAATAGTCAGGTCACTGTCAGATTTGTAACATAACCAGTCATGCAATATCTCGATCAGTAACTGTCATTCTGCCATTCAGGAGCTGGAGGTGGGAGCAATGACGTGCAGTGGTGCTTCTCACAGGTGAAGGGGGCCATTGATGACGACGTTGCCGAAGGTAAGGGCTCTTCACAGGTCATAGTGGCAGTAGTTGTTGCAGAATCATCATGGCTTCCTAGTATTTATTCATATTTCACAAATTATGTTGTGCTGGATAAATGGTACTCAATGCAACACGCTTGTCCAGTTATCTTTCATTCCCTGGCGGTCACCCAGGACTTCTCATCTCCCTTAATTTTACACTGCTACCCTCGCAGACAGTCCAGTGCTATGTGTAAGAGTGGCTGCATAGTCAATTTCTGACACACAATGGCTTGCTTGCTGCTTTCTTTTGTCCTGTGGCCTCATGCTGACACAGTCTGTCTGAACATCCAGTATGGTGCACTGTACGCTAGGGCTGGAAATTGCCAGGGACCTTACAATGCGATATTATCACGATACTTAGGTGCCGATAGGATATGTATTGCTATTCTGTATGTCTGCTGCAGAGGGACAAGAGAGCCTTGAGAAAATGGGTTTTGATAAGTCATGGAAATAAGTGCTGAAAACAAATTGGCTCCCTATTTAAAAAGAAGATGGAGAACAAGCTATGAAGGGGAAAACGCTGGCGTTTGTGTAGGCACAGCCAAGTAGTGAAAAAATAACATTACGACATTATCAAAATGATACGATATATTGTCAAATAATAACCGAGGCACACACACAGAAGTACCAGTCAAAGGTTTCGACACGTCTACACATTCCAGGGTTTCTTTATTTTTACTATTTTCTACATTGTAGAATGATAATGAAGACATCAAAACTATGAAATAGCACACATGGAATCATATAGTAACCAAAAAAGTGTTAAACACATCAAAATATTTTTATTTGAGATTCTTCAAAGTAGCCACCCTTTGCCTTGATGACAGCTTTGCACACTCTTGGCATTCTCTCAACCAGCTTCATAAAGTAGTCACCTGGAATGCATTTCAGTTAACAGGTGTGCCTTGTTCATTTGTGGATCTTCTTTCCTTAATAAGTTTGAGCCATTCAGTTGTGTTGTGACAAGGTAGGGGTGGTATTCAGAAGAGCCCGATTTGGTAAAAGACCGAGTCCATATTATGGCAAGAACAGCTCAAATAAGCAAAGAGAAACGACAGTCCATTACTTTAAGACATGAAGGTCAGTCAATGCGGAACATTTGAAGAACTTTGAAAGTTTCTCCAAGTGCAGTTGCAAAAACCATCAAGAGCTATGATGAAACTGGCTCTCATGATGACCGCCACAGGAAACGAAGACCCAGCGGTACCTCTGCTGCAGAGGATAAGTTCATGAGAGTAACTGGCCTCAGAAATTGCAGCCCAAATAAATGCTTCACGGCGTTCCAGACACATCTCAACATCAACTGTTCAGAGGAGACTGAATCAGGCCTTCATTGTCGACTTGCTGCAAAGAAACCACTATTTAAGGACACCAATAAGAAGAGATTTGCTTGGGCCAAGAAACACGAGCAATGGACATTAGACCAGTGGAAATCTGTCCTTTGGTCTGGAGTCCAAATTTGAGATTTTTGGTTCCAACCGCTGTGTCTTTGTGAGATGCAGAGTAGGTGAATGGATGCTCTCCGCGTGTGTGGTTCCCAATGTGACGCATGGAGGCGGTGGTGTGGGGGTGCTTTTCTGGTGACACTGTCTTTTGATTTATTTAGATTTCAAGGCACATTTAACCAGCATGGCTACCACAGTGTTCTGCAGCGATATGCCATCCCATCTGTTTTGCGCTATCATTTGTTTTTCAACAGGACAATGACCCAAAACATACCTCCAGGCAGTGTAAGGGCTATTTGACCAAGAAAGAGAGTGATGGTGTGCTGCATCAGTTGACCTGGCCTCGACAATCACCTGACTGCAACCCAATTGGGATGAGTTGGACCGCAGTGAAGGAAAGGCATCCAATAAGTGCTCAGCATATGTGGGAACTCCTTCAAGACTGTTGGAAAAGCATCATGAAGCTGGTTGAGAGAATGCCAGGAGTGTGCAAAGGGTGGCTACTTAGAAGAATGTCAAATATAAAATATAGTTTGATTTGTTGAACACTTTTTTTATTTTTTTATTTTTCTGTTACTATGTGATTCCATGTTATTTCAAGGTGTTGATGTCTTCACTGTTATTCTACAATGTAGAAAATACTAAAAATAAAGAGGCACTGGGCATATGGATGGCAGGAATCAACAACTAGATTAGCCACAGGGTGACATTTTCACTGGTCAGGGGGCCGGAACATGATTTACAAATCATTAGCACCAGTGACTAGATCAATAAAAATATAAAGTGGTCAGATTAAGCAGATGCTAAGCTACAGGACTGTTTTGCTAGCACATACTGGAATATGTTCCGGGATTCTTCCTATGGCATTGAGGAATACACCACATCAGTCATTGGCTTCATCAATAAGTGCATCGATGACGTTGTCCCCACAGTGACCGTACGTACATACCCCAACCAGAAGCCATGGATTTACAGGCAGCATCCGCACTGAGGTAAACACTAGAGCTGCCGCTTTCAAGGAGCGGGACTCTAACCCGGAAGCTTATAAGAAATCCGGCTATGCCTTCCGACGAACCATCAAACAGGCAAACTGTCAATACAGGACTAAGTTCGAATCATACTACACCGGCTCCGACGCTCGTCTGATGTGGCAGGGCTTGCAAACAATTACAGTCTACAAGGGGAAGCACAGCTGAGAGCTGCCCAGTGACACGAGCCTGCCAGAAGAGCTAAATTTGCTTCTATGCTCGCTTTGAGGCAAATAACACAAACATGCATCAGAGCACCAGCTGTTCCGGATGACTGTTATCGTGCTCTCTGCAGCCGATGTGAGTAAGACCTTTAAACAGTTACATTCCAAGGCCGCAGGGCCAGACGGATTACCAGGACGTGTACTGCGAGCATGCGCTGACCAACTGGCAAGTGTCTTCACTGATATTTTTCAACCTCTCCCTGACCGAGTCCGTAATACCAACATGTTTTAAGCAGACCATCGCATTCCCTGTGCCCAAGAACACTAAGGTAACCTGCCTAAATGACTACAGACCTGTAGCATTTACATCTGTGGCCATGAAGTGCTTTGAAAATCTGGTCATGACTCACATCAACACCATCATCCCAGAAATCCTAGACCCACTTCAATTTGCATACCACCCCAGCAGATCCACAGATGATGCAATCGCTATTGTACTCCACACTGCCCTTTCCCACCTGGACAAAAGGAACACCTATGTGAGAATGCTTTTCATTGACTACAGCTCAGCGTTCAACAACAAAATGCCCTCAAAGCTCATCAATAAGCTTACGACCCTGGGACTAAACACCACCTTCAGTAACTGGATCCTGGACTTCCTGACGGGCTGCCCCCAGGTGGTAAGGCTAGGTAACACTACCGCCACGCTGATCCTCAACACAGGGGCCCCTTAGGGGTGCATGCTCAGTCCCCTCCTGTACTACCTGTTCACTCATGACTGCACGACTCCAACACCATTACATTTGCCGACAACACAACAGATGTAGGCCTAAGCACAGACAACGACGAGACAGCCTATAGGGAGGAGGTCAGACCTGGCCGTGTGGTGCCAGGACGACAACCTCTTCCTCAACATGATCAAGACAAAGGAGATGATTGTCGAGAAAGAGGATTGAGCACGCCCCCATTCTCATCGACGGGGCTGCAGTGGAGCAGGTTGAGGGCTTCAAGTTACGTCCACATCACCAACAAACTAACATGGTCCATGCACACCAAGACAGTTGTGAAGATGGCACGACAAAACTTCTTCCCCCTCAGGAGACTGACAATGTTTGGCATGGGTCCTCAGATCTTCAAAAGGTTATACAACTGCACAATTGAGAGCATCCTGACTGGTTGCATCACTGCCTGGTATGGCACTACAGAGCCATGTGGAAGAAAATTTGCAAAACAAACATGGAAGAGTGACAGAGCACGGAGACACAGCTCGTACCTAAAGAGGGGCAACTTCGGTCTCATGGACGTGGTTTGGGTATGAAAAGTCTGACACGGACCAGAAAACCGTCCACTGCAAAATATGTCGCAGGCCGGTCCCGACAACAGGCTCAAACACCACTAACCTCTTTTACCACCTACGCGAGAATCATGTCAAACAGTACGGAGAGAGTCTACAGATGAGACCCAAAAATGTATAGACGACTGCTCAAAACAAACCCCCTAATCAGACGTTGCAAGTTCCTTTTGCCCGCAGCACACCATATGGCAAAGAATCACGAAGATGGAAGGAGATGACAGCTGCCGTTACAACTTACATCTGCAAAGACATGGCCACAATTTACATGGTCGAGAAACAGGGGTTTCATGAGTTGGTGCTAACACTCAACCCAAGGTACCAAATGCAAATTGATATGTGGCACACAATGCCAAAATAACATGCAAAACAGACGAGCCCTGGTTTAAAAAATATTTAATTATTTTGTTTAACTATAGTTGAAGTGTTTGTTTTCTATTTACCTTTTTAGATTTTATAAATTTTGTTACGTGCTTAATTGAAAAATGTGCAAAGGTTCTAAATAATGTACTTATTTGATTATTTTATTTGTTGAGTAATTCGAAGTAATAAGAAATAGGCCTTTACATGTGGTCATTTTATATAAAGTATTTATTCATTGAATTTACAGAAAATGTGCTATGTATCGTTATCGGGATATGAAATGACCTATATCGGGATATGAGATTTTGGCCATATCGCCAAGCCCTACTACAGAGGGTGGTGCGAACGGACCGAAACATCACTGGGGCCAAGCTTCCTGCCATCCAAGACCTCTATACCAGGCGGTGTCAGAAGGTCATAAAAATTGCCAGAGGCTCCAGCCACCCTAGTCAGACTGTTCTCTCTGCTGCCGCACGGCAAGCGGTACCGGAGCGCCAAGTCTAGGTCCAAGAGGCTTTTAAACACCTTCTACCCCCAAGCCATAAGACTCCTGAACATCTAGTCAAATGGTTACCCAGACTATTTGCATTGCCTCACCCCCTCTTTACACCACTGTTACACTCTGTTGTCATCTATGCATAGTCACTTTAATATCTCTACCTACATGTACATACTACCTCAACTAACCGGTGCCCCCGCACATCAACTCTATCGGTACCCCCTGTATATAGTCTCGCTATTGTTATTTTACTGCTGCTCTTTAATTACTTTTGACATTTTATCTGTATTTTTCTGAAACTGCATTGTGGGTGGGGGCATGTAAGTAAGCATGTATTCTGCGCATGTGATTAACATTTGATTTGATCACATCTCTATTAGGCGTGGGAATAGTTTGAACGGATTTCCAATTAAAATCACTTGGAGCTGATTTGCTGGTGTTTTTAGTCAATCCAACACCAACCAAAAAATCGGAGCTACCAAATAAACTCACTGGTGGCGATATTATCCATTTTCACCATTGTGGTTCTATATGTATTGTGATTCGATATTCCAAACATTGCTCAGAGGAACTAGAGTGTCTAATTAGAAAACAACAAGTTTTGATCAGTCATGGAAATAAGTGCTGAAAACATGTGGGGGTTCAGGGCATTGACAACGCGGTGTGTCCATGGCCTCCTTAAACACGATACACACACGCCCCCGGGTGTTTAGCCCACACTATGGCCTCCTGCTGCAACATTGAGCAGAAAGACAATGCTGAGAAAATGGGCAACAATGGGTTAAAGTGTCAGCTTTTGTCTACAAAGCCTCCATACTGCTGTTGGGGGAATGTGCTGCAGCCTGTAGGAACTTGGTTACTGATCATTGTCTGCTTTGGATGCCATCACAACCTCAGTGGAATACTATGGCCTACATCCACCCAGATACTCATCCAGCCCTAAGACTCCAGCTCCCGGATAGCCGATAGACCTCTAAACAAATTCAGTGCTAGTTACGTTAAATGCTAACTGCTGTCTCATGGATACAACCATCTGAAACTTCTCTCTGAATATATGTTGTGTTGGGTAGAATTTGTATTTTATTTAACTAGGCAAGTCAGTTAACAAATCCTTATTTACAATGACGGCCTAGGAACAGTGGGTTAACTGCCTTGTTCAGGGGCAGAACGACAGATTTTTACCTTGTCAGCTTGGGGATTCGATCTAGCAACCTTTCAGTTACTGGCCCAACGCTCTAACCACTAGGCTACCATATTTAGATTTTCTCATGACTTATAGAAGTCAAATCTAAATTAATTGCATCTGTTTTGTGTTCAGCCGACATCATATCTACCGTGGAGTTCAACCACTCAGGGGAGCTGCTAGCCACAGGAGACAAGGGTGGCAGGGTCGTCATCTTTCAGCAGGAAATAGAGGTAAGACTGGAAGTCCGGAAGTTTGGAGTTTTTGAAATCAACATTTTTATTTGCTTTTGAATGGAAAGGAGTTGATGTGGAAAACAAATTAAGCTAACATTTTTGACCCTCCCCTCTGCCTCCTGCATTCCTTACTCCTTTTTCTTTCTCTTCGTCTATTCCCTCTCTCCAACAGAAGAGTCAGCCACAGTGCCGTAGTGAGTACAATGTTTACAGTACTTTCCAGAGCCATGAGCCCGAGTTTGACTACTTGAAGAGTTTAGAGATCGAGGAGAAAATCAACAAAATCCGCTGGCTGCCCCAGAAGAACGCAGCTCAGTTCCTGTTGTCCACAAACGGTCAGTCGGTTTTCACTGAACTTTCACACGTGCATGCCATCACATCACTGAGCTTTGTTTATCTGTTAAATGTATTTATCCAGTCCTGTGTTCTGATTGGCAGACAAAACCATAAAGTTGTGGAAGATCAGTGAACGAGACAAGCGACCAGAGGGCTACAACCTGAAAGAGGAGGATGGACGCTACATAGACCCCAACACTGTCACTGCACTTCGAGTACGTGCTTAGCTGATTACATGCCAGGGGCTAAAGTTGGGGCCGTGTTCTGCGCAATCATGTGACAGTGCGATTTTTATTCTGTATTTTAAGCTCTCTAGAAACTATTGCACACACCAACAAAAAAATCTGAGGATGGTGCTGGACCAGCTGACACAGATAAAAGGGGAACAGTTTGATAAAATCCAGGCATGTCAAGTAATTGCTATTAAAAAAAAAAAAAAAAAAGGCCTCCCGGGTGGCGCAGTGGTCTAGGGCACTGCATCGCAGCGCTAGCTGTGCCACCAGAGTCTCTGGGTTCGCGCCCAGGCTCTGTCGCAGCCGGCTGCGACCGGGGGGTCCGTGGGGCGACGCACAATTGGCCTAGCGTCGTCCGGGTTAGGGAGGGTTTGGCCGGTAGGGATATCCTTGTCTCATCGCGCTCCGGCGACTCCTGTGGCGGGCCGGGCGCAGTGCGCGCTAACCAAGGGGGGCGGGTGCACGGTGTTTCCTCCGACACATTGGTGCGGCTGGCTTCCGGGTTGGAGGCGCGCTGTGTTAAGAAGCAGTGCGGCTTGGTTGGGTTGTGCTTCGGAGGACGCATGACTTTCGACCTTCGTCTCTTCCGAGCCCGTACGGGAGTTGTAGCGATGAGACAAGATAGTAATTACTAGCGATTGGATACCACGAAAATTGGGGAGAAAGGGGGGTAAAATAAAAAATAAAAAAAAACAGGGCCCTGGTTATAGTACAGAGAAACACTAGTCACTGTGGGTGTAGCCTATACCCTTAGCGCCTCACCCGCTGACTACCCTCTGTACCCTTGCAGGTGCCTGTGTTTAGACCCATGGACCTCATGGTGGAGGCGAGCCCTCGCAGGGTGTTTGCCAACGCGCACACCTACCACATCAACTCCATCTCCATAAACAGTGACCATGAGACGTATCTATCCGCAGACGACCTGCGCATCAATCTCTGGCACCAGGAGATCACCGACCGCAGCTTCAGTATCCTCGACCAGCTGTTAATTATAGGATGGTTGAGGGAAGGGACAGAGGGGTGTGTGTGTACGTTTACCCCCGATGTGTCCCAAATCTCTTCTCAGTAGGTGTGCTAGTCCCCCTTGACTCTAGCCCCTCCCAGACATTGTGGATATAAAGCCAGCCAACATGGAGGAGCTGACAGAGGTGATTACAGCAGCTGAGTTCCATCCACACCAGTGCAACACCTTTGTCTACAGCAGCAGCAAGGGCACCATCCGCCTCTGTGACATGAGGGCATCAGCACTATGTGACACGCACTCCAAATGTGAGTACCTATGATCAACAGGCACCTAGTGGCCACTGCAACCTCTGTATAAGGGGTTTTCACGTTTGACCATTATAAAATGGCTTGACGGAATTCACATCGCTGCATAGTTAGAGATGTGGGAATATCTTGTTTTCACATTAGATGTGGGGGGGGGGGGCTAGCTAGCACAGCAACATGCACCTTACTATCTCTAATAGCAGTTAACTTGAACTAACTTGACCTCTCCAGTGTTCGAGGAGCCGGAGGACCCCAGCAACCGCTCCTTCTTCTCTGAGATAATCTCTTCCATCTCAGACGTCAAGTTCAGCCACAACGGGCGCTACATGATGATCCGTGACTACCTGTCTGTCAAGATTTGGGACCTCAACATGGAGAACAGGCCCGTGGAGACGTACCAGGTGAGACTGGCAGAGGGAGTGTGGGGACTTGAAGTTTGAGAAAGTCAACAGGCTGTTTTAGTGCACGTTTTTATCAGGGACTGACCACACCTCATTTCCTGCATGTAGCTTCAGATAATGTCCACTAGGGGGACTCTAAGTCTGTTCTTGCCAGACTGCTGTGCTATCACACCCTGAAATGATAAGTTTTACTTTGAACTTATGTTGTAGGCCATTTCAATCATCTTAACCCTCCTATTCAGAATATTTTACCCAAAATGACTCATGAATACCGAGGTGACCGCTGAGGTTAGTGTATGTTACACCATGTTGATTAGCTCTGGCCTGTCTTTTTCCCTCATGGCAGGTTCACGAGTACCTCAGGAGTAAGCTGTGCTCGCTCTATGAAAATGACTGCATCTTCGACAAGTTTGAGTGCTGCTGGAACGGAAATGACAGGTTAACATTCATTGCCATGTTCTCAAATTGTATTCATAAAAATAACAAGCCCAAGGTTCTTCATTTCCTTGTTTTAATCCTCTCTCATTTTCCTTTCCAGTGTGGTGATGACGGGCTCATACAACAATTTCTTCCGGATGTTTGACCGGGGCCAGAGGCGTGACGTGACCCTGGAGGCGTCCCGGGAGGGCAGTAAGCCACAGCAGGTCCTGAAGCCCCGCAAGGTGTGTGCCGACGGGAAGCGGAAGAAGGATGAGATCAGTGTAGACAGCCTGGACTTCAACAAGAAAATCCTCCACACTGCCTGGCACCCTCAGGACAACATCATCGCCGTGGCAACCACCAACAACCTCTACATATTCCAGGACAAAGTGAACTAGATGTTTTCTGTGAAGGCAGACTCCACTACCTTCAGCCTTTAATTTTAGTCAAGAACAAAATGTGTGACAACATCGCCGTCAACAACAACTAACCTGTCATTGGACAAAACAGACTTTGCAATGTTTCCAGGTGTGGAAAACTGAAACTATATTCTTGCCCACCATCAGCCTCTGTGGCACAGTGATGCGTCACTCACCATGATATTGTTTTGGTGGTGATGTGCCAATCTGTGCGTCGCCTGCCCAGTATCGCCCAGCCCCAGGGCAACATGGGAAACTCGTTTAATTTATATGTATGTCTGACATGCACAATTTCTTTGAAGGGGAGTCGAGGGCTAGTAAAAAAAAAAAAAACACGCCGAGAACCATCCCTGCTCCTTCAGCACCTCTCATTGTCTGGTGCCATAGTCATGTTTTTTTATTAGTCAACTGCCAAACTGTTCTGTTTTAATTCAATTACAAGAACTGGTGTTCTGTTTCTATTGTTTCTCATACCACATACTTCTCCAAGAGCCTCCATCTCTTACTTACACACACAGAAATATTCAGACACATTTATCAAAGAGCCTAGCTGTTGGTGTACTGCTGCACCTCAGGAACAGTCTAAAACATCTACTCAGAGCATGTTGTATGTAGTATGACTGGTCCTACACTACATGACCAAAAGTATGTGGACACCTGCTTGTCAAACTTCTCATTCCAAAATCATGGGCATTATTATGGAGTTGGTGCTATAACGGCCTCTGCTGTTCTGGGAAGGCTTTCCACTAGATGTTGGAACATTCAGCCATGAGCATTAGTGAGGTCGGGCACTGATGTTGGCTGTTTACGCCTAGCTCGCAGTCGGCGTTCCAATTTATCCCAAAGATGTTTGATGGTGTTGAGATCAGGGCTCTGCCGGCCCGTCAAGTTTTTCCTCACCGATCTCGACAAACCGCAACTGAATGGACCTCGCTTTGTGCACAGGGGCATAGTCGTTCTCCAAACTGTTGCCACAAGTTGGACGCACAGAATCGTCTTGAGTGTCATTGTATGCCGTAGCGTTAAGTTTTCCCTTCACTGGAACTAAGGGGCCCGAACCATGAAAACAGCCCCGTCCATTATTCCTCCACCACCCAACTTTACAGTTGGCATTATGCATTAGGGCAGGTAACATTCTCCTGGCATCTGCCAAACCCAGGGTCGTCCATCGGACTGCCAGCAGGTAAAGCGTGATTCATACTCCAGAGAACACGTTTCCACTGCTACAGCGTCCAATGGTGGCAAGCTTTACACCACTCCAGCATTGCACATGGTGTTCTTAGGCTTGTGTGCAGCTGCTCAGCCATGGAAACCCATTTCATGAAGCTCCCGACGAACAGTTCTTGTGCTGACGTTGCTTTCAGACACAGTTTGGAACTCGTGAGTGTTGCAACTGTGGACATACGATATTTACATGCTTCAGCACTCGGCAGTCACGTTCTGTGAGCTTGTGTGACCTGCCACTTCGGCTGAACCGTTGTTGCTCCTAGACGTTTCCACTTCACAATAACAGCACTTACAGTTGACTGGGGCATCTCTAGCAAGGCAGAAATTTGACGAACTGACTTGTTGAAAAGGTGGCATCATATGATGGTGCCACGTTAAATCACTGAGCTCTTCGGTAAGGCCAATGTTTGTCTATGGAGATTTGCTCGCTGTGTGCTCGATTTTTATATACCCGTCAGCAACGGCTGTGGCTGAAATAGGTGAATTTGCTTATTTGAAGGGATGTCCACATACTTTTGTGTGTGTCTGCACACACTACTAGATCTATAACCAGTCTGTGGCCCAGTGAGGACTCCTTACATCTGCTTGGGAGAGACTTTACTGAGTCTTGCAACCAAGGAGTTCTTGCTGTGTCTCTTTAAAAATAAATAAAAAATCTTGGTTTTCTGTTGTCAAAGAGACACACATTCTGAGATTTGTCATATTTATAAATGGAACAAATGTAATATCCGTTTTATTCGTTTTCTTTAAGGTAAAGTGAAATCTCTTGATGCGTTTTATATTGTCGGGAGTATCCCCTTTTTCATACCTCGCTTAGTGATCTTTCTATTGCAGAAAAGCAATACTTCATTATAGGAAAACCTCAGTCATTCCAAGTGCTATACAGTGTCATACTTGATCTGTGTCATAGTACTCCCAATATTATACAGCAAATTACATAGTGAAACGCTAAAGATGTGTGTAGCATTTCATGAAGAACTGCCATGAAAGTGGCAATGTTAAAAAAAAAAAAAAAATGAATCGGAGTGAAGTGGAACTCACTCATCAATACCATGCTCTATGATTTTGCTCGTCAATTTATGTCTACACACATTGCAATTTGACAGTTGAAATCATGATGCCTCCAATCATGTTTGACAATAATTACAAATATAATACAGCTGTTGTAAATCTATAGTGACAATGACAGGAATAAAGTACTTTTTTTTTAAATATTTTTTTTTTTACTAATGTGTCATGCCCTGGTCTTTACATTTTAATAGATATCAATAGTAATGGCGTCTTTTTGTAGTAACTAACTCTGCCAGGGCTCGTCTGTGTTTTGGATAAACGCTGAAAATGAGGTCTATGGTAAACACAGGCTTTGGAGATCATGTTTTGTTCTATGAGGATCTTCAACTGTTTATGTAATCAAAACAAGCACATAAAGGCTTTCCTAATTCATAAAGATCACGTTAACATATCTTCTAGAACATAACATATAAGATCGCCTAAACCTGAGTTAAACACTGAAATAAGGTCTAAAAGGTTATCCCAAAACCCTATTCTTTCCCTATTAATTCCCCACCTCCCCCATAGGAATGGCCGAACGAGCAGAGGTAACTTATTTCCGTTTTTTAGGACTATAAACTGAGAAACTCGATGCCACTTCAGATTGGACCATATTCATGCCCTCGTTTAGTCCAATGTTGACATCACTCTGATAACACCCACTTTGAAGTAGGAGTGCTGGCTATTTATGCACCAGGTACATAAAGTTATAAAAAAAAAAAAAGGAGTATCCTTTGATCTACTAACAACTGGGTATTGAGGGATGGCATTGGCATCTTGGGGTACGTGCCGATGTGCGCGTTCTCAAATGAAGATTTTCTTTCACGTCTTGTAAATATACAGATGATGCCTTTACAGAGTTGTGAAAGTAGTGAACTACAATTTTATAATTTATTCCTATTATTTTCTCACGATGTGGTGTCAGAGGTATAATACGAACGTGGATGGTCAATTTCCAGCACGTTACGTAATGTTAGTCTGCCTATGCTTTTTGCCTGCCTTTGTTACTAAAGAACTGGCTCATCTGACGTCATCACAGAGCTCCAGGAAGATTGCAGTGCTCATAACCACTGGTTCCAGATCAGCTAACAGAACACCTATTTTAACTGTGTTGGTGGTAGCTATTCTGCAACAAAGTAAAGGCGACTCAGGTCAGTTTTGGTACGCGGATGCGCGCACGTCCGAATGTTTGGAGGGAGTGTGCGTGTTCGATTGACTGTCATATGCAAGCCACCCTGCTCACAGGCACGATGTCTGAAGCTGCTGCTGCTGTAGCGGAGAATAACGGAGACGCTGGAATAAATGGTATGATTCGTCGAAATGCTTAGCTATATTTTACTGTTATTGTTTATTAGAAAACTTGTCAGGTAATTTGAATCATTGTCTTTTGATACTTTACTATTTGACTTTGAGTGTATAAACAATATCTAGTGAGTTTTGGGTTGGTTTTCTACGTAGTCATGGAGAAGGGTTGTGGAAGGACCTACATTGTGCTATTCCTGTTTTCTGTATTGACAGTATCATGGACCAATGTGATTTTAAGAGGCGGTATAAACCGTAAGATTGATCAACAGTAAAACCAATCGTTGATGCACGCGGTGCTGAATAGGCGGGATAAAGTGGATGTCAACAAGACGAGATGGAATATGTCTGAGAGCTCAAAAATGGAGTTAGGTTAACGTTAGATGTTCCTAAATTAACATTTTAGTGCACATACCCGAGTTTTGAGGAAAGTATTACGAAAACCTAACGAAACATACTTGGAATATATTAAGTGTTTTTATTAAATGCATAGTCAGCTAATTGTGTAACAGTGTAATAGATATGTCTTCTTGCCGTGGATGTAAACATAGCAAACTGACCTAGTTAATCTGACTATGGGTTTAAATATAGACCAGCAAAGAGTAGCCGATAAAACTACACGTGCACCTCTAAGCACACCTGCTGCACTCAGTCTGGTCAATTTGTATGTAGCAGCCTGATACTTCTGGGTAGCCTGCTACTGTGAAAATAATAATACAATATGATCAGTCTAATGAACTGTTATACCAGGTATATGGTCATTTGCTTGATTATAGGTGTATTCACTATCAACCCCTAACATCAATTTAAACACAATTTAGTGCTGAACAATTTAGTGATATTTTTGGGGGTAGTTCGGTTATTAAAACATAATCATGGTTTTCGATTTTGATTTTTTTATACATTCTATGTATTATGAAATAATGGAAATTCCAAAGAACAAAATAATGAACATTCAATTACCAGAACATTACAACTATTCCATTGCCTCTGTCAGGTCCACATTAGGTAGACATCGATAGAAAAATATGAAATTACAATGAAACAAAATAGTCTCTTATTTCTATTTGGAAAGTTAGATTAGCTGTATCGCGCAAGTTAAATGTGCCGCTACTCCTGTTTTTCGGGTTGCATCTTCCCAGGTCCTGGTAGGGTAAGCAAAACTCTGTGAGTTGTGTGTACTGTCAGTCTGTCACCCAACAGCCTGTGACCTATGGGTCAGAGTGCAAAATTCGCCCAGCTCTCCTCTACCTATCCCTTTTATCGGAGGATATTGGGATTCCTTGTCTTGTGCTGATTTAGCCCACCAGCTAGTGTGTGTGTGTTGGCCACCGTAGCCTGGCGCTAACCTTTTCAAGATATCCGCCACTGCTTTGCTCGTTATCAATGCCCACCGGGCACTAGTCATCCTTCAACTATTTAAAACTCAACCGGGTCACTTCCCTAGATAACCGCGTCTAAGAAGGTTGTTAGCCTAGCCAGCTATAAAACATGCGATTCAGATTGCATCCCTTTCCCCTAGCTTGTTTACTAGATGCCACTGTGTGTTGTCAGCTTGGTTTACCATAAATAAGCCTACGTTTAAACATAATTTTTCTGCTCCAGCCCTGTGGTCATAGTTAGGCTCACCTGAAATTATTTGCGGGTGCTGTACAACTCCTGCCAGATTATTGTAGCTCTCTACCTTTACTGTGTATTGTGGTAGCTGTTTTAATACATTCTCCAGTTACTATTGTTAGTTAATTTGATTAATCTGTATATTGCATAAGAAATATGTTATATTTATGTCCTTTTTAACCGTCACGTTCTGAGCTGAGAGAACACCGCATCACCATGATGCTGAGCATTCATGGCTGTTCCTCTTGTGGAGCTGAACTACAAGTAGAAGATGGTCATGACCTGTGCCCTGCTGCCTAGGCGTTGGCCACCTACATGAGGCCCTTTCAGACCTCTGCATTAACTGTGCCATCCTGCCTGTGAGGGAAGCGCGGCTAGGCAGAGTTGAGGCATCTACACCGTTCAGTGTGCCACCTTCACCGGCTTTTCTTACAGACCTTCAGAGATGCTGGGCCAACCCGTGGGCTCTGGGCCAACCCGTGGGCTCTGGGCCAACCCGTGGGCTCTCGCCCACCACACCAAAGCTAGTAGGATGCTATCTGCCATGCGCGACGCAAAACATTGGCTGGACCATATGCCTAAAGTGGATGAATGCATAGCAGAGCTGATGCTCTACCCCAGATGAAGCCCTGAAGGATGATGCCCGCTGCCCCAGACCTCCGTGCAAGGCCACAGATGAGCTACTGTCATGGTTCTACGACACAGCTGCCCACATTGGGAACTCTCTCTGTGTTCATGCTAGTACAGAACAGGATGCTCCAGCTAGACCATGCAGACCTGAATCTCTGCAACCAGACCTGAATCTCTGCTTTTGAGTTCATGACCAGAGAGCTAGGCAGACTGATGTTCACCCTAGTTGTGACTCGTCACCAGGTCTGGCTTGCCCAAGCCCCAATGTCCAATAACTCCAGACGGACTATGAGAAAGCTCCCAGTGGTCCCGGGACTGCTCTTTGACCCTGCGGCAGAGTGGGCCATCAAACATAGAAAACAGTTGAGTCAGGCTACACTGCTGTGGAACCCAGAAACCAGGCATCACAGAGTCATGGCAGAGGGAGGCCTGACGCGTGTGAACCTCGCCGCTCTTCCCGACACACGCCTTTGGCCCTACCACCAGCCTAACACGTGCTTGCCAGCCCCAGACGGCAATGCAGCCAACCCCCAACACCACAAATAGGCGTGGGGAAACGGCTGTGGCGTTTCCCCACTGGCGGGGGTCGGCTGTCTGCCGATTTACCCAGCAGCACTTGACCTACTGGGCATCCTACTCCTCAGACCCATGGGTGGTGATGACCCTCTCACAAGGGTACAGGCTGCAGTTCCGACAACCGACCCCCACCATTCTCAGAGGTCAGAATGTCTTCAGTCACAGACCTCCTGAAAGCTTGCATCCTCAACCAGGAGATGACATCTCTCCTGGAGAAGGGCATGATCAGAAAAGTAAAAGTATCAGAACAGGAAGATGGCTTTTTCTCAACCTATTTCCTGGTTCTGGATTTAAAACTGGTCAATGTTTTCCTAAAAGTTCTTTCACATGTTGCGGACGGTTTATGCTTTCCAGACCGTAACCGCAGGGGAATGGTTCACGTCCCTCGATTTTAAAGGATACTTATGTTCACATTCCTGTGTTAAAGGAACACAGGCGTTTTTTGTGGTTTGCCTTCCAAGGCCAGGCATACCAGTTTGTGGTATTATCCTTCGGCCTTTCCCTGGCTCCTTGCATCTTCACAAGATGTGTGAGCGCAGCCCTCACCTGCAGGGGATCTGCACTCCCTCTCGAGAGAGTGCGGCCGATGGCACAACGCTGACACTGACACACGTCACCACACTGGGTCTTAACGTGAACAACGAACAGAGCAACTTCACACCAAGCTAAAAGGTCACCTTTTATTGGCTTGGCTTTGAACACCTGCACTATGAGGGCATGTATAACACCTCAGCGCGTGGACAGCAACTTTTGTACCTGTTTCCTCCAGCATCTTCACAAGGTCCTTTGCTGTTGTTCTGGGATTGAGTTGCACTTTTCACATCAAAGTACATTAATCTCTAGGAGACAGAAAGCGTCTCCTTCCTGAGTGGTATGATGGCTGCGTGGTCCCATGGTGTTTATACTTGCGTACTATTGTTAGTACAGATAAACATGGTACCTTCAGGCGTTTGGAAATTGCTCCCAAGGATGAACCAGACTTGTGGTGGTCTACATTTTTTTTTTTCTGAGGTCTTGGCTGATTTATTTTGATTTTCCCATGATGTCAAGAAAGAGGCACTGAGTTTGAAGGTAGATCTTGAAATACATCCACAGGTACACCTCCAATTGACTCTAATGATGTCAATTAGCCTATCAGAAGCTTCTAAAGCCATGACATCATTTTCTGGAATTTTCCAAGCTGTTTAGAGGCACGGCCAATTTAGTGTATGTAAACTTCTGACCCACTGAAATTGTGATACAGTGAAATAATGTGTCGAAACAATTGTTGGAAAAATGACTTGTGTCATGCACAAAGTAGATGTCCTAACTGACTTGCCAAAACTATAGTTTATTAACAAGAAATTTGTGGAGTGGTTGAAAAAACTAGTTTTAATGACTACAACCTAAGTGTATGTAAACTTCCGACATCAACTGTACATTCGTAACTTCCGTTCTAATTCATACCTTTCAGACCGTCAGTACGGTTGAAAGTATGGATGACTCATACCAACAAGGTCGTGAGGAATAGCACAACTAACCTGAATGCGCCAGTGCCATTGGAAGAATGGTAGACCCCATGGTATGGCTGGATACGATGTTGACCTTGTAAAATCTTGAGAACGTGCGTGGTGACGACCAGGTAGCAGCTGCACATATCTCATTCAAGGGGATGTCTCTCAGCGAGGCCCAGAGGACCGAGTGACTTATCAAAACTTCTGGGACAGGGAGCCCTACACCCTTGTAGGCCTGAGCAATGACATCCACAACCCAGTGTGAAAGCCTCTGCTTTGACAAGGCAAGGCCTTGTGCGTGGGTTGCAAGGGGAGCAAAAGGCATGTTTATCAGTGTCACACATACAATGCCTCTAGAGGAAGTACACAGTCAGCACTGTGTTGACCTCCCTTTATGGGGGCTGCTGGGTATGGGCAGATGTGCTAGAGCATTGCCAAGCCCTGAACTGAGTGAGTTGGCATGCTGTGCTATTTCTGGACACAGTGACATGTGGAAAGTGCAGAATGTTTTTCAGGACACAGTAGGGCCTTTCATTCGGAAGTTTGAGCGTACATGTTGAGTCAGTTACATTCCAGCTGCAGTGCGAGCCAGGGAGGGAACAAGGTTTGTTATTGTTAGACAGAGCTTACTCACTCTGCCTATAAATAACTAGATACTCATTTTTGCTGTGTAATTCTCAGAATTGAGGAAAGCTTTATGTCTACTGCAATGCCATTGTCTTGGATAGGATATCTCAGTCCCATCCACACAATGGGTATATTCAGTTTACCTTACTCTTCTCTGGTGATTATGTGAGTCTTTGGAGCCATTGGTTAGGCTATACATACTGGTTCTTATTACCATAAGATATTTGTTTCCATACAACAGCTGATAACAGCTCCACGAAAGCAGAGCGAGCAGCAGCCAGAATGTTCGGCTCACCGCTGGCGTCATGACAACCTTGTTTAGGCCATGGAGCACTGACAATGGACTGTCGACAGTGGCTTTGCTCAGGCTGCTGTGTAATCCTCGGGATGAGTCTGGGGTGCTGAGTTGGACTTGGGGGAGGGGTAGGGGCTGCTGTCATTCAATGTCTGGCCAGTGAAACTGACTGAGAGACTAAGTCAGCTAGGCTGACTGTCACATGACCAGTGTGTTTACTCTCTCTGCTATGAGATCATGTGCTCTGCTTGTGAACCCTAGCGTCCTAACTTCTGGGAGTATGTGAGACATTTTAAGATGGGGAAACCAGAGCGAGAAAGAGACTGGATGTCTCTCCAGTGTCTGTGACTCCCTATAATTTGTATCCTAGTTGTGATTGGCAGTCTCCCCTGCCTGGGCTCATGTAGTAACATGGATCAGCCAGGCTAGGCCATGGCTTGTATATCACAGCAGGTGCTGTAAACTGACAGCACAAAGAGGTATTCACTATCCTGTCATCATGCAGTAATCGAGACTAACAGAACCACTGGCTTAGGTAGGGGTAAAGGTCCAATGCATTATCTTAATATGAAATCATTTCTGGGTAACAATTAAGTACCTTACTGTGATTTATTATAATTTTTTTAAATGGTCAAAAAGAAACAAAAACCTTCATAGCAAGGACCAATTTCTCAAGCAAGAACTTTGCTAGGACTGTCTGGAAGTAGTCTGAATGAGGGGTTTAATGGGAGGGATATGTAACCTGAACTAGCTGTTTTTCGGGCAGAAAGGTTTGAAACTCTGTTATTGGTCTATTAACTTACTTGTGGCCATGTAACGTATGTGGACAGCCCTTCAAATTAGTGGATTCGGCTATTTCAGCCACCCGTTGCTGACAGGTGTATAGAATTGAGCACACAGCGATGCAATCTCCATAGACAAACATTGGCATTAGAATAGCCCGTACAGAAGGGCTCAGTGACTTTCAACGTGACGCCGTCATAGAATGCCACCTTTCCAACAAGTCAGTTCATCAAATTTCTGCCCTGCTAGAGCTGCCCCCGGTCAACTGTAAGTGCTGTTATTGTGAAGTGGAAACGTCTGCCGCGAAGTGGTAGGCCACACAAGCTCACAGAACGGGACCACCGAATGCCGAAGCGCGTAAAAATCGTCTGTCCTCTGGAACTGTTGTGTTGCAACAAACTGCCTCTGGAAGCAACGTCAGCACAAGAACTGTTCGTCGGGAGCTTCATGAATGAGTGTCCATGGCCGAGCAGCCGCAAACAAGTCTAAGATCACTATACGCAATGCCAAGCGTCGGCTAGAGTGGTGTAAAGCTAGCCGCTATTGGACTCTGGAGCAGTCTGGAGTGATTAATCACGCTTCACCATCTGGGTTTGGCGGATGCCAGGAGAACGCTTCCTGCCCCAATGCATAGTGCCAACAGTAAAGTTTGGTGGAGGAGAAATAATGATCTGGGGCTGATTTTTATGGTTCTGGCTAGGCCCCTTGGTTCCGGTGAAGGGAAATCTTAACGCTACAGCATACAATGACATTCTAGACGATTATGTGCTTCTAACTTTGTGGTAACAGTTTGGTGAAGGCCCATTCCTGTTTCAGCATGACATTTCCACCGTGCACAAAGCGAGGTCCATACAGAAATGGTTTGTCGAAATCGGTGTGGAAGAACTTGACTGGCCTGCACAAAGTCTGACCTCAACCCCATCGAACACCTTTGGGATGAATTGGAACACCGACTGCGAGCCAGGCCTAATCGCCCAACATCAGTGCCTGACCTCACTAATGCGCTTGTGGCTGAATGGAAGCAAGTCCCCGCAGCAATATTCCAACATCTAGTGGAAAGCCTTCCCAGAAGAGTGGAGGCTGTTATTGCAGAAAAGGGCAAACCAACTCCATATTAATGCCCATGATTTTGTAATGAGATGTTCGACAAGTAAGTGTCCACATACTTTTAGTGTATATCGCCAGGTGATGTCACCAGGCAGGCCAAAACTCCATTCCACCTAAACAGACACATTTCAGGTGGTCTTTTCAAACAGCTCTTACACTTAAAGGGCATTATCATTTTCATGGTGATAATTCACAATAACTCTAACCTGGAAATATACATACAATTTTTGTAAAACAGGTTAATCAAGTTTTTGACTACGCTGGGCCTTTTTAAACTTTGTGGTTGTGTGTCTCTGCCAGTCTCTCTGACTGTGTGTTTCTTTATCCCCCTCGTCATATCGTTCTAGGTATAATGTCTTTTGAAGGATGTTTTTTAATCATTAGGCTATTAGTTCAACATAGAGGCACAATTTGCCATGGTCTGCAAAACATTTTGACAGAAAACATACAATATATACAAAAACATGGAAAGTAATCATGTACATGTAATAAGTTGTGAAGTTTGATATATTCGCTAAGTATCCCAACTGACAAATGTGACCAATGTCATGTACTGTATGTACGTGTCCTGCAGGGTCCTGGGTGGAGTTGGAGATGAACAGAGCTGCGGCCGCAGCTGCGGCGGGGTTGTCCCAGTCTACCTCCACCGTTGGCCAGGCTCTGGGTCTGCTCCCCTTGCCTCAGGTGGTGGAGGAGGAGGTGGTGGAGGCCATTGTGGGGGGCCTAGAGCATGTGCCCTCCTCATCTTCCATCCATAACGGAGACATGGAAAAGATTCTACTGGACGCTCAGCATGAGTCTAGCCGCAGCAACTCTTCCTGTGACAGGTAGGGGGTGCTACAATGAGGAAGAACACAGTTCAGCTTGGCCTTGAAAAAAACTAGGTACATATAATAATAAAAATCTAGAACCATTCTTAAAAATCACCTGTAACTCTTTTCAATTCACTGTTGAGGTCACATACTAGCCCAAAATCAATGTAGATTTAATCTCTGGATTGATATAGTACTGTATGCTGTTATGGCGCTGTAAATATAATCCGTTTGCAATAGTAAACATCTTCATCACCTGTGTTTGCACAGGGTGAGGTCATTGGACTTAAATCCACTCACACCTCTGCTTTCCCTACCCTCTGAGCCATGAGGTTGCCTGCCATAAACACAGGCTTATCTGGTTGCCCGGTCAGCTGAGTTCGTCAGCTGTCAATGTGTCACCTGAGAATGTTTACCAGGAGTGTTTCTACAACAGCCTACTAATGGTAGAGTTCACAGACAGACTCATCCATCCACTTTGAGGTTGCAGGCTGACGGCAAAGTGAAAGCCTAATAGAGGCATGATTCATATGCACATTGAGCCATCAGAGGCGAGGTCTCTTGATTAATGCATTGGGAATTTGAACAAGCCCCAAATCTTTACATTTACATTTAAGTCATTTAGCAGACGCTCTTATCCAGAGCGACTTACAAATTGGAAAGTTCATACATATTCATCCTGGTCCCCCCGTGGGAATTGAACCCTGGTCCCCCCGTGGGAATTGAACCCACAACCCTGGCGTTGCAAGCGCCATGCTCTACCAACTGAGCCACACGGGACCACACCACGGGACCACACCACGGGACCACCACCAAATCTTCAACCTGGTTACTGCATACAAGTGTACATTCCTATGCACCAAGGGAGAGAAGACTTGGAGTGCAGTGATTGGCTGTGACTGTTTTTATTTTGTTGTTTGATCCTCCCCACAGTCCTCCCCGGCCTCCTAGTCCCCAGGAGGATGATCATGATGGACAGATCATCTTTGATGTGGACGTGAGCAGCAGAAGAGATGGCCAAGTAAGAGTTATTACTCGGTGTGCCTGAGCTACCTACGTCACATGTATATTTCCATGATAACATAACCTGCTGCTTCTCTCAGTCTCTTGTGAATGACAACCATAACCTTTGTTACAATGGCGATGGCGACAGGAAACACTAACCCGGTGGGTTTGAATCCATGGACACGGCAGTAGTCTCAGCTTTAGGTTCCATTACAGTTACACACACACACACACACACAAACTCTGTCAGTGGATGACATGGCAAAGCCACATTTTTATGTTGACGACTGACTCTGTGTCTGTAACCATGGCAGCCTCACACAGAGTTTATTGTATTGTATGGGGGTTCAGCCATATTATCTCTGCCTCCCCCTGTTGTCTGTACTGAGATCAGTGTCCTAATGCGCAGCATGTGTCCCTTGCAGTCAGAGGAGGATACCCTGGAGAAGGAGAGGGACATGGATATCCTGATGAAGGACTCAGACTGGGTAGCAGACTGGTCCAGTCGGCCCGAGAACATTCCTCCTAAGTGAGTGATGTACACAGTCCCATTGCCCCTAAAACATACAAGTCTTAGTGTATCTGGTCTTCTAGGTAAATCCTAGTGTGTTTGTGCATTTAGTAATACTACTTATGGCTAAATATTTCCACATGATAAGGAGAAGATGAATAATACTGTAATGAATCCACATTTCCTTGCCTGTAGGGAGTTCCATTTCCGCCACCCCCGGCGTTCAGATACACTCAGCATGAGAAAGACCGGGGCGATGAAGAAAGGAGGTGTCTTCTCTGCGGAGTTCCTCAAAGTGTTCATCCCCTCACTGCTACTATCACACATCCTGGTCCTGGGACTGGGGTAAGAGCAAACCTTGGACACATTTGCGATCAACCTCAGTTTGGCAATCATTTGTGTTATAAGTAGGATAATAGCACTTTTTTTATGGAAGTGAAAAAGCCAAGTGATGACATTATGGAAGGCTTGTTTCAACCCATCAATGGGTCTGCATTGAGAATAACATTTCCATTATTTAGCCATTAGCTGGCTAAGTAAACACTTCATTCTCAGATTAATGTAGACAATTCCTACATGGAATCTCCTGAACAGCTTTCAATGTCCTTCTGTTTATAGTTGTTTACATACAATTAGAAGAACCCCAATCAGATCCAATACATCATGTTGTTTTGTTTACTGGGAATCAGATATCCCTGGAACAAAACTGCATGTACAGAAAATTATTAGCCACTATATATATACAGTGGGGAGAACAAGTATTGGATACACTGCCGAGTATTGGATACACTGCTGAGAAAAACTAACAGGTCTGTGAGAGCCGGAATTCTTACTGGTTGGTAGGTGATCAAATACTTATGTCATGCAATAAAATGCAAATGAATTACTTAAAAATCATACAATGTGATTTTCTGGTTTTTTGTTTTAGATTCCGTCTCTCACAGTTGAAGTGTACCTATGATAAAAATTACAGACCTCTACATGCTTTGTAAGTAGGAAAACCTGCAAAATCGGCAGTGTATCAAATACTTGTTCTCCCCACTATATATATGTGTGTGTATATGCTCACTCGCGCACTTCCATGCATATTTCTGTATAAACCAGCAGAGGCTCTGTGGTGGCAGCATATAGTGGGCAGCTGCAATGCTCGAGCCCTGTGTATATGCCTGGGTCTAGATAGTAGAACAGCTGCTGCTGGGATGGATGGACACCTGCTGCACCACACCCTTAACACACACTTTGACAGCACACATGACACGGCAGGGACAATCCACAACTCCATCTATCACTTATCAGCCGACTAGTTAATGACTCTGGGTGTAACTGCTCTCTCTCCCCCTCAGGGTGTACATTGGGAAGAGGTTGAGCACGCCCCCTACGAGCTCTTTCTGAGCAAGAAGCTGAACGAGTGCCTGCGGGAAAAATTACGCTGTTGTATGAAGAATGCCCTCTCTCCTCAAACTATACCTCTCCTTTTCCCCCTCTTTCTCTCTCTGCTTTCTCCCACCTAAAGCATTTCCTCCTCCTGTAACCTACGCGGACCTGAAACGTGCTGTGTTCTCAGGACAGATGCGTTGCCTCCAGCCCCCTCCCCCTTCCTTCCTCATTTGTATTAGCTTTTCAAGGAAAAAGTGAGGTCATGTTCCCTTTTCCTCCTGTTTTGGGTGTAATTGTTTATAAAGGGTGTTTTGGGGGGGAAGGGGGCAAAGCATAAAACCAAACCAAACTCTTCTACACACTAGCTCCAGCACTCTGTCATGCCTGGTACAAGAAAGAGCTGTCTGCCCCACAGATTTACAAGATAGAAGTAGCCCAAGATTGTGCCATCTACAACGGTGGTTGGGTGAATCTCTCAAGCCCGTCACTTGACCCTGAAAGGGTCTAACTAATTTCAGAAAGAAAGAAGCTAACCTGAAAATGTGAGCATGCCTTTGAAAGTAATCATTTTGTCTATAACTATAAATACAATTTACTGTAGATGTTATGGTCTTTTAAAAAATATTCTTACCACCATAATAAAGCCGGAGTTTTGATTAAGGGTGTTACCATTGTGGCCATGTCAAATCCACAACCACCAGATGCTGTGCATTGGAGAGAGTGCTTGGCCTGCCAGATGAGATGTATCCAGTACATGTCATTGTCTTGTTTCTGTCTTGAGTTCTTTACGACATATCATGGGCCTAGTCATTTAGGCCTGGTTCAATGGGTAAACCTCTGATATGCCTGCGCAACTGTGACAGGTCATCTTACCACCTTACACACTTGTACAGCATACACGCAGACATTTAAGAATGAGTTTATGTAGGTTGTTAGTCCAGCTGGAGATTAACCCTGATGTTTCACCACACTGATAGTTGGAGTCCAGAGGCAGATTAGTTTTAGAGGCACAACCACATGGACAAATTCAAGCATGCTCTGAATGTCACTGCGACCTACAGTACGTCACAGTGCTTAAAGAGGGACCGCAGTGTTTCAAAGTTGAGATTTAAGATTAACTTAAAATGGGGCTGTTTGTACTAACACTCCACCGCTGGATATTGCTGACATCAACCTCTTTATTTCCCTCTACACAACTGCCAAAAGGAACTGAGGTCCACCTTGAACCTCAACTCTTCTCAGTAGCCACGTGCCTCACCTCTGTTCCCAAGACTCCATTGTGGTTCTGTTGGTCAGTGTATGTCTGTGATCTGACACCGGGGCTACTCTATGGTTTGTTTCAGTGAGTTTTATTGTCTGTATTGTGATGTTGGAGTCTGAATGCACAGAGCAGGAGGTATAGCTATGATAAGACTGAACTCATCAGAGATTTAATGAAGATTTTGTTAGAAATATACACTTTGCAGGGCCCATTTTGAAAAGGAAAGATTAAAAATGATTCCCCTCAGACTGCTATGATAACAATAGTTATTGTAATCATACACATCCTTTTGATTTAATTTTGTTTTTTCCCCTCATTGTAAAATGGAAAAAGGTTTTGTCATTAAAATTTCCTCAATCAAGCTGAATTGTTAAGAATTATTTTGTATTAGTTTCACTTAACTATGCAAAGGGAAGGGATCACCTCTTTCCCACCAAGGTGCATGAATTGAGGAAAAAAAGTGGATAGGAGATTCAGCAACTCTTGCAGGACAAGAGTTGCTGAATGCTTTAAGTGTATTAAGTAGAAACAACATGAAAGGCTTCTGGCCTTCAGGGTTTTTTACCTGAAGAAGGCCAAAAGATGTATTGCGTTGGTTCTACTTTTGACTGATTACCTAGAAACACACACGGACTAAAATGCATAATCTCACACTGTATCAGATCAGAGCCAGCAGGGAGAAGGGAGGGTGGTATGGCTACTAGCCAGTCCTCATACCTCAGCCTATAACATGCAGTCAGTTCTCATATTCCAGAGCCTTAAAACACAATGTTTAGCTGAGTGTGCCTGCACAGTCATTTGTCATGCAATGGAGCTTGTCCTGTCACTGAATGTCCCCAGGGAGGCCACAATCCTGGTTCGGCTGACTGGCACTTCAAATCAAACTTTATTTGTCACGTGCCGAATACAACAAGTGTAGACTTTACCGTGAAATGCTTACTTTCAAGCTCTTATCCAACAGTGCAGTTCAAGAATTAGAAAATACTTACCAAGTAGACTAAAATAAAAAGTTATAATAAAAAGTAACGCAATAACAATAACGAGGATATATTCAGGGGCACCGGTACCGAGTCGATGTGTGTGGGTACAGGCTAGTTGAGGTAGTCTGTACATGTAGGTGGGGGCGAAGTGACTATGCATAGGTAACAAACAAACAGCGAGTAGCAGCCGTGTACAAAAGGGAGGGGGGGGGTCAATGTAAATTGTCCGGTGGCGATTTTATGAATTGTTCAGCAGTCATGGCTTGGGGGTAGAAGCTGTTGAGGAGCCTTTTGGTCCTAGACTTAGCGCTCCGGTACCGCTTGCCGTGCGGTAGCAGAGAAAACAGTATAACTTGGGTGACTGGAGTCTCTGACAATTTTATGGGCTTTCCTCTGACACTGCCTATTATTCAGGCCCTGGATGGCAGGAAGCATGGCTCCAGTGATGGACTGGGCCGTTCGCACTACCCTCTGTAGCGTCTTACGGTCAGATGCCGAGCAGTTACCATACCAGGCAGTGATGCTCTCGATGGTGCAGCTGTAGAACCTTTTGAGGATCTGGGGACCCATGCCAAATATTTTCAGTGTCCTGAGGGGGAAAAGGTTTTGTTGTGCCCTCTTCACGACTGTCTTGGTATGTTTGGACCATGATAGTTTGTTGGTGATGTGGACACCAAGGAACTTGAAACTCTCGACCCGCTCCACTACAGCCCCATCGACGTTAATGGGGGCTTGTTTGGCCCACCTTTTCCTGTTGTCCTGCCACCACACTGCCAGTTCTCTGACCTTCTCCCTGTAGGCCATCTTATCGTTGTCGGTGATCAGGCCTACCGCTGTTGTATCGTCAGCAAACTTAATGATGGTGCTGGAGTCGTGTTTGGCCACGGAGTCGTGGGTGAACAGGCAATACAGGAGGGGACTAAGTACACACCCCTGAGGGTCCCCAGTGTTAAGGATCAGCGTGCCAGATGTGTTTTTGCCTACTCTTGCCACCTGGGGGCGGCCCGTCAGGAAGTCCAGGATCCAGTTGCAGAGGGATGTGTTTAGTCCCAGGGTCCTTAGACTATTGATGAGCTTTGAAGGCACTATGGTGTTGAACGCTGAGCTGTAGTCCATGAACAGCATTCTCAGGTAGGTGTTCCTTTTGTCTAGGTGGGAAAGGACAGTGTGGAGTGCAATTGAGATTGTGTCATCTTGATCTGTTGGGGCGGTATGCGAATTGGAGTGGATCTATGGTGTCCGGGAGGATGCTGTTGATGTGAGTCATGACCAGCCTTTCAAAGCACTTCATGGCTATGGACGTGAGTGCCACGGGGCAGTAATCATTTAGGCAGGTTACCTTTGCTTCCTTGGGCACAGGGACTCTGGTGGTCTGCTTGAAACATGTAGGTATTACAGACTCGGTCAGGGAGAGGTTGAAAATGTCAGTGAAGACACTTGACAGTTGGTCCGAGCATGCTTTGAGTACACGTCCTGGTAATCCGTCTGGCCCAGCGGCTTTGTGAATGTTGACCTGTTTAAGGTTTTGTTCATCGGCTACCGAGAGGGTTATCATACAGTCATCCTAAACAACTGTTACTTCTGCCTCTTCCTGGGGGGGTGTACTACAAAGCAGGACCAATGAGTTAGCTAGCTAACATGCTTAAATATTCGTAAATAACTTTAGATTTTTTAGAGAGAGAAGCATTCATGGTGTAATTGACTCAACAACCAATAACACATATGTTTAGCTTTCTGAATTTCTTAATGAACCAGAAAATCAATAGTTATTTCTGGTTGTTTATTAAAGTTAGCTGCATAACTCATTGAACCTACTTTGTAGTTTGCCCCTCTGGGCAATATCCCACTCATGTTGTTTCTCATATCGCTGTGTTAATGCTTGTAACATGATTGTGGATCTCTTTATAAGCTCCATGACTGTAAGGTGACTACCCTGAGACTTTCAAAACTCCGATACTTTCATGCCCCCCTTCTCTCTCTCACACACACATACTCACACACATCCTGTCTGTCACTAAAATGAGACTCATAGACTAGATGTAAAATATTTAATGTAACTCCGGGACACACAAATTAGTATGAAATGTAACGCTTGGTATGGTTACATAAGACAAAAGGAGGGTGGTTGGTCGGGGTGGATGAGTAGACGTATAACGCGAACGTCTAGTAGCAACTCAAGGTTGCGTGTTAAAATTTCATCACAGACAATTTTAGCTGAATTGCTACTTAGCATGTTAGCCAACCCTTTAACCTAACTCCAAACCCTAACCCCTAGCCTAGTTAACGTTAGCCACCAGTGGTGGGCCGTCAGGGCCAGCAAGGCCTTCTCTGCTGGCCTAAACATCATCAGAATATAATATTTTTTTAAATATAGTTTCCCACAAATATGTATTAAATTATTCCCCAGAGTAAGAGTTATACTCTTCATTTCATAGCTTTCCTCTTGGTTGCACTGCTTCCAGCCCCAGGTTGAGATTTGGAGGGCTGGTCTTTATGTTAGATCTTTTATCCAATCATATTCAGCCATCATGTGTTGCCAGGGGTCTAAAATCTGCCCTCAGGCCTTCAGAATCAACAGTGCGGGCGCTTGTAGCTTAAAGTGAATGGAAATGAAAATTTTGTGTCAACCAATCAGCTTTAGAGTTGGCTATTGTACGCCTGCTGGCTGGCTCCAGTGTTACACAGGAGCCAGCTAGCAGGCGTAGTGCGTGCACGTCTTTTGATTGGATTACCAATATTGAGAGGCAGGTCCTATGGGCAGGTCTATGCAGAACCTCAGAACTAGGAAACTGAATTTGATAAACGAATTATTTTGCGTACTACTAAGCTGTTTTTTCAACCCACAATGGCGGAAGGAGGAGAAGATATCGATTTGGTCGAGGATATAATTATAACGCCATTCTCAAGACGAACTTTTCAAGAAAAGTTAGACATTGTAAGGAGAGGTCGCCCGACGCCGACGCTACAAAGCCTGTCACAGGCGGGAAAGGGGTTCGTTCGGCACTTTCAAAGTTCCAACTACGAGCGCTATCAATGGCTCACAGGCTCCGAGAAGCACTGCAAACTGTACTGCTGGGAATGCCTATTATTTGCAAGTGATCAATTTGGTGTTTGGAGCCACACTGGCTTTGCAAACTTGAGTTGTCTAACCAAGGCAGCAACGAGACACCAAAGTACGGCTGGGCACTTTGGGCCTGGGGCCTGGGCCTTCAGTGAGGTCCTACACAGTCCCACCCGAATTAATCCACCTCTTATTACCATCATTATGATGCCATGGCTCTAGACACTATACATTCAGACAGAAACGCAGTATAACCAGGCGTTGCGTCACCTTGAAATTGACAAAAATTGACATTTTTGGGTAGACAGTGTTTACCCAAAAACATGACACAATCAAGGAGTCTTTTCAATATTTCCCTATTTTTCTTCACCTTTTCATTGTGCAGCTCCGTTGCCCTGCGCGCTTGTTCGTTGAGCTGTAGATCCACTCGGGTGTCCCCAAAAGTTTTCAAAAGCACCATTGCTTGGCCGGCACGCCACTGTTAGCCACCGAGCCAACGTTAGCCACAAGAAATTGAAATTCTTAACATATAAGTTTTGCAAATTCGTAATATTTTGTACGAGTCGTAGCATGTTGTACAAATTTCAATTCGTAACATATCATACAAATGGATGAAGGACAAATTAACATATACCATATGAAAAGTAAAATATCATACTAATTGGAGTGTCCCAGATTTACGTTTACTATGTTACGTCTACCCAGGTTGAATTATCAATCAGTGAAACCCTTTTAGTGGCCTCTGGCTTCCTGTAGAAACAGCACAGATATAGAGATCTCACCAACAACTGGTGAACAACACTCTCCAAAAGCTGCTGTCAGTCAATACCCCATGCTCCTAGCTCAGTCATTCTGACCCTTAACCCCACGGCCATGATACTTCCCGGCATGTAACTGGAATAGAACCCCTGCCTGGGACACCAATGGAAAGCATTGATTTTGTGCGATTTGAAGCAGCTCACGGATGCCACACAGGAATTAGCTGTCTCGGTCTGCATGTGGTTTAGCAAGAACTCAGGAATTAAACAGCTCCAGTGACAGACGTTTGATTTGTAGCAGGGACTAAGCTGAGGTTTACATCGTTTCTTGTTTAGTCCCTATAAAGAATAGCCTACTATCCTCTAGTGGTGAAGATATATATATATATATATATAAATGACACAGACACTGAGAGTCAGATTGTAAGGTGCAGTGTAACTTGATCTTAACACAATTGCACTGAACCCGTTGATCAGTCAGGATGGCTAAATGAGTGTTACGAGAACTATGTTCTCAATGTTCAAAACCCAATTCAATTAAACTACTCAGTCTGCCACCCAGAATTTGTAAGATACTGGTTGAATGAAACAGACGGAGGCCCAGCTATGATAGTCAAAATGTTTATTCACGAGAGCGCTAGTCCGTTGTACAAAACCATTCATTTTATACTGGCTCCTTACGCACATACTTTCACACACAAACAGTAGATATCATACGCACATACATATCAATACCCAGCCGACAACGATTAGGGACCGCGAGAAGCACTCCCTGTCCTTTCCCAAATCTCTCAGTGGCCCCTAGCCAAGGTCGGCACCGAATCTTGCTCAGACAGTCTGTGTTTAAGATACTATAGAGACATATTGTACAGATATATAACTTTACTGACTAAAACTACACACATCATTAATACTAATTTTATGATTCTAATCAATTTCATACCATTATATGGTTTCAGGGTGGAATATTCTAATCGTTCATTTAAACATATAAATTCCATCAACAATCCACCCTTAATGACTAAATAATACACACTGATACCTCAAAAACTATATGGATACATAAATGGTATACAAGAATAACCCAAACCAATACATGTATGTACATTCAATATTCATCAATGACTGTTATAGGCCTATATCCAATCATAACGCTTCCTGTTAGGATTTTTATTACAATCTTCATAAAAAAACAGTCTAAACAATTCTATATAGTCTCATCTAACATTGGCTTCCCGTAGTCAAAAGAAACGGAGCCATCTCCTAGGCCTGGAGGCCTGTATTCGTCATCCCACTGGCCGGAGCTCGGAATCGGTCCGTACCTCACCATCTGTTGCGTCAGTGACCTCTCCAGAGTCCTGGTGATCAAACCTCTCATAAACGGAATCAAACAACATCCACACAGAACCAAAACTCTCATACAGGTGAAAGTTGCCCACAACACAGTGATTATGACATTTTTCCATTTCCCAAACATACTGTCAAATCAATTTGTTAGAGAATTATCCACCCCTGAGTTTTCCGCTAATTCATGAGCCAATGTGGTTAAACCAGCCAGGGCCTTGGTCACTGATCCGTCTGGAGCTGTGTTATTAAAAAATAAACGTACAGCAATGAACCCCAATCATTCTACATACCCGCCCTTTTCTGCCAATTAACATATCGAGAGTCAGTCTATTTTACCAGGTCATGAGGGAGGTGGCGGATAATTGGTCAGAGAACCCCTTTACTGCATCCCCAGTATCATTCACGAATCTCTGTTGATTATAATAGATGTCATTAATCCAATCCACATTTTTATTTATTGTCAACCACCAAAAGAACGTAGTGGTAAAGTCTTCACCTATTTGATTCATAGCTTTGTATTAATCTGTAGCTTCCCTGAGGATGCCAATAGCATCCATCTCGACAAAGCTACTCCCATCCTGGTCAAAGCTCCTCCTATGCCTACTTTAGCCTCCTATAACTGGCCTCTGATGACTAACTCGAACTAGTTGGACCAATAACCCCGGGGCACAAGTTCCTAACCACCTTTCTGGTAGTTTCTGTCGTATGCGTCCTTTGCTGGTATGAGCCCACCCTACATCAGTTATAGGAGCTGCGAGGTTAAGAATTGTCTCCTGTGCTTCCAAACCTAAGTCAGTTACGTTAACCTTTCAGCCATTCAAATCATCTAAGTTCTCGGTGCCATTCTTGTGTCTGTAATCCTGGTACTCATCAGGAGTTAAAGTGAACCGAGGTGGGTTGGCCGGCCAACCCAATCCCTGTAAAGTTATTTGCTTTCCTAGGGAATTGTTTAATGTTTACCTTAAATCCTACATCTTGATCTTCTTTGACTCCTTATTCTGTAAGACACTCATCAGTGTATTATATAGTTTATCTTTTACTTCTTATCCATGACAATGGCGTCATATAATTAGTACCGGCAGGTGGTGGATCTGGATGTATCAGAAAGGTTACCAAGACTATGATGCAGCTCAGAGCCCCTACTCTTCCCAAAAACCGCCAGACCTCTCCTGCCCTTAGTCGCTCTGCTAGGTACCACCCCATACTCACACTTCTAGGAACACACACAGTGATGAACGGTCGGGATAGGAAATCTTCGTTTAAGGAGGTAACACCCGGACCCTGTTGGTACTCGGTTCTTCTCCTAACTCTGTGTGTGATCAGCAGTGCTTATATGTGTACATATCTTCTTGCAGTGGGTAACGTGGACCCAAGTGACTCTCTCAGCTATTCTAATGGCAAAGGCGGTGGTTTAACAGAACCTGGTATGGGCCTTCCCAACGGGGCTGCTTCCAGTCTATTCTCCTCTGGGACTGGATTCACCCCCTGTCTCCTGGTTGGATTGAGTGAATCACCTTCTCCTGTCATTCACCTGTTGGACACAAAAACTTGGACATATGGGTTTGGTTAACAAACAGTCTTCTCATGTGTTCTGCTAGTATATCTTCAACTTCTATGTCTACCTGTTCTGGTCCCTAACTCTGGCCTTCTATTTGTTCAACCTGATTAGCTAAACTGTCATCCATTATTTAAAGACATAGATCCTAGTAAACCAACTCTAGGGATAATATCTTGACCTAATTTTTTAGTAACCATAATCGTGTGCGTCAAGTACGTTGGGAACGCTTCTACCCATTTGCTATATTTATCTATTATAAAAATAAATAAAAATGGTTTATTATCCAATAGGCCACAAAGTGTCCTAATCTATCCCTCCTATTGATACATGGCTCTGCCCATGTATCAATATTGCCGCATATCTAAACAATGACAGGTAAGATTAGTAAATTATCCTTATGTCAGACATTATCTTGTACGATCGCCCCTTTCATTTTTCCACATGTCCAATTCCCCCTGGGGCGTTCGTTCATGGCTATCCTGTAACAATTATCTGTCAAGTGTCTTATCTTCTTTGGTTTTAAATGTCTATGTGCTTGTCTGTGTAAATAGTAACCTTTCTCTCCTTTCTTATCTCGCAGGCGCTAGTCAATGCTACTATTTTGGCCTGTTGTGCAGAATAATTTCTAGGCAATGGTTCAGTGTCTAACACCTTAGTCCCTGAAACCAACTAAGCTTTCATTCCCCTTTTGTTTCCACCCAGTAACTGTTATCTACCCATTCTGTGTCACTTCTATCTTCTCTCCTCATGCTACTCCCCAACCATCAAGGTCTCAGCAGTGCGGGGAGGGCTTCTCCGTCTGCCCTTCCTTCTATCTGTCTGTCGCTCTTTCTTATAACAGTCAGTATCAAATATGGGTTGTTTCCAAATATTGACTAAATGTCTCACTGTCTGAACTCATGGATTTTTAGAAAAATCACCTGTCTATGGTGGCAATCTCTAAGGTTATTACATAGTTTGATTAAGGTTATCTCGATGCTCTCAATGATCCTGGATCACCACAGATGTCATATATCCCTGTCCTGTTGGCTTGGATTAGGTTCTAAATACTTAACATAAGTCTACCATTAATCCAAGGCTATGCCATTTCTTTCTTCTCCTTGTTTCAAATTACAAATATGTCAAAGAACTATAAACTCCATCATAATGAACAATTACACAAAATTACCTTGAAATCAGTATTACAAATGACCTTAAATTCATTATCCAAATGGCCCTCCCATGAGACTGATCAGACCACAAAGGAAAGCCATGATAGCGGTCAAAAGTCATACCACCCTTTCACAGTAGTGTTTCTTACTATATTAGACAAATTAAAGAAAACCCATCAAACATTTTTTACATGTTTTATCCCAGGTTCCCAGAACATTCCCTTTATCTAAAGAATTCACGTGTTTAATTAAAACTCAGTAAATAAAACGTATAATAATCCATCTGTGATATGTGTGTACCCCTTTAAGATATCGTCTCTAGTAAAAATGGGAATCTCCTCAAACCCAAAGGCAACCCCCAGGTTCTAAACAAACAAAACATTTCCAGGCCTTTTCAATTTGGTAGAAACATGCCTCTATCTCACTCGCTCCCTTCAAGATTACAGCCCCCAGAAAACATTTCCAAAGAAAGACAATGAAGCACTCCTTTTCCCAGAAAAACCACTTGGTCAGCATTCATTATACTACCCCGATTCAGAAACCCAAACGTTGACTACAAACAAAACCTAATAATAATGATAATTCCATTGTACTCCCTCCAATCATTAGTTTTACATTTCCTCAATGGTTCATTATACTTAATTGAACATGCGCTACCCTTGGTTACAATACTGTACTTTAAGTCTATGAAATTCCCCTACTACTTGACTAGTTTAGCCCAAGCTTGCTTTGCAACATTAAAATCCATTCAGTCTGTCTGCAAAGTGCTTGATAGGAATACCCGGCCATTATACACACACAACAATGATTAACTTCTCTAGGGTAGGGGGCAGCATTCGGAATTTTGGATGAAATGCATGCCCAAATAAATTAAACTGCCTGCTTCTCGGGCCCGGAATATATGATATGCATATAACTGGTAGATTTGGATAGAAAACACTCTAAAGTTTCCAAAACTGTTAAAATAGTGTCTGTGAGTATAACAGAACTGATTTGGCAGGCGAAAACCTGAGGAAAGTCCATTCAGGAAGTAGTTTTTCTTTTGGTTTTGTAGTTTTCTATTCAATGCCATTACAGCATCCATTGACTTAGGACTCAAATTGCAGTTTCTATGCCTTCCACTAGATGTCAACAGTCTTTAGAAATTGTTTCAGGCTTGTATTCTGAAAAATGAGGAAGTAAGAGCAGTCTGAATGAGTGGACCCTAAAGTGTAATAGAGCTTTTTCATGCGCGAGACCGAGAGAGTGCGTTTCTTGTTTACTTTTTAAATTGACGACGTTGTTGTCCGGTTGAAATATTATCAATTATTTAGGCTTAAAACAACCTCAGGATTGAATATAAACATCGTTTCACATGTTTCTATGAACTTTACGGATACAATTTGGATTTTTTTGTCTTCCTGTTTTGACTGCGTTTGAGCCTGTGGATTACTGAAGAAAACGCACGAACAAAACGGAGGTTTTTGGATATAAAGAGATTTTATCGAACAAAAGGAACATTTATTGAGTAAATGAATGTCTGCTGAGTGCAACCATATGAAGATCATCAAAGGTAAGGGATTCATTTTATCTCTATTTCTGACTTGTGTAACTGTTCTACTTGGCTGGTTACTGTTTGTAATGATTTGTCTAGTGGGCTATGTTCTCAAATAATCGTAAGGTATGCTTTCGCCGTGAAGCATTTTTTAAATCTGACACCGTGGTTGGATTCACAAGAAGTTAATCTTTAAACCTATGTAAAATATGTTTTGTTTTCTGAATTTTTATAATGGGTATTTCTGTATTTGAATTTGGCGCCCAGCAGTTTCACTGGCTGTTGAAGAGGTGGGACGCTAACGTCTCACGTACCCAAGAGAGGTTAATGTACACTGTCCCTGTAAAATAAAAATTACTCAAACTGCAATCCACTTTAATGATCTGACATTGTTCCACGTAATGGAAACAGATTACAATGTTAGAATACATGAACTTCCTGCTCAAATTCACTGGTGTTACCTAAACAATCAAACCAAGAATCAATAACCATCAGAATACATTATCACAATGTGTCCTTAGTCACACCTGAATCACTTTCAGCTTAACATCACCTATTTTTTATTTTTTTTCCAGTGGGCAAAAATATAACCCCTCTCCAACAACGTTCTGCCTTACCTCTATCGTAAGATTAAAACCAAACTTTACAACTTTCTCTTCTCCTTCGGCTTCCCACTTATGAAATGTCCAAGACTTTACAAATAACATGTGCAGCGGCAAATTTATAACATATTCAATTCAATTCATAAGAATGAAAAACATTTCGGTGGGCACCACTCTATCACCATTATCTCTCCGCTATTATTTAGAATTTCTTTAATTTAGGTAACTGTCTCCTCTATGATACGGTAATTTAAATACGACTCCATTCTCAATACGTTATTCCAGCGGATCATTTAGGCAACAGACACCGTCTTGCATCGAAATTCACTTCGCTATTATTTTGAATGAATTAGTCTCTCAATTTAACCTAAACTATTAAGAAGTTCAATTTATCCCTTCTTTCAATTTGAACCAAACAAGCTATTCAAACATTCAGTTGATATATTATCCAAACACTAGCAACCGTATCTTTCTAGGCAAAACATATCAATAGTGATGGAGACGCAAATAACCCTATTATTATAATTGTCTGTAGTTGTAAACTCGGGCAATTCCCAGAAAATAGCCCTAATTTAAAGGTCCAAGCGTTTCCCCAGCGAGGATTCTCCTTACTCTCTCTCTCTCTTTGTCTCTCATTCGCCTACGTTCCCTTTTCTGTCTATCCCTATCTCCCAGCTTGCCCCTTCTATCTTTCTTGTTCTGACAATCACGGTGATTGTGTCCTACTTTCTTGCAGTGCCTGCATGGTGCCTCACAATCCCGAGCAAAGTGACCTGACTCGTTACAATTATAACATTCTCTTCAGAGTTCTCTGTCTTTTCTCAACTCCACCCTTTTCTACCTCTATCCACTTTCTCAATAAGGTTGCTAAATCCTGTCCCCTTTTCTGTGCCTCTTCCTCCTTAGTAGCTCCCTTTTTCTCTTCTCCCTCAGCTCTCTTCCTTGCCTCGGCTAACCATACCCTCGCTGTGTCTAGCCCCTCGACCTGTTGTTTATCTGCCTTGTCTCCACATGCCTTACGTATCTGTCTTATCATTGGTTCCAACTTTTCTATGTCTAAACGTCCATCAAATTCATACTCCTTCCTCCACTTTAAACAGAAGTAGACATTTCTTTTATCTTTTAAATGCATATACGGCTCATCTCCGGTTAATTCCGGAACCTCCTTTGAGGATTTATCGCCCATTGTTAGTAAACCTTGTAGTTACTATTTTTATTCTCAAAATCTATGTGTATGTATTTCTATGATCTATGTATGTGCTCTTTACCATTATCCAATTACTATAGTTGCTCTCCTGCCTGACTGTGTGTGGTCTCTTTAATCTCTTACTCAATTGCTATCGACCTTTTCTAATGTGTATATCTCCTCTCCATTAGTTTACATAGGTAGTGCCCACTGATAGTCTTGGTGGTAGCCACTGATACCTCGCGTCATTTACGGACCCTCTATTATATTCTTGATCCGGTTACAATTAGATCTCAATATTCTCTAGTTTAGTTTGGTACTGCAGATACCCTGTGTCATTACGGACTCCCTTCTACTGCTGCCTAGGTGGCTCTACACCCAATTCCTATCTTCCATTTGCATAGAATACTTTGTTCCCTTTAAAACTTTTCTCTACACAAAATTCTAAAGATAGGCCACAAAAACAATCAAATATATTTCTGAATGTAGCCCGAGCGTCAATTCCCCAAATTCGAGAATAAAGATTTACTGACCTTCGTCTCGTAGACTGGGAAAAGCAATGTAGGTTAGATTCCGTCACCGTCTCTGCCGACCTTAGATATATACCGGCCTGTTATAGAACCCCAATGTCAGGGGACAGGTCTTTAATTTATGGGTCAATGACCCGCCCGTGCACGGTTTTCGGCGTGGTACCTTCAGACGGCAGGGACAGGTATTGTAATCCGGCTCTCGAAGGACCAAATTGTTACAAGACTTATATTCTCAATGTTCAAAACCCAACTCAATTAAACTACTCAGTCTGCCACCCAGAATTTGTAAGATACTGGTTGAATGAAACAGACGGAGGCCCAGCTATGATAGTCAAAATGTTTATTCACGAGAGCGCTAGTCCGTTGTACAAAACCATTCATTTTATACTGGCTCCTTACGCACATACTTTCACACACAAACAGAAGATATCATACGCACATACTTTCACACACAAACAGAAGATATCATACGCACGTACATATCAATACCCAGCCGACAACGATTAGGGACCGCGAGAAGCACTCCCTGTCCTTTCCCAAATCTCTCAGTGGCCCCTAGCCAAGGTCGGCACCGAATCTTGCTCAGACAGTCTGTGTTTAAGATACTATAGAGACATATTGTACAGATATATAACTTTACTGACTAAAACTACACACATCATTAATACTCATTTTATTGTTCTAATCAATTTCATACCATTATATGGTTTCAGGGTGGAATATTATAATCATTCATTTAAACATATAAATTCCATCAACAATGAGTCAGAATGCTGTTGAGCAGTATCCAAGAAGAGTCCACCCCCACTCCCATTCTTCTCTAACCAGTGGGACATGGGGCAGAACAGTAATTGATGGTAATCAATGAAGGGGGGATTTTGTTTGGCATTCCTGAGATACAAATAGAAATGATCCTAGAATTCAGTTCTGCATGCTTTGTAATGATGCACATCATACACATCATTAGTCATTCAAAATATGCATGTACATCCTCCATTTTTTAATTTAGATAATATCAGTAAAAACATGAATGAATGTAGTTTGAGTGTGTTGTATGAAGTCTGGGCTGTTGAGATGGGGAGGGTTATGTTTTCACTGGAGAAGGACACAGAGCCGGCCACCACCCTGTAACCCATGGTAACGCCACAAGCTGCAATGGGAGGAGCTGGGGAACTTGCCGCCTCTGGATTGGCTGGAAGCAGGTGTTCTGAGGTTCTGTGTGGGGAAGGAGGAGAAGATGGGATGGGTTAGGAGGCGGGATGGAAAAAGAGTGTGTGTGTGTGTGTGTGTGTTACCAAAAGAAAGCAGTGATCATTGCTGTGCACTACCTGTTAATCCAGACACATAAAATACATTCTCTAACCACTGGGGTAATGGATGCAAGTGCATCAACTTCAGAGTTGTGTTTTCTGTGACAGTGTAATTAGCAACAGTGCATAAAATGGATTTACAACTCTTTGAACCCCATCTGTTTCGTAAAGCCAGGACCAGAAGGCAGACATGGGTCCCAGTGGGCCGGCAGAATTTAAATATCCACCACGTATTGTGTATAGGAGAGGTCCCAATTTACGCAATAAATTGGTTCATGCCAACTGCCAGCCACAAAAGAAAATTAGCCAAACTCTTTTACGCCCTCTACCAAATGGTAGCTATAAATGCAGAGGATGCGCACAGTGCAACAATATGATGAAGTGTGAATATTTCTGCCACCCACACACAGGAAAACGGTTCCAAATAAATTACATTATTACGTGTTCCACCACCCATGTTATTTACATTATTAAATGTCCATGTGGGCTCTGTTATGTCGGTAAAACCACCCACTCTCTCAAACAGAGTATTAGTGAACATAAAAGTTAAATCAGGAGAAACGACAGGGATTATCCAGTCGCTGTACATTTCAATGACCTGAAACATGACATTTCCACCTTTAGATTTTGTGGGATAAAGAAAGTTAACATATCAGACAGGGGAGGAGATATTAATAATACTCTGAGTAAAAGAGAATGTTTTTGGATTTTCACCCCCCAGACATTTTTTCCTAAAGGACTTAATGATGAAATGCCTATGTATGTTATGTTGTGAATTTGAACATGAAATATGTGTATTTTGTAGATTATTCTGACGTTTTTCATACGATGTACCCAATGACTAATGTGAAACTTGCTATGTTCTCATTGAGATTTTAACGACGTGTTCAATACGCCTTATTTATACACTTTTGTAATATTTATGAAATGCATATTGTTATATTTGGTAGCACTTATTTGTTTTTCCTTTGCCTCCAAACCCCTTCAATGTGTAGAATGGATGTGGGTGGGGCCAGGTCTACATAAGGGTGCAAATTTCAAAAAATCACAAAAGCTCTGACGAAGGCCGTGTGGCCGATACGTAAGCTTATTAAATATCGGTGATACTATCAAGAGCAGTGTGCGGTTTCCTTTTTCTTTCATCTTGAGCTAAAAGTTAAAATGCACTTCGTCTTCAGAATCTATTTGAGTAATGTTGTTTTGACATGTGTGAGCAAGGGAGAAAGAATTCAGAACATGAGCAACTCCTGCCAGAGCTCTCAGCTCACCTGCCACTTGTGCAGCAGACTTGCCCAGTCACACAGAATGGGGTGGTGCTGAAAGGATAGCTCCCTTCATTGTTGAGCTGGGTGTAAAGTAGCAATCTGTGAGATATGCTCTGACAGCCTTTTGACCCCATTCTGCGGACTGGTTCAGAATTCAAGTTTTCAGTTAGCCACAATTTAACCCAATACAATAGTTACATTTATTAAAGATGTTTTCTCACCACTAACCTCTCAGGTGCAATTCATAGTAGGTTCAGTGTATGAGGCTTTTGATTGACACCATAGTGACCATACCCCTCTAAGTAGTAGGCTACACTTCATCGATACAGTGAGTTCACTGTTCATTTTTGGGCATCACTTCCAGACATATGGCTTTACTCTGATGTCCTCCAGCCATAGTCTAGTTTATATTTTCTATGTGGGGTTCTAGGTTGTTTTTTCTATGTTGGGGTTTTTGGTATGATTCCCAATTGGAGGCAGCTGGCTATCGTTGTCTCTAATTGGGGACCATACTTAAGTAGCTTTTTTTCCACCTGTGGGTAATGGGATATTGTTTCTGTGTAGTTGCCTGTTTAACTCTGCATTGTCATCACGGTTCGTTTATTCTTTATTTAGTTTTTTTTGTATTTGCTTAAGTTTCACTTTCATTAAAATTATGTGGAACTCAACGTACGCTGCGCCTTGGTCCGATCATTACTACGATCTTCGTGACAGAATATCCCCTCACCAAAGGACCAAGCAGCGTGACCAGGAGGAGCAGGGATCCTGGGCCTGGGAAAAAGAGAGTGGAGGACATCATGGACATGGGAGGAGGTTATGGCAGGGGACAAGACCCTGCCATGGAAGCAGGCGGAGGCAGCGAAGGAGGATCAACGACGACTTCGGGGTTCGCAAGCACGACGCAAGCACGAGAGGCAGCCCCTCATTTTTTGGGGGGGGGCACACGGGGTGGTTGGCGGAGCCAGGTTTCAGACCAGAGCCAACTCCCCGCACTCGCTTTAAGGATCGTGTGACCGTTCAGGCACCAAGTTATGCAGGAGTAAAATGTCCTTAACAAGTCGCATAATAAGTTGCATTGACTCACTCTGTGTGCAATAATAGTGTTTAACATGATTTTTGAATGACTACCTCATCTCTGTACCCCACACATCCAATTATCTGTAAGATCCCTCAGTCGAGCAGTGAATTTCAAACACAAATTGAACCGCAAAGACCAGGGAGGGTTTCCAATGCCTTCCAAAGAATGGCACCTATTGGTAGATAAAAATGCAAAAAAAGCAGACTTTGAATATCCAATTAAGCATGGTGAAGTTATTCATTACACTTTGGAATGTTGTATCAATACACTCATTCACTACAAAAATACAGGCGTCCTTCCTAACTCAGTTGCCAGAGAGGAAGGAAGCTGCTCAGTGATTTCGCCATGGGGCCAATGGGGACTTTGAAACAGTAACAGTGTTTAATGGCTGTGATATGAGAAAGCTGAGAATGGATCAACAACATTGTAGTTGCTCCCCAATACTAACCTAATTGACAGAGTGAAGAGAATGAGGCCAGTACAGATTAACAATATTCCAAAACATGCATCCTGTTTGCAACAACGCACTAAAGTAATACTGCAAAGCAATTAACTTTTTGTCCTAAATACAAAGTGTTATTTTTGGGACAAATCCAACACAACTGTTACGAATCCCGCCGAGGATGGTGCCTCTTCCCGTTCGGGCGGCGCTCGGCGGTCGTCGTCTCCGGTCTACTAGCTGCCATCGATCCCCTTTTCTGTTTTCATTTAGGTTTGTCTAATTGGTATCACCTGTTTTGTGTTTAGGGTAGGGGGTTATTTAAACCCAGTTGGCCCGCCGACTTTTGTGCGGGCTTGTTATTCTGTTTGTTGTGGTGGTGTTTTTGTATAGTGGATTCGGTCCTAATTTTATGTTGGACAGTATTTTTGATGCGCCCTTTGTTGTGTGGCGTAGTCGCTTCAGAGATTATTTCTGGGTGAAATAATACATTTCCACTTGCTCATTATTACCCTGCTCTCTGCACCTGACTCCTTCATTTCACCATCGGAATTGTGACAGAAGCCCGCACCATCCCATGGAGTCAGCAGAAGCAGCAACCACCCCTCTTCCATCGATGGAGGAGCGTGTCCTCCATCACACCGCCGTTCTCCATCGGATTGGGTCGGCGATGGACATGATGATGGAGAGGATGGAGCGATGGGAGAGGAGTGGTTTCCCGACGTCTACCCCAGCTCCTTCACGGACGTCGCAACCTACTCCTTCCACGTCAGCGTCTGGTTCAGGCGCGTTGCGTCTTGCACTCCCGAGGGAGTACGACGGAGCGGTGGCTGGGTGCCAGGGGTTTTTACTCCAGTTGGAGCTCTACTTGGCTACTGTTCGTCCGACTCCCTCGGGAGAGGAGAGTGTTAGCCTCCTCATCTCCTGTCTGACGGGTAGAGCCCTGGAATGGGCTAATGCGGTCTGGAACGGCCCAGACTCGGTTCGAGACCACTACCCAGAGTTCACCCGCCGCTTTCGGGCCGTATTTGACCACCCTCAGGAGGGCCGAGCGGTGGGTGAGCGACTGTTCCACCTCAGACAGGAGACGAGGAGTGCGCAAGACTTTGCGTTGGAGTTCCGGACCTTGGCTGCTGGTGCGGGGTGGAATGACAGGGCCCTGATGGACCATTACCGATGTAGCCTTCGGGAGGACGTCCGTCGGGAGCTAGCTTGTCGGGACACTACACTCTCCCTCGATGAGCTTATTGACATGTCAATATGACTGGACAACCTGCTAGCTGCCCGCGGGCGTTCAGAGGGGGTCCTGTCAGTTCCACCTCCCAGCCCTCCCGCTCCAACTCCGATGGAGTTGGGAGGGGCTGCATCTAGGGGGGCCGGAGGAGGTGGCTTCTCTTGCACCTATTGTGGCCGAAGAGGACACACTTCGGACCGGTGCTTGAGGAGTGCCTCTGGGAGTAGAGATGGCAGGCGGAATACTTCTCGGCCACCCCAGGTGAGTAGGCACAAGACTCACCCAGAGCTTCCTGTCGGTCACATGTTTTTGGTTATTTTTTTCCCTGCGTTTTTCCCCTCTCTACAGCATAAGGCGCTAGTAGACTCAGGCGCAGCTGGGAGTTTTATGGATCGCGGACTCGCCCGTAAATTGGGTATTCCGCTGGTGCAGATAGACCCACCTTTCCCTGTGCACTCCTAAGATAGCCGACCGTTAGGGTCAGGGCTGATCAGGGAGGCCACGATTCCGCTGGACATGGTAACGCAGGGGGATCATAGGGAGCAGATTAGTTTCTACCTTATTGATTCACCTGGGTTTCCAGTGGTGTTGGGGGTTCCCTGGCTAGCCATTCACAATCCCCTCATTTCCTGGAGACAGGGAGCTCTTCAGGTGTGGTCAGAGGAGTGTTCAGGTAGGTGTGTGGGAGTTTCCATCGGTGCCACGTCGGTGGAGAGTCCAGACCAGGTTTCCACTGTGCGCATTCCCCCAGAATATGCCGATTTGGCTATCGCTTTTAGTAAGAAAAATAGCGACCAAATTACCACCTCATCGACGGTGGGATTGCGTGATAAACCTCCAGGAGAACGCTACACTTCCCAGGAGTCACGTGTACCCATTGTCACAGGAGGAGACGTTGGCTATGGAGACATATGTCACGGAAGCTCTGAGACAAGGGTTCATTCGGCCCTCCATGTCACCCGCCTCCTCGAGTTTCTTTTTTGTGAGAAAAAAGGAGGGAGGACTGCGTCCGTGCATTGATTATCGAGGTCTAAATTCAATCACAGTGGGATTTAGTTATCCGCTACCTCTCATCGCTACGGCGGTGGAATCATTCCACGGAGCACGTTTTTTCACAAAACTGGACCTCAGGAGCGCGTATAATCTGGTGCGTATTCGGGGAGGAGACGAGTGGAAAACAGCGTTTAGTACCACATCAAGCCACTATGAGTACCGCGTCATGCCGTATGGGTTAAAGAATGCTCCAGCCGTCTTCCAATCCTTTGTAGATGAGATTCTCAGGGACTTGCACGGGCAGGGTGTGGTAGTGTATATTGATGACATCTTGATCTATTCTGCCACACGCATGTCTCCCTGGTGCGCAGGGTCCTTGGGCGGCTGCTGGAGCATGACCTATACGTCAAGGCTGAGAAATGTGTGTTCTCCAAACAAGCCGTTTCCTTCCTGGGTTATCGCATTTCCACCTCAGGGGTGGTGATGGAGAGTGACCGCGTTAACGCCGTGCGTAATTGGCCGACTCCGACCACGGTAAAGGAGGTGCAGCGGTTTTTAGGGTTTGCCAATTACTACCGGAGGTTTATCCGGGGTTTTGGCCAAGTGGCGGCGCCCATTACCTCACTGCTGAAGGGGGGGCCGGTGCGTCTACGGTGGTCGGCCGAGGCAGAGGGAGCCTTCAACCAGTTGAAGGCACGGTTTACTGAGGCTCCCGTGTTGGCGCATCCGGACCCTTCATTAGCGTTCATAGTGGAGGTGGATGCGTCCGAGGCTGGTGTTGGAGCCGTGCTATCACAGCGCTCGGGCACGCCACCGAAGCTCCGTCCCTGTGCTTTCTTTTCTAAGAAGCTGGGTCCGGCGGAGCGGAACTATGATGTGGGGGACCGGGAGTTACTAGCTATGGTAAAAGCCCTGAAGGTGTGGAGACACTGGCTTGAGGGGGCTAAATACCCTTTCCTCATCTGGACTGACCACCGCAATCTGGAGTATATCCGAGAGGCGAGGAGACTGAATCCGCGTCAGGCTAGGTGGGCCATGTTCTTTACTCGCTTTAGATTCACGATCTCTTACCGACCAGGTTCCCTCAACACTAAGGCCGACGCGCTGTCTCGTCTCTATGACACGGATGACCGGCCCATCGATCCGACTCCCATCCTTCCAGCCTCTTGTCTGGTGGCCCCGGTGGTATGGGAGGTGGACGCGGACATCGAGCGGGCGTTGAGGGTAGAACCTGTGCCGTCCCAGTGTCCGACTGGCCTTAGGTACGTACCGCTTGGTGTCCGTGATCGATTGATTCGGTGGGCTCACGCTACCTTCTTCGGGTCATCCGGGGATTGAGAGGACAGTGCGGGGTCTTAGGGGGAAATACTGGTGGCCCACCTTGGCTAAGGACGTGAGACTCTATGTCTCCTCCTGCTCGGTATGCGCTCAGAGTAAGGCTCCTAGGCACCTACCGAGAGGGAAGTTACAACCCCTCCCGGTTCCACAACGGCCATGGTCTCATCTCTCGGTAGATTTTCTGACTGATCTTCCTCCATCTCAGGGGAACACTACCGTTCTGGTCGTTGTGGATCGGTTCTCTAAGTCCTGTCGTCTCCTCCCATTGCCTGGTCTCCCTACGGCCCTACAGACTGCGGAGGCTCTATTTACCCACGTCTTCCGGCATTACGGGGTGCCGGAGGACATCGTATCTGATCGAGGTCCCCAGTTCACGTCCCGGGTGTGGAGGGCGTTTATGGAGCGTCTGGGGGTCTCGGTCAGCCTCACCTCTGGGTATCACCCCGAAAGTAATGGGCAGGTGGAAAGAGTGAACCAGGAAGTGGGTAGGTTTCTGAGGTCGTATTGCCAGGACCGGCCAGGAGAGTGGGCAAGGTACGTCCCGTGGGCAGAGTTGGCCCAGAACTCACTCCGCCACTCATCAACGAACATGTCGCCCTTCGAATGTGTACTGGGGTACCAGCCGGTCCTGGCTCCGTGGCATCAGAGCCAGACCGGCGCTCCTGCGGTGGAGGAGTGGGTACAGCGCTCTAGAGAGACCTGGCGGGCAGTCCAGGACTCTCTCAGGCAGGCCAGTGAACGGCAGAAGAGGAGCGCTGACCGCCACCGCAGTGAGGCCCCTGTGTTCGCACCAGGGGACAGGGTCTGGCTCTCGGCCCGAAACCTGCCCCTCCGCCTGCGGCCCGGAAGCTGGGGCCGCAGTGTGTGGGGCCATTTAAAGTCCTGAGGAGGATAAACGAGGTGTTTTATAGGTTACAACTTCCCTCTTACTATCGTATTAAACCCTCGTTTCATGTGTCTCTCCTCAGGCCGGTGGTAGCTGGTCCCCTTCAGGAAAATGAGGTGCCGGAGGTCCCTCCGCCCCCTCTTGACATCGAGGGGTCCCCGGCGTACGTGGTACGAACTATCCTGGACTCGAGACGCCGGGTGAGGGGCCTGCAGTACCTCGTGGACTGGGAGGGGTACGGTCCGGAGGAGAGATGCTGGGTAACGGTGGGGGACATTTTGGATCCGTCCCTCTTGAGGGACTTTCACCGCCTCCATCCGGATCGCCCTGCTCCTCGCCCTCCGGGTCGTCCTCGAGGCCGGGGTCGGCGCGCTGCGGGAGCCGCGCGTCGGGAGGGGGGTACTGTTACGAATCCCGCCGAGGATGGTGCCTCTTCCAGTTCGGGCGGCGCTCGGCGGTCGTCGTCTCCGGTCTACTAGCTGCCACCGATCCCCTTTTCTGTTTTCATTTAGGTTTGTCTAATTGGTATCACCTGTTTTGTGTTTAGGGTAGGGGGTTATTTTAACCCAGTTGGCCCGCCGACTTTTGTGCGGGCTTGTTATTCTGTTTGTTGTGGTGGTGTTTTTGTATAGTGGATTCGGTCCTAATTTTATGTTGGACAGTATTTTTGACGCGCCCGTTGTTGTGTGGCGTAGTCGCTTCAGAGATTATTTCTGGGTGAAATAATAAATTGCCACTTGCTCATTATTACCCTGCTCTCTGCACCTGACTCCTTCATTTCACCATCGGAATTGTGACAACAACACATTACTGAGTACCACTCTTCATATTTTCAAGCATAGTGGTGGCTGAATCATGTTATGGGTATGCTTGTAATCGTTTAGGACTGGAGAGTTTTTCAGTATTAAAAAATAAACAGATTGGAGCTAAGCACAGGCAAAATCCTAGAGGAAAACCTGGTTCAGTCTGCTTTTCACCAGACACTGTGTCACGTTCCTGACCTTATTTCCTTTGTTCAGTCTTTGTTTAGTTGGTCAGGACGTGAGCTGGGTGGGCATTCTATGTTATGTGTTTCTATGTTTGGTTTAGGGTTGTCTAACTAGCCTGATATGGTTCTCAATCAGAGGCAGGTGTTTTACGTTGTCTCTGATTGGGAACCATATTTAGGTAGGCTGTTTTCACTGTTTGTTTGTGGGTGATTGTTCCTGTTCGTGCGTTCATTGTTTTTCATTGTTCACTTGTTCAGGACTGTAGCGTCGTTAGGTTTCGTTTTGTTTATTGTTTTGTTCATCTAGAAAAGTATTCTAATAAATATGGATACATACCACGCTGCGTTTTGGTCCTCCGATCCTTCTAACTTAACCTCCTCAGACAAGGAGGAAGACGACGGCCGTTACAGAATCACCCACCTAAACCGGACCAAGCAGCGTGGTAACGGGCAGCAGCGACAGCAGCAGCAGCGATGTCAAGACTCCTGGACGTGGGAGGAAATCCTAGACGGGAGAGGACCCTGGGAACAGCCAGGGGAATATTGCCGCCCCAAGGCAGAGCTGGCGGCAGCTAGGAGACAGAGGCAGCCGGAGAGAGGAGCCAGCGATGTGAGGAGGCAGCACGGCAGCGCGACAGGTACGAGAGGCAGCCCCAGACATTTTTTTGGGGGGGGGGGAATAAAGGGGGGTGTGGCTAAGCCAGGTAGCAGACCTGAGCTCACTCCTCGTGCTTATTATAAGCAGCGCGTTACTGGTCAGGCACCGTGTTATGCGGTTAAGCGCACGGTGTCGCCAGTACGTGCCCATAGCCCGGTGCGCTATAGGGCAGCCCCCCGAAAGTGTCATGCGAGTGTGGGCATCCAGCCAGGGCGTATTGTGCCTGCTCAGCGTGTCTGGTCTCCGGTACGCCGTTTCGGTCCTGGTTATCCTGCGCCGGCTCTGCGTGCTGTGTCTCCGGGGCGCTGGGAGGGTGCAGTGCGTCCTATGCCTGTGCTCCGCTCGTACCGGGCAAATGTGGAAGTGGAGCCTAAGGGAGAGGTGCGCGTAGTAGGCACTAGATCTCCAGTGCTCACCCACAGCCCGGTTCAACCTGTGCCTGCACTCTGGAGGGTCCGGGCTAGAGTAGTAGTCCAGCCTGGGGGAGTGGTGCCAAGGCTGCGCACCAGAGCTCCAGTGCTCCCCCACAGCCCGGTCCTTCAGGTGCCTCCTCCTAACACCAAGCCTCCTGTAGGTCTCCCCAGCCTGGTGGGTCCTGTGGCAGCCCCACGCACCAGGCTGTCTCTCCGTCTCCTCCCTACAGGTGTGCCCGTCTGCCCAGCGCCACCTGCGCTGCCCGTCTGCCCAGCGCCGTCTGAGCTGCCTGTCTGCCCAGCGCCGCCTGCACTGCCCGTCTGCCCAGCGCCGTCTGAGCTGTCCGTCTGCCAAGCGCCGCCTGCGCTGCCCGTCTGCCCAGCGCCGTCTGAGCTGCCTGTCTGCCCAGCGCCGCCTGCACTGCCCGTCTGCCCAGCGCCGTCTGAGCTGTCCGTCTGCCCAGCGCCGCCTGCGCTGCCCGTCTGCCCAGCGCCGTCTGAGCCGCCCGTCTGTCCTGAGCCTTCAAAGCCGCCCGTCTGTCCTGAGCCTTCAAAGCCGCCCGTCTGTCCTGAGCCTTCAGAGCCGTCCGTCAGTCAGGAGCCGCTATAGCCGTCCGCCAGTCAGGAGCCGCCAGAGCCGCCCGCCAGTCAGGAGCCGCCAGAGCCGCCCGCCAGGCGGGAGCCGCCAGAGCCGCCCGCCAGACGGGAGCTGCCAGAGCCGCCCGCCAGTCAGGACCTGCCAGAGCCGTCAGTCAGCCAGGACCTGCCAGAGCCGTCAGTCAGCCAGGACCTGCCAGAGCCGTCAGTCAGCCAGGACCTGCCAGAGCCGTCAGTCAGCCAGGACCTGCCAGAGCCGTCAGTCAGCCAGGAGCTGCCAGAGCCGTCAGTCAGCCAGGAGCTGCCAGAGCCGTCAGCCAGGCCAGGAGCTGCCAGAGCCGCCAGCCAGCCAGGAGCTGCCAGAGCCGCCAGCCAGCCAGTAGCTGCCAGAGCCGCCAGCCAGCCAGTAGCTGCCAGAGCCGCCAGCCAGCCAGGAGCTGCCAGAGCCGCCAGCCAGCCAGGAGCTGCCAGAGCCGCCAGCCAGCCAGGAGCTGCCAGAGCCGTCAGTCAGCCAGGACCTGCCAGAGTCGTCAGTCAGCCAGGAGCTGCCAGAGCTGCCAGTCACGCCGGCGATGCCGGAATTGCTCCTCAGTCCGGAGCTGCCCCTCAGTCCGGAACTGCCCCTCAGTCCGGAGCTGCCCCTCAGTCCGGAGCTGCCCCTCAGTCTGGAGCTGCCCCTCAGTCTGGAGCTGCCCCTCAGTCCGGAGCTGCCCCTCCGTCCAGAGGCGCCCATCAGTCCAGTGGGGTTAATTTGGAGGGTTGCAGTTAAAAGGAGGCCACGAAAGCGGGTAGTGACTATGATGGGGTGGGGGCCACGTCCAGCGCCAGAGCCGCCACCGTGGACAGATGCCCACCCAGACCCTCCCCTATAGGTTCAGGTTTTGCGGCCGGAGTCCGCACCTTGGGGGGGGGGGGGGTACTGTCACGTTCCTGACCTTATTTCCTTTGTTCAGTCTTTGTTTAGTTGGTCAGGACGTGAGCTGGGTGGGCATTCTATGTTATGTGTTTCTATGTTTGGTTTAGGGTTGTCTAACTAGCCTGATATGGTTCTCAATCAGAGGCAGGTGTTTTACGTTGTCTCTGATTGGGAACCATATTTAGGTAGGCTGTTCTCACTGTTTGTTTGTGGGTGATTGTTCCTGTTCGTGTGTTCATTGTTTTTCATTGTTCACTTGTTCAGGACTGTAGCGTCGTTAGGTTTCGTTTTGTTTATTGTTTTGTTCGTCTAGAAAAGTATTCTAATAAATATGGATACATACCACGCTGCGTTTTGGTCCTCCGATCCTTCTAACTTATCCTCCTCAGACGAGGATGAAGACGACGGCCGTTACACACTGGGAGATGAATTCACCTTTCAGCAGAACAATAACTTAAAACACAAGGCCAAATCTACACTGGTATTGCTTATCAAGAAGACAGTGAATGTTCCTGAGTGGCCGAGTTACAGTCTTGAGTTAAATCTGCTTGAAAATCTATGGCAAGACTTGAAAATGGTTTTCTAGCAATGATCAACAACCAATTTGACAGAGCTTGAAGAATTTAGAAAATAATAAATGGGCAAATATTGTACAATCCAGTTGTGCAAAGCTTTTAAAGATTTACCCAGAAAGACTCACAGCTGTAATCCCTGCCAAAGTTGATTCTAACATGAATTGACTCAGGGGTGGGAATAATTATGTAACTGAGATATATCTATATTTCATTTTAAATCAATTTGCAAACATTTCTAGAAACATGTTTTCACTTTGTTATTGTGTGTAGATAAGTCAGATGTTTTTATTTTGTAATTGTTGAATTCAAACTGTGACAGAACAAAACGTGGAATAAGTCAAGGGGTATGAATACTTTCTGAAGGCACTATAGTCTTGTGAGTGTGCATAACGTCAATGCAAGATCGGGTCAATGCAGATAGTCCGTGTAACCATTTAATTAACTATTTAACAGTATTATGGCTATTTTGCAGTCTAATGGCTTGGGAGTAGAATCTGTTTCGGAGCCCGTTTTCCAGACGGTAGCAGAGTGAACAGTCTATGGCTTGGGTGGCTGAAGTCTTTGGTAATTATTTGGGCCTTCCACTGACACTGCCTAATATAGAGGTCCTGGATGGCAGGGAGCTCGGCCACAGTGATGTCTCTTTTCAGCCTCCTGAGATGGAAGAGGCGATGTTGTGCCCTCTTCATGACTGTGCGGGTGTGTGTGGACCATGTTAAGTCCTTAGAGATGTGGACGACAAGGAACATGAAGCTCTCGACCCATTCCACTACAGCCCCGTCGATTTGAATGGGGTCGTGCTCTCGCCTCTTTCTCCTGTAGTCCACGATCAGCTCCTTGTTCTTACTGATGTTGAGGAAGAGGTTGCTGTCCTGGCACCACACTACCAAGTTTCTGACCTCCTCCCTGAGGCTGTCTCATCGCCATCAGTGATCAGGCCTACCACCGTCGTGTTGTCTGCAAACTTGATGATGGTGTTGGAGTCGTGGGTGAGCAGTGAGTACAGGAGGGGACTAAGCACGTACCTCGGAGGGGCACCTGTGTTGAGCGTCAGTATGGCGGAGGGGTTGTTGCCTACCCTCTCCACTTGGGGCTGGCATGTCAGGATGTCCAGGATCCTGTTGCAGAGGGAGGTGTTCAGACTCAGGGCTCCAAGCTTTGTGATGAGTTTGGAAGGGACTATGGTGTTGAATGCTGAGTTGTAGTCTATGAGCAGCATTCTCACATAGTTATTACCCATCTTTTCCAGGTGGGAGAGGGCAGTGTAAAGTGCAATTGAGATTGCGTCACCTGTGGATCTGTTGGGGCGGTTTGCAAATTAGAGTGGATCCAGAGTGTATGGGATGATGGTGTTCATATGTGTCATGAGCAGCCTTTAAAAGCACTTTATAATTACAGATGTGAGTGCTACAGGGTGATAGTCATTTAGACAAGTTACCTTTGAGTTCTTGAGAACATGGACAATGGTGATCAGCTTGAAACATGTTGAGATTGGTACAAAGAGATATGGAAAATGTCTGTATAGACACTTGCCAGCTGGTCTGCGCATGCTCTGAGAACATGCCTTGGTATTCTGTCTGGCCCTGCAGCCTTGTACGTGTTAATCTGTTTAAAAGCTTTACTCACATCAACCGGAGAGCAAGAGTCATCAGGAACAACAGGTGCTTTCATGTAGGATGGTTTTGTTTTCCTTGAAGCAAGCATTAGTCATTTAGCTCATTTGAACGTTTTTCTTCATTGGGCATCTCACAGCTGGCTTTCATTTTGTAATCAATTATCATCTGCAAGCCATGCCACATCTGACGAGCATCGGAGCCGGTGTAATATGATTCCAGCATTCCTCCTATATTGTCCTTTTGCATGTTTGATGTATCGTTGAAGTTCGTAGCGGGCTTTCTTGTATGCGTCCATGTCCGTGTCCCGGTCTTTGTGAGTGGAAGCTCTACGGATATTGTTTGTAATCCATGGGTTTTTATTTGGATGAATTCCTATAGTCACCGTGCGAACAACTTCGTCTATGCACTTATTGATTAAGCCCGCGACTGATGTGCTCTCCAAATACCCTCTGATTTACCTTCCATTTCCTATGTAGACTAACACACGTATTTATGTTTATCCCTTATTGTATAGGCTGCAATCAATGGTTTATCAATATTATGTGATTTAATAAATCTAAAGTAAAATTCTTTATATTGTTCATTAGCTATTACGTAATGTTATAAATGTATGGTGTTTTTATACCTATACATTGCTTCAGGATTGATCTATGATTTTTGTATGGTTATCATGACGTTTTTAGGCCAAATTCTTCAACGATAAAATAACTCAAGGAAATATGACGTCATACCATAGAGAATCGACAGCTAAACCGTGCACATGCCGTGGAATTTATATTCAGGGCAGGCAGCAGGGGTGTAGCTAAATCTGTAGCATACTGTACTCCCTAATTCAGGTTGAGAAATGCATAGCATAGTGCCTGATTTATCAATGAATCAGGGCGGGGCTCTGCGCATCCACGTAGGGCTTCGTCAAGAGTGTCTGTCCCTCCCTCCCTCAGTGTGTGAGTCCGTCTGGCAAGGTTTGGCGCATCAGCGGAGAACAGGAGAGAGAGAGGACGTGATTTGGAGCTGCGGTTCTTTCCCTAGATTCTGCGAGCGGTGGCCTCCCGCTTTAGGACGCCCGACTCCTTTTGGAATTGTACACTCTCTTTGCTGCTAACTTCTCTGCCTATTCCACACCGGCCTTATCCACCCGGCAAACCGCACTATTCTGAACACCCATTCCATTGATAGCGGTCCATTAAGCGCAGCAAGAACAGAACTGCGAAGATGTCTGGGCAAGGCTATCAGGGCAAGAAGAACATTCCCCGCATTACAGTGAGTTAGGAAAACATGTATTCATTCCATTGAACATTGTGCATCTATTGCTACAACTACCCGTTCACCAGTCAAGCAAAGATGTGCATCGCTAAAATGAGGCTTGTGATCCGAATTAGTTGAAGCTCTCTCGGGTAGCTTTAGAAGGCTACATCTCAAAGGTGAACGACCTGTTTGCATAAACTGTGAAATGCATTCTGCACGAGCTCTTGGTAATACATGTGTAATGAACGGGTCTTTAGGATTAAAATGGAGAGGCCAAATTTATGAGACTATGTAAAGAAATTATCTTTTAAATGACAATGGGCTAATTGGGCTACTACAGTTTTGCTTATCGGGTCAACACGCGTGATCGTTCAGAGCATAGGCTATCTTTCAAGGACTTAATTTATCTCAATTGTCTTTATTTGACAAGATGAGAGCCTGAGGCTAGCTGTCCACCTTTGGATAGGCCAAATCACATTTGGCTCTTGTAAGACTCTTCTTGAAATCAATGTTGTCCTTGAGTCATTTCCACATGTAAAATTAATTCAGTCGCACGGCTGTGGTTTCGTGGTCGCGCATTATAGGCGACATTTCCATGCCGATGTTCTTTGTTAGAGAACGGTATCTGGCCGGTTATCACCGTTCGCCAACGGGTGGAGCAAATGCATTAGCTTTCTCGCTTGTGCCCATCCGCTGCAATGTCGGGTTAGTTTTTCTGGACAATTCCAACTCCGGTGAATTCGGTAAAATTGTTATTTATATGTAGGCGGGTTTAGGACATATAGCTCGTTATTGTTTACGGATTTTGTGTGACTCTGGGCGAGGCAGCAACCATGTCTCGCACCAGATTTTAAATCATGGCGAAGAGAGAATATCATAGGATAATGAAATGAGAAGAAGAATGAAAGGGGGGCGGCAGAGGGTCCAGTTTCCTGCCTTGTCTCTCAGCCTCCACACGAATGAACGGAAAGGGGCAAACATGACTATTGGCTCCCGCATGTCTTTCCATATTTATTCGTCTCCAGTGGTCTATATGAACTCCCCAACTATTAATCCAACATTCATGCTTCCCAAACACATTGCAATGAACATATGCTTCAATACACATTTGAAAAACAAGTCTAGGCCTTTGTCGTAAAACCATAGGCCTACTTCTCCATGTAATGGATGTCCTGAAGATCTATAACAGTCTAAGCTTTTATGGGGAAAGTGCCTCTCTCCTCATTGCGTGTGCATGTGAGCTTTTTTTGTGGACAAGAAAGCAATTTGAAAGGGGCTTTGGCTGGCATCCCGGTTGGTTACTCCAGCAGGCTGTCAGGCTGGCTGAGTCTGACAAAACTGCTGCAGGTTTGGCCTAAACCCTGTCACATCCCACAGCCTGCTCATATGGATAGGGCAGCCGCCAGCCATGACCCGGTGAAGGGAGCAGGCTAGGGCTACCCCACCTAATGATCTATTCACATAGTCACACACACACACTATCATTCTGCGGCGCTCAGGCCCTTCTACTGAGCATGCACCCTTCCTGTCCTCATCCCTCTCTGAGCTCCTGTTGCTAAACTCAGCCATTGCCCAACATGAGGATGACGTGAGAGACAGAGAAATAATAGAGGTACGCCTAAAGTTGCCCATCTTTCATACTGTAAGAGCAAAATGGATAGACAGACAGATGAACAGGGGTGACTGAGCGCGCAGTACCAAGGGTGACTGAGAGTGCAGTACCGAGAGTGCAGTACCAAGGGTGACAGAATGCAGTACCAAGGGAGCAATAAATAATATTATTATTACCTCTATTATGCAATAAAATGCAAATGAATTACTTAAAAATCATACAATGTGATTTTCTGGATTTTTGTTTTTGATTCCGTCTCTCACAGTTGAAGTGTACCTATGATAAAAATGACAGACCTCTACATGCTTTGTAAGTAGGAAAACCTGCAAAATCGGCAGTGTATCAAATACTTGTTCTCCCCACTGTATATAACCAAACACACGATCACTATAGATACACACAAATAATGTTCTTGTATGCTACTTTCTGTCTTTCAAGTTAAGTCAATTGTGATTTTTGGTGGGGATTATGACAAACACCCCCACAGAAACATAGGCGTAAACACACACATTTGTTGAGATTGGAAAGTCAATGGGCAGCAGGCAGGCTGCAGTACGAGGTTGTCGTCACCAGCTGGAGTGGTCAGCTGCAGACTAGGAAGCAGCACACCTCAGAGACGCCTCATCAAGTATGAATGTCATTCTAAAATCACCACCTGGTGCTGCATTCAAAAGATGATTCATCCAACTCTCTCATGCATAGGATTAGGTTCATTTACAGTCACACACGCACTCACTCAAAGTTACCGTTGGAAAATGCAGAAACAGAAATAGATTTTGGGATTTATTGTTTTTTAAGGGGAGGACTCTAAAGGGTTCCTGTATAAAAACTGATGGACTTAACTGCAGGATGGACATATCATGAATAGTTTAATGAGAGAGGTCTTCCTGTTGTTCCCAGGCTTTGGGGTCAAGAGTTCAGGAGTCAGTGGAATACCTGGGATAGGCCACTGTGGATGCCATTTTATCCAGAAGCCTCTGGCAGTGTCCGAATACCCCTACCAGCATTCTAAATAGTATGCATTTTGGGTATGCGAAAATACAAGTTACAGTGTATAGAATGTGAAATTCAGTATGCTTTAAATGCCATGATTTCATACTCATTTCGGCTTTTAATTTAGTAGAATTCGCTGCACATTATTGAGGAAGAGCATCGTTTTTCAAGACTCGTGTGTTTTTGACAACCGCTGATAATCAGACAAGAGGACGCAATCTACCAAAATGAACAAATGGTGGGATTCAATGCAATTGCACATTATATGACACCTTCACAGTATGGATGAGCCTAGTATTGATATTTGTGTGTACTGCATTAGTTTTTTACTAAACGGTATGCTCTAAATAGTATGTAGTTAGTACGATTAGTACACCGTATGCAATTGAAGTAAGCAGTAGGCAAGCCAGATTTCAGACACGGCCCCTGTATCTTCCTGTTAGATCAGTCTCTGTTACTAAAGACAGTCCAGCCTGGCGCTGCTCATCTCCAGCCCGCCATTCTCCCACAGTAATCCCATAATGCACTGTGGCCCGGGGAATTCCGTGTTCACACATTACACAAAGCACACTCTTAGTTCTAAGGGACACCGACTGCCTGCCAAGAACGCTTTTTTTCCTTCTATGCTGTGAGATATAATCCAGCAAATCCCCATTCATAAACCCTCCAATGTGAGATAGTGTTTATTTATGTCCACTTCAGCAGCTGGGCACAGGAAGATAGGGGAAGGAATGGTGCCCCAGTGCAACCTGGGATTTCTCCCAGACAAGCAAGGTTTCCTTTTTATATAAGAGGATCCGGCGGCCGCTACACAGTACATATTCAGCCAGATTGTTGGCTCAACTAAATCCATGCTTCTAAACTGGAGCGTCTGTACAGTCGCAGTCATAGTCTGTGTGTCTTAAACCAGACAGCCACCCAGCAGCTCCTGCAGTCTTTGATCAGGGGGACTGTCTGGCTATTCCAGTTCCAGGAGACATAGAGCTGACGGGGCCTGAGGGCGGTTTCCTGTTCACCCATCCACTGGAAAGAAACTATTGGATCAGTAACTATTTGGATTAGGCGTGCTTGATGCTTCTCCACTCCAGCTCATGTTCCCTGGGAGTTTTCCACTGGGAGAGAACAACACATGCTGTTCCTTGGTTACCTAATTTGACAGCATTTGTCTTCGATCGAGGAAGGTTGCTCAGGCCCAGTAGAAATGGGCCCTGTCTATTGCTTTCATGCAATGTGTGAATAACTTCTTTGCCTAATGGTTTCAATTTTAACGTTTGATGTCACGTCTTTAACTACACGTCAGTAGTCTTTAATTCGAGCCCTCTAAAACATGATACATTGGATTGATCTGCCACACAGCGTGAAGAGAGGACGGTTCAATGCAACATCAATCCATCAGTCTATCTCTCTGGTTGACCTCTAACCTATCCAGGCTCTAGTCTGGTGCTGGGCTCCGTTCAGATTTGTTTTTTGCTGTTTAGGGAATTTCTGAAAACGGCTTCTACACTTAAATCTCAATTGAATAAGTTGTATTAGGGCTGTATTAGTTGGTCAGAGATGAATTACCTGTTGTTGATATTAAACATTGACCAACACCCTAGGCATATTATTCGTCTAAGAGTTAAAACCCTGTTCAATTGAGTCAACATCCTGTTTGTGTGTGGATAGAACTGGTTCTCCTCCAGGGAAGGTCACTGTCATGTTTGGCTCAGGTCCAGAACAATCAAAAGATAGATGCTCTCCAAAAACATGATGTCTGATGGACGATCACAGGGCAAGCAGATTGGGTACTGACTTTGACCTGCAAATGCTTCTTTAAAAACAAGAACAGCTAGGTAGGTTAAAATAAGAAGAAACATGAAATAGGCATGCACATTTATAAACTAAACACCGTAGATTGAGTTTAAAAGCACTTGACTGTTGTTATCATTGGACCTTTACTAAGAGTGACAGAGAATGACTTTCATTGTAATCCTGACACAGTGCCACATTATTCTGTAACCTTTCTTGCTGTTTTTGGTAATGTACGAGTATCTAAAAATGTAATTATAGTTTTTAGATCATGGCTGTCTCACACATAGTTGTATGAATGTTTATGAATGGATTTCAGTAAAGGCCTCCAATTTACAGTGCATTTGGAATGTATTCATAGCCCTTGACTTTTTCCACATTATGTTACAGCCTTATTTTAAAATGGAATAAATCGTTTTTTCCCCCTCATCAATCTACACACAATACCCCATAATGACAAAGCAAAAACAGGTTTCTACACATTTTTGCTAATGTATATATATATATATATATATATATATATATATATATATATATATATATATATATATATATATATATATATATATATATATATATACACATGTGCCTTTTACTGAGGAGTGGCTTCCGTCTGGCCACTCTACCATATAGGCCTGATTGGTGGACTGCTGCAGAGATGGTTGACCAAGGCCCTTCTCCCCCGATTGCTCAGTATGGCAGGGTGGCCAGCTTTAGGATGAGTCTTGGTGGTTCCAAACTTCTTCCATTTAAGAATGATGGAGGCCACTGTGTTCTTGAGGACCTTCAATGCTACAGCAATGTTTTGGTACCCTTCCCCAGATCTGTGCCTCGACAAAACCCTGTCTCGGAGCTCTACGAACATTTCCTACGACCTCATGGCTTGCTTTTTGCTCTGACATGCACTGTCATCTGTGGGACCTTATATCGATGTGTGTACCTTTCCAAATCATGTCTAATCAATTGAATTTACCACAGGTGGACTCCACTCAAATTGTATAAACATCTCAAGGATGATCAATGGAAACAGTATGCACCTGAACTCAATTTCGAGTCTCATAGCAAAGGGTCTGAATACTACAAACAAAACATTTCAAAACCTGTTTTTGCTTTGCCGTTATGGGGTATTGTGTAGATTGATGAGGAAAAAATAATTTTAGATTAAGGCTGTAACGTAACAAAATGTGGAAAAAGGGAAGGGGTCTGAATACTTTCCGAATGCACTGTATATGTGAAATGGCACGACAAATAATGAAATAGTGATAGTCAACTACATGATTTTTGTTCAGTGAACAGTTGCCAAAACAGGATGGAATCATGTAGATGTGAGAATGGACTGGGTTCATCACTCCTGTCACACGAGTTATTAAAAATGTCCTGACATAGCCATCACTAACAATACATTCTTTGGGGGTTTGTTCGAAAGAGAGGAGAGAAATGCGCGTGCGTTTCTGCGTGTGTCTTTGTTTTATAGAATGTTTGTCAGTTGGCAGGGAACAAGTAACCACTTTTGTTGGGAAAAAATATACCAAAGTATGTCAATGTCATAGAGATGTGTTTTCTATTCCTTAGTCCAAATGCATTTCGGGCGGGGCATTGTGAACCCCGTTGGAAAGCATTTCTGCTTGAGGCCAGGGCTTCTAGCAGGGAACACGCTAGAGGCTGAAACTCAAACAGAGCAACCTTTGTTTGTGGAGGGGGCTAAATGCCTCGTGACCAGAATTGTGCCTCTCCACTTTTGGAGAGTAGGCCGTCACCACTGGGGCAACACAGGGAGGTGCCAGGGGGCCGGGTCTCAGTCTCGCACAGAAACAAGTGGCCTGGTGACCGAGGTATTGAAGACTGATTCCCAGTGAGGATGCCGGAGGGGCGTGGCGTGCTCTGCTGATAGTCATTGATTCATCAGTGCATTCCTCACCCTCATTTTGAGCCATGCGGGTATCATCCTACCTAGTCAATTATCCATTCGAAGATGCATATTCCGTATTTTGTTCCTGGTCACGACATGCTGTATTCAGCCATCTGTAATAAGCACACTGTACATCTGCGTTCCCTTTATCCCTTCCTGTATTAGGATGTGCATGAAGCATTGATCACGCAGTCTCTCTTTAAGACTGTCAAAGCAGTCGTCCTGCTTTCATTCCAGGCTGCTGCTCAACTCAGATCTTTGGTTCCTATTTAACTCCTGTTCCCTCTCTCATATTGCTCTGCTTCTCGATCTAACTCCTTTATTCTTACATACCCAATCACTTTCTGTCCTGTTCTCTGTCTCACTCACATACTGTAATGGTTGAACAAGCTGCACCCAAGACCTGGTGCCGATCCAAACTATCCCTGCATGGAACTGCTTCTTCCTCTGTGGTGTGCGTGCGTCGTGTGTGAGAGAGAGAGAGAGATTTACAACACAAGCCATCCATAATCAAATAGATCATGCCAGCTCAAAACAACCAGTTGGGGCAACCATAAACATTGTGGGAGGATAAGTTGTTCCTTATCATCACAGAACTCACTTGGACGAAGCCTAATATCCCCATGACGCAACAAGGCAGAACATCAGATAATGCTGTGACAGTGACACATGATGTGACACTGCCCAATACAGCAGAGAGGCAGTCGGAACGTCCCGCCATGGTGGGGGGGATGGCAGGGACATGTAGGGGGGTTAAGTCTTTTGGCTTGTCTTTAGTATTTTACGTGTCTGTATTTAGTATATTAATAGCACAGTGTTAGCTGATACTTCCTGTAAAGAAAGTGGCTGGTGCTGCGGTGGTGCCAAATACAATACTCACCATCATGAGCTCATTTTAATAAGGCCATATAAATGCCCAGGACATTTTTTGTGCGTTACATTCTGGTGTCTGCTTTCCCACACGGACATTAAAGGCTTTTCCTAAAGGAACGCTTACTTCACTGTGTTAACTCTGTGAGAATGAAGAGAACTGGACATGTGTATACTAACTAATGAATGAATGACAGTTGGCAACCCATCCCTTACAGGATTAATTGACACATAAAGAAACGTTACCATGATTCACAGTGAATTCTTCATCTAATAATAATTTTTTCTAAATGATCCTCTAGAGCGACCGTCTCCTGATCAAAGGGGCGATAATCGTGAATGATGACCAGTCCTTCTGTGCTGACGTCTACATGGAGGATGGTCATATCAAGTGAGTTTCACAACGACGACTACATGCTCTACTTCTCAGAGGTTAACTACCTCTGCACCATCCTTACCATGCGTTAGACTTTTAACACTGGTCGTTGTTTGCTTTTACAGACTACATTGCAGTCCTAATGATAACTCTATAACAACTCTCTCTCTTTTTCTCTTTCTCACTCTCTCTCTTGCTTTCCCTTCTCTCTCTTTATCTCTCTTCCTCTGACTACCAGACAAATTGGCGAGAACTTGATAGTGCCCGGTGGGGTGAAGACCATCGATGCCCACGGGCGCATGTTGATGCCAGGGGGCATTGATGTGCACACACGCTTCCAGATGCCCGACCGAGGCATGACCTCGGTGGACGACTTCTACCAGGGCACCCGCGCCGCTCTGGCAGGGGGCACTACCATGATCAGTATGTACACTACCACCTACCCACTTTCTGTCCTCCCCCTCTCAAGAGTCATGGGCAGGGCACAGTGCCAGCTCCATCTATGGCAGCACCAGGTCCTGACCCCATAAAGTCTCATCTGCTACAGACTAGCGTGCCAGCAAGTGCTGCTGAGTGCTGTGAAAAGTGGACTAGGGAGGACGTTCAAAACTTTTTTCAAGTTGTTTATCCACTCTCCTCCTAATTGCTCAGTAATAGCATGGCCTGCCTGTAGCGTTCCTAGAGTTCTACTGAATATCGTAGCTGCCTCAGTAAAGGTCAATCTCCCTGCTCAGCAGTTACACAGACTCCTGAAGAGTAAGGTGGCTTTATCACATCGTGCAGAATGCTGACTCCTGCTGACAGCACTGCGGAGTCCACAGAGCCATCTCTGTAAATGGGTCACGTCACGAAACAGAGGCTTACTGGGTCACAGTGCAGTACAGTACAATCTGGTGGAAAAAACATGATGCAAGATCCTGATCTAGGCTTTTAATCTGACCTACTGCATATCATAGTTGAATGCGACCAGAACAATAAGAATGAACCAATTTACGAAACAATTGTATATGTGTGTGTGTCCACTAGTTGACCACGTGGTTCCGGAACCCGGGGTCAGTTTGCTGTCTGCCTTTGAGCAGTGGCGTGAGTGGGCGGACAGCAAGTCGTGCTGTGACTACTCTCTACATGTGGACATCACTGAGTGGCACAAGGGAGTCCAGGAGGAGATGGAGGCCCTTGTCAAGGACCACGGTACAGACACATCCACATCAACATCTCATAATGTCATATAGTACATTTTGATTGGTTGTGTTCATGTTTTCTCTTTCTGTATGGTTGTTAGATTTCCTACATGTACAGTACCAGTCAAAAGTTTGGACACACCTAGTCATTCAAGGGTTTTTCTTTATTTATTTTTTTTACAATTTTCTAAATTGTAGAATAATACTGAACACATCAAAACGATGAAATAACACATATGGAATCATGTAGTATCCAAAAAAGTGTTAAAAATATATTTTAGATTTTAGATTCTTCAAAATTGCCACCCTTTTCCTTGATGACAGCTTTGCACACTTTGAATTTTCTCAACCAGCTTCATGAGGAATGCTTTTCTAACAGTCTTGAAGGGAGTTCCCATATATGCTGAGCACTTGTTGGCTGCTTTTCCAAACTCTGCTGTCCAACTCATCCCACACCATCTCAATTGGGTTGAGGTTGGATGATTGTGGAGGCCAGGTCATCAGATGCAGCACTCCATTACTCTCTTGGTCAAATAGCCCATACACAACCTGGAGGTGTGTTGGAACATTGTCCTGATGAAAAACAAATAATAGTCCCACTAAGCACAAACTAGATGGGATGGTGTATTGCTGCAGAATGCTGTGGTAGCCATGCTGGTTAAGTGTGCCTTGAATTCTAAATACATCACCTACAGTGTCACCAGCAAAGCACCATCACACCTCCTCCATGCTATACGGTGGGAACCACACATCCGTTCAACTAGTCTCACAAAGGCAGGACGGTTGGAACAAAAAATCTCAAATTTGGACAATTTATACTCATCAGACCAAAGGACAGATGTCCACCAGTCTAATGTCCATTGCTCGTGTTTCTTGGCCCAAGCAAGTCTCTTCTTATTATTAGTGTTTTTTTGTAGTGGTTTCTTTGCAGCAATTCAACCATGAAGGCCTGATTCACACAGTCTCCTCAGAACAGTTGATGTTGAGATGTGTCTGTTACTTGAACTCTGTGAAGCATTTATTTGGGCTGCAATTTCTGAGGCTGGTAACGCTAATGAACTTGCCCTCTGCAGCATATGTAACTCTGGGGCTGCGACTGCACTTGAAGAAACTTTCAAAGTTCTTGAAATTTTTGTATTGACTGACCTTCATGTCTTAATGTAATGATGGACTGTCGTTTCTCTTTGCTTATTTGCACTGTTCTTGCATTCCAGGTGACTACCTTATGAAGCTGGTTGAGAGAATGCCAAGAGTGTTTAAAGCTGTCATCAAGGCAAAGGGTGGCTACTTTGAAGAATCTCAAATCTCAAATATATTTTTATTTGTTTGACACATTTTTGGTTACTACATGATTCCATATGTGTTATTTCATAGTTTTTATGTGTTCACTATTATTCTACAATATAGAAAATAGTAAAAAATAAAGAAAAACCCTGGAATAAGTAGGTGTGTCCAAACTTTTGCCTGGTGTACTGTATGTTCATATGTTTCTGGTCTCTTTGCCTCTCTTTGTTTCTCATCCCAACTCTCTGTACCTTCTTTTGACACGTGCTCTCTTTCCTCAGGTGTCAACTCTTTCCTTGTCTATCTGGCTTATAAGGATGTTTTCCAGCTTGCTGACTCTCAGGTATGACTTAACTTATCATATGGTAGCTTTTTTTTAACGTTGGCCCCCTGTTTGTCTTACAGGAAACACACATCTATCGCTACCGCCACAAAGGACATGATTAAAATAATCTTTAAGAAAAAAGTATGAAAGGAATTCACCTCTTTTCGCACCGCATTAACTGTACTGTTAAAAGTTATGGGACAAAATCATGGCGAATGCTTAATTACATGCACTGTAAGACTTTATATACTGTAGGTCTCCAGCCCTTCCCACCCAGCATATCCCATGGCCTGCTCTGGGCTGAGTTGAGGAGGGAGGGTGGGGGAGGTTGAGGCATTAATTGTGTGTGTCTCCAGTGGGAGTAAGGGATGATGAAAGAATGCACCAGTCCAAGTCTTTGTGTCTGACTCATGGTAAAACAGATTCATCTTGGACTGGAGGCTCCTTTGAAAACGGCCTGCGTTGGTCTTTGCACCTGTGTGAGGAATGCGTTCAGGCTGCTTGGCCAGAGCGTTTCATTCTATTTTGTGCAGGTCTCCCAAGGCAACCTATGGTAGCTCTTTATTATATTTCTGGCTTTTGGGAGATGACTCATACAAGACTCACACATCGCTCATACATCAGTAACAGGTTCCCCTCTACCACTGTTGTATTTGAGACCTTCAGAGTGAGTTTTGCATGGTGTGAAATTGGCATTATTGTTCACTTTGCTCAGCTATCAGAGTATCCTCAATTAACTTTACCTTGTCTGTTCTATGACCCATCTGTGGTTGTCTCAGGCTGCTGACATGGTTATTTCCTGTAGGTCTATGAGGTGTTCAGTGTGATCCGGGACCTGGGGGCCATCGCTCAGGTCCATGCTGAGAATGGAGACATTGTGGCTGAGGTAAGACCTGAGGCTAATGGGGTAAGGCGGTTTTCTCTTTCTAAAATAGCGCCGGAAGAAATGGCAGCAGTTTTACGGGCGCCCAACCAATTGTGCTATTATGGTTTTTTTTGCGTTATTTGTAACTTATTTTGTACATAATGTTTCTGCAACCGTATCTTACGGCAAAAAAGAGCTTCTGGATATCAGGACAGCGATCACTCACCTCGGATTAGACAGATATCTTTTCTTCAACAAGCAGGACGCACAGGACATACTCCGAACACCCGACAAGCCAACATCCCAGTTATTGGCAAGAGGAAGAGACGCAGGTACAGAGGACACAGAGCGGGGTGCCTCGTAAGGATTCGCAAAAGGCGAGTGGGAAAGCTGCCGTTACCGTCAATATTACTCGCCAACGTGCATTCATTGGACAATAAATTAGACGAGGTACGATCACGAATATCCTACCAACGGGACATCAAAAACTGTAATATCTTGTGTTTCATGGAATCGTGGCTGAATGATGACATGGATATTCAGCTAGCAGGATATACGCTGCACCGGCAAGATAGAACAGCACACTCCGGTAAGACGAGGGGGGACGGTCTGTGCATATTCGTAAACAACAGCCAGTGCACGAAATCTAAGGAAGTCTCTAGATTTTGCTCGCCTGAAGTAGAGTATCTTGTGATAAAATTCAGACCACACTATTTGCCTAGAGAGTTTTCAGCTATACTTTTCGTGGCTGTTTATTTACCACCCCAGACAGATGCTGGCACTAAGACCGCACTCAGTCAGCTGTATAAGGAAATAAGCAAACAGGAAACTGCTCACCCAGAGGCGGCGCTCCTAGTGGCCGGAGACTTTAATGCAGGGAAACTTAAATCAGTTCTACCTAATTTCTATCAACATGTTAAATGTGCAACCAGAGGAAAAACAATTCTAGATCACCTGTACTCCACACACAGAGACGCGTACAAAGCTCTCTCTCGCCCTCCATTTGGTAAATCCGACCACAAATCTATCCTCCTGATTCCTGCTTACAAGCAAAAATTAAAGCAGGACGCAACAGTGACTCGGTCTATAAAAAAGTGGTCAGATGAAGCAGATGCTAAACTACAGGACTGTTCTGCTATCACAGACTGGAACATGTTCTGGGATTCTTCCGATGGCATTGAGGAGTACACCACATCAGTCACTGGCTTTATCAATAAGCTCATCGATGACCTCGTCCCCACAGTGACTGTACATACATACCCCAACCAGAAGCCATGGATTACAGGCAACATTCGCACTGCGGGACTCTAACCCAGAAGCCTATAAGAAATCCTGCTATGCCCTCCGACGAACCATCAAACAGGCAAAGCGTCAATACAATGCTAAGATTAAATCATACTACACCGGCTCCAACGCTCGTCTTATGTGGCAGCGCTTGCAAACTATTACAGACTACAAAGGGAAGCACAGCCGCAAGCTGCCCAGTGACACAAGCCTACCAGACGAGCTAAATCACTTCTATGCTCGCTTCGAGGCAAGCAACACTGAGGCATAAATGAGAGCATCAGCTGTTCCGGACGACTGTGTGATCACGCTCTCCGTAGCCAACGTGAGTAAGACCTTTAAACAGGTCAAAATTCACAAGGCTGCGGGGCCAGACGGATTACCAGGACGTGTGCTCCGGGCATGTGGTAACCAACTGGCAGGTGTCTTCACTGACATTTTCAACATGTCCCTGATTGAGTCTGTAATACCAACATGTTTCAAGCAGACCACCATAGTCCCTGTGCCCGAGAACATGAAGGCAACCTGCCTAAATGACTACAGACCCGTAGCACTCACGTCCGTAGCCATGAAGTGCTTTGAAAGGCTGGTAATCGCTCACATCAACACCATTATCCCAGAAACCCTAGACCCACTCTAATTTGCATACCACCCCAACAGATCCACAGATGATGCAATCTCTATTGCACTCCACACTGCCCTTTCTCACCTGGAAAAAAGGAACACCTATATGAGAATGCTATTCATTGACTACAGCTCAGCGTTCAACCCCATAGTACCCTCAAAGCTCATCACTAAGCTAAGGATCCTGGGACTAAACACCTCCCTCTGCAACTGGATCCTGGACTTCCTGGATCCTGGACTTCCAGGTGGTGAGGGTAAGTAGAAACACATCTGCCACGCTGATCCTCAACACTGGAGCCCCTCAGGGGTGCGTGCTCAGTCCCCTCCTGTACTCCCTGTTCACCCATGACTGCATGGCCAGGCACGACTCCAACACCATCATTACGTTTGCAGACGACACAACAGTGGTAGGCCTGATCACCAACAACGACGAGACAGCCTATAAGGAGGAGGTCAGAGACCTGGCCGGTTGGTGCCAGAAGAACAACCTACCCCTCAACGTAACTAAGTCTAAGGAGATGATTGTGGACTACAGGAAAAGGTGGACCTCAGCATGCCCCCATTCTCATCAACAGGGCTGTATTGGAGCAGGTTGAGAAGTTCACGTACCTTGGTGTCCACATCACCAACAAACTAGAATGGTCCAAACACACCAAGACAGTCGTGAAGAGGGCACGACAAAGCCTATTCCCCCTCAGGAAACCTAAAAGATTTGGCATGGGTCCTCCGATCCTCAAAAGGTTCTACAGCTGCAACATCGAGAGCATCCTGACTGGTTGCATCATTGCCTGGTACGGCAATTGCTTGGCCTCCGACCGCAAGGCACTACAGAGGGTAGTGCGTACAGCCCAGTACATCACTGGGGCTAAGCTGCCTGCCAGCCAGGACCTCTATACCAGGTGGTGTCAGAGGAAGGCCCTAAAAATTGTCAAAGTCCCCAGCCACCCCAGTCATAGACTGTTCTCTCTACTACTGCATGGCAAGCGGTAACGGAGTGCCAAGTCTAGGACAAAAAGGCTTCTCAACAGTTTTTACCCCCAAGCCATAAGACTCCTGAACAGGTAATCGAATGGCTACCTGGACTATTTGCATTGTGTGCCCCCCCAACCCCTCTTTTACGCTGCTGCTACTCTCTGTTTATCATATATGCATAGTCACTTTAACTATACATTCATGTACATACTACCTCAATTGGCCCGACCAACCAGTGCCCCCGCACATTGGCTAACTGGGCTATCTGCACTGTGTCCCGCCACCCGCCAACCCCTCTTTTACCCTACTGCTACTCTCTGTTTATCATATATGCATAGTCACTTTAACCATATCACATTGTACATACTACCTCAATCAGCACGACTAACCGGTGCCTGTATATAGCCTCGCTACTGTTATTTTTCACTTTCTTTTTTACTGTTGTTTTTATTTCTTTACTTACCTATTGTTCCCCTTAATACCTTTTTTGAGCTGTTGGTTAGAGCCTGTAAGTAAGCATTTCACTGTAAGGTCTACACCTGTTGTTTTCGGCGCACGTGACAAATAAACTTTGATTTGATTTGATATTGTCATACCGACCTTCTCAGTATTGCCGGCTTAGTACACAAGGGGGCGCCAAAAAAACACAGAATGCTAACAAAATTAGCACAAGTAGTAACGAATTTCCAAGGGGGTTGCTAGCTAAATATGCTAACGAGCGAAAACGAAAATAAGCAATTTGCAAAGACAGTCAATCCAGCTCATATATATATATATGTAATTTTTGGTAAGTTTGGACATTTACAAGCGAATGTGAACGAGAGACATTGTGCAAATTGTGGCAGCCCAGGGGAGTCAGAGGTGAAACACAATAAATAAGACAGCGAGAGTCGGTTTTGCGGTGCTTAAACAAAAGTTGTTTTTTAATAAAGGTTGGGGGGAACGAGGGGAGAAATACAACTGAAAGGCTTCTCATGTAATGGGTGGGTCACTGTGTCCAGTGTGGCTGTTCCTCGGACCGCCTGTGTTCATTTTTTTTATTTTCTATTTTTATTTCACCTTTATTTAACCAGGTAGGCTAGTTGAGAACAAGTTCTCATTTGCAACTGCGACCTGGCCAAGATAAAGCAAAGCAGTTCGACACATACAACAACACAGAGTTACACATGGAATGAACAAACATACAATCAATAATACAGTAGAAAAATCTATATACAGCATGTGCAAATGAGGTAGGATAAGGGAGGTAAGGCAATAAATAGGCTATGGTGGTAAATTAATGACAATATAGCAAATAAACACTGGAATGGTAGGATGTGCAGAAAATGAATGTGCAAGTTGAGATACTGGGGTGCAAAGGAGCAAGATAAATAAATACAGTATTGGGATGAGGTAGATTGGATGGGCTATTTACAGATGAGCTATGTGCAGTGATCTGTGAGCTGCTCTGACAGCTGGTGCTTAAAGCGTCCATATGAACAAAAAAGAGAGTGAGAGTGATGAGTCTGGGGTTTCAATAGTTGCGCCAGGAGTCGTTGTGTCTGGGAATGGGTCCTCTTGCTTTGGGCCCAAAGAAAAGGAAGAGAGAAAGTTGAGTCAAACATTACCTAGTATCTTCTTTGTCATCTGATCGAGGTGCTTATCATACTCACTGCTGTTCTTCTGGGGTCTAGGAGTACCCTCTGCCTATCTACCCAAGCGCCCGAGTGACCGCACCTCTACTTATACCCATTTGGGGTAACGAGGGAATGGTGGGACCAATTCCAGGTCCAATTGGTTGCAGCACCTGGACTGGGTAGTATGGGTGTTGAATCACCAGCCCCAGTCGGTGCCTGTAGAGCTGTCCATGGTGCTGACTCACCTTGGCCTCTGTAGCCCTCTGGAGCTGACTAAGGTCCTGCTCTTTCCTTGTAGCTCCCTGCTGGCCAGCTCATATATATATATATATGTAATATTTGGTAAGTTTGGACATTTGCCACAAAATGAACAACGTTTTGACACATGCTTGTCTAAAGGACAAACTGTACTTGTGTACACACTGTCTGTGGAGTCTGGAGTTGCTTGGGCAACGGGCCTGCCTGCTCTGCTCAGAGAAGGGGTGGAGCAAACGGAGAGGATAAAAAAAAATGCAAGGAAATCAAGATAGCACTGGTAGCTGTACAGATAACTCATCCAAAGGACTTTGACTTCTCAAACACGGCAGAAAGCTAACAAGAGGACCCATGATGCCCCGTCACCTTATTAATTCAGCCACTTACTTAGATAACTAGCAAGTTAAACTTAGGGGTCGCGTTAACTCAGAATTCAGCATTTTTCACGCAGAAAGAAGATATAAAACACAATAAATATCTTGCTGCGTTTTGTAAGCGCACATCTAAAATGCTTCTTATTCTAATTTCTGCTCGGCATCTGACAAATGTTGTGCTTTAGTTTCACTTCTCTACTCGGATGAGAATTCACAAACAGGCATTCTATCACCAGACAGCACTGACTGATGTGTAGCTACTTTTCTCTGTGTAGCCAAGTTTCACTTCAAGCAAAACATTAGCAAATGTACCTGGCTACATTCTTTCTATGATAAGCATTATAAGTATAATGGCCATGCATTGTTTTTGCAAAACATAACTTGTCTTTTCATTGTAAGCTTATTTACTTGTGTGGCTGCCAGCCAAATAGCTTTGCACTTCTGTTGTCATCTGATGAAAATGAAGCTATTTTCTGCCGAATGTGTTGCACTAATGTATTTTTTGTGAAGGAAAACTGTAGCTGCACGTCCCTGATCACTCTATTGAAGCAACAAAAACACTGTTGACTTTCAAAATAAAACGCGACCCCTGTCAATACACAGCCGGACTACACAGCTGGGCTCACCTGCACCCACTTTATCCCGTTGTGCTATTTACAAACAAACAGGTGACTGGCTTTCAACAGTATTGACGGTATGGAAAAACCATCCCGTGGCTATTCCCAAATACCCCGTTATATGGTATATACAGTATACCGCCAAAGCCCAGCTAACAATACACCATTTACTGGACTATCAAAACCCGATCTAAAATATCTAACACTGGACATTTTTAAAGCGTGCCTGTTCTGTCCATTCAGGAGCAGCGTCGTATCCTGGAGCAGGGCATCACTGGACCTGAGGGACACGCCTTGAGCCGTCCTGAAGAGGTATAATGCGTCTGCATTTGACCTCAGAGTTCTTTACCTCTCTGTTTTTATCTTCCCTTTATATTTTCAAAATGCGTCCTTGCATGGTCACCTTGACCTCTGAACCCTGGGTGTGTCTTTCAGGTGGAGGCAGAGGCTGTCAATCGTTCTGTGACAGTAGCCAATCAGACCAACTGTCCCCTCTACATCACTAAGGTGATGAGCAAGAGTGCTGCTGATGTCATCGCTCAGGCCAGGAAGAAGGGTGAGAGACTGTTGCTGGCTGTTGCTAGGCTGTTGCTAGGGTACAAACATACAGAAAGATGAAGGGAAGATGCATGTGAGCCAAAAGAAGGGAGAGGCACGATAATAGGTCAATAACATCATTCATATTTGTAATCACATGATGTTTCTGATTGGCCTTGCAGGCACGGTGGTGTACGGGGAGCCAATCACTGCCAGCCTGGGCACAGACGGCTCACACTATTGGAGCAAGAACTGGGCCAAGGCCGCCGCCTTCATCACGTCCCCGCCCCTCAGCCCAGACCCGACCACGCCCGACTATCTCAGCTCCCTGCTCTCCTGGTGAGAGCACTAACTCAGCACCATTACACTGGATTGCGCCATATGGACAAATATCCATATTCATATGGTGTAAACTGTTATCATGGTGACAATATAAAGTAGGACAATCATCCCACTCAGAGTCCAGGTGGCACAGTCTAATCTCTTGTCCTGTGCCTTCCTCTCCAGTGGAGACCTTCAGGTGACTGGCAGTGCCCACTGCACCTTCAACACTGCCCAGCGCGCCGTGGGCAAAGACGACTTCACCCTCATCCCCGAGGGTACCAACGGCACTGAGGAGAGAATGTCCCTCATCTGGGACAAGTGTGTGGTGAGAGACTACATGTTATATATATAGAACATACAGTATACTCATATACAGTACATAGTATATACAGTAGAACCTACAGTGTACATCATGTGTAGAATTTGTATGCATTGTGTGAATTTGCACAGTGAACTGCCCCATTCTCTGTGTTCCCCTGGCTCATTCAGGTGACAGGTAAAATGGATGAGAACCAGTTTGTGGCGGTCACCAGCACCAACGCTGCTAAGATCTTCAACCTGTACCCCCGTAAGGGCCGCATCGCTGTGGGCTCTGACGCCGACCTGGTACTCTGGGACCCAGACGTCACCAAGATCATCTCAGCCAAGAGCCACAACTCGGTCAGTCAGTCACACACGCACTACGCACAAATATTATACCTTCAGAAAAGCGCAATCTACTGTATATCCAGCCATATGGTATTACACATGTGGTATTACACCACAGATTCATCTTTGGGAAACTGCCCAAAATTAAATAGTTAAACTTTGAACATTCAAGTGAACTTGAGGTTAAATTGCAATGGTTCTATGAAATTACCATATTGGTATTTTTATGGTCATCTGACTTCTGACCACATATGATTGGTTGGGTTCCCCAGCTCTAGGGTGTGGGCCTTATGGTAACTCAGAGGAGTTATGTCACCCCCAAACTCTGCCAGAGTACGGAAACATGTCATTTCTGATTGTTAGCAGCCAAATCAGTGTGCGTGCGTGTGTATGTCCATGTGCGTGTGTGTGCTTTTGCAATCTAATTGTTCTACCTCTCTGTGTTCTATGGTTTCTTTCTTTCCATTTGGTCAAGAAATGGACTAATGTACATGGGGAAAATTGGTAATTCAGAGAGACATAGTGTGTGTGTGTGTTGGGTGGTCCAGCCTCTTGGTGATCTCATGCTTTTTCTAAGCCCTGTGGAGCCCACTAAATTGCCATGACCTCACTCCTAGTCAGCCAGTAGTTTTTACGAGGGTGGTCACACTCCACACTGCTCTCCACTGCCCACACCATCCTTGTAAGTGCCTGGTAACTCTGCTCCTCGCTGCCTGGCTAAATCAATGGTCTGTGATGATCAATGATGCTATCTCAGGAGGGTTTTCAATTGCCATTTATCTAACCTTTGCAAAACCCATAGGGGACACTTAATGATTTGAACATTGGCCCAGTATAAAACAGCAGCTCACTGGCAAAGGATGGAGGAGGAGGGAGGTCCACCACACTAGTACTAAAATCAATCAACTCACACAAATCATAAGAAAAATAATATTTTGTACTACATTCTACCTCTCCTCTCTCCCCCTGTCGCTCTTCCAGAATGTGGAGTACAACATCTTTGAGGGTGTGGAGGTGCGTGGCGCCCCCCTGGTAGTGATCAGCCAGGGTAAGATCGTCCTGGAGGATGGGAACCTCCACACCACCGAGGGGTGTGGCCGCTTCGTGGGCCGGAAGCCCTTCTCTGACTACGTCTACAAGAGGATAAAGGCCCGCAGCAGGGTAAGGCACTGTTTTGGAACTGTGTCATCGTGGTGTGCTGTCTTTTGCATTGATGTGTTTTATTTCCAAGGGAGTGGGTTCCCTTTTCAAATACCCTGTATCATGTTAAGTTGTTGACTCATGATAAGATGAGGGTATTTGCTGACAAGTTGGATGTTGCGTTCCACTATAAGTAGCAGGGTAAAAGTTCTGTCACTGCAACGGATTTCCATCATATGGATTTTTTGGTTGTACAGTAGTTATTATATATTTTTTGAGGTGTATATATATATATATATATATATATATATATATATATTATATATATATTTTTTTTAATCAAATTGAAAAGGACTGGAGCTGGTCAAACTCGCAGTTTAATGTACAAAATGATCCTCTTTCCCTAAAAGCTTTTTACATGAAAGGGGAAGTTAATTTACATGACAGGGGAAGTTAATTTACTAGAAAGGGGAGGTTAATTTACATGAAAGGGGAGGTAAATTTACATGAAAGGGTAAGTTAATTTACATGAAAGGGTAAGTTAATTTACATGAAAGGGTAAGTTAATTTACATGAAGGGGGAAGTTAATTTCGCCCTGCAGACAATCGATCTGAGATCGACTTAAGTTTTAGTCATGGTGTTTTTTCGGGGGCTTAACCCATGCAGTAGGTTCGGGTTGTTTGATCTTGACTCTTGATTCTGCCTCCTCCCTGTTCTCCAGCTGGCTGAGCTAAGGGGTGTTCCCCGGGGGCTTTATGACGGGCCTGTCTGTGAGGTGTCAGTCACACCCAAAACTATGACTCCTGCCTCCTCTGCCAAGACCTCTCCAGCCAAGCAGGCAGTAGCCGGCGCCCAGCCTGTCCGCAACCTGCACCAGTCAGGGTTCAGCCTATCTGGTGAGGATCCATGAATCCATTCACTAGAGATATCTGACATTATACCTATCATAGTTTGTTACCCCCTTTTTCTCCCCAATTTCGTGGTATCCAATTGTTAGTAGTTACTGTCTTGTCTCATTGCTACAACTCCCGTACGGACTCGGGAGAGGCGAAGGTCGAGAGCCATGCGTCCTCCGAAACACAACCCAACCAGGCCGCACTGCTTCTTAACACAGCGCGCATCCAACCCGGAAGCCAGCCGCACCAATGTGTCGGAGGAAACATTGTACACCTAGCGACCTGGTCAGCGTGCACTGCTCCCGGCCCGCCACAGGAGTCGCTAGTGCGCGATGAGACAAGGATATACCTGCCGGCCAAACCCTCCCTAACCCGGACGACGCTAGGCCAATTGTGCGCTGCCCCATGGGCCTCCCGGTCGCGGCCGGCTGCAACAGAGCCTGGGCTCGAACCCAGAGTCTCTGGTGGCACAGCTAGCACTGCCGATGCAGTGCCTTAGACCACTGCACCACCCGGAAGGCCTATACCTATCATAGTTTTGATGATAAACTATGATATGTTCATAACAATGAAAATGTCATAATACAGTGATATTGACTTCCTCCTCTTCTGTACTTGTAGGTGCTCAAGTTGATGACAACCTTCCTCGGCGTAACACCCAGCGCATTGTGGAGCCACCTGGTGGCAGGGCCAACATCACCAGCCTGGGTTAACCCCTCCCATTGGCCACCAGGGGAAACGAGGGCTTGAGGAGAGGGGCATCAGGGACTAGGGGCCATTCCACCAGGAGCCAAACCAATTCTCCCCTCCTCAATCTCTCTCCCCCATCTGCCGCTCCCTACATCTCTCCCCCACTCTCTCCCCCGACACCCCACTATAAAGGAGACACCTATAAAAAAGATTTGCCTCATTTGAAGAAAAAAAGAGACGAAAACAACAGCCCTTATTTGAGCACTTTTGACTCTATTATTTAGTGTTCTCCCTGTACTTTCTTCCTGCCATGTATCATTTAGTTTAGTCAAGACAGTGCATGTCGCATTTGTACGGAGGAAGTCCAATCTGTTTCCGTTCGTCTTTTTTCATTTTCAATGTAGTGTAAATGAAGTATGGAGACACATGGGTAACATGTTCTACATCAGATTAGTTGCGCTAACATTATGTATTGAACAAACATGGAAGAGATAAGTTGCTTATGCCTTCCTCAATATTGATCTTTTCCTCTTTTCACTGGTTTGTGTTTGTTCTCTACTGTTTATACAGCCTTGCCCTCCACTGTGCTTGTCATCTCCCACACTGTTCAGTACAGCACTGGCTACGATCAACACAATTTATTGACTTGTCCATTGTTATTGTTTAAAGCTGGTAGTATGCTATCCTCGTCCTCAGGTTACGGGATGAGGCATGAGATTAGTAGTAAGCTGAACCACTGTTGAAAACCTTAAAGTAACTTCTCACTGGTGCACATCTCATGTCATCCCACCAGTAGATTTGTTTGAAGGAATAAATGGAATGAGAAAACATGGTCCATATTTAGAAGCTGCTGGTGAGCCAGGAAAGTCCAGTAGATTAGGAGGAGTTTTGGCGGGCGGTGGATAGAGCGCTGTCTCCCAGGGAGAGGCCTTCATGGAACTTAACGGCCCATGAGAGGAGATGTGACTCAAATTTAGGATGTTGGGAGGAGTGTAACCGGGCGGCAGCGAAGGAAGGAAGATTTGTCAGAATACTAGGGAATGCCCAATTTTTCATAGCCTCATTCAACTCACCCTCTTTGCAAGATGGTGCCACACTCGTACTCAGCTACGCTATAGTACAGTATGTGCCATATACCTCGCCTGAAGGGGATTGTAATCTATCACTGTAATGGGATCTTTGAGATTCATACACCATTTAATTGACAGTGTTGCAGGCAGCATCCCTCCCTCTGTTCTAGAATGTCCCAGTACCAAACAGTACATTCAGAAGACTGAACGTCTTTCTGCTCCCAGCCTCCTCTTTTTAATTCATGCACTCCCCCTTTTCCTTTTTAACTCTTTATGTGCCTGAACCCACAGAAGTTGTACTGATAGTTCGATTTTGTATTATTCTTATTATGGTAAGAGAAGGATGTAAGATAAAAATGTAAAATAGCTGATGTTAACCGATACAAAGGTGCCAGATTTTTGTTATTTCGTATTCCACTGATAGTGCTCCTTTAAAAACAATAATGCTTACTTAATATGTTCTAATGTTTTAGTTTTTAACTGCTGTTATATTTAGTGTCATTCTGTAAGCTGTGGCCTGAGGCTGAACACTATTCATTTGAGCTTGAAAGTAGACCTGGAGTATTGTATATCTAACTAGTGTGCAGTGTTAATGTGTAAGGGATGGGACACACACTGGTCCCAGTGCACCACTCCTTGGGTCTCAGACCTGGAGTGCTGGTAATGGCCCTTTGTTTTGCATGGTCTGGTTTTCGTTAAGGCAAAGCAGTCTGGCAGCTGTTTTCTACCTTCACTCGCATGTCAGCGAGATCCTGGCCTAAAAGTCGCTGTTCTTTCAGTGTTCGCATTTTCCTCTCCATGACTCAACACAGAGCAACACACTCACTCACACTGTTACAGACACACGCACTCACACTGTTACAGACACACTCACTCACACTGTGACAGACACACTCACTCACACTGTGACAGACACACGCACTCACACTGTTACAGACACACTCACTCACACTGTGACAGACACACTCACTCACACTGTGACAGACACACTCACTCACACTGTGACAGACACACACACTCACACTGTTACAGACACACCCACTCACACCGTGACAGACACACTCACCCACACCGTGACAGACACACTCACCCACACCGTGACAGACACACTCACCTACACTGTGACAGACACACACACTCACACTGTGACAGACACACACATTCTCACACTGTTAGACACACACACTCGCACGCATGCACTCACAGAACAAGTGGTGTCTGTATGTCCTTCCAGCACTGTGCTGTGGCTTGGACCCTTGGTTTTCCTGGCTGTGTTAAGGTCTCATAGGAAGCCCTTAGAAGGTAGAGTCTTTTTCAGGGTAGTAATGGTATCTGTGTTTAAGGAATCCATAGCAGGGAAATGAAAGTTTGACACTTCAGTGTGACTGCCTACAGGGAATGAGATTAGACAGGGATGGGAGGGAGGTCTGCTTGTTAGTGTTCAATCACTCAGGTGAAAGGGTCACTCCAGTCAGCGTTTGGATGATCTAATGCAGCCAGATGACTATATCTCAGAATTGTGCATATGCATACAGTACCAGTCAAAAGCTTAGACACCCCTACTCATTCAAGGGTTTTTCTTTATTTGTACTATTTTCTACATTGTAGAATAATAGTGAAGACATCAAAACTATAAAATAACACATATACATACACATATCACTGCAGAATGCTTTGGTAGCCATGCTGGTTAAGTGTGCCTTGAATTCTAAATAAATCACAGTGTCACCAGCAAAGCACCCCCACACCATCACACCTCCTCTTCCATGCTTCACGGTGGGAACCACACATGCGGAGATCATCTGTTCACCTACTCTGCGTCTCACAAAGACAAAAATCTCACATTTATACTCATCAGCCCAAAGGACAGATGTCCATCAGTCTAATGTTCATTGCTCGTGTTTCTTGGCCAAAGCAAGTCTCTTCTTCTTATTGGTGTCCTTTAGTAGTGGTTTCTTTTCAGCAATTCGACAATGAAGGCCTGATTCACGCAGTCTCCTCGGAATAGTTGATGTTGAGATATGTCTGTTACTTGAACTCTGTGAAGCATTTATTTGGGCTGCAATTTATGAGGCTGGTAACTCTAATGAACTTATCCTCTGCAGCAGAGGTAACTCTGGGTTTTCCTTTCCTGTGGCTCTCATGAGAGTCAGTTTCATCATAGCGCTTGATGGTTTTTGCGACTGCACTTGAAGAAACTTTCAAAGTTCTTGAAATTTTCCAGATTTACTGACATTCATGTCTTAAAGTAATGATGTACTGTCGTTTCTCTTTGCTTATTTGAGCTGTTCTTGCCATAATATGGACTTGGTCTTTTACCAAATAGGGCTATCTTCTGTATACCCACCCCTACCTTGTCACAACACAACTGATTGGCTCAAACGCATTAAGAAGGAAATAAATTCCACAAATTAACTTTTAAGAAGGCACACCTGTTAATTGAAATGCATTCCAGGTGACTACTTCATGAGGCTGGTTGAGAGAATGCCAAGAGTGTGCAAAGCTGTCATCAAGGCAAAGGGTGGCAACTTTGAAGAATCTCAAATATAACATACATTTTGATTTGTTTAACACTTTTTTGGTTACTACATGATTCCATATGTGTTATTTCATAATTTTGATGCCTTCACTAATATTCTACAATGTAGGAAATAGTAAAAATAAAGAAAAACCCTTGAATGATCTAAACTGTACTGTCTGGCATGTAAAATTAAGGCCGGGATAAGTCTCCGTCCTCACATGTGAAGAGTAGGCTACATGGCTGAGCAAAAACTCTTTATTTTCTCTTTGCCTCTTCACTTTTTTATCATTCTCATTGAGATATTATGGTCATCATTATTCAGATTTTAGTTATTATTGTGATTATTTTTGTCATTATTATTTTACTATGATGACTAACAATATTTTAGATTTTAGATTTTCCAGTTGTTCTTCTCATCCCATGGAAAACCCTGGCCAATGTATTGGTATTTTTTCAGCGTGAGTCTCCCACTTGCTTGCTTGGTTTTGGAATGCATTTCTCTCAAACGGAGGGGGATGCAGGGTTAAAATGATTCATACCTCTATTCCCATAGACTGGAGGGTGGAGCAAGGGGCCTGCCAAAGCACAAATAAGATCTGTCAGCCAGAAGCGCATGAGTCCTCCTGAGACTCAAAGTATGTCTGCTCGTTTCTACCTCTCTCTCTCTCTCTCTGGCTCTTCTATTGTTGCCCTCTGTTGCCTTGACTACGAGGCCCTTGAGTCACCCTAGGCCCTGATTTTTGTTTGTCATGGCAACGGTTGTAAGATCGGAATTTGCCCATAGCAACCCCTCCGGACCTGGTGCTACTAGAAGAGCATGTAGTCCGTGGCAGACTAGCTGTATGGAAGCCATGCACTCTGTAGAAATCTGTAGAACTCCTTCCACACCAACGTTTTCTTCCCTACCCTGCCTTTCTAAAATGAACTGCTGCTGCAGAATCACACTGTTTCAGTGTGTCACCGTCTGTATATAAGCTTTTGGTTAGTTGGGTGGGATCCACATACCTCTGCTGACCCAGGATTCGTTGGCCCTTGAATTGTGTCTTTAAGATTGCACCACAAGCTTCACATCACAGCAATTACACAGAGCTCCTCTACAAGGCCACAGATATCTACCAATCACCCAACGCTGTGGTGGAGCACCCATGCCTAAAGCATTGACTCAGAAATTATAAACCAGCTGTCAACGCTGGCGCTGCCATCGTGTCCCCACAATATACTGTATACACACAAGCCCCTTTTATACCTGGTTCTAACTTTTGTCCTTTGTCCTGATCTTGTACACATTCAGATTGTGCTCACATTTTTTGACAAGTGTCTGGATATCTTACAAGTGTAGACAGATCTAGACAGGGAAACCATTGAAATAATTATTCCTCCCTCTAAAATCATTGACAGTTGGCAGCATTGACTTATTACATCAATATGTGTCGTAAAATACATTTTATTTTGAAAGAATAGCTGTGGAATAATTTGCATAAAGTAAGGGACCAGGAAATCTTGTCACAATGCAGACACAGTGGACAGATAACAGACACAAGGTAATACCATGTGTAGACACATGTCTGGAAATGTGGGCACAATCAGAATGTAGACAAGATCAGGACAAAGCACCCATGTTAGCTCCAGGTATAAACAGGGCTGTAGACACACACATGCAAGCATTCCTTCTTCTTGCTCTGTCAGTTTGGATGTTTTTCTTTTCACATCGCTAATATGTGATGTAAGCGAAACACAGATTGAGAGTTTTAGGTTGGAGGTTGATAATGCTGTTCAAATCCCACCCCACACCCCGTGTCTCCCCCCTCCACCTAACCCCCTCGGATTGTGAAAGTGAAACTGTGTGATGGTGTTTGTCTTGATGGCTGTGGGGTTTTGAGGATGCTTGCTCTCTATGGAAAGTGTCAAATCCCATGGATGGTGATGTAAAAACAATAACCAAAAAAAATAAAGATCAAAAACAAAACTCAGCCTCTGGCTTTTTTGGTGATTGTTGTGTGCTGACCTTAGGAGGTAGAATGTGTTCCCTCTCTCCACTCCTCACCCTTGGTAATAGCGCATCACATGGCCACTGATCATGTTTGACAGAATTTTTTAAATGTTTTATTTAACTAGGCAAGGCAGTTAAGAACAAATTCTTATTTACAATGATGGCCTAGGAACAGTGGGTTAAATGCCAGGGATTCGATCTAGCAACCTTTCGGTTACTGGCCCAAAGCTCTAACCACTAGGCTACCTGCCGCCCCGACATTTGATTTGTGTGTAGTGTTTAAGTCTAGCCCTATAGTGCCCTGTGTATTAAGGTTACTGTGCCCCCCAATATTAACAACAATATTACAACCTTTGTGTAGGAAAGACCATATGAATATGAATAGTAAGGCTAAACATCCAAATCGGTCAAACAATTCCAAACAATTATACTGTAAATTACAGTGCATACAGAAACATTACTGAATGTTCAATACTCTCCAATGGGCCTCTTGCAAAGATATAGACGTCAATGTTGCCTCTCTACTTATTCAGCTCATGTAGGACGGCATTGTAAGTATTAATTTGTTCTTAACTGACTTGCCAAGTTAAATAAAGGTTCAATAAAATAAATAAATGTAATGTAGGCCAGGTTTTCCCAAAGTCAGTCCTGCCCCCGTGCACGTTTGTGTTTTTGCCCTAGCACTACACAGCTGATTCAAATAATCAAAGTTTTATGATGAGTTGGTTATTTGAATCAGCTGTGTAGTGCTAGGGCAACAACAAAAACGGCCCCGGACCGACTTTGGGAAACTGCTGTAGGCTCATCAAATCCCCACAGGAAAAATGGTCTGCTCAGTCCTATGAGCGTAAGTACACTCTCATGACACAAGATGGCAGTATGTTCCCTAGTCTGTTTAAAGGAGTAAAATACCTATCCAGGCGTTGTCATCCTATTGTGTTGTTTTGTTTGGTATCATTTAATCTATTTTTATTGGATAATTGTTGTGTCATTTTTGAGTGTACCTTTTCCATATCACTTTAGAATCTGTTATCTGAATTAAAATCTCTCCTTCATTAACCAACCCTGGAACTGTGTGACTAACAACCGGACTGTGTGACAAACAACAGGACTGTGTGACAAACAACCGGACTGTGTGACAAACAACCGGACTGTGTGACAAACAACCGGACTGTGTACCTAACAACCGGACTGTGTGACTAACAACCGGACTGTGTGACAAACAACCGGACTGTGTGACAAACAACCGGACTGTGTGACAAACAACCGGACTGTGTGACTAACAACCGGACAGTGTGACTAACAACCGGACAGTGTGACTAACAACCGGACAGTGTGACAAACAACCGGACTGTGTGACAAACAACCGGACTGTGTGACAAACAACCGGACTGTGTGACTAACAACCGGACTGTGTGACAAACAACCGGACTGTGTGACTAACAACCGGACTCTGTGACTAACAACCGGACTGTGTGACTAACAACCGGACTCTGTGACTAACAACCAGACTCTGTGACTAACAACCGGACTGTGTGACTAACAACCGGACTCTGTGACTAACAACCGGACTGTTGGAACCTCCCTGTATTTTGGTGTCTAACAAGTGGCTATATGGATATTTGAAATCATAACATACTAAATAAACTGAGTGTACAAAACATTAAGAACACTTGCTCTTTCCATGACAAACTGACAAGGGGAATCCAGATGAAAGCTATGATCCCTTATTGATGTCAGTTGTTAAGTCCACTTCCATCAGTGTAGATGAAGGGGAGGGGACAGGTTAAAAATATATTTTTAAGCCTTGAGACAATGATTGTGTATATGTGGCATTCAGAGGGTGAATTGGCAAGATTAAATAATTAAGTGCCTTTGAACAGGGTATGATAGTAGGTGCCAGGCGCACCGGTTTGTGTCAAGAACTGCAACGCTGCTGGGTTTTTCACATTCAACAGTTTCCCGTGTGTATCAAGAATAGTCCACCACCCAAAGGACATCCAGCCAACTTGACACAACTGTGGGAAGCATTGGAGTCAACATGGGCCAACATCCCTGAGGAATACTTTCGACACCTTGTAGAGTCCATGCCCCGACGAATTGAGGCTGCTCTGAGGACAAAAGGGATGAGGGGGATGCAACTCAATATTAGGAAGGTGTTCCTAATGTTTGGAATACTATGTATTGAGGGCTGACTGACAGCTAAAAATGCCATGCATTCCTGATTATAATTATTCATCACACAGGCAAAACAACAGGTGACATGTCTAATTTTCATTGAGGATTGGTGCAGATACAGTGAAATATTCAACTATGATTGGAGAGAGGCATAATAATAAATATTTTCTGCATTTTACACAATTTCCATTGCATTTAAGATTGAAATGGGTTACACAGACTCATACGGACTTTATTTTTACTGATCAATGAACTATAACATCCCACAATACATAGCAGGTATTTGGCTCATTCTCTGGGTCTAGTGTGTCGGAGTATCTAGCTGTGCATGTGTTTGACGGACATGTTCTTCTGCTATTTGAGTAGGTAAAGAAAGAGACCACTGTCACAAGACACAAGCATACACACCAGCAGCACAGTAGCTACTTTACATAGTAAGAGCCGAGCACGTGTTACATTTTTCAGTACAAAGCACTGTGAAAACTGCACATGTCAGATGGTAAGCTTGTCATAAATATTGTCCAAAAAAACGTAGCAGTATGAACTGTAAATTGAACCTATGTATGGACATCATCCTCAAATAATCCTCTTCGGTGACCTGAAGCACATTTTCATTCAGTCTCTGTCAGGGTTAGGTAGGTTACTTTCTAAATGTAATCTGTTACAGTTACTAGTTACCTGTCCAAAATTGTAATCAATAACGCAACTTTGCGATTACCCAAACTCAGTAACGTAATCTGATTACTTTCAGGTACTTTTGGATTACTTTCCCCTTAAGAGACATCAGAACAAGACAAAAAGGATCCATCAAACACATTTGGTGTGTCATCATAGTGGTCTCTTAGATGCACTATTGTAAAGTGGTTGTTCCACTGGATATCATAAGGTGAATGCACCAATTTGTAAGTCGCTCTGGATAAGAGCGTCTGCTAAATGACTTAAATGTAAATGTAAATGTCTCTAACTTGTGGTCAGACTCGCTCAGTTGGAACGATCTTAAACTTGTACCTTTTTATCAATGCTGAATTGAATGTCAGAGGAAGGCCCTATAAATTGCCAAAGACTCCAGCCACACTAGTCATAGACTGTTCTCTCTGCTACCACATGGCAAGTGGGACTGGAGTGCCAAGTCTAGGTCCAAAAGGCTTCTTAACAGCTTCTACCCTCAAGCCATAAGACTCCTGAACAGCTAATCAAATGGCTACCCGGAATATTTGTATTGACCCCGCTACTCGCTGTTTATAGTCTATGCATAGTCACTTTACCCCTACCTACACGTACATATTACCTCAATTACTTTGACTAACCTGTACCCCCGCACATTGACTTGGTACTAATAGCCCCTGTATATAGCCTCATTATTGTTACTCTTGTATTTTTTAAACTTTAGTTTATTTAGTCAGCATTTTCTTAATTCTTATTTTTCTTAAAACTGCATTGTTGGTTAAGGGCTTGTAAGTAAGTATTTCACGCTAAGGTCTACACCTGTTGTATTCGGCGCATGTGACAAATTCGATTTTATTTTGATTTGAGAAAACAGAAAGGTGTCATAATGTATTTTTTCGCAAACAGCCTTTCTGAATTTAAAAGTAATCCAAGAAGTAATCTAGTTTTTCTAAAGTATCTGTAATCTTACATGTAATCAGCTACTCCCCAACCCTGGTCTCTTTACTGACTCAGTACTCTTTATTCAGTTTCTGTACTGACACTGTGTATCCTTCTGATTCACACTGTACATCGATCTACAGTGCAGCACATACAGTACAGTACATCTCTACCTCCAGGTGTGTTACAGTATCTTCTTCAGTGGGTGTACTCTCCCATTTCCCAAAACATGAAGACACATCAGCTTTATGTCAATAGCTGTACTGACTGATTCCAGCAGATCTCGAGAGAGATGTCTTAACTTCATGCCAATAAGTGCCACATCTCTTCCCAGAACTTGGGGTAATTTTAATTACCCAGAATCCTTTAGTGTTCCCAGTCAGACAGCCTCCCCTCTTGCTCCCAGGGAGTGGCAATGGACTTTCGTTTGACATGTAGCACCAGGGGCTGAGGGGCTCAGGCAAGCAGCACCCTGTTGGGACGGGTTCTCCCCCGCTGCAAAACACCACACCTTCAGCAGGCTTTTACTGTGGACCCGGGTACTTTGGGTATGGCCTGGCACCCCCACTGAGGAAGAGGAGCCAGAGAAGGTCTTCCAGCAACCAGAGGAAGAGGCGTGAGAGGCTGGGGAGGCGGCTCGGCGTGGCTGGGTGGGGGGAGTGGAGGAGCTGGAGGAGGAGGGGTGAGGCTGGGATCTAATAAGAGACGATGGATCAGGACTGGGACTATAGGAAGGAGCAAACCCCAGAGACTTGGAGCTCCTGCCACCCTGTCTGAGGCAGCGTCCATGCAGAACGTTGAGGAAGGCCCTCTGGAACTCCTGGCTGAAGCAGGGATAGATAATGGGGTTGATACAGCTGTTGAGGTACCCCAGCCAGAAGGTGATCTTAAATATGGTGTCAGATGGCCTGTACGATGGGAATATGGAGCCTGTGGAAAGAACACAGACAGAAATCACACACAAACGGATCTGTCAATATAGCAAGTACAGTAGTTCAACGTCTATATGAATCATGAATCATTTGCATGACCTATTGACCCCTATCTGTATTGAATACAGCACTAGGATGAGCAGAAGCAGCTCAGACATTCTGGTGTTCACTGTGTACTTACTTCAAGGTTATCTGATAAGATGGATGTAAGGCCAACATACACTACCAGTCAAAAGTTTTAGAACACCTACTCGTTCAAGGGTTTTTCTTTATTTTACTATTTTCTACATTGTAGAATAATAGTGAAGACATCAAAACTATGAAATAACACATATGGAATCATGTAGTAACCCAAAAAGTGTTAAACAAATCAAAATATATTTTATATTTGAGATTCTTCAAATAGCCACCCTTTGCCTTGATGACAGCTTTGCACATTCTTGGCATTCTCTCAACCAGCTTCATGAGGAATGCTTTTCCAACATTCTTGAAGGAGTTCCCACATATGCTAAGCACTTGTTGGCTGCTTTTCCTTTACTTTGCGGTCCAACTCATCCAAAACCATCTCAATTGGGTTGAGGTCGGATGATTGTGGAGGCCAAGTCATCTGATGCAGCACTCCATCACTCTCCTTACTGGTCAAATAGCCCTTACACAGCCTGGAGGTGGGTTGGGTCATTGTCCTGTTGAAAAACAAATGATAGTCCCACTAAGTGCAAACCAGATGGGATGGCATATCACTGCAGAATGCTGTGGTACCAATGCTGGTTATCTGTGCCTTGAATTCCAAATGAATCCCAGTGTCACCAGCAAAGCACCATCACACCTCCTCCTCCATGCATCATGGTGGGAACCACACATGCGGAGATCATCTGTTCACCTACTCTGCGTCTCACAAAGACATGGTAGTTGGAACCAAAAATCTCAAATTTATACTCATCAGACCAAAGGACAGATGTCCACCAGTCTAATGTTCAGTGCTCGTGTTTCTTGGCCCAAGCAAGTCTCTTCTTCTTATTGGTGTCCTTTAGTAGTGGTTTCTTTTCAGCAATTCGACAATGAAGGCCTAATTCACGCAGTCTCCTCTGAATAGTTGATGTTGAGATGTGTTTGTTACTTGAACTCTGATGCATTTATTTGGGCTGCAATTTATGAGGCTGGTAACTCTAATGAACTTATCCTCTGCAGCAGAGGTAACTCTGGGTCTTCCATTCCTGTGGTGGTCCTCATGAGAGTCAGTTTCATCATAGCGCTTGATGGTTTTTGCGACTGCAAGTTCTTGAAATTTTCCGTATTGACTGACCTTCATGTTGTAAAGTAATGATGGACTGTCGTTTCTCCTTGCTTATTTGCACTGTTCTTGCCATAGTATGGACTTGGTCTTTTACCAATTAGGGCTTTCTTCTGTATACCCCCCTACCTTGTCACAACACAACTGATTGGCTCAAACACATTAAGAAGGAAAGAAATTCCACAAATGTACTTTTAAGAAGGCAGACCTGTTAATTGAAATGCATTCCAGGTGACTACCTCATAATGCTGGTTAAGAGAAAGCCAAGAGTTTGCAAAGCTGTCATCAAGGCAAAGGGTGGCTATTTGAAGAATCTCAAATCTAAAATATATTTTGATTTGTTTAACACTTTTTTGGTTACTACATGATTCAATGTCTAAACTTTTGACCGGTTGTGTACCTGTTTCTCTCTATCTGAAGAGCTTTGTCTCTAAAGGTCTAAAACATTCAACTCTTTCATTCCTATAGTCTGAGAATCTCAGGGGCATTAGCTTTGACATTGAATATTGTGCTCGCAGGTCTGAAGTTCTGTTTCCATTGAAATGCATGACTCCAGTAATGCTTTGCTGCCTTGGAAAGATGAAGGGTGATTGTGGGGCGCCGGCTTACTGCGCACAACACCATGCCCTTTATGGTTGTTGTTTATAATGGCTTTGGAATAAAAGAATGAATAGTGTTTTTGTTCATTTCATTTCTTCCCTGAAGTATAACCCTATTCGGTTGAGCACTGGTATTTCATTTGCTCTGCTTCTCCATGGCAGTAATTGAATTCCTGATGTACAACTAAAGAAAACACAGACAAGTATACGGAGCATTCAAGAGCGGAGACCAGGGTCGTACACTCTGTTGTTATGTATACAATAAAACCCCAATAAATCAAAAGGCTATTCCAACATCGGACTCATTGAATTACCATCAAGAAATTGTGTATAAATGAATTCTAAAGTAGGATTAGAAGTGCACAGAATCTGAATGGATTCAGCTACACTTCCCAAGACCAAAGGAGGTGTATTCGGAACCAAACCATCAGCAGGCCTTTTGATAATCTGTTAATTTACAGTAAATTAGTTCAACCCCAATCTCCATATAATCTTGAATTACAGATCTGTCGGATCCTTAATCAAGGATATTAAAGTCTGCGTAGCCATTATATGGCATTTCATTAATCACATTCTCACAGGCTTGTGGGGGGTATTAACGATGTTGATGACAGCTGTGAGGCAACGTTGGGTTTGACTACATCTATCATCACATGATCATATGTACTGAGTGTACAAAAACATGTTTTTTTTTACCCTCAGTTCAGCCTCAATTCGTCAGGGAATGGACTCTAAAAGGTGTCGAAAGCGTTCCACAGGGATGCTGGCCCATGTTGACTCCAACGCTTCCCACAGTTGTGTCAAGTTGGCTGGATGTCCTTTGGGTGGTGGACCATTCTGTGGAAACTGTTGAGCGTGAAAAATCCAGCAGCATTGCAGTTCTTGACACAAACCGTTGCACCTGGCACCTACTACCATACCCTGTTCAAAGGCACTTAAATATTTTGTCTTGCCCATTCACCCTCTGAATGGCACACAAACACAATCCATGTCTCAATTGTCTCAAGGCTTAAAAATCCTTCTTTAACCTATCTCCTGTCCTTCATCTACACTGATTGAAGTGGATTTAACAAGTAACATCAATAAGGGATCATAGCTTTCACCTGGATTCACCTGGTCAGTCTACGTCATGGAAAGAGCAGGTGTTCTTAATGTTTTGTACACTCAGTGTATAGCTCTTATCTTTCAAATCACTGAACAATTGTTATACATGACTCATCCCATGGCTATGCTAACACCAGTGTTTTTGTAGCTGCATTTCTATAATAGAGGGTTGCATTTGTTTACGGCTCCTAACATTGTTTTTGGTGTACTGTAGCAGGAAATATGCAGAAAATAGGTCCTGTGGCTTAGTCTCCCTCTATCAGTCTCAAAAACATTCATTTCCATTCAATTTCGTGCTTTTCCATTGAGAGGTTAAGCTTTACATTTCACAGTTGAATAGAGTTGAGTGGTGGGGTTGATTTTTAAGAGATTTGGAAGGGAAGCTTCCCTGACTAGAAAATGACACATTGTGAGTCAGGCATTGGCAATCACACTCTATCCAGTAAGGGGGCTTTATATGCTGCTATGGGAAATCAGTTCTAGGGATTATTTTCTTGAGAAAAATGGAAATTCATTCAGTGATGTTATTCTAGTGATGGGGGGGGAAATCTATACAGTAGAGTATCGAAAGATTTTTTTTGACGATATTATATTGATTCTATGACCAAGTATCTACAAAAAAAAGAGGTAGGTAGTTAACATTAGCTAGGGTTAGTCGGCTGTACAGATGTATGATCAGAATTTGATCTCCCTGTTGCAGGAGAACTTTCCTGCAATGCAGGACACCTAAAACTTGTAGTGTATTTGAAGTTTAAAAAGGTTTATGAAGTTTGTGATTTTCATTTTTAAATTTCAGACTTGATTTTCCCTTACGTATCAATTTCAAATCTCAGGCATTTCTTCTTCTCTAGCTTCTCATTCATCTTCTTTTTAAATGGTGAGCCAACATGTTTTTAGCGCTTTTATTTCCATGACTGATTAAAACTTGTTTTCTCGTGACTCTCTCTTGTCCCGCTGCAGCAGCCATGGTGAGCACTATGTTTGGAATATCAAATTGCATAAAATCGTAGTATCAAATCGCAATACATATAGAATTGTGAGAATCATATCGGCACCTTAGTATTGTGATAATATCGTATTGTGAGGTCCCTGGCAATTCCCAGCCCTATGTTACTCCCTATGATACTGTTATTCAACAGTTGATTAGACTTATGTTTTTCATATTAAACGTCTCTGTATCTGCTTTCATTTTCATATCGCATTCTCTTTTTCATTTCCATGCAATTCAAAACAAAGGCATGTAGCAGCACATAGGGAGAGCAAGGAAAGGCATTGTGGGATACCCACCAATGGGCATAACCAGGAAGAAGGGCAGCCAGCAGAGAACGAAGCAGCCAACCACAATGCCCAGAGTCTTGGCTGCCCTCTTCTCTCGGGAGAATTTCAGCAGGTGTATGAGGGCGAAGGTGGTGCGTCTCCGCCTCATGATGCACTTCTCTCCCTCCTCCTCTTGCCCCTCTGGCTTAGCAGGGGCATTTCCCCGATGGATCCTCAGTGTCACTCCCTCTCCCTCCGTGTCCATCCCCCCCTCCCTCTTCCTGCCCTCCCTCAGGTCTCGAGTCTTCCGCTTGGCCACCACATACACCTTGCAATACATGGCCAGGATGACAGCTAGTGGCACATAGAACGACCCCAGGGCAGAGAAAATAGCATAACCCGGTTCCTCTGTGATCCGGCACTCAGTCTCGTCCTCTGGGTCGGGCTCCTTCCAGCCGAAGAGTGGACCTACGGATATGGCTGCCGAGAGGCCCCAGAGAGCTGCCACTGCGACCAGGCCGCGCCGCCCAGTGGCCATGGCAGGGTAGTGCAGCGGGTAGCTGACTGCTAGGTAGCGGTCAACAGAGATGACACACAGGCTTAGGATAGAGGCAGTGCAGCAGAGAACATCCAGGGCGGCCCAGGCACTGCAGAAAGACCGGCCAAACACCCAGCGGCCTAGGACCTCCGAGGTGGCAGAGAACGGCAGCACGGTGGAGCTCAGTAGCAGGTCTGCCGCCGCAAGGTTGGCGATGAAGTAGTGTGTGACGGAGCGTAGGTGGTGGTGGCACACCACAGACAGGATAACCAGGATGTTACCGAGAACCCCGAAGATGACAAAGAACCCCATCACCAGGCCCAGGGTCACCGCCTTAGTGATATCCACCTCAGCGAAGGAGGAGGAACTGCAGTTGGGACAGCTTTCTGGCACAGTGATATTCTCATCTGAGGGAACCATTTTGGGTTCATTTACGGTTCATTCACTAGTTGAATGTCTTTGGGATTGACTGTCATGTTTTGTTAAATCAGAATTCAGCCATGCAAACTTCAGCACAGGCATTGGGAGTCCACCATTTGTATCGCCCCTTCTTGTGACTCAAGACTGGAGAAGTTGGTACCTCGTCAATCACAGGTCTTTGATGCTAGGAGGCATGAGCCCTTGCCAATGCCTGCACAAATCACATGACTTTGGCAGTAACATTAAAAACACTGACAGGTCAGGATAGTGAATCTTCAGCATTGTCATTGCTTGTTGCGCCATCTGTCTTTGGAGTTTGGCTGCAGGGCTTTCTGGGTCATAAAGTCAAGATCCAATATGTTTATGGTGTCTCTTTCGCGATGGGACTGAAATGGCATGATAGAAACTTGCTGGAGGGATGTTTTCATTGAACAGATGTCCCACTAAAAACACAGTAGAAAGAGAGCAGTTAATAAAAAAGCCATCCCCCAGGCTCCATCCCTGTTTTACAGAATGGCAAAAGCTATATGTAGTCACTGTTGCAAATAAGACTGAATAAGCCTGAGACTGAGTAAGCATTCGTCATAGCACAACCATATGCCAGGCATCCATTACATAAAAGGATATTCAAGATTTTGATAATAATCCTAAATAAAACCACAACACAGCAAAATATATATATATATATATATATATATATATATATATATATATAAGATGATGGGAGTGCTGTAAATATGGATTAGACTGCCAAATATCTTCTTCCTCAAGAGTGAGGTTCTCTGTAAAGATTCTCACTTCACACATCATTACAATGCCGCCAGAGTAAACAAGAGGTCCCGCTTCAAGAAACACAGCATTTTCTATTTACTTTTCATCCAAATAACATTACTGAAATGTATCTGTCGATTCGCCTCCTGATACATAAAACCATTAACTTCAAACACCAGCTCCACTGACACAGAATCATTGGTAGTCAAGACATAAGTTATGAGGGAAACCAACAAAGCATAGAGGTTAAGAAAATAAATAGATATATAAAACAAAAGCACATTTTCATAAATCAGGCAACATGTGCTGGTCTCTGTAACGGGCTGTGTGTTAGTACTGAGACAGGCTAATTTTCACACACAGCTCCTTATAGTTACTCAGCAGCTAGATGACAGGCCAGGGATTGAACTGTACAGAGGGCAGTGCATTAAAGTTCTGAAGGGCAGCGGACTGATAATTCCACTCGATACCACTCTGGGTGTACGTGTTGGAGATTTCGCATGTCATTGGATGAGATAAATGTTGGTGTAGCAGGAAAGGGGATAGTGATAGAGCCATCGCAATGCAATGCCAGTCAAATGGACCAGCAGGATCAAAGACAAGCAAAGAGATGGGTTGTTATGCCAGGTTCACTAATATGGAATGAGTATTGTCATTTTTCTTTGAGCTGTTGGACTTAATAAGTGTCCAGTTCTGACAGTTCGGGGAGTAGGTACAGTATGCCTGCCTGCTCCTTAGAAGCCTGAGAGGTGGGCCAAAATAGGTTATTTTGATGCCCAGAGGGTTTGATATGAGATAAAAAGCACTGGCTGGGGATCTAAAGCTGGCTGTGCCTTAGATGGATAATTACATAACCATACGTATGGGAGACCTAACCTACCTCTAGATGTGTGTATGACTCAGTATGACTCAATACGAGGATGACTGTCATGATCATGAAGCAGTCTGTAGAGCAATACATACTATTGGTGTATCCACAATGTACCCTTACATATACGGTACAGTATATTTAAAGAACTGGAGTTAAAACAGCTAAAGGACAACTAAACATTCAAAGACAGTTGATGTACAGTAAAGATGATTGATTAACCCGAGACCCACAAACACTAAAGACCATTGAATGTAATCTCTACTCACTAGAGAAATGCAACCTTATTTCTTCAGGGGACTTCAGGGCACCACTTCAACCAAAGACCACTGAAACGTCTAGTTGTGTCCTGTTCATTGCTCACAGTCGCAACATTTCTTCAGTTATCTTATTACTTGTGAACTTCCAATACATTTCATAAGGCTGTCACATATTGCTGAATTCTCTTGTGCTATAGTAAGATTAGAAGATAGCATTGAGCTGGTCTCAGAGCATCTCACATTATTTTTGACATAAATCCAGGTTAGCTAGCTGGCTAATGTTTGCTGGGTTAGGGTTAAGGTTAGGGTTAAGTTTAGGAGTTAGGTTAAATGTTTAAGGTTAGGGTTAAGGTTAGGGGAAGGGTTAGCTAAAAAGGTTACGTTTAGGGTTAGGGGTAGGGTTTGCTAACATGCTAAGAAGTTGCAAAGTAGCTAAAAAGTAGTAGGTAGCTGGAAAGTTGCTAATTAGCAAAAATGCTAAGGTAGTCCGTGATGAGATTCGAACTCGCAATAGGTCTCATAGGTAGTAGCCTACAACTGCAAGGTTTTTTTAGGACATTCAATTTACTGTTGGATGAATACATGGCTGCAGCAGCGGATTAGCGATCTAGTTATGTGTTTTAAGTGTCCACTTCCTCAGGTGTTAAACCCCAACATAAATGTACATAAAGATGTAATTCATCTCGATTGAAGAAAAGAAATCTGGAAATGATGAAGTCCTAAAATATAGCAACTATAGTCTAATTGTTAAACCAACATTCCTGACAATCACTGGATCAGGTTGCATATCAAAATATTTTGAACCATGCATTCCTGCTTGGAAGTGTTCGATGAAAAAATTTATTTCTTGAATACCTCAATAGTTTAAATATTATACTTTTTAATAAAGCACTTTGAATGACTTTATAAGATGATTAGTCATGATTTGGGTCCAACCAAATCATGGGCTGGTGCCACCAGCTGTAAAAGTAAGTGGCACCAGTGACACCAGGGAAAAATGTTAGTCTGGAGCCCTGTGATATTAATAATGCATAGGGGAGGTGTTGATTCAGGGGAACACATATGACAGGCACTACTTTGCAATATAGCCTAAGTCGCTTGGCTTTTATAACGTATAAGGCTTAAGCGGACAGGCAGATAAACAGAAGAACAAGAAGAAGCACAGAGTGACAGCAGAGAAGATGCTGAGACAGAAGACAGCACAATAGGAGGCAAACAAAATGGCTAGAGCAGAGTTGTATCTCCAGTGGTGTTTTTACATGTTGTATTTGTTTTAGTTGACGGCGCACTGTGACGTGGGCTGGTGTGGATAAAATGCCAGGGCCAAATTCTTGTCCCAGTCCGCCCCTGTTAGTATGTCAGCAATCTATATCTTGAAGTCCTAATCAGTATGACTCTTTTTGAAGCAGGATATCAAACTCTGCTAGACAGCTAGTGCTGACCAGGGGGCAACCTCAATCTCTAAATAATTATCCTTAGACACTACCTGAAAATACATGCATGTTCACAAAATATGTGTCCTCAGTATCATTTGTATCATTTGAGTGCCAGTCTGTTCTATCATGTTAACTCTTTGTCACTCATAGTCATGTAAAATGTTTGACATGACAATTCCATAAGTAGTTGTCGAGAGAACAGAAACAGACTGGCACTGCACCCAGGCTTAATAGAATTTAAAGTTATCATCATGGAAGTTATTATTATAGGCCTGTTTCATTTTCCTGTGGCCATATGTTGTTTTGTCAGCTTCCTTTTTCCAGGCCAGCCTAATGATAAAAGATCCCTATGCAATAAGTGCATATTCAGCAAGCTTCATTTATATTAAGCGTCTAAGTACACGCACCTGGCACTTACGAAACACTTGGCAAGTCACTTTTTGGTGCTCTTTAAACTGTTTGGAGACGCACATTTCCTTTGTTCTGTAGCCTACTACTTTGTCTTTGATGCAAGGTGAAATATTAATCAGAGCCTGATCATCGATTGAGCCTTCCCACTGGGCACAGAAGTCAATTCAACGTCTATTTCACGTTGGTTCAACGTAATGTCATTGAAATACATTTTATTGAAATTACATGGAAACAACATTGATTCAATCAGTGTGTGCCTAGTGGGTTTGAACTCTCATTGATTGGGATTGTTATCATTGATTTGACAGATTTTCCCACTTTAGTCTCCATAAAGAAAAATATTAGCATGTCAAACAAGCATCAGGTGTTTTGCTATTCTGCACATGCCTATCAGTGAATATTGCAGCCTTCATATGCTGCATTTACACAGGCAGCCCAATTCTGATATTTTGCCCAAATATTTTGACTGACTGGTCAAAAAACCAATTAGTGGAAAAAGATCAGAATTAGGCTGCCTGTGTAAATGTAGCCTGAGACTATTGTGTGCACAAACAATGGTTTGAGCTATTCAGTGCTATTGAAAAATAATTGTTTTGGTGATGCCACAAAAGCTTTCTCATAGCACAGGAAGTCCTCATAGTTGACTGATTGTCTTGTAGAAATATTACATATTGAATTTTTTTATGGTACATTATAATTGATTGATTTATTGCATGTTTTGAGGAGCAATTGTGAAACAAATTCCACATATAGGAGGAGTAAGGAAAGTGATGTGCTTCTTAGGCAGTGTTCTGATTGTTTATAGTCTACTAATGTCATGCCTATCTCATAGCATTTTCAAAGGTTTTTGATTGGCTACTTGTAAAAGTCTCACATTTTTTTGAATTTTAATTGAAAGCAAGTAGATGTGAAATGATGCAGGACATTTGAAAATGCAAATGACTGAGGGCAGACCATGCATTCCAATTATAGTCAACAGTTCTAATTACATTTCCTCTCAAACTGTTAAAAGAGAAAAACGAAAGTTATAAAATCTTTCAATAATGTATAACCATTATATTTACATGTTACAATATAATAGACAAAAAGTAGACACATTTAGTAGACAAAAAGGACAGCATAATTATTAAACATTAATAAGTAGGCTATAGACATAATTAAAGCAAATGATAATTACTTTTAATTTATTTATCTGAGACTAGTCTCTGCACTAGTCTCAAATATCCAATAGGTACAGGCAATTGTTGAATTTAGTTAGAAATAACAGAGTTGACTCACATTCCCACCAGCTCGTTTTGAATAAGAATTCAAGAACAATATTTCATCAAATTCATTTCATGCAAAAATGGGAATGGCTTACCTTGTTATCCCTAAATGCCTCCCAAACGAGTACCGTTCTTTGACAGTACAAGTATGATCAAAGCAAATATATTTTTCGTATGGACTGGACAAACTATTCAGACGGTAGGCTATTTATGGCTGTTATGTCGAGACGCACACACCCGGTGTAGCTCCCTGAGGAATCTGTCTGCTGCTGCTGCCCTCAGAGAAATGCACCAGCTAGAGACGCGCTTCACCTGATATTCAACACTGTGTGAGACAACACCCTCCTTTCTTTCCCACCCCTACACTCCACCACCCAACATCTCCTTTTTACATTTCATAGTCTACAGTCAGTAGCATAGGCTATTTAACTTTTTTTTTTAGGGAGTCATACTGAGACCAAGGTGTCTTTTACAGATGTGCCTTGGATTACATAAATTACAGAAAATACACACATCAATTTAAATACAAAAGGGTCATAAAAAGCAAACACATTCATCAGGGGCAGCAGGTAGCCTAGTTAGAGCGTTTGGCCAGTAACCGAAAGGTTGGTGGATAGAATCCCCAAGCTGACAAGGTAAAAATCTGTCATTCTGCCCCCGAACAAGGCAGTTAACCCACTGTTCCTTAGCCGTTATTGTAAATAAGGATTTGTTCTTAACTGACTTGCCTAGTTAAATAAGGTCCTCAATCAGCTTTCTGAATTGCCCGAGAGGCATCAAATTAAAGAACATTTTGAAGATTTTTCCACAAATAAGGTGCAAGAACTCAGTAGAGACCAAAGGAATTTCCAGAGTTAACCATCCCTGAGACCGGGGGTGGTAACTCCTATGTCTAAAGTAATGATGTTACATACGGTGGGACTTTTTGTAAAAGGACTTTATAAATGAAAATATAACAATGTATCAACCTACGTGACATCAAAGAGGGCCAACCAACTTTCTGGTAGAGAATGCAGTGATGAGTACAAAAATTGTTGCTTAAAATAAAGAGCCGTGCGTTCTGATAAACTGCATCTAATCGCTTTAATGAAATGGCAGCTGCGTTCATATAGATGATGTCAACAAAGTCTAGGACCGATAGGAATGTCGACTGAATAATCTGCTTTCTACTATTTAGTGAGAGGCAGGACCTATTTCTATAGAAGAAGTCAATTTTTATTCTCAACTTCTTAACTAACTCATCCATATGCTTTTTATAAAGACAGCTTTTCATGTACCCAAATGCCCAGATATTTGTAAGTAGAGATACGATCAATATGGACACCATCCAAAGTACATTGTTATGCGGGCTAGAGATCAACATATACTTAGTTTTACCTGCCTTCAATACTAATTTCAGGTCAATAAAGTAGTTCAGATAGAGCCTGGTCAACCGGTGGGGCAATAGCATACACAACAGTATCATCGGCATACAAGTGTAGGTTACAGTTTGTTTTACAGACATGTCGATATTGTTAATATAAACAGTAAAAAGTACAGGACCCAGAATCGACCCCTGCGGGACACCTTTTGTAATATCCAGGAAACTTGATTTAACACCATCAGAAGATACACATTGAGTTCTATCTGTCAAGTAATTTGTAAACTGTTAAATGCAGCCTGGTCTAGGCAAATTGAGGAAAGCCTCTGAATTAGCAGTGAGGGATCAACAGTATTGAAGCCTTTGACAGGTCAATGAAGAGGGCAGCACAATGTTACCTTTTATCCATATACGTAGTTAACCACATAATTTATAACAAGGGATCCAGCAGAGATAGTGCTATGACCTGGTCTAAAACCCGACCGATATAGAGTATCAGTCAAAAGTTTGGACACCTACTCATTCAAGGGTTTTTCTTTATTTTTACTATTTTCTACATTGTAGAATAATGGTGAAGACATCAAAACTATGAAATAACACATATGGAATCATGTAGTAACACAAAAAGTTTTATTACAAATCTAAATATATTTGAGATTTGAGATTTTTCAAAGTAGCCACCCTTTGCCTTGATGACAGCTGTGCACACTCTTGGCATTCTCTCAACCAGCTTCATGAGGTAGTCACCTGGAATGCGTTTCAATTAACAGGTGTGCCTTGTTAAACGTACATTTGTGGAATTTCTTTCCTTCTTAATGCGTTTGAGCCAATCAGTTGTGTTGTGACAAGGTAGGGGTGTTATTCTGGATGTTCCACAGCGCTACTGGCAGAATATTCTGTGGACAGATGAAACGACAGTTGAGTTGTTTGGAAGGAACACACAACACTATGTGTGGAGAAAAAAAGGCACAGCACACCAACATCAAAACCTCATCCCAACTGTAAAGTATGGTGGAGGTGTCACGGCCGTTGTCTAGGTGGAAATGACCGGACCAAGGTGCAGCGTGGTGAGCGTACATTTTCTTTTATTTAGAATGTCGCCAACAAAACAAGAAACAAAGAAACGACCGTGAAGCTTAACAGGGCTATAGTGCTACTAACAAAGTCAACTACCCACAAACACCAAAGGAAAAAAAGCTGCCTAAGTATGATTCCCAATCAGAGACAACGATAGACAGCTGTCCCTGATTGAGAACCATACCCGGCCAAAACATAGAAATACAAAACATAGAAATAAACTAGAATGCCCACCCTAGTCACACCCTGGCCTAACCAAAATAGAGAATAAAAGCCTCTCTATGGCCAGGGCGTGACAGGAGGGAGCATCATGGTTTGGAGCTGCTGTGCTGCCTCGGGGCCTGGACAAGCTTGCTATCATTGCCGGAAAAATGTATTCGCAAGTTTATCAAGACATTTTGTAGGAGAAAGTGAGGCTATCTGTCCGCCAATTGAAGGTCAACAGAAGTTGGGTGATGCAACAAGACAACGACCCAAATCACAGAAGTAAATCAACAACAGAATGGCTTCAAAAGAAAACAATACGCCTTCTGGAGTGGCCCAGTCAGAGTCCTGACCTCAACCCGATTGAGATGCTGTGGCATGACCTCAAGAGAGCAGTTCACACCAGACATCCCAAGAATATTTCTGAACTGAAACAGTTTTGTAAAGAGGAATGGTCCAAAATTCCTTCTGACCGTTGTGGAGGTCTGATCCGCAAAGCAGAAATGTTTGGTTGAGGCTATTGCTGCCAAAGGAGGGTCAACCAGTTATTACATCCAAGGGTTCACATACTTTTTCCACCCTGTACTGTGAATGTTTACACGGTATGTTCAGTAAAGACATGAAAACTTGTTTGTGTTTTATTAGTTTAAGCAGACTGTGTTTGTCTATTGTTGTGACCTAGATGAAGATCAGATCAAATTTTATGACCGATTTATGCAGAAATCCAGGTATTTCCAAAGGGTTTACATACTTTTTCTTGCCACTGTAGGTCACAAGGGTCACCAACTTTGTGAAGGGGGAGTGCATGGGCCGCCTTCCAAACCTTGCGGATAGTATCAGATATAATTGTCAGGCTACAACTATGGGTTAAGGATTCAGAAATCAGAGGGGCAGAGTGCTGCAGCAAAAATGGATCAAGCATATCAGCTCCAGTGGATTTTGTTTTTACATCAATCTTAAGCAAGGCATCTATCACATAATAGACAGTAAATTGTTTAAATGAAAACAAAGATTCACTAGAATTTGACGGGTTAAACGTTGAGTCAGCTAGAGGCTGGCAGAGAGAAGAACAGTCGATTGACTGACTAGGGCCAATTAAACCACAAGTTCTCTCAAATAAAAAGCCAGCCGAGATAAAATGATTATTAAAAACATAACTTATTCTATTCTTCTCAGTTATGATGCCAGAGTCAGAAAGAACTTGCTTAGGCAGGGAAGAAGATACATTTGTACACTTCAGTGCATTTACTGTTTTCAAAACTTTAGAAAGATCATCAAAGTCAGAGATAGAGCTTAACAATAGCTTGATTTAGCTTTCTTAATCGAGATACTACATCTGTTTCTCAATTGTCAGAAAGATTGCCAGTCCACTATAAAGTCAGTTGTCCTTGATTTGGCCCAGGCCTGATTTCTCATCTGAATGAGCTCAGATAGCTCAGAAGAAAAAAAAGGGGTTAGATCTATCTTTGACTGAATTATTTAACTTCTTATGGCTACAGGGGCAGTATTGAGTAGCTTGGATGAAAGGTGCACAGAGGTGCCCATAGTAAACTGCCTCCTCCTCAGTCCCAGTTGCTAATATATGCATATTATTATTCGTATTGGATAGAAAACACTCTGAAGTTTCTAAAACTGTTTGAATGATGTCTGTGAGTATAACAGAACTCATATGGCAGGCAAAAACCTGAGAAAAAATCCAAACAGGAAGTGGGAATTCTGAGGTTGGTAGATTTTCAACACAGCCCCTATTGAACAAACAGTGGGATATGGATGAGTTTGCTTGGATGAGACGGCTTCCACTAGATGTCAACAGTCTGTAGAACCTTGTCTGATGCCTCTACTGTGAAGTGGGGCCGAAGGAGACAGGAAATAGTCAGGTCTACCATGACCTGGCCATGCTCTGACCATGCGTGTTCACATGAGAGGGAGCTCTGTTCCATCGCATATCTGAAGTCAATGTAATTCTCCGGTTGGAACGTTACTGAAGATTTATGTTAAAAACATTCTAAAGATTGATTCAATACATCGTTTGACATGTTTCTACTGACTGTTACGGAACTTTTTGACATTTAGTCAGCTTTTAGTGAACGTGCTTTCTGACTTTGGATTTGTTTACCAAACACGCTAACAAAAATAGCTATTTGGACATAAATGATGGACATTACCGAACAAAACTAACATTTCTTGTGGAAGTGGGATTCCTGGGAGTGCATTCCGACGAAGATCAGCAAAGGTAAGTGAAGATTTATAATGCTTTTTATGAGTTTTGTTGACTGCACAATTTGGCGGGTAACTGTATGGCTTCCTTTTGTGACTGAACGCTGTTCTCAGATTATTGAATATTGTGCTTTTGCCATAAAGCTTTTTAAAATCTGACACAGCGGTTGCATTAAGAACAAGTGTATCTTTAATTCTATGTAAAACATGTATCTTTCATCAAAGTTTATGATGAGCATTTATGTTATTTGACGTGGCTCTCTGCAATTTCTCTGGATATTTTGGAGGCATTTCTGAACATGGTGACAATGTAAATTGAGGTTTTTGCATATAAATATGAGCTTTATCGAACAAAACATATATGTATTGTGTAACATGAAGTCCTATGAGTGTCATCTGATGAAGATCATCAAAGGTTAGTGATTAATTTTATCTCTATTTCTGCTTTTGTGACTCTTGTCTTTGGCTGGAAAAATGACTCTGTGTTTTTCTGTGATTTTGCACTGACCTAACATAATCGTTTGTGGTGCTTTCGCTGTAAAGCCTATTTGAAATCGGACACTTTGGTGGGATTAACAACAAGATTACCTTTAAAATGGCATAAGATACATGTATGTTTGAGGAATTTTAATTATGAGATTTCTGTTGTTTGAATTTGGCGCCCTGCACTTCCACTGGCTGTTGTCATATCATCCCGTTAACGGGATTGCAGCCATAAGAAGTTCTAAAAGGGGCGTAGAGGAACAAATATGAAGGAGAAATGTTCTAAAACCAACTCAGGGTCAGGAATATAGGAGCTAATGGCTAAATCAGAGTAGAACATGTAATGTAAAAACCCCTTTTAAAATGTATCTTCTTAATTAAACGAGGATTAGTATTTTTCTGTTTCGTATCTCTAATACATACTATGCAAATACTCCACTAGACAAATATTTATGGGGGTTATTTGTAAGAATTAAATCAATCAACAAGGTGTCAACAGGGTTTTCCACATTTAGCCGTGTGGGTTTTGAGAACAATTGAGTCAGATTAAAATCAATGCATATACTCTTAAATTGATCTGAGGCCGTGGATAGCCAATCCAGATTCAAATCCCCTTAAAATGACCAACTCTGAGGGGAAAAAAGGTGTTAAACACTCAGATATTGCACCAATAGCATCCACCATGGCAGCTGTGGGGCGGTAAAACCTAGCAACAAATAAACGTGCATGCTGGTTTATGGACACATCTACAACCAGGACCTCAAATTTCTTGGGAACAGAAATATTTAAAGATTGGGACGGCATGCAATTATATTTTACATACTGTATATGGCCACTCCTCCCCTTTTCTGTAATCTGTCACATCTAAACACATTCTAATCATCGACTTCAATTTCTTTATCAGATACAGAACCAGTTAACCATGTTTCAGAGAGAACCAGAATGTCAGGACACGAGTCCTGCACCCAATATAAATTGTGTTCATTGAATTCATACTTGGCACATATAGGTGCATTAGCCCAAGCCTCCTATGATATTTAAAGTCAGAGAGGGTATTCAGCTCAGTCCCATAAGAGCTAACAGGCATAGGGTCATCTGCAGCTATTTGTTGAGTGAGCTGAGACTTTGCCTTGGGTCCCTTGCCAACCACATGAGAGCAGAGTAGACTGAGCATTTGACAGACCTCCCTCAACTGGGAGAGCAGTGTGGCAGAGTTCAGTCCGCCCTGATGAAGCTCCCACCAAAGGAATGGGGCTGCTGGAGGGGATCGAAGTGGCTGCCAGTGCTCCATTCGGGATGTGCACAGGAGGTCTTGGTGTGGCTCCTGTTGCAGGGTTGGAGCTGCCATGGTGGGCAGCAGTGTTCCAGGCCTGTCCTGGGTAACCAAAACTAGACTGGGATGGAGGTTGTGGGGGGAATTGAGGAGGGTGGTGTGGAAAGCAGTGTGGCTGACAAAGCTCCAAACTCTCAGCATATGAGGGCTGATGATGAGAAAGATGTGGTGCACTACCCTCAACAGTATTTTGCCAGACTCTAGGGTAGTGGTTGGTGCTGTGTAGAGCTGGGCTGTACTGTGATTGGCCGGGTCTGGTTGAGCTGTGCTGTGATGGGCTGGGTCTGGTTGAGCTGTGATGGGTCGGGTCTGGTCTGGTTGAGCTGTGCTGTGATGGGTCGGGTCTGGTTGAGCTGTGCTGTGCTGTGATGGTTCGGGTCTGGTTGAGCTGTGCTGTGCTGGGTCGGGTCTGGTAGAGCTGTGCTGAGGAGGGCCTGGTCTGGAAGCATGGAAGGGAGGTTGTAGGGAGAATTGAAGAGAGTGGTGTGGAGGGCAGTGTGGCCGGCGATGCTCTGAACTCTGCACTCTTTGACTGCGTACGGCTTGGGCATAGCTCATTGTATCTGCATGCTGTTCCTGGTAGAGAAGTGGTGGAGGGTGGTGTGGGGGGCAGTGTTGCTGGCTGTTCTCCAGTCTCTGTGAGGCGCCACCAGATGCAGGTCTAAAGGAGCGTCTGATTTGTCTCAGGGTTCTGTTGCTACTGTGGGGCGAGGTGGACTGGCCACCCAGAGCAACATCCTTTAACGTCCTGGCAAAAGTGGGGACTGCCTCTTTGTACAGCTGTACATTGTCGTAAAAACAGGCTGAGGATGGGATGATGGGCCAGGTATGCGTTAAGCCATACTCCAGGTGTCACGTGTGAGAGAGTCATGCTCATGGCTGTGTCTGCTGCAGGCGAGGGAGGGAGAGGGACACTGGAGACTACATATTGGGGCACAGAGGGAGTGGAGACTGTTGTATGTAGTGACAGTGGAGAGGTTTTAAGTTCAGCAACAAATTGTTCCAGACTGGCCTCTGAACATTGAACCATCACAGTGTCGTTATTATAAATATAAATGTTACATTTGGGTGTGAAATCAATGTACAGCTGCCTAAAATGTCAGAAAACAAACGTTTTCTGACATTTTAAATTCATTGTTGGTCTTGTGGAGAGCTGTGTGCTAAGCATTAGGATCATCCGTGTAGAACACATTTCCTTGTTTGCTTTTAGGATGAAGTCAGCCCTCAGAGTCTCTGGGGAATCTCTTTGCAATTGATTTTTGAATTGATTTTTCCTGACTCACTTGTAACATTTTCAGGATACGTGACGGCAAGGTCTCTGAAACAATGCTTAGAGAATGCATCCATCTTCATCTCCATGGTGACCTCTAAACCATGCACTCCGCTCTAGAATGATGTTCATGTGTCTCTTGATGAAAGCACTTAGATAAATGCACCTATAGATAAATGCACTTTTTAAACAATGCACTTTTATAAATAATACAAATAAAAGGTATTAAATGTGTTAATGAAACAAAACATTACCATAAATTAAGATACTCTCAATGTTAAGAATGTTTCTACCTCCTTTCCACGTGCTCTTCTGCTTGTTTGTTCATCTAAATACTTGTTTCACTAGCAAGGCCTAAACTATCCTCCATAAATCCCTCCTCTTTCTCCCTCTGTTGGTTTATCTATGTCCTAATTGTTATTGTTGTCCTTGTTGGGTTTATAGTTTCCCTATCACATTCCTTCCTTGTGCTGCCTGATGATTTAGCAGATGAGTCTTGCAAGAATGTAAAGGTGGGCGCTGGGAGTCGGGAAGCAAGTTCAGGGAGTGAGTGTTTAAATAAAATAAACAGAACATCACACAAAAAACGAATATAGGGAAGGTAATCAGGGAAGTGATGGTGTTCAGGTGAGTCTGATGATGCGCAGGTGCGCGTAACGATGGTGACAGGTGCGCGCTATAATGAGCAGCCTGGTGACCTAGAGGCCGGAGAGAGAGCACATGTGACAGTAACCCGTCCCCAACGCGCAGCTCCAGCCGCAGGACGCCGACCAAAATGAGGATACCAGGGATCAGGAGTGGACCGGTCACCCCTGCTGATGCGCGGGAACCAGTCTCCGGCTTGGGCGCGGGAACCTGACAGACCAGCTGACGGGCATGAGTGCCTGACCAGCCGGTGGAAGCAGGGGAGCCTGGCGAGCAGGTGAAGGCATGAAAGCCTGACGAGCTGGCTGTAGCAGGAGAGCCTGGCGATCCGGCTGAGGCATGAGAGCCTGTAGCGGCTCCCGGACTCGACGTCATTACCACCAAAAAATAAATAATAAAACATTTTTTTTTTTAACACTACCTGATGCTTCCCTTAGGTGAGGTTAATCTTCTCCCAATTTATATATTAGTTTTAATTCAATTTTATGACAACCTGCTGTACTATCAACAAAATGTGACAAATGTAATTTTAGCGACCAACTCTTTTGTTTGCTATAGCTCCAATATATTTTTTCGAGTGATATGCACTGCAAATTGATATGTTTTGACTAAGGTTTATTTTACTAGGCAAATCAGTTAAGAACAAATTCTTATTTACAATGACGGCCTACCCCAGCCAAACCTGGACAATTGTACGCAGCCCTATGGGACGCCCAATCACGGCCGGATGTGATTCAGCCTGGATTTGAACCAGGGACACCTCTTACACTGAGATGCAGTGCCTTAGACTGCTGTGCCACTCGAGGTGTTCAGTTAAAAATACATTTCGGATTTCCCAGGGTAGATATTCTGATCCTGTTAGCAACTTTCACTCAGGGCAAATACTACTGAAACCAAGCCATAATAAATTACTTCATCCACAGAATGAATTGACTGAATAACCCAACCACAGACTCTGTGGCTCCACCAATCCTGAGACAACCCTCCTTCAGAAATATATGTATATTTTTTCACATTTCCAAATGTCTGTGCTGGCAAACAAAGTGTTCTCATTTAATGTCATGTCCGCCCTGAAGGTAGGTGTGTGTGTGTTTTGGTGTTTTATGTGACAGAGAGAATGTTTACATGAACACATGAATAGCGTTATGTAGATGACACATGATCAGACAAATGGCACTGACTGGTGAAAATGAAGATGGAACTTGAATTGGAAGGTCATAATGTCCATTTGTCATTTCTAAATTTCATTTCTCAATGCAGGAGGAGCAAAATGGCATTGTCCTCTACCAATTGTGTCATTTCCAGATTAAGTTTGAATCAAATTGTAAAGTTTGAGACCTGGTCAAGACCCCAATCGGTTACATAACCCATGTGAGTTACCATAGATTTAGGAGAAAAATGTATATCTCTGATCATTATACAGAAGGAGTCTCATTCTTAATCTCTCTCTCCTGGACTGAGAGGTCATGCTGAGGTTCAAGACTTGGTGTCTACCTCCTACGATTGTCTCCACTGAAGGCATTGTGAAGGCAAATCTCTGTCCCTTGTTAAGCCTCCACTATACATTTGTATCTCATATGGTGGTCCTTTGACATTCATTTCTGCCCATGGTTAAAAGGATACAATGTTAAGGCATTGCTGAATGGGTGTGTCATTTATGCAGGCTTCAATAGAGTCCAGATGGTTTTTGTAAGGATAACAGTGCTAATTGTATGTTTTAATTGGCAAGGCTGTCAGCGTTAGTGGTGTATAGGTGAGGACGGAGTCAAGCGCAGGAAACAGAACTGAGTAAAATAAACTTACTTTACTCTGGAAGAATAAACAGTACAATAATCCACGTAGGGATAACAAACACTAACACAAAACAGGAACAATACCGCACAAAACATAATGAGAACGAGAGGGTTAAATAGGGAAATAATAATAACGTAATGGGAACCAGGTGTGTACAATCAAGACATAACAAATGGAAACAAATGTGGATCGGTGGCAGCTAGAAAGCCGGTGACAATGACTGCCGAACGGCGCCCGAACAAGGAGAGGCACCAACTTCGGCGGAAGTCGTGACAGTACCCCCCCCCCCCCCCCCTTGACGCGCGGCTCCAGCAGCGCGCCGACACCGGCCATGGGGACGACCCGGAGGACGAGGCGCAGGGCGATCTGGGTGGAGATGATGAAATTCCTGTAGTAAGGAAGGGTCCAGTATGTCCTCCACCGGCACCCAGCATCTCTCCTCCGGACCGTACCCCTCCCACTCCACGAGGTACTGAAGGCCCCTCGCCCGACGCCTAGAGTTCATGATGGCCCGCACAGTATACGCCGGGGCCCCCTCGATGTCCAGAGGGGGTGGAGGCCTTCTGTCGCCTGATGGCCCGTTGCAGGCGTACATGCGCTGCGTCCCAGGTTTCCTCCGAGCGCCGAAACCAATCATCCACCGCAGGTGCCTCCATCTGGCTCTGATGCCATGGTGCCAGAACCGGCTGATAACCTAGTACACACTGAAACGGAGACAAGTTAGTGGAGGAGAGAGTTTTGGGCCATCTCTGCCCAGGGGATGTAAACCGACCACTCCCCCGGGCAATAAGACCGCAGAAACCTACACACATCCTGGTTAACTCTCTCCACCTGCCCATTACTTTCGGGGTGAAACCCTGAGGTAAGACTGACCGAGACCCCAGACGCTCCATGAACGCCCTCCAGACCCTTGATGTGAACTGGGGACCCCGATCAGACACTATATCCTCAGGCACCCCGTAGTGCCGGAAGACGTGAGTAAACAGGGCCTCCGCAGTCTGTAGGGCCGTAGGGAGACCGGGCAAAGGAATGAGACGGCAGGACTTAGAAAACCAATCCACAACAACCAGAATCGTGGTGTTCCCTTGTGACGGAGGAAGATCCGTCACGAAATCCACCGATAGGTGGGACCACGGCTGTTGTGGAACGGGTAGGGGTTGTAATTTCCCTTGGGGTAGGTGTCTAGGTGCCTTGCACTGAGTGCACACCGAGCAGGAGGAAACATACACCCTCACGTCCTTAGCTAAAGTGGGCCACCGGTACTTCCCACTAAGACAGCGCAGTGTCCGACCGATGCCAGGATGACCAGAGATTTGCCCAACAAATCAATCGATCACGAACATCAGACGGAACGTACTTACGTCCAACTGGACACTGGGTGGGAGTAGGCTCCGCATGTAACGCCCGCTCGATGTCCACGTCAACCTCCCATACCACCGGTGCCACCAGGCAAGAAGCCGGAAGTATGGGAGTAGGATCCGTGGACCGCTTCTCTGTGTCATACAGCCGAGACAGTGCGTCTGCCTTAGCGTTCTGGGAATCTGGTATGTATGATAGAGTGAACACAAAACAGGTGAAAAACATGGCCCACCTTGCCTGGCGAGGATTCATTCTCCTCGCCGCCCGGATGTACTCCAGATTGCGGTGGTCAATCAAAATGAGAAAAGGGTGTTGAGCCCCCTCAAGCCAATGCCTCCACGCTTTCAGAGCCCTGACAACAGCCAACAGCTACCGGTCCCCCACATCATAGTTTCGCTCTGCTGGGCTATGCTTCTTCGAAAAGAACACACGGGGGCTGAGTTTTGGTGGCGTACCCGAGCGCTGAGACAGCACAGCTCCTATCCCAGCCTCAGACGCGTCCACCTCAACTATGAACGCTAAAGAGGGATCAGGATGAGCCAACACAGGAGCCGAGGTAAACAGAGCCTTCAGTTGACAAAAAGCTCTGTTCGCCCCAGCTGACCACTGCAGTCGCACCGGTCCCCCCTTCAGCAAAGAGGAAATGGGAGCCGCTACCTGCCCAAAACCCCAGATAAACCTCCGGTAGTAGTTGGCAAACCCTAAGAACCGCTGCACCTCCTTTACCGTAGTTGGAGTCGGCCAATTACGCATGGCTGAAATGCGGTCACTCACCATCTCCACCCCTGACAGGCGGTACCCTAGGAAGGAGACGGACTGTTGGAAGAACATACATTTCTCAGCCTTAACGTACAGGTCATGCTCCAACAGTCGACCAAGCACCTTGCGCACCAGAGACACATGCTCGGCGCGTGTAGCGGAGTATATTAGAATGTCATCTATATACACCACTACACCCTGCAGGTCCCTGAAAATGTAATCTACAAACGATTGGAAGACAGATGGAGCATTCATCAACCCGTATGGCATGACGAGGTTCTCATAGTGCCCAGATGTTGTACTAAATGCCGTCTTCCACTCATCCCCCTACCGGATACGCACCAGGTTGTAAGCACTCCTGAGATCCAATTTTTGTGAAAAAGCGCGCCCCATGCAATGACTCGGTCACACTGGCTATGAGAGGCAGAGGGTAACTATACTTCACTGTGATCTGATTTAAACCCCTATAGTCAATGCACGGGCGTAAACCATCATCCTTCTTCTTCACAAAAAAGAAACTCGAGGAGGCAGGTGAAGGCCGAATGTATCCCTGTCCCAGAGATTCAGTGACATATGTTTCCATAGCCGCAGTCTCCTCCTGTGACAGAGGATACACGTGACTCCTGGGAAGTGCTGCGTCTACCTGGAGATTTATCGCACAATTCCCCCGTCGATGGGGTGGTAGTTGAGTAGCCTTCTTTTTACAGAAGGCGAGAGCCAAATCGGCATATTCAGGGGGAATGTGCATGGTGGAGACCTGGTTTGGCCTTTCCACCGTAGTTGCACCTATGGAAACACCTATAAACCTCCCTGAACACTGATGTGACCATCCCTTGAGAGCCCTCTGTTGCCACGAAATAGTGGGGTCATGATGGGCCAACCAGGAAAACCCCAACACCACAGGAAACACAGGAGAATCAATCAGGAATAGACTAATCCTTTCCTCATGACCCCCCTGCGTTATCATACATAGTGGAGCCGTGACCTCCCTAATCAGACCCGACCCTAAAGGACGACTATCTAAGGCATGTACAGGGAAGGGCACATCAACAGGAACAATAGGGATCCCTAATCTAAGTGCAAATGAACGGTCAATAAAGTTCCCAGCTGCACCTGAATCTACTAGCGCCTTATGCTGGGAATGCGGGGAAAACTCAGGAAATTCTATAGATATAAACATGTGCGCAACAGGAGGCTCTGGATGAGTTGGGTGCATACTCACCTGGGATGATCCACCAATGCCTGCTGTCTCGACTTCCTGGGAAACCTCTCCAGCACCGACTAGCAGTGTGTCCTCTGCGGCCACAGGTAGTGCAGGAGTCAGCCCCCCCTCCGGTCACCCTTAGAGCAGCATCTCCGAGCTCCATAGGTGTATCTACGGAGGTGCTGTGGGATGGAATGGACGGACCCCGATCCGGACGTCCGCGGGTGGCCAACGGGTTATCCAGCCGGATGGATAAATCCACCAGCTGGTCGAGAGTAAGGGTCGTATCCCTGCAGGCCAGCTCCCGATGAACGTCCTCACGTAGACTACATCTGTAATGGTCGATCAGTGCCCTCTCATTCCACCCCGCGCTGGCAGCCAGGGTCCTGAAGTCCAGTGAGAATTCCTGTGCGCTCCTCATCCCCTGTCTGAGATGGAAAAAGCGTTCCCCCGCCGCTCTCCCCCCAGGTGGATGATCGAAGACCGCTCGAAAGCGGCGGGTGAAATCCTCATAGCGGACCGACGCTGCATCAATACTTCCCCATTCAGCTTTGGCCCACTCAAGCGCCTTCCCAGACAGACAGGAGATGAGGGCGGACACGCTCTCGTATCCAGAGGCAGCCCGGGTGGACGGTTGCCAGGTAGAGTTCCAACTGGAGCAGGAACCCCTGGCACCCGGCAGCCGTCCCATCATATGCGCCCGGGAGCGAGAGACGAATCCCACTGGGTCCAGATGACGGAGGGGTGGACAGCGGTGTGGGTTGTGGTGTAGGTTGGAGTGAAGTTGATGAGGTTGTAGGAAAAACCCCTCTTTCCCATCGCTCCATGTTGAGCAGCACGCGATCCATGGCTGTGCCAAGATGTTGAAGCATCGTCGCGTGCTGCTGGACTTGTTCCTCCACTGGTACTGGAGGACTGGGTGTACCTGCTGACTCCATCCATCCATAGGTGCGTGATTCTGTCAGCGTTAGTGGTGTATAGGTTAGGGCGGAGTCAAGCGCAGGAAACTGAGTAAAATAAACGTACTTTACTCTGGAAAAATAAACAGTACAATAATCCACGTAGGGATAACAAACAAGACTAACAAAAATCAGGAACAATCACGCACAAAACATAATGAGAACCAGAGGGTTAAATAGGGAAATAATAATAACGTAATGGGAACCAGGTGTGTACAATCAAGACATAACAAATGGAAACAGAAATGTGGATCGGTGGCAGCTAGAAAGCCGGTGACGACGACCCCCGAACACCACCCGAACAAGGAGAGGCAACAACTTCGGCGGAAGTCGTGACAAAGGCATTTATTTAATGTCCATGTATTTAGCTGAGCAGAATAAATGCAAACATGTTCACCCTGTTAGTTCTGTCTCACCCCATGTCCGTAATTATTCTGCCACTGTATGCCTACTGATAAAATTGTATTTCCTGATTTTTATTTGTATTTTCTATTTATTTATTTTGTTTTGGGAGAGAGAGAGAGAGCGTGATGAAAATGAATAACACAAGAGTAATTGGCCCACCACTGTGCTGTTTCTCTTATGGGTGTTGAGACAGAATGCTGTGCAGGGAATATTAAAAGCACGGCAGAATCGTTTTCCCACAAGTTAATGTAATTACAATTAGTCTTGGATGAACTCAAACTGAGGCCAAGTAAGTGCCTACAGTAACAATTCGACAAATATTGAAGGACAACAATTGCTTGCCAATCCATCTAGAAACGTTATATCATAGACAAACTGTGTGACTCATTGGAGAAGGTCTTGGCAATGTCTACACAGATTAGTAGCCTTTCTCAAGTCAAAAGGCCACGACAATGTGCACATCTACTTGGTTACTTGTTGAATTTGATTCCAGTTAACCCCCTCTTCCCATTCAGTTTTAGCAAGTCATTTGATTCAAACACTGTTGTGTTCAAACAAACAACAGTATAAGAAAGGTTGAAATACAGCAACACATATCTATACAGATAAATGCAGGTGGGTAAGTCAGAATCAAAGCCCCAGGAGAAGCCTCTGGTGGTAGTCCTCAGCAGGCAGTGATTACCCTTTGCTACTGCTAAACTGGAGGCAGCCTCTCACAACTGAACTTTCCTAACATAGCACTTAAAACTTCAGACATTATAAACTGATTACGTTTGGGTAAAACTCAATCTCCATTGCCAGGCAAATGCAGACATCCTCTTCTCCTACCGCCACTCAGTGGTGGGAAATACAATTTCCTCTTATCAGCTCCAGGTGGATAATTGTTAAATTATTCATAGTGGGGTGAAGGCTGGGTGCTAAGAGATTACTGTGTCTAATTGTTCCGCGGGTTACTGTTAAAACGCAGGAAGAAGTTTGAGTGTGCACAGCAGTGGAGGCTTCTGAGGGGAGAACGGCTCATAATAATGGATGGAACGGACCAAATGGAATGAATGGAAACCATGGAAACCATGTGTTTGAAATTGTTGATACCTTTCCACCTATTCTGCTCCAGTCATTACCGTATGCCCATCCTCCCCAATTAAGGTGCCACCAACCTCCTGTAGTGCACAAGTACCCAGAATGGAACTAACAGGAAACAGAGACATGATGATGTTCATAAACCAAATAAAAGAAAATCTCATAAAACCATTCTCAATCTTCTATCTCAAAGTATGCAATATGGTGACTCATCAAGACCTGAGGGCTGTGGTATTTTGAGATGCCAGGAAATAAAAATTTAATAAGAGGAAAAAGTAATACATCACTTCTGTTTTTGCTATCCTGAGGATCTTGGAAGCAATTTGTAATTTCATTTTCATTCACCTCGTTCATTCCACTGTCAGCATCTTGTCTTGTCACAGACATTGTATCTCCCATGACATTGGCCCACATCATGGTTGCTGTCAATCATGTTCCCTCCTCACTAATTGATGCACTCACTTTCTTTCAATCACTCACAATCTTACACAAATACACATGCTCAGTTATACTTGCCGAAGCACTTAATGCCACATCAAGTCATTTAATTAACCACTCAGCAGCATTACTTACTTTCTGCAACAATTATAGTAAATACAAACTGAAACTACAATGAAAACTAATCATGGAAAAATTATGTAGTAAACTGAAATAAAACAATTAACAAAACTATACTGAAAATGTTATCTTTGACTCCCAAAATAAAATAAAAACTAATGAATAATGTTCAGTTTGGGGTTTTCAAGCTTCTGAATCTGGCAGGATTGACATCATAATTTAAAGGTAGACTCAGCGAGATGACGTTGCCACGAGCAGCACCGCAGATATTAGGTGCGTTTGAGTGGTAAGGCTAAAGCAACTGACTGTGGAGGAAAGTCGAAGTAGTGAAGTCGGGGGAGGTGCATCTGCGACAGCCAAAAGTCACACACTAATGTGGTTTTCCAACAGCAAAGCTCAGATCAACAGGGCAGTGTTGCAATTGTTTATTAAATGTTTTCTTTATAATGTCGAAATAAGCATGTAACTAACACCCATATCAAACAAAAACTGAAATCATAATTTAATATTATGTGTGCACATTGAACAATCATTAGTGAGATAGACCCTCAAATATCACATTTGTATGTATATATCCACTGTATACAAATCCTGTTTCAGTCATTTCTTTGGTCACGTTCACATGGGTCAAACAAAAACACCCTAATGATTGGTTGACAATAGAGCATCCTACAATACAGGCGATGGCTGCAGGATGAATTTGGTAAAGGCCAACTACAAAAACTTGCAGTAGACTGCAGGCAAAAGTTCATGACCTTCGATCACATCATTTTTGAGAGGAGCACAATGCAAGACTTTGCTCTCACACAGTGACACAGAGTATCTGTGCATGTGCACGGGTGCGCTTCACACTCCCACAACGTAGTAGCTATGGGACCAAAACAGCTGAGAAGTTTAGCCTCGCACTTCAACTCTCCTGGTTGTTTGTGCATCTACGTCATCTTGCGGAGTCTACCTTTAAACTTAACCTAACCTATTACCTGACCCATCACCATATGCACAGTGGCAAGAAGTGAATTCCCCAAAAACTATACAACAAATACAGTGCATTCAGAAAGTATTCAGACCCCTTGACTTTTTCCACATTTTGTTACGTAACAGCCTTATTCTAAAATTAATTAAATAGTATTTTTTCCTCATCAAATCTACACATAATACCCCGTAATGACAAAGCAAAAACTAGTTTTACAGGCAGCGATTACAGCATCGAGTCTTCTTGGATATGACGCTACAAGCTTGGCACATCTGTATTTGGGGAGTTTCTCCCATTCTTCTTTGCAGATCCTCTCAAGGTCTGTCAGATTGGATGGGGAGCATCGCTTTGGGTTCAGGTCCGGGCTCTGGCTGGGCCACTCAAGGACATTCAGAGACATGTCCCGAAGCCACTCCTGCGTTGTCTTCGCTGTGTGCTTAGGGTCGTTGTCCTGTTGGAAGGTGAACCTTCGCCCCAGAGTGCAGGTTTTAATTAAGGTTCTCACTGTACTTTGCTCCGTTCATCTTTCCCTCGATCCTGACTAGTCTCCCAGACCCTGCCTCTGAAAAACTTCCCCACAGCCTGATGCTGCCACCATCCTTCAATCTTGGTTTCATCAGACCAGAGAATCTTGTTTCTCATGGTCTGAGAGTCTTTAGGTGCCTTTTGGCAAACTCCAACTGGGCTGTCATGTGCCGTTTACTGAAGAGTAGCTTCCGTCTGGCCACTCTACCATAAAGGCCTGATTGGTGGAGTGCCGCAAAGACGGTTGTCCTCCTGGAAGGTTCTCCCATCTCCACAGAGGAACTCTGGAGCTCGGTCTGAGTGACCATCAGGTTCTTTGTCATCTCCCTGACCAAGGCCCTTCTCCCACGATTGCTCAGCTTGGCTTGGCAGCCAGCTCTAGGAAGAGTCTTTGGTGGTTCCAAACTTCTTCCATTTAAGAAGGATAGAGGCCACTGTGTTCTTAGGGACCTTCAATGCTACAGAAAATGTTTGGTACCCTTCCCCAGATCTGTGCCTCGACACAATCCTGTCTCAGAGCTCTATGGGCAATTCCTACGGCTTGGTTTTTGCTCTGAAATGCACTGTCAGCTTTGGGACCTTATATAGACATGTGTGTGCCTTTCCAAATCACGTCTAATCAATTAAATAAAGGGGTTTGAAAACTTTCTGAATGCATTGTACATGGCTCCTAGCCTCCCACGCATAGTCGACTTTCTGTCCCTAACAATAAAACTGAAACTAAAGCTAAGTAATATTTTTTAATTGATATAGAAATGTTTTTTTTTTTTTTTAAATTGAAGTAAATAAAAACGAGTCAAGTTTATCTGAAAACTAACAAACTAAACTGAATTTCAAATAAAAAACGAATATATAAACACAAGACTATAATAACCATGGTCTGCAACACACATCAACATAAAAAAAGCTTCAATCAACCATCATTCCATGCAGCCAGCTTAGTACTGAACCAGCCTTACGGTACACCCACACACTATGCAGGGCAGCAAAATGACGGCATCTAATAGCTTAGCTGTGAAATCAATTTTACCCCTCTTCTAACACTCACCACAGACTAAAACTGATTCCATCAGAAAAACAACAATATTATAAAGGGAGTAAATTATATGAACTGGCAAGACATAAATCCATCAACTGAATGGCATTGTTTTTTTATTTCTTAACTACAATAGCCAGGTTAGCGTTTCAAAGAAATTGTGTCGATTCTAATTGGATTCTGCATCTCATTAGAGTGGACTTGCAGACTAGTAGCCACTCATATGGCTTCTTGCGTCTCTACATGTGAGCTGACTGCTAATGTTATTGAATTGAAGCATCTACTGTACTATAGCATCAGGCAAAGCTAGGAGCCTGGGACTGAACCCCTCCCTCTGCAACTGGATCCTGGACTTTTTGTATTATTATTTTTTTTAAACTCTGCATCGTTTGGAAAGGTTTGTAAGCAAGCATTTCACTGTATAGTCTAAGCCAGTTGTATTTGCTGCATGTGACAAATAACATTTGATTTGATTTAGTTTAGTTTGCTATTATCAGAGATGGTTCATAAACCATATAGTAATACAACCAAATATAACTATTTATGCTATTATATTTGGTTTGTCTCCTAATCAATCAAAATATCCAGGTCTGATTTTAATTAGCATAAGAGGCCATGATTACTTATCATACTGTACATCATTTTCCGTGTTGTACGTTTTTGTAGGTGCAAAAAATATTTATTTCCATTTCTCAGGCAGGAAAGTTAAGGTGTCTGTATAGCATTTCAAACCAAATAATTGGTTTGGAGCTCACCAATGCATGTAGAGGTTTTCATAACAGCTACCATTTTAACAAGCTACAATGATAGCTGATAGTGAGTGAATACTTATTGTTTTATTCATATAATCACATATTAGAGTTAGGAAAAAACATGTAGGGCTAGTCACCCAAGTTATTACAAAAGTCATTCAGTTTTGTTTGCCATATTGCTTATTATACCACTAGTTGTATAAAGAGGAGCCAGGGGTAGCATGCCTACCAGTCTATTTACTGTGCCCTTACCAATATGGCCGCTCGAGACTGTCTGTGAACCGTAGAAGGCTGTACGTTGGTTACCAATTCTTGCGCGCGCAGCCACGAATACGGGGAAACAAGGACGCAGACAGAGGGCTTGGTGAAGTTCTGTAGATAGAAAACAAGTGAACAAAACACTGTAGCTATTTGAAAAGTCTATCACTACCGCGAAATGAGCATTTATTGGGGAAAATAGTATTACGTTGATGTCACTTATTATTTTGCGTCCAGCAGTAATACAGGTGAGAGGTAATGTTTATTTAGCTAGCAAGCTATGCCAGCTCATCAGGGGTGTATACCGCCGATTCGGTTACAAAACGTTTCTTAAACGGAAGCAAACGAAACGGGGAGGGGCCAACCTGAATTTTGTCGAATAGAAACAACCGTTTTGCTCTGTTTGCCTATTAATTGATAAACGGTTTCCGCGATGAATACACCCCCGTTGAATGTAACGTTAGCTAGCTAACGTGACTGTCAATAACACGGCCCAGTTTCCCAAAAACATTTTAAAGGCTAAATTCATCGTTATCATCTTAGTAGTAGCATCGTTAAATCTCCGAGCTGTTTCACAAAACCATCGTTATTAACGTTGTACTAGAAAATGCTCGTAATCTAGCGCCTGTCTCAGGCCATTCGTAGAACAGCTACATGCGTTAGATGTTATGTTTCACTATATTGGGATACATCCGAGGTGAGAATTTACAGATTTACAACAGCGTACACCTGTGTCACGGCTGGGTGCGACCCCATGGCCGCGACACAAGTTCTCTTTAATTTTCTCGGCGGACGTCCGTATGTTTTGAGGTAGCAACTTTCAGAATTTCGCTTGGTAAGTCACTGATAAGTGTAATATCTTGCGTTGAAGTATACTCACTGGCCACATGGCCAGCCCCTCTTGAGTGCTCGACTCGCTGCTCGCGTTTGATCTGTCGTGCTTGTGTTTCGTTAGTGTTACACTACGACTCCATGTGAATTAATATATTGGTGGAACTTGCTGCCACAAACTAATTTACCTTACACAACTTGCCGACTGGTTTGTTCTATATGTGTGTTGTGAATTGCTTTAACATGCTGCGCAGGTTCTCTGCTAATTATCCTGCAGGGTTTTTACTTGTTCTTTCCCTTGCAGTGTGTGATTGTCGTGGTGGGCTTTCCACTACATTGGGACATTAACTTTGGAGTTCCTTAACGGGCGTAACTCTATATGGTGCTGTTTTTACTGCATAGATATTAAACCGGCTAGGTAGTATTGCAGTTGTCATAAAACGAATAAAAAAATCTATTACCTGGTTGCTGTTTTTTTTTGTCTGCCTGTTTTTCCCACAGGGGTCTGCCCCTGTGTATGCAGAGGTACTGGATAATTTATTATTTCTCCAAGCGGGTCACGCCATAGCTCTCCCAGGGTGTCGGACCCCTGCTTCGTTGCCCTGTTGGCTTGGCTGAGCTTATGGCTTCCCTTTGTGACCGGTGTGATGGTGCCATCCCCCCTGGGGATCCGCATACCTTATGTATGCACTGCCTGGGTATGAGCCACACGGAGAGAGTGGTGGAGCTCCCTACTGGATGCCTGTTTTGTGTGGTGTTCTCAGAACGCCTGCACAATTGGAGGCCATGCGCGAGTGGGTCGGCCGGGCTCAGGCTGGGGACGAGCTTCATCCATCAGGAGTGGTGCGGTAGCGAGCTGTTAGTCCCTCTACTGGGCCCAGTACCCCTCCCAGGAAGCATGGCAGGAGCCACTGCAGGCAGAGCCCATCTGTTGCCAGTCCTGGACGGGGCATGAGTCGGACCGCTGGGACCACCTTGAATGGAGAGTGCATGCCCTGCGTCAGGAGGTTGATAGCTTCGATGGCGATGACAACTGTTCCATGTTGACCAGTAATAGGCTGTTCCTGGGGGACGGTGCTGGCACTGTTAGGCCATCAGAAGCCGCCAACGAGGCTTCATCGCCCCCAGTGGCTCGAGGCTATGAGGAGCCTACTCACTTGGGTAACCACTGCACTGGACATCAACTGGTGGATGGCGATGACTCCATCTGTCCCCATCTCTGCTGAGTTCTGCGAGACCTTGCAGGAGAGCTGGGCCTCTGCCAGGGCGGAACCCGCGACTGAAGGCGGGACCCCCCCAGAGTCTTTGATGCGGACTTGAAAGCCACATATGGGTCCCTCTGCTCTCTTGGCCGCCTTACCAACTGCTGCTGCAGATTCTGTTTTCCCGGCTGCAGGAGGGCACATAAGGAAGAGATTGAGGTGTCTTGCCTGCTTTCCCTGCTCCAGAGGGATGTGGCCCGTGCCAACGGACGGTGCAGGTGGTTACCTCCCTGCGCCATCTCTGGCTGGCCCAATCGCATCTGCCAGCTGCTCTCCAGAGCACATTTGCCACTCACCCCATCACCCCAGGGCTGATGACATTCTAGAGCAGACTGATAAGGTTCGTAGGGACCGGGAGACCCTGAGACGGTTCATGCCGCCGCCTCAGGCCCTGGGTCCAAGGCAGACGGACCGTCGCCACCCACCTGCACCCGAACGACGGTGGGGCCCCTCTCCTGCCCAATCGCCTCGTGCTAAGGGACAAAAGCGGGGAGGGGCACAGTGTGCGGTGAAGCAACAGCCTGTTTTTCCCACACAGGTCTTCCCTGTTTTTTGCAGAGGTACTGGGTATAGTAACCCTCACCGGGTTCCTATTCCTCCAAGCAGGTCACGACATAAGCTCTCCCAGGGCGTCTGACCCCTGCTTCATGGCCTTGTTGGTTTGGCTGAGCTTATGGCTTCCCTTTGACAGGTGTGATGGTGTTAACCGTCACTACCATAGGGATGTGCCTGGGAGACGCAGGCGCTCAGGGCGCCAGAGGAGAGGCAGGACCCCTGACACACCCTTCCTCGGCCGCTTCTCTCAGTCTCAAAGGGTAAAGTGGGATGAGGTTGTGGAGTCCCCCTGGGTGTTGTCCACAATGCTCGAGGGGTACCAACTCCAATTCAGGTACCGGACCCCGTCCTTCAGGGGCCTCCGTGTCACCACGGTGGCCGACCCCCTGAAAACCCTGCGGCTGGAGATCTCCTCACTCCTGGACAAGTGAGAACAACAGACCAGCTCTTTGTCTGCTATGGTGAGAGAGTCCTGGGGGCTGGGCTATCAAAGCAAAGGCTCTCACTGGATCATGGACACGATTACAACAGCGTACTGCCTGGCTGGCATGCCAGTGCTGGTATCTGTGGTGGCACATTCAACACGAGGTGTGGCTGCGTCCTTGGCTCTACTGAGAGGAGTGCTCCTCGCTGAGATCTGTGTTGCGGCCAGCTGGGCTTCCTCTTGCACCTTTGCTAGGTACTATCGGGCATCGCCTCCCTTTCGGGGGACTGTGGTGGGACCCCCCCCCCCCCCCTCCGATAGCCCCTGCGGCTCGGTCCCACTCTGGGACTTTGCCGCTGGCTGGCTTGGTCTCTCTAGCACTGACTAATCTGGTACGGGTATACCAATATATATTGGAGTGATCCAATATAGTGAAACATAACGAAGGTTACATATGTAACCATGGTTACACTCCAAACCTCTACGGTGCTACAGCGCCTCAAATTATGTAGAGAACGTGTGTTGCGGCCATAGGGTCTATATATAGGGGTGGACCCCAGCCGTGATACTGGTGTACACGGGAGTAAATATTAATATATTGGAGTGATCCATATAGCTCACATAACCGTGGTTACATATGTAACCTTCAATTTGTGCCCTCCCGCGTCACTTAATACACAGAAGATCTCCGCCAAACATAAAATCACATGGTTTCTCCGCCTTTCTGTGACCACCGATAACTTCAGAACAAAGTTGACTACAAATACAAAGCTTTCATATTAGTTCTCTATTTTATTTCTCTGTATTGTTGGGAAGAGCACGTAATTAAGTATTTCACTGTTAGTCCACACCAGTTTTTTACGAAGCATGTGACAAATACATTTGATTTGAAACGGGGAGGGACCTACCTGAATTTGTCCCAATAAACTCGTTTTCGTTGCAAAACGTTTTCTGTTTGGAGTAATAAGCCGTTTCTGATGCAAAATGTTTTGCAACAGAGTCGGCGTAATGAATACACCTCTGTTTTGCAGTGCCTTTGCCTCCAAGTTGTGTGCCTGTAGCGACTAGCTAGTTACTCTGTCTGTACAGTACTTAGCTAGCTATAGCTACTTATGTAAGTTATAACTAGCTATGCATATATCGCTTTCTGGACTCTGTTATATAGTCTATATGAGTTTGCATGTTAATTGAATGCCATTCAAGTTGTCGCCTGCTCCATCCTGACACAGCCCCTGTCTTGTAATGATGCCTGCACGCAGCACTGTTGCTGGTGGTGGGGTATCCAGTAACAAAGTTAAGTACTCAAGACTAGCTGGCGATGAGGATGGCTACATTGACTTGCAGGTGAGACACAGACAACCGGATGTTGCATTACATGCATATCTCTAACTCCCAACTACCTATAGTTGAGCCTTTTTGGGTAATCTCTGTCATATCACATATCATTGTAACCTGTGGTTGTCTTGGTTATTATGAATCCAATCTTTTTACCTTTTATACCAAACAGTTCAAGAAAAGCCCTCCCAAAGTTCCCTACAAGGCTATTGCCCTGGCTACATTCCTCTTCCTGATTGGCTCCTTACTGATTGTAATCGGTGCGCTTCTTCTTGCAGGATCAATAGAAGTTTCGGTGAGTAGCTCACAGACATACATACGCTACATAGCCAAAAGTATGTGGGCACCTGCTCGTCAAACATCTCATTACAAAATCATGGCCGTTAATATGGACTTGGTCCCCCCTTTGTTGTTGCTATAACAGCCTCCATTCTTCTGGTAAGTCTTTCCACTAGATGTTGGAACATTGCTGCGGGGTCTTGCTTCCATTCAGCCACGGGCATTAGTGAGATCGGGCACTGATGTTGGGCGATTGGGCCTGGCTCGCAGTCGGTATGCCAATTCATCCCAAAGGTGTTCGATGGGGTTTAGGTCGGGGCTCTGCAGGCAAGTCAAGTTCTTCAAGTCCGTTTCTGTATGGACCTTGCTTTGTCCATGTGGGCATTGTCATGCTGAAACAGGAAAGGGTATGGCTGAATTAGCTGAATCCACTCATTTGAAGTGGTGTCCACATAATTTTGGCCATGTAGTGTATATGACGTCATTGCAGTAGCTTGACTACATAAAACAACGGTGCCCTTTGGTGGGCTGATATCCTGGCTTGAAAGAAACAATCAGCAGCAACATCACCTACAGTACTACAGTATTATGTGATGACTTTGAAATTGTCCGGCTCCTCTATAAAAACAAAGTAATCTATCGCTGGCCCAGATTCACACACTGAGGCAAAAAAAGGTTGATCAAAGTGGAATGAAGGCAGGATCTTCATTGAATAGCAATGAAGAGTGGGCATTCATTTCCTGATTCCGCTTTGTTCAAGTTTATTTGCCCGCTAGTCTGTGAATCTGTGAGTGACAGTAGGCTGTTTGAGATTGCGCAGATTGAACATGTGCCAGCCTGAATGGCATGATGCGCTGTTCCAAGTTGTCAAGTGAGGGTCTGTAAGGTCATTGAAATTAATTTCAGAATTGTTCATGTAATTCATGAAAACACTTAAATATGATCAATCAATAAAAAAACGACATATCAGCCATTACATCTTTTAATTTAGTCAGTTAAGAACAAAGTCTTATTTACAATGACGGCCTACCCCATCCAAACCCTCCCCTAACCCTGACGACGCTGGGCCAATTGTGCGCTGCCCTATGGGACTCCTGATCACGGCCGGTTGTGATACAGCCCGGTATCGAACTAGGGCCTGTAGTGACGCCTCTAGTACTGCAATGCAGTGCCTTAGACCGCTGCGCCACTCGGGAGCCCTTATTGGAATGACCCTTCAGTGCCTGTCTGTGGTGCTGCTATTGCCCGTGGAGACAGAGCGCGACATTTCAGCAGCAAGTATAGACAGACAGACTAACTAGATCACCAATTCAAAACATAACTTGTAGCAGTTATCTCACTAGTTAACTATAGCTAACTAAGCATTCATTTCATTGTTGCCTTTCCACCAGCACTGTAGAGTCTAAATAAAAGCTGGGATTCCCCTTTATTACACAGTAGCCATGTAATTACGACAACGTAAAACATATTCTAAGAATAGCCTAATTGACAAATAACTTGCTGTGCATAAACATGTATAGTTAGATACATTGCTTTGAAGTAGCATACCGTATCCATTTGATCCCTGATTTGTTGAATGAGGGAATCATTTTATAAAGACAAGTATTTGTTTGTAATGTTGAAAAAGCCAAGCCTGCACACCCAGGAGCTCTCCAGATGGAGGGTTGACCACATGCTGACAACGTGTGACTAACAGTGCAGATCTATGTGGGGTGCTAAGTGCCTTGATCAAGGTTAAAACGGCAGGAGGTGGTAGGTCTACATGGGATCACACAGCAGCTTTCCATTCAAAATGCTTACTTGTTCATGTAGGCTATAGTCATGAAAATGTTTTTAAAAGTCATGAAAAATGTGAATAATCAGAGGTCTCTATAGTATAATGTCATTTGTGAATTTTGGTGGACATAGTCTAATGGACCGACTTGGAAAAAGACAGCTCCTGCACTTCTTCCATCCCAAGTCATGCACTGTACAATACTATAATGTTATTGTAAATGACAATGGCAGGCTATTCATTGCTTTCCTCTTCAGTAACATCCTAAATGGGATCAATGTATCAGGTCTCCTAGGTTCCTCCACCACCTGGCTGATTGAGCTTGAAGTGTACTCCTTTCCTGGGTGTCTGCATTTCACATTCCACACCCATGTAGATCAGTGACCATTCATTTCCAGATATTTCAAGAGTTCTCATCTCAACAGTGTGTGCGCATAACATCAAAACAACCCCCTAAATTAAAACCGATTTACATCTTTGCATGCCATGAAACATGGACACTGACCACCTACAGTACTACATTTCTAGCACACTCCCTCTAGTGTGACATCACTTGGAGAATAAATGCTGTGTGTGTTGACTGGCCATGTGGGGGTCAGTATGCCTACTAGTACTTCCTCTTACAGCCCTGCCTTGTCAGAGGGTTGTGGTGTTGTATGATACATATGTGCCAAATTGTAATTTGATGGATAGAGTGCCTGTATCTGTGTATGTGCGCGCCTCTCTGTGAAAGATACTGAAACACAGGCTAATTTGTTAATCAGGCACTGATTGTGATACATAGACTAAATAGGATATTATTTTTCAGCACCCGGACCGTACAGTTCCAGTCCTCATAATTGGAATCCTTGTGTTCCTTCCTGGATTCTACCATTTACGAATCGCCTACTACGCCTCCAAGGGTTACCGCGGATACTCCTATGACGACATTCCAGACTTTGACGACTGAGCCACCCTTTTGCCCCTCTTAGCTGCATGAGAGACTGTTTCATTTACCTCGAGTATCTCCCAGACTGAGAAACAGCATCACCAAGTGGCTTAACTTTACTCTCTTTGTTTTATTGCATATCACATGTGTGCAATGCGACTCTGGCTTTCAACTTAACAGTATTTATTACTGATAGAGCATTATAGATTATGCAAGAGTATTTAAGATATGCAAGGCCTGTTATATATTTATGTCATGACTATCTGTAATGCTCTCTAAAGATGTGTGATTGGTTGTAAAAGAGACTATCCAGTTTACGTTACATATTTCTGATAATAATAAAATAAACGATCCAATGGCATGGCTTTGTACAAATATGTAATTTTTTTGTATCTTTATTTTTTCTATTAAAATAGGAAAAATGATACTTACATTTCTTGATCAACATGGTACTTGTTACTTCTCTGCAGGATACATAGAGCGTCTTGCTAGATTGCACTAATGCACCTCATTTAGTCTTGTTTGAATGTCCTTTTGTTTTCAAGATTTTAAGCTGCAAGTAGCTCGTAAGCGTAGACACTGAGTGTACATAACATTATAAACACCTTAACGTTTCATGACATAGAATGACCAGGTAGGTGAAAGCTATGATCCATTTATTGATGTCACGTGTTAAATCCACTTCAATCAGTGTAGATGAAGGGGAGACAGGTTAAAGAATGACTTAAGCCTTGAGACAATTGGGGCATGGATTGTGTTTGTGCCATTCAGAGGGTGAATGGGTAAGACAAAATATTTATGTGCCTTTGAGCGGGGTGTACCGGTAGGTGCCAGGGTAACCGGTTTGTTAGAACTGCAACGCTTCTGGGTTTTTCACTCAACAATTTCCCGTGTCCGCCACCCAAATGACATCCAGCCAACTTGACGCAACTGTGCAACTCAAAATGAAGAAGGTGTTTTGTACAGTCAGTGTAGGTCTTTGCTGTTATCTTTGCAATAACAGGGTTTTACTGATACTATCATTTGTCGAAGTGCCCCCTCTTGTGGTCTCAATTCAAACATGTTTTTTATGACCTGCCCCTGTTCTGGAATAATAGCTTGAAGAAATATTCCCATATCATCTATTGTAATATTTTTGGGCCAAATCTTTGTAATAGAATGGGAAATATTATTTACAATCATCGGTAATGGGATATAATGCATTTGCACCAGGCTTCATTACTGTCAGGAAACTGGAATAGCCTGCAGTTGTTTTTCCAATGGAAATATCATTTTCATAAAATAAAAGCATACATTTTGTGTGGATATTAAATTATTCTACTAGTGTAGACTATTTTACATTTTCATTCAGTCTAATTTCAAATATCTTTAATTGTTTATTTATTTGATAAGTTAGTTTTAGTCCATGCAGGAAAGCAACAGGCTGTATCACAACCGGCGGTGATTGGGAAAGCCATAGGGCGGCGCACAATTGGCACAGCGTCGTCCGGGTTTGGTCGGGGTAGGCCGTCATTGTGTAAATAAGAATTTGTTCTGAACTGACTTGCCTAGTTAAATAAAATAAACATTCAGTTCAAAGAAGGCCTACAAAATACAATTTTAAACCACACACAAACGTGCTAAAAAGGTAAATAGATTGGAAAGTAGAAAGCACAATTGGTTCAAACCTTTTTCCAAAATTGTGCGTGCGTGCGAGCGCTTGCCTGCGTGTGTGAGGGAGAGCGGGAGGGGGAGGTGATTGGTCAACCAAGCGGCTCAATGAAGAGAGAAGAGGTGAGAGAGTAGAAACCTTCGCCACGGAGCATCAAATGTGCAGGGAAAGTTATTCGCTGCTTTTTAGGGGGCTTTCTAACATTGGGAGTATCGTGAATCTTCGTATACATGTTGGATATTACAGAGGAAATATGATGGATATACAACGCGTCTAGCAATTGTGTTTGAGAATTCAGCGCAGAATGCGCCATCATTGACTTGCTTTAAATTGCATATACTATTCGATATTTCAGTAAGGATCAGCAAACCTGTTGAAACTTAAAACAACATATTTGCCACCTGAGAATAACACGGTGAAACACCTGTAACTTTTGCACTGAGGACTAGAGGAATTACTGAAAGAATACTTCAGACTGACGCACTAAATGGAAATACAACCTGCCTTTATTTGCATTAGTGTAAAACAGGTAAATTGTATTTTGCTAAATCAATTTGTTCCCCGACAATTTCAAGATATATATATTTTTTTATCTCTTCTGTATGGCTTTTTAAATATTTATTACTAGAACCTTCTAGGATTTAACCTGTTCAAGGACTCAAATGTGGGTCTTGACCTATCTGAATTTATTTTACAAGCCAGTTCTTTTTGAGCATCTTTTTTTTAGACTAACCTCGACACTTGTACCTGCTCTGATGTCGCAGACATGACAAACAGGGAACTGGGATACTTGTTTAAGAGATCACTGGGTTCATTGTACTCTGAGCCAGTGTTTGCAGTTGACTACCATGCCACCCTCATATTTATTATTTATGCTCAGGTTTAAAGTCCTCCTGAATCACTGGAGTCACGTGGAGTGAGGTGACTTTACTCTTGCCTAAATAATTTAGGACACACAAGAAAAGTAATTGTATAATAGCCAATTGTAAAATATGTGCTAGCATTGCTGTGAATAGGGGTTGTGGGGGTTATGTTAGTTTACTGTAGATTTAAACCACATACTCCAATCATATACCATTTGATGCTTTTAAATTGAGATTGTTATCACTATTGAGTGAAAAGGGGTAAAAATAGGCTATAAGTGTGAACTGCATCGGTCGTGATGGGATTCCAGCCCACTAGCAAGAGATCTAGTGGTAACTCTCCTCCAAACAGATATGTGAGAATGTAATCATTTCCCTGATGATTTCTAGGTTCAGGGAAAACCGTCCCTTTTATTATGCTATTACTCAGAAGATGCCCTTATACCTTGAGGCTTAGAGAATGAGAAGCCTAATTTGTTCTGAATAGAGCACAATATCTCACCTGTGGGGTTCTGAGTGCTTTGTTATGACTAGGAACAACCAGTCCTCATTACCTCAGTCCTCAAACCACGGCTGGCAGGATCAACCTGCATTAACAGGTGTGTAATACACCTGCTTATCCAGTCACCTCTGTGTGATCATCAAAGACACCTTTAGAATCTATTATTTTGCTTGTAGAACATTTCTACATCTCTGCAACAAACACACACACATTCACAGAGCTTCTAAAAATACTTTCAATCACGGCATCACTCAGAGGTGTGGGATCTTTGTGACCTCTCTTAATATTACGGCCAATGCCTCACCCCCAAAACCCACATGTGATAGGCCTAACCCGTCTCTTCCATTTCACATGAATAGAATAAGAGTGAGAAAATCTCTCTCACACCTATAGTGCCAATGGATGAGTTGGAATCTTTCCTTCTTAAATGCACATCTGGCTAAAGCCTCCATTTTAACAGCATCCAGAGCTTCCTCTCTAGCCAGTGTCCAGGCAGGGTTATGGCTGGGTTATAGAGCTAGGTGAATGGGTAAGTATTCTCTAGTGGCTACAAATCAATCGCTGCCCATTTCCCTGATTAAATGTAGTAATGCACATAGTATTTCACCAGTAACATTCTCACTGCCCTCCCTGCTTTCCTATATGCTGATAAATCAAAGATAGGCATTGCCCGTTGACTAGGGCTGTTGTTTTTGCTCTACAAACATTGCAGGAGCGTTGTGTTAATGTCGTCAGTGTGTTTGTAAGGCAACACTGCTTATTGGAGGCAGGAAGTGTACTGAGGGAATTGCCCAGAGACCAGGCCTAGGTTGCCACGGTTAAAGAAGCTTCACAGCTCTGTCTGGCTCTGTCTCTGTCTCTGTCTCTCTCTCTCTCTCTCTCTGTCTCATTCTCTTAGTTATGGTTCAACAATGAGTAAACACCTTTATTGATTAGGCCTAACACTTAACCAAATGAATAAATCAACAGCCTTTTCCCAATGTTTCCGGACCTTTCCCTAGTCTACAACTCCCCCCCCCCCCCCCCCCCCCTCTCTCTCGACTATCCCAGTATTGACTATTGCTCTGGCTCTGTTTTTCCTCACCCTCTTTTATTGCTTTATTGCAGTGCTTTTCCTTTGAAGAGAGAAGCAATCTTTGCTTGCTTTAACAAATCATGGTCGTAAAACTGTACATTCACTATGTATGGCTATTGCACCACCCAAATCACCTCCATTGTCACAGTCCGATTGTACACTCAGGGCTTACTTTGCATTTAGATTAGGATTCAGATTAGGACATCTTAGAATGAGACAGACCTACAGCACAGATGGATTATGTCATTGGTCTCTTTATGAATGCTTAGTTGTCTCTTCTGTTTGGCTGGCCTCTAGAACAGATTATTCTATCTACCTGACCTCCATGCTGGAGAGAGACGGGCATTTAAAAAGCACTGGGAGTAGGGTTTCTTGGAGTAGGGTCTCTTGGGTATTAGTCCTTGTTCATTGTGAGCCAAATGCTAGGACAGTAGGTTTGCTGCTTATCCACAGTCAGCCCTGTGTGTACACACCAAGCCCTTCTTACTAACCAGTCAAACCTTTCATCCTTTCTCTGTTTTGGAGGAAAGATAATAGGCAGGTTGCTTAGTAATGCAATTGAAATAGAGTAACAACAGACGAACACACTCAAAATGGTTATTACTGTAGTACTAGAGACTTCCTCATGATACTCAATTTACAAGACAATCTTATTTAATTGCGGTTGTCATCTGGACTTTGTGCAAGAGAGTCCTATAAAGTTTTATGGTGAGTGTCAATTTATACGTAGCCTATGACCTATTTGCAATTGTGTTACCAGGGTGAGTCTTGCTGCACGTATTCAGTTGGTCATTCAGGGAGCGGTCACTGTTGACCTTTTGCTCTCTCTCTAATACCGACAGTGAAGACCCATAGAAAATTACTTTCTATACATACTCAACTGTACTTATGCACGATTTACTATTGATACTTTTTACATTTCAATGCATTCAATATTTTTCATTGAAGTTAAAATGCATTTTGAATTGCTATGAAATCCTCTTCAGCTTGATTGCAGCTCTCTTTGGTGGACTTGTTGATTTGTGGGTGTATGCGTAGGATGACACGTGTCCGTGGGATTTGGTGAGTGCCGCTGCTCCCTCTAAGAATAGCCTTTGCTCTTGCGGTCTGCAGTGGCTCTAATTAACTTAGCGTAATAAGCTGGCATTAGTGGTGTGTGGTAAAGCGTGCTGCGGATGAAGTGTTGAGTGGAGTATTAGCCCGTTAAATCGCTCCCTCACACGAGCACGCCACACACGTCTTATGTGGTCAAGGTCTCCAGCAAAGTAATCCATGTATCTCTAGCTTTATGGAGGCATACTGTAGGGCATGGGTAGGCCTCTAGATACAGCCCTGGGCCAATTTTTTTCAGAGTGGATGGTCGTCGGGGCAGAACATAATTATAATAATTTATACACTGCAAATTGACCACAACTAAGCCCAAAAATAGATTGTATTTGAAAATAACAATAACTTCATACCTTGATCACATTGAGACACGATCATAGATGAATCTTTTTTTATTAGAGGGGATACTTGGGAACAAATATCCTAAATGAAACAATTTCTTTGCACAATTCCAGGTGATTTGACCAAAAACTGGGGGGCCCCCCAAAAATTGTTTGCAGTCCGGTTTTGGCACACAGGCCGCCTGTTGCCGACCCTTGGTGTAGGGTTACTGTATAGGTTAAAATAGGAGAGGTAAGCTCTGACTTTTCCCCTCCTAACTGGAAACCTTCATCATGGATTTATGGTGGATCATAAACACATGCACAATATCGTCTTTGACCTGCTTGAAGTAGTCTACTGCCAGCTTTATGCCACCAATGACTGATGCACCACATGCAGTACAGTACTGCTGGCTGCTGTATGTCTGCTGCAGCCCAGATTATTTCTGTCCTTGACTGCTGACAGCCAACAAGTTCACTAAGCTCTCTGAGAAAACCACACTGATTCTTACTGGAGCTGGTCAGGTGCTCTGCTTATGTGACATTTAATGGGTATTGAAGTTATGAGAACCATGTAGGGCTGGGAGGGTTGTCTGTTGGATATCCGTTTGTGAAATGATATGGGGTGAATTCCAATCTTGAGAAAGGTACTTGAAGAAATCTAAACACATCTTCCATATGTCTATAAGCTAGACACAACTGTCAGTTCTCTCTTTCCCGCTAGTTTGGAGAGAGGTGACAGGTGTCTGTTTTGTTTGCAAGATGCAATGTGTGACAAGTGTGTATTTTTGTCAACAGATCAAGTATGCTGGAGGCTGTTTGACTGGCAGCTATGGGACCAAAAAGAGACTATTTTTTGGATGTTACCATGGTGACGGCACTGTGCCTTCTGTGTGAGTAGAGTACTTAATGCTTTCCCTCTGTAATGAACTCTCTGTCATTCGCTTCCTCCACAGCCACATCCATACCTGTCCCTACATTCAGCCATTTCCCTCAGCAGGATTATAATAATGCTTATAATGTCTTTTTTGTTGTTGACCCTCATAGGGGTCACTCACGGTCAGAAGCCAGAGGTGCGTGCCAAGGTAGGGAGTGTGGTGGAGATGGCGTGTAGACTGCCACTCCCTTACGCGGGTGCGTCTGTGCCCCTGCACGTGGTGGAATGGGTGCGCCAGGGATTCGACATCCCAGTCCTGATCAAGTTTGGAGTGTATGCTCCTCGGGTGCATCCCAACTACGAGGGTAAGTCCGTATTCAGCCCATCAGAAGCTCAACTGGGATCTAATCTTGCAGTGAGAGTGTTTCATTTCAGCCCCCTGTCAGGTCTGTCTCAGCACTTTGTTGCCCAAGGCTGAGGTTTCCAGACCCCAAACAGTCTTTTCCAGAGGCCTTGTCCATTAACACTGTCAAGCCCCTTTTCCTACAGTAAAAGTCCACCCAGACTTCATCCTACCTATATCCTTCCTTAACAGCTATCTTCACTCAAAAAACAACAGTAACTCATCCCTTTGTCAGCTTCAGTCCTCCTAACTGCACCACACCCCAATGGGCTGTGTGAGCTGGGGGCTTTGTGTTCGTTGGTCCTCTCAGATTGCATCATGGTCTATTGTCCCCATTCCGCCCTAGGGTCAGAGAACAAAGGCAGTCTATGGGGGAAAGGGATCTTCAATAGAGCAGAAATACCTTTTGTGACGGCTTCTGTCCTTTAAAGTCTCAGACAAAGGGCTTGACGTGGACAGAGGGAGAGCATGTCTGTGTGTTTTAGGACGATCCTAACTAGAGGAAGATCTGTCTTCCAACGGTCCGGTGGGAGTGAGATTTGACCTGTCTCTGATCATTGGAATTTGTGCACGGGTGCAGTGCATTCATATGTGTGTATTGGCTAGAGCTCAGAAATCACACTATACACCTGTTCAGCCAATTCGTATTAGAATGTTAGAGAGCCAGATGACACACCCATGCCAACCAGACAGGGAAATACGATAACCATACATGCCTCATTGACACTGCTGTAGAGCAGACCTGCTATAAAGCCATTCAGAGTCATATGACTTGGTGATGAGAGATAACGGATGCCTCAATCTTCAGTGCTGCTCTTGCCAAAGAAAAAGCAAGAAAGTCAATCACTCAAATGTATCTATAAAGCCCTTTTAACATCAGCAGATGTCAGCAAGCAATGGAGATGTAGAAGCACGGTGGCTAGGAAAAACTCCCTATAAAGGCAGGAACCTAAGAAGAAACGTAGAGAGGAGACTAATGTCCTCTGGGTAGGTCAGCCCTCTCCCCTCTATTACGGAGGAGGAAGAGCTGAATGGGTATTTTCAGTGTCTGTTGTGTATATAGAGCAGAGGAGAGGGAGAGAAGTGATCCGGAGAAGAGAGCAGGTTGTTAGTTCTGTATACACAGAAATGCTGATTCAGACCCCAGGAGAGAGAATAGTCAATGCTTTGGGAAATACAGCTGTATAAATGCTGTGTAACATAATGATATCCTGTACTCTACATTACTACCAGAGTGTCTACAAAGCAAATCATGAATACATAAAGAATATCCCCACTGTACTGGCCTGTATATTTTCCACCATCTACGGACCAGCATTGGATCATATTACGATTATTAGGCTACTGACTGTTATATTGAATGACTAATATTTCATTAAGGCCTGCCTACGGCTCCATAGCAGTTTCCTAGTCTCTGAGTTGGTAGCCTTTAGCCAAACTGTGATGATTAAAATGTCAAATGATCACAGCGTCTCTTAACAGGAGAACAACATTCAGACATTAGGAACTGAAGGGTTTCAGGAGGTAACTCTATCTGCTTTCTTCTCTGACCGAAACTAGAATACCAGTGCCTGGGAATCCTTTGCCAAAGGGTGACGACATGTCTCAAGGAAGGGATAGGGACAATAGATTCTGAATTTCATATCCGTGGGCACTTGGAAAGTCCCATCAGCAACAAAACATATTCAGATATTTACACAAATGCAAAGCTGTGATAGTAGATTGAAGGCAGCCTGTGTGCACGTTTAGCATAATTTAGTGATCCTGATCTAATCTGTTTGTTGCCATTCATCTACAAATTAAAACATAACATTATATTGGGTTGTAGTGTATTGAAATAAGTGCATTATTTGAGCAGAGCCATTGTCATGCGTCTGTGCTGTTAGTGTAGATGCTTTTCCGTTGGGCTGTCACCTGAGAGCTGAGGCCATTGAAGGATCAAACCTGGCTGGGCTTTGTCTCGTGATGTATTCAGAGCAATGGGGTGTGGTCAAATTTTTTGAGTTGCGGGACTGGACACCCAATGGAAACATATTATTATTAGTTACATCGGACTCAGATGTCCCACACTTCTATCTGTACTAATGGGTGTTGGAGAGAGCGTTGTCCTGGATTAAACATACAGAGACTGACAGGGCGGTCAACAGAAATACCTTTTTGATCATTAGAGTGCCAAAGGAGAGGAGGGACCGGCAAGTGGAGAACGAGAGAAAGAGGGGGAGGAGTGGTAGCCTCGCGAGCTGCTTGATCCCGCGAGCTTACGTGAATGGTTCGCTGCAGCGTTAATAAGTCTGGTATATACGAGGCTAGAGGAGTGGTGGAGGGGAGTGACATTTGGTGGTTGCAGAGAATGCCATGATGTGGGAGAATGGCTGCCAAAGAGGAGGCTCACTGGGCCAGTCTTGTGATTGTATTTAAATCAACAATGCCTTCACTGAAACCCCACGCTAAGCCCCACTAAAATCATTACAGAGTTGATTTGTTTGCATATGCAATACCGTGCCTGTGTTAGTGCATACGTGCGTGTCTCTCTCCCTGTCTCTCTCTCCTCTTGCTTTCTCAATTTACATATTATTCAAATCTAGAGATGCATTTTTTTCATGTGAACCTTTTCAAATCACAACAGCGGTAGGGGATCCAATCCCTAGTGGGTGTGTGTGAATGGGTATTTTGCTCTGACCGTGACACATGTGGATTTAGCCCCCATTCCATTTGGAAAAGTAAACAGCATGTGCTGTCATAGTCGGTTCCTCATCTGTTATCACAGCCACCACCCCTTTAACTGCAGTAGCTTCCTGATCCCCACTGTGGGCATAGAAACGGTCCCTCCCTGTCACTGGAGACAAGGACTGGCGTTAATGATTAGCTCAACACACCTCAATGACTCAATGTCACAAACACATTAGCACTACAGAGTGAGGCATGCTCATGTTCTTGTATGTTTATGCAGCAGCTGTATGTGTCTGGATATTCTCCTCAATGCTTCACTGTCTGTGAAGACCAGGCTTATCACGCTGCTAAACTGCACTGTTTCAGTTATTTAGTTATGACAACTTAAGAGAAATGAAGTGAGGGAGATGAGAGAGGGAGAGACACGCCACAGGGAAGGAGGGAGGGGTGAGTCAGCAAACACCATTGCCACAGGGTGCAGTCACCTGGCAACCAGGAGATAACATTTCAAAGCTCTCGATGACGATCCCAGTGCGTGTGTGCTTGATGTTTGGAAGTGAAGGCTTTATCTGTAGGCAATTGAAGTATCATAGAACATTCCTATCAGTTGTAAAACACATTCTTTGTATTGAACCTCCCTGAAATTCCTCATTATTTCCAATGGTTTGATTGGTTCTGACCCTGTCTCGTGCCCTCTCACCCCTGTGTCCTCCCCTGTGTCTCCAGGCCGTGTGTCTCTGGTGAGGAATACTGTCTTGAGGGTGAAGGGGCTCCTCATAGAGGACCAGGGCCTGTATGAGTGTCGCATCCTCCTGCTGGACAAAACCACAGATGAGACCCGCAATGGCACCTGGACCCTGCTGTATGTCACTGGTGAGAGGAGGGGCTTGTGATGGGGAGGGGCTTTATTTTAAGGCCATACAGTCCTACTATCCTCATCGTACCCTATCATGTCATATATACACACTCCCTCTGTCTCTCTGTGACCTCTCTCACCAAAACATGACTGCTCAGACAAACGCACCCATATAGGACACTTTCCTGCTAGGAAGACTTTTGGTGGGGTGAGAGAGGAGCAGGAGAGGCGCAGAGGCATTAGGACAGATTAGCCAGGCACATGGCCTGGTCAACGGCAGGGTCACGTCTCAGGCTCATTGTCTAATAAGGTTAAGATGCCTTGGCAGGAGGGCCTGGAGCACACAGCCAGGCAGAACACCTCTCTCTGTCTCCTAAACAAACACATGCTTTACTCATGGTGAGCTGTACAGTAAATGACTGGCCTCTAAGGGATGTTTGCTTACCCCAGGTCAATCGCCTTCAGCCAATATGACTTTAAACTATGTCAAACCTGCTGATTCTGCTTTGTTTTTTGTGAGATCTTCACCTTTACAACCTGTTTAACTCTCTCTGTGGAAAAGGGATAGAGGATGTTGTGTTGACTGTCTTTGCTGTTGTTCTGTAGCTCCTCCTATTTTCAGCAAGACCCCTCCCCCTGTCATGGAGGCTCTAGTGGGGAATCCTCTCTCTCTGGCCTGCGTTGCCCGCGGTAACCCACCACCCACCATAACCTGGGCTAAAGATGGTACTCTCATTGGAGGAGACAAGGTTGAGGTGAGGAATCAAAAAAACAAAAATCACCCCTACCCCTCCAACATTGCAATCTATCTCTCTCTCAATGCAAACTTTATTGTCCCTGCAGGGAAATTCATTGCTCTCTCCCCCTCTCTCAGGTTCTGAGTGGGACGCTGTCTCTCAGAGCAGTGGACAGGGAGGCAGGAGGACAGTATGAATGTCTCGCCTCCAACGCGGAGGGCAATGTGACTCATGTGACAAAAATTAAAGTCAAAGGTCAGTCGCTATTTTTCTGGTTGTTTGTTTAGGAGTTCCCCGTCTACAGTTTCCCCCAGGGTCATACTGGAAGAATAGAAAAATTCAGCGGAATACTCTGTCCTTATTTTCTTCCAATGGTAATCTCCCAACACCTTGTCTAGTAGGCTTCTACCCCCAAGCAATAAGATTACTGGACATCTAATCAAATGGCTACCCAGACTATTTGCCAGTACCCAGACCACCCGGCCTCCCGGGTGGCGCAGTGGTCTAGGGCACTGCATCGCAGTGCTAGCTGCGCCACCAGAGTCTCTGGGTTCGCGCCCAGGCTGGGCTGGGTTCGCGCCCAGGCTCTGTCGCAGCCGGCCGCAACCGGGAGGTCCGTGGGGCGACGCACAATTGGCATAGCGTCGTCCGGGTTAGGGAGGGTTTGGCCGGTAGGGATATCCTTGTCTCAGTATGTAAAAATGTAATAAAATGTATGCACTCTACTGTAAGTCGCTCTGGATAAGAGCGTCTGCTAAATGACTAAAATGTAAAAATGTAAATTTGCATTGCCCCACCCCGTCTCTCTTTTACACTGCTGCTACTCTCTGTTATTATCTATGCATAAGTCACTTTAAACTCTACCTACATGTACATATTACCTCAATTACCTGCCCCCGCCCATTGACTCTGTACCGGTACCCCCTGTATATAGCCTCGTTATTGTTATTTTACTGCCACTCTTTAATTATCCTCTGAGTGTCGAGAGTTGTTATCGCCATCTGGTGGTGGATGTGTGATGTTCAGTTACAGGTGACCAAAGGGTTTATATGGTGTGTCCTTACTGTGGATATTTTTCCTCATAAATTTCACTTATGTAATAAAATATTTTCCATTTATTTTTAAGTCACACTATGTTATGCCGCATGACGTCAATATGTCCAGGATATGCCGTTTAGATTCTGGTGTGTTTTTGGCAGTGACACCTGTTTGGATTATAATAAGGCTTTGATTTCTGGCTGTAGTCACTTTTTCAAATCCTTATGTAAGCCTATAAAACAGGCCTTCAAACAAATCCTCTAAGTATTTATCTCAATCAGCCATAATCTCCCAACATGAATGTCACTGTCATGCTGTGCAGTGTTGCTCTTACCAGATAACTGATTGGAGTTTAGATATCTTGCTAATCTGCCATGTCCTGCTGAGTTTTATTATAGAATAGATCAGGGATTTCTTTCCATCTCAAACAGGTCCTCCAGTCATTGTTATCCCCCCGAAGGACACCTCCCTCAACATGACCCAGGATGCCCAGCTGCAGTGCCAGGCGGTGGCTGATCCTCCCAACATGACCTATGTGTGGCAGAGAGAGGGAGAGAATGTCTACCACATAGAGTGGGTTTGGTGTATTTTGACCCGGTTTCTTTATGTTGGATTTGTGTATTTACATGGGATTTTGCGAATGATGTAATGTTTCTAATGAGGCGTTTGCCCCATTTGAATGTCCTTTACGGGTTGTGTGTCTGAATGTGTTTTAAGTTGAGTCTTTTTTCTGGTGATAGGGCTCTGAAGTCCCGTGTGAAGATCATGGTGGACGGCACCCTTCTCATCACCCGCATTACCCCAGACGATTCTGGGAACTATACCTGCATGCCCACCAACGGACTGTTGACTCCGCCTACTGCATCTGCCAATCTCACTGTGACACGTAAGTGTCTATGTGTTGATGTGTTCCTCTCCAATCTTCAGTCCCCACATAATGACACAAATTCTATCTGTCCATAAATCCCATCCAACCTTCAGTTTGTTTCCTCTCAGACCCTGCCCAGGCTCTCCTGATGCCACCGCAGACATATCTCCCCACCGGCCTGGGAGGTCTGGTCTCCTGCCCTGTGAGAGCTCAGCCACCCCTGCTCCGCGTCGACTGGACCAAGGATGGACAGCCACTGGATCTGGCAATGGTGGAGATCAGCCTCATATCTCCCCTCATAGAGATAGCCATTAACTGTGTGATGCTGCTGATTTGACCATTTCCATTAGGAATCAATATGCCCTGTATGCCTACTGCTCAACAGAGAATATGTTTCCATTTAACAGAGATATATACAGTGCATTCTGAAAGTATTCAGACCCCTTGATTTCTTCTCCACATTTTGTTACGTTACAGCCTTATTCTAAAATTGATTAAATCGTTTTTTCCCCCTCATCAATCTACACACAATACCCCATAATGACTAAGCGAAAACAGTTGAATTTCTTTTTGTTGCAAATTTATATTAAAAAACCTGGAAATATCACATTTACTTAAGTATTCAGACCCTTTACTCAGTACTTTGTTGAGGCACCTTTGGCAGTGATTACAGCCTCAAGTATTTTTGGGTATGACGCTACAAGCTTGGCACACCTATATTTGGGGAGTTTCTCCCATTCTTCTCTGCAGATCCTGTCAGGTTGGATTGGGAGCGTCGCTGCACACCTATTTTCAGGTCTCTCCAGAGATGTTCGATCGGGTTCAAGTCCTGGCTCTGGCTGGGCCACTCAAGGACATTCAGAGACTTGTCCCAAAGCCAATCCTGCGTTGTCTTGGCTGTGTGTTTTGGGTCATTGCCTTGTTGGAAGGTGAACCTTCACCCCAGTCTGAGGTCCTGAGCGCTCTGGAGCAGGTTTTCATCAAGGATCTCTCTGTACTTAGCTCTGTTAATTTTTGCCTTGACCCTGACTAGTTTCCCAGTCCCTGCCGCTGAAAAACATCCCCACAGCATGATGCTGCCACCACCATGCTTCACAGTAGGGATTGTGTCAGTTTTCCTCCAGACGTGACGCTTGGCATTCAGGCCATAGAGTTCAATCTTGGTTTCATCAGACCAGAGAATCTTGTTTCTCATGGTCTGAGAGTCCTTTAGGTGCCTTTTGGCAAACTCCAAGGGGGCTGTCCTGTGCCTTTTACTGAGGAGTGGCTTCTGTCTGGCCATAAAGGCCTGATTGGTGGAGTGCTGCAGAGATGGTTGTCCTTCTGGAAGGTTCTCCCTTCTCCATAGAGGAACTCTGGAGTTCTATCAGAGTGACCATCCGGTTCTTGGTCACCTCCCTGAACAAGATCTGTGCCTCGACACAATCCTGTGTCGGAGCTCTACAGACTATTCCTTCGACCTCATGGCTTGGTTCTTGCTCTGACATGCACTGTCAACTGTGGGACCTTATGTGTGTGCTTTTCCAAATCTTGTCCAATCAGTTGTATTTACCACAGGTGGACTCTAATCAAGTTGTAGAAACATCTCAAGGATGATCAATGGAATCAGGATGCACCTGAGTTCAATTTTGAGTCTCATAGCAAAGGGTCTGAATACTTATGTAAATAAGATATTTCAGTTTTTTTTTGCAAACATTTCTAGAAACTGTGTGTAGATTGATTAGGATTTTTTTTCAATTTGATACATTTTAGAATAATGCTGTAACGTAACAAAATGTGGAAAAAGTCAAGCGGCCTGAATACTTTCCGAAGGCGCTGTATATCATTTTTTGGGCTTGGCACACTTAGCTTTATCCTCAGCTAAGATATTAGTTGCTATTCATTGTTTACATAATTATTCACATTAAGCTGAATTAAAAAACTGTTGAAGTTCTCTGACCCCTCGCTCTGTTTTATCTAATCAGTACCCAGGATGGACGTTGACGTCTGAAGGCTCGGTGTTCATGGCTACTGCCAATGATGATGCAACAGGCGTATACACGTGTACCCCCTACAACAGCTACGGGACCATGGGCCAATCAGGGCCCACGACAGTCATCCTACAGGTCAGGGTACACCCAATGTTCTCTAGCAGTTTATTGTACAGGAAATACATTACCAGGTATTTACTTAGAAATGACGTGGTAAAATGGTAATAGCATAATAATAACTTCTGCAATATTGGTTTGTTTCTTTAAAAAGTTATTGCTCCCAATTTGGAAGCAAGTAGTTGGTTACTAATTTTGTGCAATTTAACTAGACTAGAATATCCCATTTTTACCACTTAGTTTCCTTGTAAATTGCAGGTAAATTCCTATGAAAACAGCACTGTAAAATAAAATGCTACCCAATTAAAAGTCTCTCTCATACTGAAGAGAGAGCTCTTATCTGAGATAGCCAATGAGCATTTTGATGACCTTCTTACACTCCTCTACTTGTCAGCCTGTTACATGAATTGAGTTTAATGTGGTCTGATTACAATAGCTCCTCTATATCAACGTTAATTATGGATCTAATCCTTTAGTAAATAGAATAATCTTGGCTAAAGCTGAAGGTAATCAACTGTTTCACTCACTTTCTCTAATTGCGATAAACTCCTTGTCTAAATGACACGGCTGGTTGTTTCGTTATGACCCACAGGACCCCCCGTCACTCAGCGTGTGTCCCCGTAAGGAGTATAGACAGGAGGTTGGGAGAGTGCTTGTTATTCCCTGCCAGACCACTGGAGATCCAGCCCCTAGTATAACCTGGAGCAAGGTGAGAACACTCCAACAGACCCCACAGCAAATGACTGTACTCTACTGACTTCTTCAGTCAACAAGCCAGCACACAGGGCTGTCAACATGTGAATACGATAGTATGAACTGTGGACAAACCCTGAGGCAGAAATAGATATTATTTAACACACACCTGCAAGCAAGCACCCCTCTCTCGACAAACAGAGACAAACAAACACTTCGCTGATTGCAGATTGCCCTTCATCAGCAATCAGCCCAGCTTGTGTGTCTGATCTCTCTATCCTCCCTGTCTGTAGGTTGGACCTGCCCTTCACTCTCAGGACTCTGTAGTCTGATCTCTCTATCCTCCCTGTCTGTAGGTTGGACCTGCCCTTCACTCTCAGTACTCTGATCTCTCTGTCCTCCCTGTCTGTAGGTTGGACCTGCCACACGCTCTCAGTACTCTGATCTCTCTGTCCTCCCTGTCTGTAGGTTGGACCTGCCCTTCACTCTCAGTACTCTGATCTCTCTGTCCTCCCTGTCTGTAGGTTGGACCTGCCCTTCACTCTCAGTACTCTGATCTCTCTGTCCTCCCTGTCTGTAGGTTGGACCTGCCCTTCACTCTCAGTACTCTGATCTCTCTGTCCTCCCTGTCTGTAGGTTGGACCTGCCCTTCACTCTCAGTACTCTGATCTCTCTATCCTCCCTGTCTGTAGGTTGGACCTGCCACACGCTCTCAGTACTCTGATCTCTCTGTCTGTAGGTTGGACCTGCCACACGCTCTCAGTACTCTGATCTCTCTGTCCTCCCTGTCTGTAGGTTGGACCTGCCCTTCACTCTCAGTACTCTGATCTCTCTGTCCTCCCTGTCTGTAGGTTGGACCTGCCCTTCACTCTCAGTACTCTGATCTCTCTGTCCTCCCTGTCTGTAGGTTGGACCTGCCCTTCACTCTCAGTACTCTGATCTCTCTGTCCTCCCTGTCTGTAGGTTGGACCTGCCCTTCACTCTCAGTACTCTGATCTCTCTATCCTCCCTGTCTGTAGGTTGGACCTGCCACACGCTCTCAGTACTCTGATCTCTCTGTCCTCCCTGTCTGTAGGTTGGACCTGCCCTTCACTCTCAGTACTCTGATCTCTCTGTCCTCCCTGTCTGTAGGTTGGACCTGCCCTTCACTCTCAGTACTCTGATCTCTCTGTCCTCCCTGTCTGTAGGTTGGACCTGCCACACGCTCTCAGTACTCTGTAGCAGCTAACGGCTCCCTGCTGCTGCTTCCTCTCAGTAAAGACCACCAGGGGGAGTGGGTGTGCAGTGTTACAAACCGCGTGGCCACTGTCAAAGCCAGCACTCTCATCTCAGTGCTGGGTGAGTGGAACAGACTGACTGACTTACTCATCTTTATTAATGTAGCTACTATGTAAAGTGTTCATTACCAATGTTCTCTCTGTTTTTCAGCACTGAGCAAATTTCAGGTCTGCTGAGCGCAAACTTGAATGTTGTGAAAATTCTGTGGAACTTCCAGCGCGCGTTTACTGCTTTAAGTTACAGTTTTATCAGTGGCCAAGTAGGCTACTGTGGCTATTTGGTCATAATGTAGGACTACCAGAGTGGCCTACTATCAAAAACAATGGAGAAAATGCATCCCATAACATTGTAACATGGAAATAGCTGTTCTATCATGCAGCCAATGTGTGGTGTTCAATGTAGGTTTACATTTCATGAGACTTTTGGAAAAAAACCTACAGGGCTTGACATTACCCTGTTTGTCCGTTTAGACCTAGGAGGTGACTAAAAATGTTGTTGTATTGTTTGATGAAAGAAACCACTTTACAAAATAATATGCATTATTATTTCCATACAATTATTACAGAGAACCAGACAAATTATGCTACCCTCTGCCTATTGACTACTTCGCTTATTCAAGCCTGTCTCAAAATACAACACTGTCCCTTTAAGACAAAAAAAGCTCTTTACCTGACTCGCTTTTCAAAGATGGCTAGCAATGTACACGTTTTGTGCTCTTGTAGGGAACAATCACTCCCCTATTGCTGACTACAAATGATCTATAACTGGGCTAATAACTCACTAACTAGTAAAGGATATGAACAAAATGTGGCTACATGCAGCTCTCACTTTGATCTCAAAACAAGCGCATCTACTCACGACCACTCGTGCTGTAAACACAGTCCAGTTCTAAGTAAATGGCACATCCATATATGGCAATGGTCTATTTGCATATAGGTCTACTACGGGCTGAGTCGTGCATGTTAGTGCAATAGTATCATACTCCGATGCAAAATCTCTTGCATAGTTTGTTTTGTTTCGGTATGTTGCATTGAAAGTGACTAACATTGCATTGATTCGATCACAATTGCCACAGTAAAGGGAAACGTTGATAGTGTTAACAGGGAAACTCTAGAACAGTGGTCACCAACCTTTTCTGAGTCAAAATGCAAGCCGGGGATCTACCCATCAGATGTTTTTTTTGCATGACTTAAAAAATGACTTATAAAACATTAACCTATTAAAAAGAGTACTGTAGAAATTAGGTTTGTGCGGTAAGCTATAAACCCAATACATTATCACTGCATATTGGCTTTGCTGGAATTGCCCTGCCAATACATTGTTGTTCTGGCCATTAAAAAAATAAATAAAAAAAAACACATCAAAATTTGAGGTAGGCTATATGATCATAAATCTAATTTTATTAGTCACATGTGCCAAATACAACAGATGTAGACCTTACAGTGAAATGCTTACTTACAAGTCCCTAACAATGCAGTTAAAAAAATGCAAATAAGAAATAAAAGTAACAAGTAGTTAAAGAGCAGCAGTAAAATAACAATAGCGAGACTATATACAGGGGGTACCGGTACAGAGTCAATGTGCGGGGGCACCGGTTAGTCGAGGTAATTGAGGTAATATGTACATGTAGGTAGAGTTATTAAAGTGACTATGCATAGATAATAACAGAGAGCAGCAGCAGCGTAAAAGATGGGGGGGGCAATGCAAATAGTCTGGGTAGCCATTTGATTAGATATTCAGGAGTCTTATGACTTGGCGCTCCGGTACCGCTTTCCGTGCGGTAGCAGAGAGAACAGTCTATGACTAGGGTGGTTGGAGTCTTTGACAATTTCTAGGGCCTTCCTCTGACACTGCCTGGTATAGAGGTCCTGGATGGCAGGAAGCTTGGCCCCAGTGATGTACTGGGCTGTACGCACTACCCTCTGTAGTGCCTTGCGGTCGGAGGTTGAGCAGTTGCCATACCAGGCAGTGACGCAACCAGTCAGGATGCTCTCGATGGTGCAGCTGTAGAACCTTTCGAGGATCTGAGTATCCATGCCAAATCTTTTCAGTCTCCTGAGGGGGAATAGGTTTTGTCGTGCCCTCTTCACAACGGTCTTGGTGTGCTTGGACCATGTTAGTTTGTTGGTGATGTGGACACCAAGGAACTTGAAGCTCTCAACCTGCTCCACTACAGCCACGTCGATGAGAATGGGGGCGGGCTCGGTTCTCTTTTTCCTGTAGTCCACATTCAACTCCTTTGTCTTGATCACGTTGAGGGAGAGGTTGTTGTCCTGACTATTGTGGTCTGCTTAAAACATGTTGGTATTACAGACTCGGACAGGGAGAGGTTGAAAATGTCAGTGAAGACACTTGCCAGTTGGTCAGCGCATGCTCGCAGTACACGTCCTGGTAATACATCTGGCCCCGCGGCTTGTGAATGTTGACCTGTTTAAAGGTCTTACTCACATCGGCTGCAGAGAGCGTGATCACACAGTTGTCCTGAACAGCTGGTGCTCTCATGCATGTTTCAGTGTTATTTGCCTCGAAGCGACCATAGAAGTAGGTTAGCTCGTCTGGTAGGCTCGTGTCACTGGGCAGCTCTCGGCTTTGCTTCCCTTTGTAGTCTGTAATGGTTTGCAAGCCCTGCCACATCCGACGAGCATCGGAGCCGGTGAAGTACAATTCGATCTTAGTCCTGTATTGACACTTTGCCTGTTTGATGGTTCGTCGGAGGGCATAGCGGGATTTCTTATAAGCTTCCGGTTTGGAGTCCCGCTCCTTGAATGCGGTAGCTCTAGCCTTTAGCTCAGTGCGGATGTTGCCTGTAATACATGGTTTCTGGTTGGGGTATTTACGTATGGTCGCTGTGGGGACAACGTCATCGATGCACTTATTGATGATGCCAATGACTGATGTGGTGTACTCCTCAATGCCATAGGAAGAATCCCGGAACATTTTCCAGTCTGTCCTAGCAAAACAGTCCTGTAGCTTAGCATCTGCTTCATCTGACCACTTTTTTACACACCGATTAATAGATCCATTATTGCATTACTTGTGAGGCACAGCTGAGTGAGCATACATTTAAATAAATAGCTTTTTATTTATATTTTACTGGGCTGATGGTGCCTGCATCCGATGGTCAGTCTCAGCAGAGGGAGAGAGCAGCAGACTGAGGGTCCATCTCTCAACATCCCTCCGTTCTCCCTTTCCTCCACTGACACTGACCAAAAAGGGACACCGTCTTCCAGCTGATGGCAAAACCACATTATTTCTGCCTCATGCACAAATTCATGCTGTTACTCATATGAACAGGGAAAGGGAAATATTATTGATATTAAAAAAGACCCAAGCCGGTAATAATAACAACAATGCAGGCCTATAGATACACTTTCCTACTCATTCATTACTGCTGCACTGCTTGTTGTAGCGCTGAGTGGAAATAGGAAGAACGTGCATTTTATGGCTTATAAAACTGTTGAATACAAAGTGTTGACAGTGCTGAGTAAGAACTTAAACATGAACTCACTCATAAAAACAGCAGCTCTTTGCTGTATTCATTGACAGTTTCTCTCTAGTCATGGTTTTAAGTCTCACAGTATCAATTTTGCTGTAGTTTATTTATTTTTCTTTTATGCTTGCTACGTTTCCGCAGACACGGTAATCTGAGCCATCCGATTGGACAGCAGTAGGCCTATTAGGTGCACTTGATTTACTCTCCGGGCCCGCTGGGTAGACAGAGTTTGTACCTTCAGATAAATGAAAAGGTTAAAAATGGCAACAATTCACCTACCTGGCATGCAGGGCAGCTGAATCGGGTGCACCTATCGCCAACAGCATGAGACGAATAAAAAAAAAATAGGAACGCAAGGCGTTATATATTAATTTTTTACAGAAATGTTTGGCGATCGACTCGGAATGCCTTGGAGATTGACTACTGCTCTAAGAAAGTTGAGTGAAGTTCAATCTCGCGTTTCTCTCCGTGGGTTGATATTTATTCTGCATGGCAGTCCCCGGGGAGCTACGCAGTAGTCTAGGCTACTGCGAACATTGTCCATGAAGTTATGTAACCCCATCAGTATGTTACGAATCAATGTAAAATAATGACGCAACGCTCATCTTATCACTATTCTTCCCCATCTTACTTCTCTTTCCCTCTTCTCGCTCTTCTCCTCCTCTGTCTGTCAGGCACCAGTCCCCATGCTGCCACCCTGGTGTCTGTCACTCCAGGGGCGAAGCAGGCCAATGTCTCCTGGGAACCAGGCTTTGATGGGGGATACACCCAGAAATTCACAGTCTGGTGAGTCATCTACTCTTCTAGTCTATGTTCTGTCTCCCTCTCCATGGCCTTGTGCTGTGTAACCATATTAGCAACATATTAATATATTGCATTGAACGTCAGTGGAGGACAGCGCATCATCAGCGGCAGCAGAGGTAAACGGTCACAAACGGAGAAACATACTAAATGTATTGACACAGACGGGAACAGAAACCCACCAGTAATTACTGATGCCAGATGGAGCAGTTTGAAAGACAAACCGCTTGACAAACCAGTGTCCTTTACCATGCTTTTTCAAGCTGTTTCTTTTACTAACATTGCCCCATCTCTTGAAAATAATGCTATTGTATAGAATCTCTATGTTATCATATAGATTGTGCATAGAATATGCGCACACACACACTCTCTCTATCAATTCAATTTTCAATTCAAGGCGATTTATTGGCATGGGAAACATATGTTAACATTGCCAAAGCAAGTGAAGTAGATAATATACAAAAGTGAAATAAACAATAAAAATGAACAGTAAACATTCCACTCACAGAAGTTCCAAAAGAATAAAGACATTTCAAATGTCATTATCTGTATATATACAGTGTTGTAATGATGTGCAAATGGTTAAAGTACAAAAGGGAAAATAAATAAACATATATATAGGTTGTATTTACAATGGTGTTTGTTCTTCACTGGTTGCCCTTTTCTTGTGACAACAGGTCACAAATCTTACTGCTGTGATGGCACACTGTGGTATTTCACCCAGTAGATATGGGAGTTTATCAAAATCGGGTTTGTTTTCTTTCTATCTCTGTCTCTCTCCTTTCTCTCCATTCACTCTCTGCAGGTTGAAGCAGATGTCTGTGGGTGACAGTGGGGAGAAACAGGAGTGGCTCTCTGTGCCCGTGCCCTCCTCCTCTGGCTCCAGTCTGCAGGTGACGGGGCTGGTCCCTGCCACAGAGTACCAGTTCAGTGTCCTGCCACACAACAAAGTGGGCACTGGGCCTTTCAGCGAAATCGCCACCATCCGAACTCTGAGTCAGTACCCGTTGTGTTGAAGTGTCTTCTGTTTACAATGTCTCTTTAGAGCCTGAATTACATTGTCTACTCTAAGGCTGCATGCTTGAATATTATTCTCCAAATTATAGTTCCTAAGTGGTCTATTTTTTTCCGAAGTGTGTTCTGTCTTACGCTTTCAGATCCACTCCCAAGGAGAGCGAAACTAGAGCCACCCACATCGCTGTCAGCCAATCAGAGCTTGGCAGGTATAGTCCTGCAGTGGTCCCCCTTGTCTCAGTTCCTGCCCATCACTGGATTTGTCCTCCAATCGCGCACTGAGCAAGGGGAGTGGTTCAATCTGGACGAAGACATCGGTGCCAATAGGAGTGTGATGATCGTTCCAGGTCTGCGCAAGGTAACCACCAGTTCCTGTTCGTCACTCCCTCAGAGACCAGTCAGCAGACATCAGTCTTAAAGACTCTTATCTCAGTTAGACACCACAGTGGTATTTAAATTAGGAAGCCTCTCTCAGGCTTATCATATGACAGCGATCATCTTTCTTCCTTCTTTCAATCTATGTCCTTTCTCCTCTCTCTGTCTGCCTCCTCTGTCCCTCTCTCCTTCTCTTCCCTACATCTGAATTCAGATGAGCCTGATTAGCATTGCAGGCGCGATCCTATGTTGACAAAGTCTGGTTTCATCCCCACGTCCCTCCGTCCTCCCCTGTGTGTGTGTAGGACTGTGTGTATGAGCTGCGGCTGCTGTCCCGGCGAGGGGAGTTGCTGAGCGAGCCCAGTCCATCAGTCAACGTCTCCACCATGGGTTAGTGTTTCAGGCTGGGGAGCCAGGCAGAACCAGACTCTGTAACATTACCACAGGCACCACAGGCCCATTACAGAATTAGAACAGCCCTCTGGAGAATACTGGTCTTTTAAGAGTCTGAATTATGAAATATTGCAGCTAATAACTTATTTAGAATTTGACCATATCTGGCTTTTTTAACATGATATTAATATTTCACCATGGGACTTATTGAAGACGTATATATCAGCGATAGTGTTTTTATCATGCTTTTATCATGCTGTGTGTTGGACAAGCTGCCCTAGTGTATTTACTGTACGGAATGCATTGTTAACATTTGGTTGTGGTAGAGTTCTGTGTTATGGATGCTGATGTTGCGGTCATGTCACAGGGATGGATATGTACCCTGCCACTTCCCGCTTCCTGGAGTTTGTTCCCGAGCCACTATTGGCTGGAGTGATGGGCGGCGTGGGCTTCCTGTGTTTGGCCCTCATCCTGGTCCTAGGGACAGTGTGTATCTTCAGTCACAAGAGAGACCAGCGACGCAGGAAGATGAAAGATGGTGAAACATTATCACTTACTGATCACATGCACTATGAACACCATTATACAGCATGTAGATGGCTTCCAATACACTTTCCTAAATCATAGTTCAGTGCATAGACACATCGCCATGCTTGTCAACCCCATTCCCCTTTCATTGTAAAATAAGTTAATTTAGTTTACATTGCTAGCTAATTAGGGTCATTCCTCATTAATGTGGCTGATTAATGTGAGTGTAATTAACTTTGAGGCACGGCCCATTGCTGTGCCTCCGGCCATTTTTGTCTGCTTTGATTGGGCTCATATAATTGGGCTTGATTTTGTTTTTGAATTTATTTCCTTTCCATGGTGACTGTGTCATTGTGAATCATCATCCACCCTTCAGATCTCCCTTCTGTCATCTATAAAAGCCCCCCCTCAACGTAAGTACCCTTCCTCCATAATATCATTAATTGTTCTCCCTCTCGCCATTTTGTTTTACTTACTTTAGGCAGATTTTTTTTTCTGACTTTTAGGAGATTTTAATTTTACCATACCCAGGATCGCCTTTGTTTTAATATCTTTTTTTTTTCAAGACTGATATCTTCAAGACAGCTTAAGAAGTCTTCATGACTCGCTATAGACACATTTTCATTTTTTCGAAGACATGGCTTAAGATGACTCAAGATTTCTTAACAAAACATCTCAAGACATGGTGATGGCTCAGTAAAATGTCTCTCGCTCTCTCTCTCGCGCTCTCTTCCTTCCTTTAAACACCTTCTCTCTCTCTCTCGTAGCAGGTCGCTTGCTAGCAGTCCAGACAGTGTGCTGAAGCAGAAGCTCCTCCCTCCCCACTGCCACCCCCACTATCCCGGCTCCCAGTCCTCCTGCTCCTCCTCCCAGTCGGACCACTCCTCCTTTGGCAGACCCAGCCACAGTGAATACAAGGACCAGCGCCAGCAGCTGCTCTCCTGCCCCCCACCTCCTCCTCACTATGCCGTCCACCACCATCACCACCTCCCCAGGATAGGCTCTTCCCCCTATTCCCCTCTAGAGTTTATCTCTAGAGGTCCAGACGGTCGCTTCATTGTGCAGCCCTACGACCAGTCCTCCGTCCCCTCCTCCCACACCATGAGATCCCTGAGGAAAAACTTCCCACAATCCACTGGGGTCCAGAGGTCAGTGTCCCTTCGCTCTGAGAAGAGCGTGGGGAGGGAGCCACCTTTCGTCCTCTCAGTGGACCTACCCCCCTGTGGTGGAATTGACCCCAACCCCACAACCAGGGTACGGGCCATGGCCAAACACCTCTCCCTCCACGGACGCTTCTACCTGGATGAGGAGCAGGACAGTTGTGCTGAACATCCAGACAAGAGTAGTCTCTACTCAGACAGTAACTCAGACATGTCCCCCCAGCCAAGCATGGAGGAGAGCAATCCAGGATACCCATCCCTAAAGCGGGCCGTCCAGCCAGCCACCGCCAGCGCCCTGGTCCTACAGATGGAGCATGAGAAGGAGACCGGCAACCTGAGCAGGTGTCTGAAGCTGGCCCGGGAGAGAGAGAAGCTGGAGAGAGAGCTACGGAAGTACACACTTGATAGTAACGCTACTTTAGGCGGGAAGAGAGAGGGACCAGGCAGCGACGAGGAGAGGTGGAGAGAGTCTGAAGAGTGCGATCCAATATGGAAACCTCAGGACAACACTTCACCACACAGTCACACCCATCATCTCAGTCACCCCAATCATCTCAGTCATCCCCAGGTCAACAGGGGGTGCTCAAGCATGGCCAAAGTCCCTTCACCCCCGTCCTATATTCACTGGGAGGCCAGCCCTTTCACTTCAGCCACCAGCCTTGTCCCAGCACATCAGACCCCCTCTGAGAGGACAGCGGCCCTCCACTGTGACCCTCCACTCACCCAGTGTCCCTCTCTGTCACCTGTCACACAACACCCCTTCAGGTCAGAGAGAGCAGAGTGTCACTCTAAGAGGAGGGTGAGCCACCAGCCACTAGACAGGCAGGAAGGGATGGAGACTGCAAAGGTCAAGACACACACAGGGCTTTGTGATGAAACTCACATGTCAACAGAGTTGAAGAGAGGTGACTTGGAGTCACATGAATGGAACAGCAAGAGCAATCAATTTAATGTCAGCATTTCACACAAGTCTAAGCCAGATGTCTCTGTCAACAAAGTGCCTGGTTCAGGGAGAGTGGAGTTAGCAAGGTCACAGCCATGTGAAGAGTCATCTCTACACACAGCGGTTGACCTCTCAGAATGTGTAGAAATGAGTGTGGATGAACCAGAGGATGAAGGCTCAGTGGATCCTCCTACAAATCCTATAAGGCACCAGAGACATGCCCATCAGGTAAACAATGAGTCCCCATTGGCTGAGAAAGACCACAGAGGACCACAGACCATGAAAGACCACAGAGCCCATCCATTGGCCCACAGGAAGAGCCCAGTGCCTAGGGAGGAACGGGAGAAGTGGCACAGAAGGTCATCTCGGAGCAGAAGCCCAGCTACCATTCAGCCTCCTAGGCCGGCGCTCAGGAAGGCTATCAGTCTAGGAGGCTTTCAGAACAGGAACAGCGGCAACCACCAGCGCAGCCAGAGTCTAGACTCCAGGAGACAATCCCTGGGTAACTTCCTGACGCCTGACGCCTGGGTCGACTCTCTCAGCCAGGAGAACTGCTCCTCTCCCTTCTCCTTCCGCCCAGACTCTGTCTTCTTTGAACCCGAAAACACCTTAACTCCTGAGACCCCCACCCACACAGAGGCCCCCCTTGCTTCTCCGCCTCCCGCTCCCCCGCCACCTCCCCCCCAGGACCCCCGACCTCCCAGCAGGGCCCCACAGCAGCTCTGTGAAGCATATGGGGGTGATATGCACATCCAAAGCGTAAGAAAACCGGTGCTGGAGAGACAGACGCAGCTCCCCCCAACCCCTCCTTCAGTGCCTTCCAGCCCAAGTCATCCCCCCCACGACCCCAGGAAGAAGGCTTCCATCTTCCCAGACGCCTACAGGTGGCCCATCACCTACCAGGAGGCCCTGAGGTCAGTGCAGCGCATTGAGGCCAGGAAGAATGCATCTCTCCCCAGGGACCACAGAGAGCACCCCAGACCCCCAGACTGTAGAGGCAGAACCACAGCTCCCTCCCTGCTCAGGGGTTACAGCTGGCCTGCACCTCACCACACCCCTCAGCCACCCCAGGAGGAGGAGAAGAAGCAGGAGGAGGTAGTAGTGGAGGAGGAAAAGGAGGAGCGGTATGGGGGACATGAGGTGGAGATTGGGAGGTATCATCGGGGAGTGCCAGACTCGGGGGGGAGCTACAGTAGCTATGCCAGCCAGAGCAGTGGCAGGGGGAGTCTGGAGCCTCCAAACGGGCGCTTGTCCATCTGCCTGTCCCCAACCCTCACCAGCTCTCCTGAGTCCACCGAGGAGATGCAGGGAAACACAGTGGAGTCACACCTACAGGACATGGAGGCATTGAAAATGTGAGTCTGTCCCTTGAGCTAGTATGTACTTCAGTCTCCCTTTATTTAGTGTCTCTAATGCTCTCTTTCTACATTGTCCCTTTGACATTGAGCAACATGCAACATAATGAATAGCTGATGAGAGAAAATCTTCAACTTTAGCCATTACAAACTTTCCGCTTGTGCGTGTGTTTCTTCAGGAGAAAGGCCTCAGTGGATGAGAATTATGAGTGGGATTCAGCTGATGTGTCCATTCAGCTGGGAGATCAAGACCTTGAAGGCAGAGGTATGAGAGCTATAATGTTCTTTTAAGACTGGCATGCCGCTGTCTGAGCGAAATATGTTCAGAACTGAGTTTAATAACACTAGCTCTGTTGCTTAAGAACAGGCATGTCAAAATAATTTTGCCCTCGGGGCCACATTCTGTCTTCACCGAGGCTTCATGGCAAATTGGGTATATTGCCTTGTCAAGATCTGCAAAAAAATATGGGACTTTTTGATGGTTCCGGACTGTCGACACTCTTAGGAGAATAAAACGGTGCTATCTAGATCTTAAAAGGGTTCTTCTGCTGTCCCCATAGTAGAACCCTTTGAATAACCCTTTTTGGTTCCAGGTAGATCCCTTTTGGGTTCCATGTAGAACCCTTTCCACAGACTGTTCTATCTGGAACCAAAAAGGGTTATCCTATGGGGACAGCCGAAGAAGCCGAACCCTTTTTTCTAAGAGTGTAGCTTTCGTTTTGGGGATTGTTAGCGGGCTGAACACGGTGAAGACACTTAGGTCTTTTTTAAAACAATGTCCTTCAGAAATTCTTCAGTTTGATTGATTGACACCCCTGCTTTAGATTATGTAAGGATATTTCTAATCCCTATCCAATCTTCTCCTGCTTTAGGTCTGTTCTCCTCAGTTAGTCTACTGAAGTCTACTCCCAGCCTGCACCATTCCAGGGAGGGCCTCAAAGAGTCGGTCCACTTCCAGGGTCATCGCCATGTGACCAGCCGCCACTCAGAACCCGAACCAGAGACTGTGATGTTCTGACAGCCCCATCCATCGCGAAGGTCAGCTCAGAGCTCTTATCTCTGTTATTGTGTGTCTGCACAAGAGCATTGATCTGTGTGATTGGCTGCGTTTACCCATGTCTATCCCACCTTATGTATTTAGCTTTACTCTGTGGCTCTTATTGTGTTGGTGTTCATCTTTTTCTTATCTCTTTGTGTGCATCTGTCAGTCTTCTTCTCCTGTTGCTTTCTACTAATATCTCAGTGAATGTTTGTTTTATTTATACAGACTTCAAACAAGGAGATGAAAATAGTGTGCCTTCATCGGCAAATCAGCATGGATGTACAGTTGTCAAAACTCTCATCCATGGGATAACACTGACTGACTGGACTGGTGGACGCTCAGGGCTGAGTAAAGTATTGGCTGGTGTTGTTCAGAGCTGTACCCACCAAAGAGGACTCTTACCACTGATTCACACAACTTAGTGGTTACATTGATTTCTCTCTGCTACTTCTATGGGATACTTGTACTATGAAACTTGTTGCCAAGTAAGTGAAAAGGCAGGTACAATCTCTGGTCTCGCTTGCCCGTCATCATGGCACTGTATACAGAAATACATAATTCATACTCTTGGACTCACGGAAGAACAGTTGGAGGCCCTTTTTATTGCTTTGAGAAAAAGCAATCCACCACTGGGCTGTCACTTTGTCCACTGCTACAACACTTTCAACTTATGACAGAACTATGACGTATGATTGATTTTTCTGTGAGATGGAGAGAGAGTTTGAGAGGGCAGTATGACAGGTCCTTAAAATTAAGGAGGACTGATGGAGAATGTGCCGAAGTAGGCTGCATCATGCCTTTTTTCACGTCGTTTTGTTCCTGGTCTAGTGTGACCGCTTCTGCAGTACAACTATGAGCTCTGAGTAGACGATCAATAATATTACCCAGGAGGTTAACTCACTCGGGTTAATCAGATGTAGCTCTATGAAGAAGGATTGCTTTCTTTTCTACCCATATTCTCAATGTGTAGCTAATCGAATCTCTCATTACTCTCTATTTTTAACCTCATTGATGTTGTGCAATGTTTGATCTGTCTAATGATTTTTTTTGTACCCAGAGTGCAGTAGTTTTTTTGTTTGTGACTGAGGAGGGTGAGCGTTTGGCTGGTAATGATCACCTGTTGCTGGGATAAGTGAAGGCCGTTTTTTCACGAACCATGTGTAAAATGTGTGTTATTATCAGTGCGCATTATCCGGTGAGATGTTTTTGCTGTGTCTAATTTGGAGATGGAAACCTAAATGGTATTTTTTCAATAAGTCAATCTCTGAGTCATCCTAGTCAGGGAGGGAGATGGGAATTTACAGCTTGTCTGAAGAGTTAATTATGCCCTAGAATGCCTTCCAGCACAACGTCTGGTGATAGAGGAGAGAAAGGAGGGGTACCGCGGGTGTGAATGCCTTTTGAGCTGTACACACTCTGTTATCAGCTTACAACACCAGATCACCCCACTTACCCTCCATTTTAATTCCATCAAACATTTGTACACAGAAATGACTCCCAGAGAAATGTCAGTTTGTCCACTTTGGGTTTTATATATGTGGTATGGTTCTCAATAGCAATACACTGCCAATATACATGTAATATTTTCTCAACAGTTTGTTCCGAATCCTCAGACTGAATGCAAATGCAGTTAGATGAATGACTAGCCTAATCATTACTGCTACTGTGCTTTTGTAAACATGCATTGTGATTGTATAAGGATAAAGGTGAACTATTTTCAAGGTTTTTGTGTACGTTGTACTTAAATATATCCTTTTTTATACAGAAAATGATTCATTGTTTTGTAGAGTAAGACTAGTGTATTTCTTTGTATGGTCTTTGTTTGCTGATGATGCGCCGTACAAGCTATCCTTATATAAACACATTTTCCATAGAACTGAAAAATAAATACTGGTTCTATGCATGTTTTATTCAGTAAGTCAAAGCCATTAGCTGTCTCTTTTTATAATCCAAATGAGCATTTACTAACACATCGGCATGAACAACGAACCTGACGTTGATGTGTTTACCTGAAATAATGAATTAGTAGCAACATCTTCGACCCTGTCTATCCCTCTTCTATTTCCTTGATATCACTTCTCACTTTTTCATGCAGTTGTGTTTTTTCTCCCGCAGAAGTATTCCCGTGGTCTCATTAACAGTCAGGAAGAGGACATCATTATGAAGCCATTAACAGTGTCATGATGCAGCAGATAACACTTCAATGGGAGAATCTCATTTGCTTACTCCTCTTGTCCTCTCCTTGTCTCCTCAAAAACCAATGGAGGAGAAGAGGGGATTTTGAGAATGAGTTTTGAGAAGGAGGCGAGGAGAGAGGAAGCGAGGAGTATGCAATTGAGATTCTCCCCATATGTTAGGCCCATTTGTCTGAAGGACCTTCAGTACCTTTTCCACTAGAGCATGTTGTTACTCAGCATATTGAACACCTTGTTTATGCACCGACTCATAGAAAAATAACGAACAATCAAAGGTATCAACGTTTGAAGTTTATCAGTAGGTGTGACATTTGAGGCCGGATGTTTTATAGAATTCTTTTAAAGAGCCATGCTTTAGACATGAAATTGAACAGAAGAAAAGGCCATGTAAATGATGAAGCAAACAGAGTATTCTTTTCAAAACCAAACTTTTCAGAGAATGTTATTGTCATAGATTCAAGACCGACTCATTCCAGTCTCTTCAAAAATACCCATAATGTTTCAGGTAAAACAGTTAAAAATACATGATTTAAGATATAGATCAAGGATTGTGGGTTGACCATGGTTAGTTAAGTATGCTGTTGCCCTGGTGATGGATTGATGTTATGAATACATACGGTCGATTATAAAGCTGCCGCAGTTGAAAAATTAAATGACACACATTTCCACTTCAACTTGCCCGGGTTATATGCTGTTCCTTGTGAAGAAGACACTTAGCTTGAAAAAGGACTAGACATACTGTGATGGATGTCAGATGATACTAAATTAGGTTTCTCATAGCCTATTTCTTCCCTCTCTCACTCACTTCACACAGCCTATTACAATTGACTGGGGCCTTGAGCCCAGAGAGAAGCACATTGACTTGTGCATTGTTCCTTCATTAGCTGGTCCTCAGTCAGGCTCACAGAACGACGCCATGCTGCATTAGTGAAAGGTGATGAGCATGGTTAAAGAGAGGACCCTGAGTGAACCCCCAGGAGCCAGGGGCAGGCAGACAGGCACACGTGCACACTCCGCAAGGACAAAAGCACACACGTGTACACGTGCACACACACTGACACGTACGCATGCCTGCAATCTCTCCCTCTCTTTTGTATAAACTCTTCTGCCCTATAGAGAGAGTGCTGTTTAAACCTTCAACCCAAAGTGTACTTCCTCTGTGAGTTCCTCTGTGAGTTCCTCTGTGAGTTCCTCTGTGAGTTCCATGTCAGTCATGGAGTTGTTTGCCATCCGTCCCTTTCAAGTTCAAGTTTCAAGTTTTGTTAGTCGTGTGTACGGGATAGTCATGGTATACACCGTCCAAACAAATGCTTGCTTGCAGGTTCCTTCTCGACAATGCAGCAACAATAAGAACTAATAAAATATCAGTAGAATAGAATAAACATTTTAGCATATGTATAATACAGGCACAATTTATAGTCCAATATTTACATGTGTATTGGGGAAGTGGGGATTGGGGGCATGTGTTATTGTGCAGTATTTAACAATCATAATAAGAGTCTGGTAGCAGCAGTTGTGATGTGTGTGTGCATGTGTGTTAAGGTGCGGAGAATCAGAGCAGGTGATCAGTTCAAGTGTTCAGCAGTCTGATGGCTTGTAGATAGAAACTGTCTGGTATCAGATCTCAACTGTTGGTATCAGATCTCATGCTCCAATATCATCTGCCCGATGATAAGTCTGTTGAACAGCTCGTGGCTGGGGTGCGCGGGGTCCTTGATGATGCTGCCGGACTTACTCAGGCACCGTTTCGAGTAGATGTCCTGGATGGGTGGGAACACGATCCCAGTGACGTACTGGGCCATCTTCACCACCCGCTGGAGGCCCTTGCGGACGTGGACGGAGCAATTTCCGTACCAGGTTGTGATGCAACCGCTCAGGACGCTCTTGATGGTGCAGCGGTAGTATTTGGAGAGGAATTTCTTCAGCCGCCCAGGACGTAGATACGCTGTTGCACCCTCTTGACAAGAGTGGTGGTGTTGTTGGTCCTTGTCAAGTCCTCTGTGATGTGGATGCCGAGGAACTTAAAACTACTGAATCTATACTGCAGTCCCAGGTCCTGTCCCCATGGTTCTCTGCAGCCCGGGATCCTGGAACCCTCTGAATGATTTCCCTTCACTGGCCCTGTCTGGGAAGAGCACATCCCTCATTGGCAGATTGTAATTGGTTCAGAAAAAGGCATCCCTGCTTCTTTCACTGTGACTTACTCAGTATCCCTCCAGGTCCCTCTCTCTCGCTCTCTCTCTCTCTCGCTTTGTCTTTCCTCTCTCTCGCTCTCTTTCTGTCCCTTTCCCTTCATGCACCCAATCTATTTTAGTCTCTTTTTCTCCCTCAGTCCTTCTTTCACGTCCTTCCTTCTCCTTCTGTCTCTGTCTCTCTCTCCCTGTCCTTCTGTGTCACTGTCTCTCTCTCCCTGTCCCTCTGTGTCACTGTCTCTCTTTCCCTGCAGCATGCCTGGCTGCGCGGAACATTTCCTCGCGGTTGAAAGCTTGTCAAGCAGCACCTCTCTGTCATCGCCTGATCTGCTCACATCTCACATCTCACAGCCACTAGTGAAGTGTCTCTGCCATTAAAGGTCAGCTTGTTGCCATCTGCCACCCACCACCATTCCAGTCTGTTACCTCCTGATTGGACAGGGGGAGGACAGAGAGTGGTACCTCCTGCTTGGACAGGGGAAGGACAGAGAATTGGTCAAAGTGGGTGAAGTGCCCCAGGATGTTTTTTCCTATGGATGTTAAGGGTCTTTCCTACTGACCCTTAACATCCATAGGAAGTATCAGAGAGGCTATTATCTATAACTATATACTATCTCTCTCTTCCTCCAGCCTCTCCTTCTCAAGAATCCCCCCTGCTGTGTCGTTATCCTTCCTCTTTCACCACGACACAACTGCCTCTCTCCCCTCATGTCAACCAGATTTTTAAACCAATAACAATTTCTCTCCTGCCCCCAACCCCCCACCCTATCACTCCATTATTACTCTGCTGCATTTCCAATTTTCTCCCATTCCCAGGCATCTCCCCCAAAGCTCCTCTGTTGCTAGCTTGCGTCAAATTGCTGCAGAGTTGAGACAGGCAGGGGTTTTGTTGGGCTCGTCCCAATGCTCCTACACCTAAGAGACTCTTGCTGGGGCCGCCAAGTGCCAATAAACTTCAGAGAAACCTTCCCTGTGCCAGCCAATTATCCTCGGCCATTGTTGCCTCCGTATGCAGAAGTTGTGCTGCAGTTTGAGTGTGATGGGGTACAGCCATAGGAGGGAGACGGAAAGTGTTGTTATTGATAAGAAGCTTGCCCTTGAGATATGAAAGACTGTGCAGTACCTTTTGCAATGTTGATTGTTGTCCATAGGTCAGATGTTATGTAGTAGGTGAGTTGAATGACCTGGTAGCATTCGTGGTTACACAATCTTACCATCACAATAGCTAACGACACATAGATACGGTAGGGGGTCTACCTTATGCCTTGTCTTTTTTCATCATTTCTTGCTTGGCTGCAGGAATTACAATATGCTATTAGTAAGGCAATCAAGCAGGTTCCTGTGGCTGTCATCAGAATGCATCGAACTCTCCATTATTAATGAAAACCTCAATGTATATTAATGGTCATGCATGTTAATGGTATGGATTTTACAGTGCCTGAATTCAAAATGGATTAAATACATTTTTCTCTCACCCAAGTGAAAACAAGTTTAGACATTTTTGCACATTTATGGAAAATGAAATGCATAAATATCTAATTTACGTACTGTAATTATTCACACCATAAGTCAATACTTTGTAGAATCACCTTTGTCAGTGATTACAGCTGTGAGTCTTTTGGGGTAATTCTCTTAAGAGTTTTCCACACCTGGATTGTACAGCACTTGCCCATTTATTATTTTCAAAAGTATTCTAGATCTGTCAAATTGGTTGTTGATTATTGCTAGACAACCATTTTCAGGTCTTGACGTAGATTTAAATCAAAACTGTAACTCGGCAGGAGGACATTCACTGGCTTCTTGGTAAGCAACTGCGGTGTAGATTTGGCCTTGTGTTTTGGGTTATTGTCCTGCTGAAAGGTGAATTCATCTCTCAGTGTCTGGTGGAAAGCCGACTGAACCTAAGATTTTGCCTTTGCTTAGCTCCATTCCATAAATGTTTATCCTGAAAAACTCACCAGTCCTTAACAATTAACAGCATACCGATGACATGATTCAGCCAACGCTATGCTTGAAAGTATGGAGAGTGGATTTGTCACAAACATACCACTTTGTAGTCAGGACAAAAAGTGAATTGCTTTGCCACACTTTTTGCAGTTTTACTTTAGTGCCAAACAGAATGGATGTTTTGGAATATTTTTTTTCTGTACAGGCATCCTTCTTTTCACTCTGTCAATTAGGTTAGTATTGTGGAGTAACTACAATGTTGTTTTGTATATATAGTATATTTTACATCGATCCAGACAGTTTTTAAATGGATACTTCGAGATTTTGGCATTGAGGCCATTTATCTACTTCCCCAGAGTCAGATGTTCTCCTGGATACCATTTTTGTCTCTGCGTGCAGTTTGAAGGAAGTTGCTAACTAGCATTAGCCCAATGACTGGAAGTCTATGCGTATCCACCAGATACCCATAGATACCCATGTACTTCCAGTCAGTGTGCTAATGCTAGTTAGCATTGGCTCGCAAAACTACCTCAGTCTTCCTTCATACTGGACACTGAGACATAAAACTTGTATCCACGAGTCCATTTGAATCTGGAGAAGTAGATAAAAGGTATCATTGCCAAAATCCGAAGTATCCCTTTTCTAAACTGTCTGGCTCGATCAGCCAAGGCCAATGTAAAATACACTATATACACAAAGTATGTGGACACCGCTTCAAATTAGTGTATTCAGCTATTTCAGCCACACCCGTTGCTGACAGGTGTATAAAATCGAGCACACAGCTATTCAAACTCCATAGGCAAACATTGGCAGTAGTTGAAGAGCTCAGTGGCTCAATGTGGCACCGTCATAGGATGCCACCTTTCCAACAAGACAGTTTGTAAAATTTCTGCCTAAGTGCTGTTATTGTGAAGTAGAAACGTCTAGGAGCAACAACGGCTCAGCCGCAAAGTGGTAGGCCACACAGGCTCACAGAACGGGACTGCCGAGTGCTGAAGCGCGTAGCTTAAAAATCGTCTGTCCTTGGTTGCAACACTCACTACAGAGTTCCAAACTGCCTCTGGAAGCAACGTCAGCACAAGAACTGTTCGTCGGGAGCTTCGGGAAATGGGTTTCCATGGCCGAGCAGCCGCACACAAGCCTGAGATCACCATGCGCAATGCCAAGTGTCGGCTGGAGTGGTGTAAAACTTGCCGACTCTGGAGCAGTGGAAATGCATTATCTGGAGTGATGAATCACGCTTCACCATCTGGCAGCCCGAAGGATGAATCTGGGTTTGGCGGATGCCAGGAGAACGCTACCTGCCCCAATGCATAGTGCCAACTGTAAAGTTTGGTGGAGGAGGAATAATGGTCTGGGGCTGTTTTTCATGGTACGGGCTTGGCCCCTTAGTTCCAGTGAAGGGAAAACTTAACGCTACAACATACAATGACATTCTAGATGCTTCTGTGCTTCCAACGCTGTGGCAACAGTTTGGGGAAGGCCCTTTCCTGTTTCAGCATGACGATACCCCCGTGCACAAAGCGAGGTCCATACAGAAAAGGTTTGTTGAGATCGGTGTGGAAGAACTTGACTGGCCTGCACAGAGCCCTGAACTCAACCCCATCGAACACCTTTGGGATGAATTGGAGCGCCAACTGCGAGCCTGCCCTAATCGCCCAACATCAGTGCCCAACCTCACTAATGCTCTTGTGGCTGAATGGAAGCAGGTCCCTGCAGCAATGTTCCAACATATAGTGGAAAGCCTTCCCAGAAGTGTGGAGGCTGTTATAGCATAATAATGCACATGATTTTGGAAAGAGATGTTAGACGAGCAGGTGTCCACATACTTTTGGTCATGTAGTGTAGATTTAAAAATCAACCATCCCTTTGAAACATAAAAATCGTATTTTTGTTAGAAAATAATTACCTGTATGTGTTTGAGGTTTTGGTTACGTATTATCGACTGGCCGGATTACAGTCCACACAATAACAGGTTGGCCTTAGTCTGGTCTTTGACAAAGAAATATATATACTTTCATTGACGTAGACAGGAAGGAAAAAGCGAGTGATGTGGTCTGTTCACAGTGGGGTTTTCCGCTTCCTTCCGTTCCACTCTATTGCTTTCTCTCTTTCGCTCTCTTTCTCTGTGAACTCACACATCCACACACACACACAAACAAATTCTCAATAGGCATGGTTTCTCATATTTTTCAGTTACTCTGTCACCATTGTCCCTGTTATCCCTGTTATCCCCATTGTGCTCCTAATTAGAAAGAGATTGTCACCCCCAGCCTCGTATAGTTTTACCAATATTATGTTCCCCACCATGCCCTGGCACCTGCCTGTGCATTCTATTATAATGGTTAGAATTTACAAAGTGAACAGGCATCCCTCCCCGTTTCACAGCTTTCATGTCAGAGCTCACTCAGTTATAATTGAGGCAGGCATGGTCTGAAATGCAGAGTGCAGTCTGATCTGGAAATCTGTTGCAGTTGTGTTATGAGTGTGAATATTAGAATGGCTTTGTCTTTCCTGGTTTCACATGTTGCCTTACAGCTACAGCCAGAAATGGTGCCTGCATACATATGAATTAATAAATAAATACTGGCATTTCTTAACCAGGGGGAGGTTGGGAAGGGAATCAAAATGCCGTCATGATTTGGCTTAACTGACAGCTTAATGCTTCTATTTATCGAAAGGTATTCAAAGTGTATCACGAGCCAGAACACAAAAAAAATAAACTGCAAATGCATCCAACCATTTTGTAGTCACAAGCTTGATGTAGTCATTGCTTGCAAGGAATACGGGACCAAATACTGAACTTTTGACTACTTTACTACCCTATAAGTGAATTTGTCCAAATACTTGTGGCTTTCCATGGGGGGGGGACTAGATACAAAAAGTGATTTCATTTCTAAAAGGTTAAACAGATATGTATGAAAATCACCATCTTTGGGGGTATTTTCATCTCTAATCCAAAATGCTCGATTATAGAGCCAAAGATTTTTTTTTTGCTTCACTGTCCAAATACATATGGAAGGGAGTGTACATTTAGGATGCCTCGATCCCTACACCCTCCTTTTCAGATCCGTACACCTGGCTATTGCGCCCGGCCCGCCACAGGAGTCGCTAGAGCGCGATGGGACAGGAACAACACTGGGACAATTTTGCGCCGCCCCGTGGGTCCCCTGGTCGCGGCCAGCTGCGACAGAGCCTGGACTCGAACCAGGATCTCTAGTGACACAGCTAGCAGTGTGATGCAGTGCCTTAGACCACTGTGCCACTCGGGAGGCCCCGGCATGGTTTAGTCAGTTTGTGTCCTGATTTCACCTTCCTCCCTAACGTGGCCTCCTGCTGTATTCCAGCTGCTTGACATTCCCAGGAGCACCCCGAGCTGTCACCTGTAGTCAGACCTCATCCACCCTGACAGAACAAAATGGAGGGAGGGGGCCGGGGGATGTAATGACTAGGGGGCTTGACAGCTGGGACTCAGAAGGGGGGCGTCTAGTGACATTGAAACGCCATCCTTCTGCGAGTAGATGAGACGGGAATGGATGCCCTGACAGACAGACAGAGAGACAGAACGACCGACGTGTGTACTAGAAGGGTTTGTGCTGCCTGTTAAATCAGGTTGCACGGTGCACCTGAGTGTTTGTCTCAACATCACTACATTGGCAGAGTGACAGGGATACATCATTGATGTTTATTACCACCCTGTTGTCTCACTGCTGCTGCTGGAACATTGTTACTTTGTGTTAGTTGTCACTGTCTGGGTTTATTCAAGCCACATTATATGGTGAGTTCTGGGATAAACAGTATATCTAAGAGGATATCAACTTTTGGGTTATTCATCCAGACCATTAAAACCCCCCATGTGGTGACAATCGTGCATCTCCCACATGGTTCCGATCAACATAAGGCTAGAGGTTTGTTAGGTATTATTTTGCTTTCTTTGTGTTTGGTTTCTATTACAGCAGGTTGTTTCAGAACTGGAATAGTGAGGAAAGCAATCAGCTGATTACTTTCTTTTCCTGCTGTTTTGTCTGGCATTCGTCTATTCTATTCCTTACTCAGTATTGCTCAGTGTGTTGCCTGAACGTCTGAGACAGTTCTGTTGACATAAGCAAAAGAGTGGTTCCTTGGTAATATTTTTAAAGTATGTTTCACCATGTTAGGGGAAAATCACGTGCTGTAGTTTAAACACTTTTATATTCTAGTGTGTTTCCCATGGGGGCTTTGAATTTATTGCATAATTAGTTGTGTAAAATAAACCTACAAATTTACCTCAAGCTTCTTTTCCTTTTCACTCCATAGTTAAGTTTACATTTGGTAATGAATTAAACAGCTCTATGCTATTAAAATGAGCTTTTGCTGACATCTTTATAAACTGAGGATAAGCTTAATCAGAGGATTGCAGACCAAGCACATTAGCCTACGTCCAACAAAACAAGGTGAAAATAAGTTAATTGTATATCAGGTTTATTTTTCTATTGCTCTACTAACCAACTAGACTTCTCTGGATTTTACATCTGTTTTTGTAACAATTATTTGAACAGGTTGTAAAAAACAAGCAAAAGAAAAGGAAACAGGAGACGGGTCACAATGTTTAAATAACATTGAGATGTAAATCCCGCGAATCAACATACGACTTATGTAACACTGCATGTACAGTAAGCTATTGAAACCAAACCACACTAGCTCCAGTAATCACTGTAACCTTTGCCAATAGAGAAGGAGAATTGTCAACATAGAGTGTATGCATGTATTCCCTCTAGTCCTTTCGGATTTGTGCGGACTGATGAACTGTCTCCACACCTTCTCATCACCTCATACACACACGTACCCACTTCTCATGCTTACTCCCCCATAGTGTTAGTTCATGTCTTCAACATGGCATGGCCCACTCTGACAGCATTACTGCTATCAGTCAAATGCTGTGGGGGTACTGGCGTTACTGCCGTTATGTAACCACCCAGCCATCCTGATGGCCTTCTCATCCTCATCCCATCGTGGTGTAGGGTCCCAGGGAGAGCACAGTTCCTCGTTTCTCATGCCAGCAGACAGGAGGGTAAATATGACAGTCATCATCCGTGGGTGTCAGTTCTGTTTTTCCCTGTTATTTTTTGCATGTCCCTAGCCCAACAGTTTGTTCACATCCCATTGGGAGGCATGCACAGAGCTGAAACTCAATCTGTATGCCAGGAACTTTCTCCCCATCAGATCAAATGCAGAGTGATTTGATTATGCTGCCTATGTCCTTGTCCCTGGAGAGAGGTGAGCTTTTATGTACAGATGAGTCGAGTGCATACAGTTTGCATGCAAAGACGGTAAGTAACCATGGTCACACTAGCCTCCCGGCCCCATTCCCTATGTGTGCCTCTGCCAGCTGGGATTATGTTTGCGTGTACACAGGTTCTGTAGACTAAATTGACAATGCATTTACTAATAGTAGACGTGACATGAATAACAGATGTTTAGAAGTAACATGAATGTCCCTTTTAAAGCTCTCTGCGATATAGAGAATGTTGCATCTATCTTTATGATCTGCGTCCTCATGTCACCTAGCCAAAAAGGAAAATATATGTATTTTATATGTGAGTGTTTCACCTCAGGTCAGTTGATTCTAGGGAGAAGAGATGATTCAGAGAGGCAAAGTCTGTCCATGTGAGGTCTGTCCCTAATGGACTGTAATTAAGCTTCTTGCTTCCTGCCAGACCATTTTAAAAAAATGTGGTATATGATCACACTGGTAATAGATAATTTGTTCCATTACTTGTGAGGCACAGCTGAGTGAGCATACCTCACCATCCCTCCACTGAGAAAAGGGGATACAGTCTTCCAGCTGATAGCAAAACTCAAGTTGCGCTGCATTATTTCTGCCTCATGCGCCAGTTCATGTTGTTACTGCTATGACCAGAGAAAGTGAAATATTCCTCAATATGTAAAAAGCGGCAAACCGCTAATAACAACAACGCAAGCTTATCGGAACACTTTGCGATAGTCATTCATTGCAGCTGCACTGCTCGTTGTATCATGAGTGGCTTATAAAAGCGTTGAACAAATTGTTGACAATGCTGAATAACAACTTAAATGTGAACTTACTCAAAAACAGCAGCTCTTTGCTGTATTTGTTGAGTCTCTGGTCATGGGTTTAAAAGTTTTGAAATCTCACAGTATCAACTTTGCTGTACGCTCAAGGCTTCTTTTTACAGTCTATGGCTCGAAGAAACTGTGCAGACACAAGAATCTGAGCTATCTGATTGGCCAGTGGTAGGCCTATAGGTGCACTTGATTTGCTCTCTGGACCTGCCGGGTAGGTGGAGTTATACCTTCAGACTAGTGGTGCAACGGATCACAAAACTCACAGATCGGATCGCGGTTTTGAGTCGGATAATTTTTCCGGATCTGCAAAAAAAAAAAAAACGGGAGACAAATATAACTTTGCTTTCCATGTATTACTTAAAGAACACTTAAAGCAAGGAACTTTTCAATGTTGAAATAAAATCTTAAAATAAAATATTCAATATTTTTGAACAATAGTGAATGAAAAAATAGCCTGTGTCCACATCAAACAAAAGTAAAAAAAGAAAGAAAGCAAAGCAAAGCAGACCTGAGCTTATAATTTCAAATTCTTTTTCAAAAAGATGAGGATGTCTACATTGTCTGGGGAGAATGTAGAGCCCCTTTGCTATCACTATGTCCCCTGCCGTGGAGAACACCCTCTCGCAAGGAACTGAAGTGCCAGGCTCAGCCAGGTAGCGTCTTGCCATCATGGCAATGTGAGGGTATTTACACTCATTGCTTTCCCACCATGCCAGTGGATCACCATCCACTGGAATGCCACTTGCTGCCTTGTAGGATGCCACCTCCTCTTTTGATGGTGTTGGCAAATGTCTTGCCTGTGTCCTTGCTCGCAAAGGTCTCCCCGAAAAGCTCATTCATGACCGAATTATTTTGTGGAGGAGATGCCTCTGAATCTGCTACTGTCGGCTCTGTGGCTTGACCCTGCATAAAAAAATGACTATTAAACTAATTTATTATTTATTTTCATATTTCATAGAACTATAATTGTGGCAATAACATGTTAATAAAAGCCATTATTATTCCAAATAAAAAATGGATGATTCTAATAGCAATAGCATAGATTAAGATTAGACTGCAGTATATTTATTAAGTAATTCACTCTTATTTTATTTTTTTACCTCTTCAGTGGCCACAATCTCAGTGGTGAGATCACTGTATGTCCTCCGGTGTAGGGCAGGGTCTAGGTGAGACAGGGACTTGAACCTTGGATCCAGTGCAGTAGATCTATGAAGGTAGTCCTGTACATTAGGGGGTTATCTGGGGTTCAGGTCCTCTCTAATGGCAGCCTTGACATCTCTAGTGATGGTGCTGTCTTCCTCACTTGGGGCCATGGATTGTATAATCCTTGTTTTCAGAGGTAGGATCATGGACACAGACGGTGCAGTTTCAGTGCTCAATAGGGTTGTAACCGTTTTGAGGGGTTTGACCTCCTCTGCCACTTTTACGTCATTGTCAGACAAGGTGACGATGTCTTTATGTTTTTTCAGGGTCTTGTCTGTCAGTGCAGAGTATACAGCTGCCTACTGCTCAAGATAGCTCTCCAACATGTCATAAGTGGAGTTCCATCTTGTTGTGACATCGTGTAGGAGCTTGTGGGTCGGTAGCTGTATCATTTCTTGCTTGGTCTTAAGCACATGAGCGGCTGTTGTGCGTCGGTGGAAAAAGGAAACCGCCTTCCTGATCCTCCCAAGGAGGCGGTCCATCTGGTTCACTGAGATTCCCCTTTGGGATGCTAAATAGATCGCATGTTTGGGACTGTGGCCCCAGTCCAGCTTCTATCACTGCATTTACTTGGTTCTTGGCATTATCTGTGGTGATAGAAATATCTCAATTGGGCCTCTCTAGCTTCCACTCTGCTACTGCTCCCAGCAGTACTTGCGCCAGATTTGTGCCTGTATGACTCTCATAGAGGGGGCGTGTCTGTAGCACTGGACTTCGCATATCCCACTCCTCTGTGGTGTAGTGAGCAGTCACAGTCACGTAGCTTTCCATTGCCTTGGTGAGGGCAACAGAAGATGCCTTTTTGTCGACAATTTAGATATTTTCCTGTTCATAAAGATCTGGCACGATCTTCATACTGGAGTGGGCACGAGGGGATTTCCTAGCGTGGCTCAAGCACTTTCACCATATTTTTAACCTGTTTGGCGTGCAAGCCCGACACCGGTACACTTATGACAACAGCCAGCTCAAAGTGCAGGGCGCGAAATTCAAAAGATATTTTTTTTAAATATTTAACTTTCACACATTAACAAGTCCAAGACACCAGATGAAAGGTACACATCTTGTGAATCAAGCCAACATGTCCGATTTTTAAAATGTTTTACAGGGAAGACACAATATGTAAATCTATTAGCTAACCACGTTAGCAAAAGACACCACTATTTTTACTCCATCCGTTTTTTCTACATCAGTAGCTATCACAAATCCGACCAAATAAAGATATAAATAGCCACTAACCAAGAAACAACCTCATCAGATGACAGTCTGATAACATATTTATTGTATAGCATATGTTTTGTTAGAAAAATGTGCATATTTCAGGTATAAATCATAGTTTACATTGCAGCTACAGTCAGAAATTGCACCGAAAGCAGACAGAAAAATTACAGACACCAACGCCAAATAACTAAATACTCATCATAAAACATTTCTGAAAAATACATAGTGTACAGCAATTGAAAGACAGGCATCTTGTGATTCCAGACAATATTTCCGATTTATCAAGTGTTTTACAGCGAAAACACAATATAGCGTTATATTAGCTTAGCACAATAGCAAACATAACAACAGCATTGATTCAAGGCAAAAATAGCTATAACGTATAAACCACCAAAATATATTAATTGTTTCACTAACCTTCTCAGAATTCTTCAGATGACAGTCCTGTAACATCATATTACACAATGCATATAGAGTTTGTTCGAAAATGTGCATATTTAGCGGCACAAATTGTGCTTATACAATGAGAATAGTGTCCATAACGTCAAGCAATCTGTCCGGCGCCATCTTGGAAAGCCACCTACTCTTATCGAAAACTATTCATAAACTTGACTAAAAAAATACAGGTTGGACAGCAATTGAAAGACAAATTAGTTCTTAATGCAATCGCCAAATTACATTTTTAAAATTAACCTTACTGCGCAATACAGGCTGCGATAACACAATGCTACACTGCAAGCAATGGCGTTTCATGCATTTGACATTTTTCAACAGAACAATGAATTATCAGCATAAAGACTGCTTACTATTAGCTGAGCTTCCATCAGAATCTTGGGCAAGGTGTCCTTTCTTCAAAACAATCGTCTTTGGGTTGAAAGATGTCCTCTTGTCCGGTCGAATTAGCCGCTAAACGTTAGCCGCCAACTGGAGTGGTGTCCAACTCGTGAAAGCGCATGGCAAAGAAATCCCAGAAAATCGCAATAAACTGCTATAAACTGCTATAAGTCGGTTTAAATTAACTACCTTATGATGTCTTTAACACCTATAACGAATAAAAACATGACCGGAGATATAGAAATACTAAAACGAAAGCGTTTGCAGGACGCCATTCTGATGTCTTCATGCGTCAAGCGCACTGTTGAAAAGAACGGTACTTCCTGTTCCACGGTCTAATATAAGGTCCCAGATTGCGCAATCGACTCCATTCAAAGTCTCACCGCTTACTGACATCTAGAGGAAGGCGTATGCAGTGCATGTACCCTCATAGCTTGCATGGGGACTTATAAACTGATCTCAGAACAGGGACCTGGATTTCTGAAATCTCACTCCCTGACAGGAAAAGTGCTGCAGAATGAGTTCTGTTTCACTCAGAGAAATAATTCAAACGGTTTTAGAAACTAGAGAGTGTTTTCTATCCAATAGTAATAATAATATGCATATTGTACGAGCAAGAATTGAGTACGAGGCCTTTTTGAAATGGGCACCTTTTATCTGGCTACTCAATACTGCCCCTTGAGCCCAAAGAGGTTTAAACCCTTTGTTTTCCACAACAGAGTATGGCCTCATGTCTGCAGCGATAAACTCATGTCTGCAGCGATGATTCTGCACCAAATGGCTGCTTAAATGCCGCGGTGAGAAGTTGTTGTCTCTTGGCTGAGTTGGCTCCCGTCACTGACACACACCAGGGTGATGACACTTTAAATGAGTGTCCATGCTCGATGTATTTCCATGATCATATGGCTTTCTTCTGGCACAATGCCTACACACCGTAATGGTGTTGTCCACCACCCTTCTTCCGTCATCATATTTGACAGGGAAGCCTAAATGCTCCCATACATGAGACTTAAATGAAGCGGGAGGCTTTTCCAGTTCTTCAGCTCCTCCGCTAGCCATGGCTGTCACTGCTCTTTTTTCTTCTTTGCTTTTTGCAACGCGAGCATCCAGGATTGATTCGTTGGGATTCAACATGCCCCGTTCACGTGAACAGTACACACAACTGCTTTAAAAAAAATTATCAAATCAACTGTCAGGCTTCAGAGTAAGACACAACATGCATCTGTCTTGTCTTTATCTTTTCACTGCAACTCTGCATCGAGATTTAGGGAATTATTACTTTAAAACGTAACAGCGGCAGTAAAACTGTATTTCACACTATGATGGTTAAACTTTGCAATTGATCCGCGGTTCACATGCGTGCCGAACCGTGTGGGGTAATCCGTACAGATCACGGATCAACTACGATCTGTTACAGCACTACTCCAGACACATGTAATGGTTCAAAATGGGAAACCTTTGCATTCCCGGCGCTAGGGTTTGCTGAATCAAGTGCACCTACCGCCAACAGCGCTTTATTGTTGGGTTTCTTACAGAAATGTTTGATGATCGACTAGGTATGCTTTGGAGATTGACCAGTCGATCGCGATCAACGTGTTGGTGACCACTGCAAACAGAACCCCCTGCATGCTCCTCACGCTATCTTTCTTCTGACAGACAGACAGTATTTAATCCACCAAATGAAAAATGTCTCACCAAATCCTACTTACTAGTTAGTCACCATCCCTCTTGAAGTTCAGAAGTTCAATCCATTTTAACTCACATATAGGCATACTGTGTTAGGAGGAGAATTTGTAGATAGGAGAGAGTTTTTTGTATTGGCAGGTATTCTACCATTGGCATAGTCAAAGAGATATATGACTGCATTATTTATGGTGGGCTCCCGTTTTCCCTTATTATGTCAACCTCTTATGACTCCGGTAAATAATGTAGACTCCGTTGTTATATCAAGTTCATAACCCTGCCTAGTGACACACAAAATCACACCAATAATCTCTTTCAAGCTGTGCATATCCTTCTATGTTGTAATACCCACTGTGTGTGTTATATGACTAGGTAATACATTTCAAAGAGAATATTCACAAAACCAAAGACTCCTAATTACTGGTAGAATAGAGGGGGCTGTTTCAAAATACACCAACTAGTCAGAGTAGCCTCTAATGTCTTGTTATCTTGTATCATATTGTTTTTGTTTTTCACTACTCTCCCCATATTCTTTGGCATTAAAACCTCACTTATTTTTAAATGTTTGAAATTATATTTTTACAGTACACTTCAATCTTTCTTCCTTTGTTTAAATAGTTGTTGTGTTGTTAATGTGAAAGGCATTTTAATTGAATTACTGTGCAACATGATATCATAGGAAAATGTAATTCTGAAGTTTTTGCTAAAAAACATCACAACATAATGCATCAACTAATTGATGTTCGTCAATACATAAAAGTAAATGGGGGGTGGGAAACATCAATCAATTGACGTTTATGTCAATACATCAAAGTAAATGGGAAAAGAAGTGCATCAACCAATTGACGTTTATGTCAATACATTGCAGTAAATGGGAAAAGCGTCAACCAAATTAAAATAGGAAAAGAAGAGCGTCGACAATTGATGTTTATGTCAATACATTGCAGTAAATGGGAAAAGATTAGCATCAACCATCCTTCACCTCCTCCACCCTCACCCCCTCTCTCTTCCTCCCTCTCACTCTCTTCTATCTTTCTATCTCCCCCTTCTTTCACCGCCTCCGCCCTCTCTACCTCCCCTCTCGCTCTCTCTCCCTCCTCCCTGTCTCAATACCTCTCTCTCAATTCTATTAATTATTTTCCTTTCACTATACCTCTCTCTCTCTCTCTCTCTCCCTCTCTCCTCTTTCCCACCTCCACAGACTGGATATTGGATGCATAGAAGTTAATACATTGCATTCAATGCAAAATATATATATTGATGTATAGGTTTGCATCAATAGGTTTGATGCAGAAGTCAATACATTGCATTGAAGACAAAAACGTTGGTGATAAAGCTGTAATAGGTAAATTGGTAAAAGACTAGGGCTGTTACGGTGACCGTATAACCGCCACACCGGCGGTCACGAGTCATGATGGCAGTCAAATTCCATGTGACCTTTTAGTCACGGTAATTAGGCTTCACCAAGCTCTGATGCTGCTGATGGTCATTAGTAGCCTACCAAACTTGCTAACTGCCTGGTACTCAGCACTCTATTGTCCCTCTAATCACTCTGACATCAATGCAAAATGTTCGAAAATCAAATCAAACACTTCATGAGAGCTCATGTTGCGCAACATTTCTATAGGCAATGCAATTGCGTGAGAAAACACTGATGGCCCCTATTAAAAAGAGGAGGATCGCATCAGCTTTCTGTAGGCTAGGCCTACTATATTTATTTTTCAACTATCCTAATATTAAGCACATTGCTCCTCTTTAAAACAGCAGTATACCTGGTTGGCATGACAATAAACCACAGGGAAAAGCGTTCTCCATTCGCTATTTAAGTGCATAGATTACATGTATTTTTTCCCCGCTGCCCCTGTTTTGATACAGGTGCATGATAATGGTTCATTCTAAATCAAAACAAATTTCACATATATATTATTTAGTATATGTAAAGACAAGATTAAATCAAGAATAATCTGATGGGTGACACTATTAGCCTATCACTTGTGAATTATATATTATCACAACGATGCCCATTTCTTTTTACTTTTTCAAATCGTAATCACACTCATGTAGCCTAGCCCATAGGCCTATATGTTTTGTTAAGGTTTGTACCACAACTAAAGTGGATAAATAACATCTTAAAATGAAGCACCTGTTTGGGATAGGGGGCAGCATTTTCACTTTTGGATGAAATGCGTGCCCAGAGTAAACTGCCTGCTACTCTGTCCCAGATGCTAATATATGCATATTATTAGTAGTATTGGATAGAAAACCCTCTGAAGTTTCTAAAACTGTTTGAATGATGTCTGTGAGTATAACAGAACTCATATGGCAGGCAAAAACCTGAGAAAAATCCAACCAGGAAGTGGGAAATCTGAGGTTTGTAGTTTTTCAAAGCTTGGTCTAACGAATACACAGTGTCTATGGGGTCAAGTTGCACTTCCTAAGGCTTCCGCTAGATGTCAACCGTCTTTAGAAACTTGTTTCAGGCTTCTGCTATAAAGGAGGGGGGAATGGGAGCTGAATGAGTCAGGTGTCTGGCAGAGTGTCTCAGGCTCGTGATGCGTGGTTCCGACAGAGTTAGCTCTCGTTCCAGTGCTTTTCTACAGACAATGGAATTCTCCAGTTGGAACATTATTGAAGATTTATGTTAAAAACATCCTAAAGATTAATTCCATACATCGTTTGACATGTTTCCACGACCTGTAACGGAACTTTGAGTTTTTGTTTGGACGTAGTGCTCGCACCTCATGAAGATGGATTACTGGGCTGAACACGCTAACAACAAGTGGCTATTTGGACATAAATGATGGACTTTATGGAACAAATCATTCATTTATTGTCGAACTGGGATTCCTGGGAGTGCATTCTGATGAAGATCATCAAAGGTAAGTGAATATTTATAATGTTATTTCTAACTTCTGTTGACTTCAACATGGCGGATATTTCTTTGGCTGGATTGTGCTCTGAGCGCCGTACTCAGATTATGCTTTTTCCGTAAAGTTTTTTGGAAATCTGACACAGCGGTTGCATTAAGGAGAAGTCTATCTTTAATTCTGTGAATAACACTTGTATATTTTATCAATGTTTATTATGAGTATTTCTGGGATTTGATGTGGCTATCTGCAAAATCACCGGATGTTTTGGAATCAAAACATTACTGCACGTAACGCGCCAATGTAAACTGAGATTTTTGGATATAAATATGCACATTATCAAACAAAACATACATGTATTGTGTAACATGATTCATTTTATCTATATTTCTGATTTTTGTGAAATATCTTTGGTTGGAAAAATGGCTGTGTTTTTTTGACTTGGCTCTGACCTAACATAATCATATGTTGTGCTTTCGCTGTACAGCCTTTTTGAAATCGGACACGGTGGGTAGATTAACAAGAAGTTTATCTTTCATTTGCTGTATTGGACTTATATTTTTGAATTATTTTTGAATTTCCCGCGCTGCCTTTTCAGCAGAATGTTGTCGAGGGGTTCCGCTAGCGGGAAACGCCTGCGCTAGAAAGGTTAATCCGCTTTACAACGGGTGTAGAGCCTAACTGACTTACATAAGCAGCGCGTGAATTTCAAGTTTGGGCAAGATCATTTTCACCATAAAAATTCAGCTTTATAATAAAAGCATTGCATGCATAATCTGATTTGTGGTGACGTTTGACAATGGTGTTTTCCTGCTAATGGAATATTCGGGCTTATAGCCTACTGCCGCGTGCGCATTGCTGCGCTTATAATGTGAAGAAATAGCCTAATAGTTTATCAACATTTGAAGTGAAATGTTCTGATCTGTTGTATCAACCTTATTGCTTTTAAAAGTTGTTTTGATGCTAGTGGTTGTATACATTTGGGATCTATCGCATCCCACAACTGTCCCGGACTACAGTATGTTTGGAATATATATTTCTCGCACCGAATAGAAAGGTCAACTTTTGTACTATGTGCGATAGTAGATTGACATAGGCTAGTGCTTTTTCTGTTCGTTAGGCCTACACATCTTGTGGGCTGACGAAAGTAAATGTGGACAGTTCTTCGAAAGTCTTCAATATGCGCCTCAGAATTGGATAAGGATGCGCGCAGTTGTGTCCCCGATGTGTCTGTCTTCACTTGTAGCCTATGAGACTGAGAGCCATGTGAGTGAGAGGTGCTTTGACATGCAGCGGGGAGAAGGGAATTATAATTGTTATGTTCAGCCCAAGGGTATAACAGCCTCTGGCCGCATAATGCATGGATTTCTTTAGAGGGATTATGGCCACACAAAGGAAATTCAAGGCATTATCAAGTGCTTGTAAAAATTGTGAATGAGAGACTGATGAAGTGTGTACAGCCTGCGCCAGAAACAAAGCAGAACTCATGCCTTTCACGCAACTTTTTTCAAATCATCATTAGAGTCGCATCATGCAGCCTTAGAATGTATTAAGAATCAAAACATATAGCCCAACATTTGTATCACAACTAAAGTTACATAAATAACTCTAAGCTTATATGATTATCTGTTTCTTTGTTAACCGCTCAACAAAGAATAGCCGCATGTGAGCACTCCCTCAAATCGTTTGGAGAAAATATCCTTTCTATTTTATTCAGCTATGTTCAATTGTATTCTTCATACTATAAAATACTATAAAATAATGACACAGAATTCTAAGCAAATCTTGTCTGCTAAATTAACTAGTGTAGCCCACAGCCATATGGCATAGCCAGATCAGGGCCTAACATAATGACAAAGCAGAATATGCTATTCTGTTCTGAAAAATACTACATTTTCTTCATATCATGTTTCTTTAGACCTGTCTAAAATAAATAATTTATTTATTGTGATGGTGTAGGCTATATTACATGGATTTATTAGACTCATTAAAATGTAGATGTTCCAAAGGTCTGCATCAGTGACATGTAGGCTATGTGTGGAAGACAGGAGATGCTAAATGTGTTTATGTTAATTAACAGTCAATTACTGTGAGACCGGCAGTTATTTGCTTGACAATCACTGGCTGACAAAATTTCATGACCGCCACAGTCCTATGAAAGACTCACATAGACAGACAGTGACATCTGTGACAGTTTTCTGACCTCTTTTCAAAACAAAGTGGAGGCTATCTACCAACAGCTGCAAAAGTCTTGTCCTTCATCTGACCCCCTCACCCCCCCAGGACTGCCTGACTCGCCACCTGAGAACATACAATGCCATCTCCCTGAAACCATCATCAATTCACTATTTTCTAAATCCAAAACCACAACCTGCTCCCTTCACTGCCTTAGTGAACAATAAAACCGCTAAGACGGTCTGTTTTCAATTTTGTAATTTTAATAACTTAATTTCAATAAAAACCTTGAACCCACTTGTCACACTTTTCCATGACTTTTCCTAAATATTTGCATTTTACACTGTAGCAGTACTTTCAGACAAATATCATAAAATAAAAAAAATCCTGAGCATTTCATCCTCAAAGCGCCATGACCGTATGCATTTTTACAATAGAATAGGGCTACCAGTAGCCATGTTTACAGTAGAATAGGAGTACCAATAGCCACCACCAGTCTAATAAATACTTTGTGCCAATGTAATTTGGTTGTGTTTATGTAGGTATAAGGCAGAATTAGAATATGAAATGTAAATATTTGAAAGAGCATGATAACATTTTCATTAGTTTATGTTGCTGTAGAATACAGTGAGTGCCATCAGAAAGTATTCACACTCCTGAGCTTTTTCCACATTTTGTTGTGTTACAAAGTGGGATTAAAATGGATTTGACAATCTACACAAAATACTCATGTCAAAGTGGAAGAAAAAAAAAAATATTGAAAATATGAAGAGTTGTACAAACATAATGCTTTGTATTCAGGACAAAAAGTTAATTTATTTGCTATTTTATTGTGCAGTATTACTTTAGTGACTTATTGCAAACAGGATGCATGTTTTGGAATATTTTTATTCTGTACAGGCTTCTTTCTTTTCACTCTGTTATTTATGTTAGTATTGTGGAGTAACTACAATGTTGTTGATCCATCTTCAGTTATATCCTATCATAGCCATTAAACTTTATAACCGTTTAAAATCACCATTGCCCTCAAGGTGATATCCCTGAGTGGTTTCCTTCCTCTCCGGTAACTAAGTTATGAAAGGTGCCTGTATCTTTGTAGTTACTGGGTGTATTGATAAACCATCCAAAGTGTATTTAATAACTGCACCATGCTCAAAGGGATATGGCACCGGAGGGGATAGCTGCCTTCTTATCGGCTCTTAACCAACGATGCTATTTTGTTTGTTTTTTCGTGTTGTTCGTAACTTGTTTTGTACATAATGTTGCTGCTACCATCTCTTATGACCGAAAAGAGCTTTGATTACTCACCTCAAATTGGACGAAGAGTTTTCTTCAATCGGACACTCCGACCAGGCCCAGATCCCCGTCATTCGCTGGAGAAGAAAACAGAGATTTAGTTGAAAAAGATCAGGGTGCCTTGTGAGGATCAGGTGATGAGTGACTAATCTGCCTTGGCCTTCCGTCCTGCTAGCTAATGTTCAATCGCTGGAAAATAAATGGGACGAACTAAAAGCATGTATAACCTATCAACGGGACATTAAAAACTGTAATATCTTATGTTTCACCCAGTCGTGGCTGAACGACAACATTAAGAACATACAGCTGGCGGGTTAAACACTCTATTGTCAGGATAGAACAGCAGCCTCTGGTAAGACATGGGGTGGGGACCTATGCGTATATGTAAACAACAGCTGATGCACAATATCTAAGGAAGTCTCAAGATTTTCCTCGCCTGAGGTAGAGTATCTCATGATAAGCTGTAGACCACACCATCTACCTAGAGAGTTCTCATCTGTATTTTTCGTAGATCTACATACCACCACAGACTGATGCTGGCACTAAAACCACACTCAATGAGATGTATACCGCCATAAGCAAACAGGAAAACGCTCATCCAGAGGCGGTGCTCCTAGTGGCCGGGGACTTTAATGCAGGGAAACTTAAATCAGTTTTACCTAATTTCTAACAGCATGTTAAATCTGCAACCAGAGGGAAACAAATTCTAGACCACCTTTACTCCACACACAGAGATGCGTACAAAGCTCTTCCTCGCCCTCCATTTGGCAAATCTGACCATAATTCTATCCTCCTCATTCCTGTTTACAAGCAAAAATGTAAGCAGGAAGCACTGGTGACTCGGTCTATAAAAAAGTGGTCAGATGAAGCAGATGCTAAACTACCGGACTGTTTTGCTAGCACAGACTGGAATATGTTCCATGATTCTTCCGATGGCATTGAAGAGTACACCGCATCAGTCACTGGCTTTATCGATAAGTGTATCGAGTACGTCGTCCCAACAGTGACTGTACGTACATACCCCAACCATTAGCCATGGATTACAGGCAACATTCACACTGAGCTAAAGGGTAGAGCTGCCACTTTCAAGGAGCGGAACTCTAACCCGGAAGATTATAAGAAATCCCTCTATGCCCTCCGACGAACCATCAAACAGGCAAAGTGTCAATACAGGACTAAGATCGAATCGTACTATACCAGCTCCGATGCTCGTTGGATGTGGCAGGGCTTGCAAACTATTTCAGACTACAAAGGGAAGCACAGCCGAGAGCTGCCCAGTGCCACGAACCTAACAGACAAGCTAAATTACTTCTATGCTCGCTTCGAGACAAGTAATACTGAAACATGCATGAGAGCGTCAGCTGTTCAGGATGACTGTGTGATCACGCTCTCCGCAGCCGATGTGAGTAAGACCTTTAAACCGGTCAACATTCACAAGGCCGCAGTGCCAGATGGATTACCAGGACGTGTACTCCGAGCATCCGCTGACCAACTGGCAAGTGTCTTCACTGACATTTTCAACCTCTCCCTGTCTGAGTCTGTAATACCAACATGTTTCAAGCAGACCACCATAGTTCCTGTGCCCAAGAACACTAAGGTAACCTTCCTAAATGACTACCAACCTGTAGCCAGGAAATGCTTTGAAAGACTGGCCATGGCTCACATCAACACCATTATCCCAGAAACACTATTCCCACTCCAGTTTGCATACCGCACCAACAGATCCACAGATGATGCAATCTCTATTTCACTCCACACTACCCTTTCACACCTGGACAAAAATAACACCTATGTGAGAATGTTATCCATTGACTACAGCTCAGCGTTCAACACCATAGTGCCCTCAAAGCTCATCACTAAGCTAAGGGACTAAACACCTCCCTCTGCAACTGGATCCTGGACTTCCGGACGGGCCGCCCCCAGGTGGTAAGGGTAGGTAACAACTCATCTGCCATGCTGATCCTCAACACGGGGGCCCCTTAGGGGTGCGCGCTCAGTCCCCTCCTGTACTCTCTGTTCACTCATGACTGCACGACCAGGCACGACTCCAATACCATCATTAAGTTTGCTGATGACACAACAGTGGTAGGCCTGATCACCGACAACGATGAGACAACCTATAAGGATGAGGTCAGAGACCTGACCGTGTGGTGCAAGGACAACAACCTCTCCTTCAAAGTGATCAAGACAAAGGAGATGATTGTGGACTACAGGAAAAGGAGGACTGAGCACGCCCCCATTCTCATTGACGGGGCAGTTGTGGAGCAGGTTGAGAGCTTCAATTCCTTGGTGTCCACATCACCAACAAATTAACATGGTCCAAACACACCAAGACAGTCGTGAAGAGGGCACAACAAAACCTATTCCCCCTCAGGAGACTAAAAAGATTTGGCATGGGTCCTCAGATCCTCAAAAGGTTTTACAGCTGCACCATCAAGAGCAACCTGACGGGTTGCATCACTGCCTGGTATGGCAACTGCTCGGCCTCCGACCGCAGGCACTACAGAGGGTAGTGCGTACGGCCCAGTACATCACCGGGGCCAAGCTTCCTGCCATCCAGGACCTCTATACCAGGCAGTGTCAGAGGAAGGCCCTAAAAATTGTCAAATACTCCAGCCACCCTAGTCATAGACTGTTCTCTCTGCTTCCGCATGGAAAGCAGTTCCGGAGCGCCAAGTCTATGTCCATGAGGCTTCTAAACAGCTTCTACCCCCAAGCCATAAGACTCCTGAACATCTAATCAAATGGCTACCCAGACTATTTGCATTGCTCCCCCCCCTCTTTTACGCCACTGCTACTCTGTTATTTTCTATGCATAGTCACTTTAATAACTCTACCTACATGTACATATTACCTCGACACCGGTGCCCGCTATTGTTATTTACTGCTGCTCTTGAATTATTTCTTATCTCTTACTTTTTTTGTTTTTGGTATTTTCTTAAAACTACATTGTTGGTTATGGGCTTGTAAGTAAGCATTTCACTGTAAGGTCTGTTGTATTTGGCGCATATGACAAATAACATTTTATTTGATATTCAATGTCTGTGTTTTTTACCCATCTACCAGTAGATGCCCTTCTTTGCGAACCATTGGAAAACCTCCCTGGTTTTTGTGGTTGAATCTGTGCTTGAAGTTCATTGCTCGACTAAGGGACCTTACAGATAATTGTATGTGTGGGGTACAGAGATGGGGTAGTCATAAAACATTTTTAAACACTATTATTGCACACAGAGTCCATGCAAATTATTATTATGTGACTTGTTAAGCACATTTTTATTCTTGAACTTATTTAGGCTTGCCATAACAAAGGGGTTGAATACTTATTGACTCAAGACATTTCAGCTTTTCGTTTTTTTATTAAAAAAAAATTATAATTCCACTTTGACATCATGGAGTATTGTGTGTAGATCAGTGACACAATATCTAATTTATTCAATTTTAAATTCAGGCTGACCCAACAAAATGTGGAAAAAGTCAAGTGGTGTGAATACTAAAAACATATAATTTCAAGTGTAAAGTTTATTTTATTCGTGGAGTGCCTTAGTTACAACTTTGAAACCGAAAGCATGTGTGTTGAAACACTTATTTTTATAATGACAAAATAAATATATAAATACTCAACCCCGCTAAACACACAGTCAATGAGGAAAATATCACAAACAATCAGTAGCTTAAACATCAGTTGAATAGCGAAAATCAGCACATAATGAATATAAGTGTCGATATGACAGCGGTCAAAAATAGTATATTATTTTCAGTTACTGGACACATTATTTGTGGCCTCGCTCGAGCTTACAGTATGGTGTGCGTCTTCACACAACAGTTGGATCTCATTTAGCTGTTATCCGTTGTCCTAATAGTCGCCACAAATCTTCTTTACTTTCACTTGATTGCAACACTTCCCACAAACAAGTTGCTTGCAGCTGAAACAGGTGCCGTGGGTTCTCTTCCAAGTGCATCTGACCATCTTGCAGTTTCTCCTCCTTGTGCAATGGCTCGCGTGGAATCTTTGCTGCTGCCTTGGCCCTCATACAGTAATGTCTCTCACATAGCCCGTGCGCCTGACTCATGATGAAGTCTCTCCTGCTCATGGTGTTGTTTAGTGTGAATATGTATGCGGATGACTCAACAGTATACACATCAGCTACTACAGCGAGTGAAATCACTGCAACACAAAGAGCTGCAGTTAGTTTCAGAATGGGTGGCAAGGAATAAGTTAGTCCTAAATATTTCAAAAACAAAAAGCATTGTATTTGGGACAAATCATTCACTAAACCCTAATCCTCAACTAAATCTTGTAATAAATAATATGGAAATGGAGCAAGTTGATGTGACTAAACTGCTTGTGAGTAACCCTGGATTGTAAATTGTCATGGTCAAAACATGTTGATTCAACAGTAGCTAAAATGGGGACAAGGTTGTCCATAATAAAGCACTATTCTGCCTTTTTAACAACACTATCAACAAGCCAGGTCCTACAGGCTCTAGTTTTGTCGCACCTGGACTACTGTTGAGTCGTGTGGTCAGGTGCCACAAAGAGGGACCTCGGAAAATTACAATTGGCCCAGAACAGGGCAGTGGGCTGGCCCTTAAATGGACACGGAGAGCTAACATGAATAATATGCATGTAAATGTCTCATGGCTCAAAGTGGAGGAGAGATTGACTTCATCAACTACTTGTTTTTGTTAGAAGTGTTGACATGCTGAATGCACCTAGGTGTCTGTTTAAACTACTAGCACACAGCTCGGACACACATGCATACCCCACAAGACATGCCATTAGATCAGACTATGGGAGACGCACAGTGTTACATTGAGCCATGGCTACATGGAAAATGCAAGCAGTAGAATCAGATAAAAAAAACAGATAAAAATACACCTTATGGAACAGTGGGGACTGTGAAGAGACACACACGCAGGCACAGACACACATACGCATGAGAAGACATGCACTCTACACACATGGATTTTGTATTGTAGATATGTGATAGTAAAGTAGTGGCCTGAGGGAACACACTTAATGTGTTGCGAAAAGTGTTATGAAATGTAATGTCATGTAATATTTTTAATTGTATATAACTGCCTTAATGCTTCTGGACCCCAGGAAGACTAGCTGCTGCCTTGGTCACAGCTAATGGGGATCCTTAAAAACGATATCAAAATAATAATAATAATTGTTCATGCACTGCTTAAACAACATGTTTGCGTTGATAACTGCCAAGTCAAGCATGTTGTAAAACACAGCAAGAGGCCAGCGGCAAGTTCCTCCTTCAAACTAGTACAGCCGTGGCATCTGATCCAAAACATTATCCGCCACTCGTTTACCTGCTGCCCGATATGGATTCTTTCCCAGATATGGAAAGCCGTTCAGCATGAATTAGAATAATCATCATCAGAGATGTCATGATCCATTTCTTCCCTGCCGTCTGAGTCATTTTCATTCAGATCTTGTAGCAACGCTAAGGCTGCATGTGCATCCATTCATTTTGGTCTTGTCATTGTAAATTACACATGCTCTCTACTCCAAGTAGGCCTAGAGTGGACTAATAAGACTGCTTGGATTCAGTGGACTGATATAGAGTACACGGTTTTGAGATTATAATTACAATAGATGCATACAATAGAATGCCCCACCCTGTTCTTCATTCACAATGGCTGATTACATAGTTATGTGTCGTTCGCTTCCCCTCTCCCATGAACTCACCCATTCTCCCCATCATACTATACTTTATTTATTGAATCTGTGTTATATGTGCAATTAGTTTCGGTATAATTTAGGTTCAGTTTTGAGGCAATTATCGGGGTGATTATCACCTGGGCATGCCAAACTCAACTATCAGAGAAGGAGTGAGGATGCCCTTCTAAAACAGTTCGATTTGTGATATTAAAATTAAGGACAGTGTGTTATATAAACTTATTTCGGAAAAGTTAAGGACGAGGGGGACATGACTTTAATCGATCGATCAATCAATCAATCACATTTATTTATAAAGCCCTTTTAACATCAGCCGATGTCACAAAGTGCTGTACAGAAACCCAGCCTAAAACCCCAAACAGCAAGCAATGCAGATGTAGAAGCACGGTGGCTAGGAAAAAACTAAATTGAAAAGCCGGAACCTAGGAAGAAACCTAGAAAGGAACCAGGCTCTGAGGGGTGGCAAGTCCTCTTCTGGCTTTGCCGGGTGTAGATTATAACAGTACATGGCCAAGATGTTCAAACGTTCAAAGATGACCAGCAGGGTCAAATAATAATAATCACAGTGGTTGTAGAGGGTGCAACAGGTCAGCACCTCAGGAGTAAATGTCAGTTGGCTTTTCATAGCTGAGCATTCAGAGTTAGACAGCAGGTCCGGGACAAGGTAGCACGTCCAGTGAAGAGGGCAGAGTAATTTAACATTTAACCTTTTCACACGTACCAACAAATGGGTGTGATCATTCTATAGTGGTCCCTGCAGCGTACGCTCAAACTGGTGTGATTAGAACGCTTATTTAGAATGTCTAGTTTCGATCGATGCAACAGTCAGCATATGAGCTAGCCACACTGTTTTTTTCACAAAAACATTTTGCACGAACACAGTCCTTACAAAGTTATGTCCTGAATGTGACCAGTTTATTTTTGGATGCAAAGTTCATACATTCACAGAAGTAGCGATAGCATACACAATCATCCAACATGGAAAATAAAGGTTAAATTAGTCCTAGCGCTGACTGGGGAAAGATTGATGTAACACAAGCCATTATGTTTAGATAACTCTCGGCTGACAGAAACCACAATATGAATTAGCTAATAGCAATTGCTATTTATAATTCATCACATCACAGGTGAGCTCACCATTGATCTAAATAATTGAGTAAAACACCTTCTAGAAAGCAAAAGTAATCAGATGATGGGTAGTTTGTGCACGCCGCCATGTTTGTTTTTTTCGCATCAACCAAAGATAATAAGAGGAGATGATCCTTCACGTCTACGATCATTCACATCCCTTCATTCACTTCCGGGAAGTTTACTTGTAGATGAGTGAACCATTCCTTCACCTCCTTAAATCATCTTTGGTCTGACAGATGTTTACGTGACACCCAGAATGCATTGTATAATGTAAACAAACATGGCACCACACATAGCTGTCAAGTAGTTTAGCATTATAGTAGCTCATTATAATCAGTACAACATTCAAAAAAGGATTTTACACACATCATAGGTGTCCATTACAATTTATGCAATAATCCGAATGCATTATTTGTCACCAGTATTTGAAAACATGTGACTAAAACTGTAAATACATTATGCTCCATAGATACATACAGTACATTCGGAAAGTACTCAGACCCCTTGACTTTTTCCACATTTTGTTTACGTTACAGCCTTATTTTTTAAAGTTGATTTAAAAAACATATTCCCTCATCATTCCACACAATAACCCATAATGAAAAAGCAAAAACAGGTTTGCACATTTATAAAAATAATTAAAACAAAATATTACATTTACATGAGTGTTCAGACCCTTTACTCAGTACTTTGTTGAAGCATCTTTGGCAGCGATTACAGCCTTGAGTCTTCTTGGGTATGATGCTACAAGCTTGGCACACCTGTATTTGGAGACTTTCTCCAATTCCTCTCTGAAGATCCTCTCAAGCTCTGTCAAATTGGATGGGGAGCGTTGGTGCACAACTATTTTCAGGTCTCTTTAGAGATGTTAGATCGGGTTCAAGTCCGGGCTCCGGCTGGGCCACTCAAGGACATCCAGAGACTTGTCCCGAAGCCACTCCTGCGTTGTCTTGGCTGTGTGCTTAGGGTTGTTGTCCTGTTGGAAGGTGCACCTTTGCCCCAGTTTGAGCTCCTGAGCGCTCTGGAGCAGGTTTTCATCAAGGAGCTCTCTATACTTTGTACGTTCATCTTTGCCTTGATCCTGATTAGTCTCCCAGTCCATGCCACTGAAAAAAATCCCCACAGCATGGTGCTGCCACCACCATGCTTCACCGTCAGGCCAAATAGTTCAATCTTGGTTTCATCAGACCAGAGAATCTTGTTTCTCATGGTCTGAGAGTCTTTAGGTGTCTTTTGGCAAACTTCAATTGGGCTGTCATAAGGCTTTTACTGAGGAGTGCATTCCGTCTGGCCACTCTACCGTAAAGGCCTGATTGGTGGAGTGCTGCAGAGATGGTTGTTCTTCTGGATGGTTCTCCCATCTCCAGGGCTCACTTCCCTGACCATAGACCTTCTCCGTTCAGTTTGGCTGCTCAGTTTGGCCGGGCTGCCAGCTCTAGAAATTTCTATTTCGTGAAGTGCACCAGTCCCTCCTGCAGCAAAGCACCCCCACAACATGATGCTGCCACCCCCGTGCTTCACGGTTGGGATGGTATTCTTCAGCATGCAAGCCTCCCCCTTTTTCCTCCAAAAATAACGATGGTCATTATGGCCAAACAGTTCTATTTTTGTTTCATCAGACCAGAGGACATTTCTCCAAAAAGTACAATCTTTGTCCCCATTTGCATTTGCAAACCGTAGTCTGGCTTTTTTATGGCGGTTTATGGCGGAGCAGTGGCTTCTTCCTTGCTGAGCAGCCTTTCAGGTTATGTTGCTATAGGACTCGTTTTACTGTGGATATAGATACTTTTGGACCTGTTTCTTCCAGCATCTTCGCAAGTTCCTTTGCTGTTGTTCTGGGATTGATTTGCACTTTTTGCACCAAATTACGTTCATCTCTAGGAGACTGAACGCGTCTCCTTCCTAAACGGTATGACGGCTGCATGGTCCCATGGTGTTCATACTTGCGTACTATTGTTTGTACAGATGAACGTGGTACCTTCAGGCATTTGGAAATTCCTCCCAAGGATAAACCAGACTTGTGGAGGTCTATAATCTCTTTTCTGAGGTCTTGGCTGATTTCTTTTGATTTTCCCATGATGTCAAGCGAAGAGGCACCGAGTTTGAAGGTAGGCCTTGAAATACATCCACAGTTACACCTCCAATTGACTCAAATTATGTCAATTAGCCTATCAGAAGCTTCTAAAGCCATGACATCATTTTCTGGAATTTTCCAAGCTGTTTAAAGGCACAGTCAACATAGTGTATGTAAACTTCTTACCCACTGGAATTGTAATACAGGGAATTATAAGTGAAATAATCTGTATGTCAACAATTGTTGAAAAAATTACTTGTGTCATGCACAAAGTAGATGTCCTAACCGACTTGCCAAAACTATAGTTTGTTAACAAGAAATTTGTGGAGTGGTTGAAGTGGTTGAAAAACGAGTTTTATTTACTCTAACCTAAGGGTCTGTAAACTTCCGACTTCAAATGTATGTGCATTTCCAAATCATGTCCAATCAATTGAATTTAGCACAGGTTGACTCCAATGAAGTTGTAGAAACATCTCAAGGATGATCAATGGAAACAGGATGGACCTGAGCTCAATTTCGAGTGTCACAGCAAAGGGTCTGAATACTTATGTAAGTAAGGTATTTCTGTTTTCGATTTTTAATACATTTGCAAAATTTTCTAATAGCCTGTTTTGAATTTGTCATTATGGGGTATTGTGTGTAGATTGATGAGGATTTTGTACTCATTTAATCCATTTTAAAATTAGTTTGTTATGTAACAAAATGTGGAAAAAGTCAAGGGGTCTGAATACTTTCCAAATGCACTGTACATACATACATCAAAGTTTGGACACACCCACTCATTCAAGGGTTTTTCTATATTTGTAGGATTTTATACATTGTAGAATAATAGTGAAGACATCAAAACTATGAAATAACACACATGGAATCATGTAGTAACCAAAAAAAGTGTTAAACAAATCAAAATATAAATTTTAGATTTTTCAAAGTAGCCACCCTTTGCCTTGGTGACAGCTTTGCACAGTCTTGGCATTATCTTAACCAGCTTCAACTGGAATGCTTTTCCAACAGTCTTGAAGGAGTTCTCACATATGCTGAGCACTTGTTGGCTGCCTTTCTTTCACTCTGCGGTCCAACTCATCCCAAACCATATCAATTGGGTTGAGGTCAGGTGATTGTGGAGGCCAGGTCATCTGATACAGCACTCCATCACTCTTGGTCTATCACTCTCTTGGTCAAATAGCCCTTAGACAGCCTGGAGGTGTGTTGGGTCATTGTCCTGTTGAAAAACAAATGATAGTCCCACTAAACGCAAACCAGTTGGGATGAAGTATCGCTGCAGAATGCTGTGGTAGCAGTGCTGGTTAAGTGTGCCTTGAATTCTAAATAAATCACATACAGTGTCAGCAGCAAAGCACCCCCCCACCATCACGCCTCCATGCTGCACATGCGAGATCATCCGTTCACCTACTCTGTGTCTCACAAAGACACTGCGGTTAGAACCAAAAATCTAAAATTTGGGCAGATGTCCACCGGTCTAATGTCCATTGCTCGTGTTTCTTGGCCCAAGCAAGTCTCTTCTTCTTATTGGTGTCCTTTAGTCGTGGTTTCTTTGTAGCAATTCGACCATGAAGGCTTGATTCACGCAACCTCCTCAGAACAGTTGCTGTTGAGATGTGTCTGTTTTTTTACTATGTGAAGCATTGACTACCCAGACTATTTGTATTAGCCCCCCCCCCCCCCCCCCTTTTTACATCACTGCTACTCTCTGCTATTACCATCTATGCATAGTTACTTTTAATAACTCAACCAACATATTAATTCAATTACCTCGACTAACCAGTGCCCCCGCACATTGACTCTGTACCGGTACCCCCCTGTATATAGCCTCGCTATTGTTATGTTACTTTTAATTTTGTTATTCGTATTTTATGTATTTTTTTCATTTGTTTTCGATTTTTGAATGTAATTGTTATATCTATATCTTTTTTTTTAAACTGCATTGTTGGTGAGAGGCTCGTAAGTAAGCATTTCACTGTAAGGTCTTCACCTGTTGTATTCGGCACATGTGACTAATACAATTTAATTTGGGGACTCTAATGAACTTATCCTTGCAGCAGAGGTAACTCTGGGCTTCCCTTTCCTGTGGCAGTCTTCATGAGAGCCAGTTTCATAATAGTGCTTGATGGTTCTTGCGACTGCACTTGAAGAAACTTTAAAAGTTCTTAAAATTTTCCACATTGACTGACCTTCATGTCTTAAAGTAATGATGGGACTGTCGTTTCTCTTTGCTTATATGAGCTGTACTTGCCATATTATGGACTTGGTCTTTTACAAATAATCTTCTGTATATCACTCCTACCTTGTCACAACACAACTGATTGGCTCAAAAGCATTAACTTCTCTAGGGTAGGGGGCAGCATTCGGAATTTTGGATGAAAATCATGCCCAAATTAAACTGCCTGCTTCTCGGGCCCAGAAGATATGATATGCATATAACTGGTAGATTTGGATAGAAAACACTCTAAAGTTTCCAAAACTGTTAAAATAGTGTCTGTGAGTATAACAGAACTGATTTGGCAGGCGAAAACCTGAGAAAAATACATTCGGGAAGTATTTTTGGGGGGGTTTTGTAGTTTTCTATTCAATGCCATTACAGTATCCATTGACTTAGGACTCGAATTGCAGTTCCTATGCCTTCCACTAGAAGTCAACAGTCATTAGAAATTGTTTCAGGCTTGTATTCTGAAAAATGAGGAAGTAAGAGCAGTCTGAATGAGTGGACCCTAAATTGTCACAGAGCTTTTTCATGCGCGAGACCGAGAGTGCCTTTCCCTTTTATATTGACGACGTTATTATCCGGTTGAAATATTATCAATTATTTAGGCTAAAAACAACCTGAGGATTGAATATGAACATTGTTTCACATGTTTCTATGAACTTTACGGATACAATTTGGATTTTTTTGTCTGCCTGTTTTGACTGCGTTTGAGCCTGTGGATTACTGAAGAAAACGCACGAACAAAACGGAGGTTTTTGGATATAAAGAGACTTTATCGAACATTTATTGAGTAAATGAATGTCTGCTGAGTGCAACCATATGAAGATCATCAAACGTAAGGGATTAATTTTATCTCTATTTCTGACTTGTGTAACTCTTCTACTTGGCTGGTTACTGTTTGTAATGATTTGTCTGCTGGGCTATGTTCTCAAATAATCATAAGGTATGCTTTCGCCGTGAAGCATTTTTTAAATCTGACACTGTGGTTGGATTCACAAGAATCGGGCGGTAATCATTTAGGCAGGTTACCTTCGCTTCCTTGGGCACAGGGACTATGGTGGTCTGCTTGAAACATGTAGGTATTGCAGACTCGGTCAGGGAGAGGTTGAAAATGTCAGTGAAGACACTTGACAGTTGGTCCGCTCATGCTTTGAGTACACGTCCTGGTAAACCGTCTGGCCCAGCGGATTTGTGAATGTTGACCTGTTTAAAGGTTTTGTTCACATCGGCTACCGAGAGCGTTATCACACAGTCATCCAGAACAGCTGGTGCTCTCGTGCATGCTTCAGTGTTGCTTGCCTCGAAGCGAGCATAAATGGCATTTAGCTCGTCTGATAGGCTCGCGTCACTGGGCAGCTCGCGTCTGGGTTTCCCTTTGTAGTCCATAATAGTTTTCAAGCCCTGCCACATCCGACGAGCGTCAGAGCCGGTGTAGTAGGATTCAATCTTAATCCTGTATTGACTCTTTGCTTGTTTCATGGTTCGTATGAGGGCATAGCGGGATTTCTTATAAGCGTCCGGATTAGTCTCCTGCTCCTTGAAAGAGGCAGCTCTAGCCTTTAGCTCGATGCGGATGTTGCCTGTAATCCACGGCATCTGTTTGGGATATGTACGTACAGTCAATGTGGGGACGACGTAATCGATGCACTTATTGATGAAGCCGATGACTGAGGTGGTGTATTCCTCAATGCCATTGGTTGAATCCCGGAACATATTCCAGTCTGTGCTAGAAAAACTGTCCTCTAGTGTAACATCCACATCATCTGACCACTTCTGTATTGAGCAAATCACTGGTACTTCCTGCTTTAGTTTTTTCTTGTAAGTAGGAATCAGGACGATAGAATTGTGGTCAGATTTGCCAAATGGAGGGCGGGGGAGAGCTTTGTCTGCATCTCTGTATGTAGAGTAAAGTTGGTCTAGGATTTCTTTCCTCCTGGTTGTACATATGACTTGCTGGTAAAAATTTGGTACAACTGATTTAAGTTTGCCTGCATTAAAGTCCCCGGCCACTAAGAGTGACGCTTCTTGGTGAGCGTTTTCTTCTTTGCTTATGGCCTTAAAGAGTTGGTTGAGAGCGGTCTTAGTGCCAGCTTCACTTTGTGGTGGTAAATAGACGGCTACAAATAATACAGATGAGAACTCTCTTGGTAGATAGTGTGGTCGACAGCTTATCATAAGGTACTCTACCTCAGGCGAGCAATACCTCAAGACTTCTTTAATATTAGACATTGCGCACCAGCTGTTATCGACAAAAAGACACACACCCCCACCCTTCGTCTTACCAGAGGTAGCATCTCTGTTCTGCCGGTGCATGGAAAATCCCTCCAGCTCTATATTGTCCGTTTCTTCGTTCAGCCACGTCTCAGTGAAACATAAGATGTTACAGTTTTTAGTGTCCAGTTGGTAGGATAATCTTAATAGTAGGCCATCAATTTTATTTTGGAACGATTGCACGTTAGCCAGAACAAGAGACGTCATTGGGAGTTTACTCGCTGGCCTCCGGCTTCTCAGAAGAATCCCCGATCTGCGTCCCCTTTTCCGGCGTCTTTTCTTCACGCAAAAGGCGTGGATCTGGGCCTGTTCCAGTGAAAGCAGGATATCCTTCTCGTCGGACTCGTTAAAGGAAAAAGTTTCTTCCAGTCATCGGTGAGTAATCGCTTTTCTGATGTCCAGAAGTTATTTTCGGTCATAAGAGATGGTAGCAGCAACATTATGTACGCAAGTAAAAAAAGAAGTTACGCCAAAAACATTACAAAATTGTACAATTGTTTGGGAGAATGTAAAATGTCAGCCATATTCGTCGGCGCCATCTTCATTTAGCAGACAAGATTTGCTTAGAAATCTGTGGCATTATTTTATGAAGAATACAATTGAACATAGCTGAATAAAATAGAAAGGATATTTTCTCCAAATTATTTGAGGGAATGTGCACATGCGGCTCATCTTTGTTGAGCGGTTAACATAGAAACAGGTCCTCCTTTGTGTGGCCGCAAATCTCCCTAAAAAAGTCCATGCCTTTTGCGGCCAGTGGCCGTTATACCCTTGGGCTGAATATAATAATTATAATTCCCTTCTCCCGGCTGCGTTCTCTGAAGTACCTCTCACTCACATGGGTCTTTCTCACAGGCTACAAGTGAAGACAGACACATCAGGGATGCAAGGGCGTGCGTCCTTATTGAATTCCGAGGCTCATATTGAAGATGTTGGAAGAACTGTCCACATTTACTTTACATCAGACAACAAGATGAGTAGGCCTAATGAACAGCTATAGCACTAGCCTATGTCAATCTACTGTCCCCCATTGTACAAAAGTTGACCTATTCTGTTGTCCTTCTGTGCGAGAAAGAAATATTCCAAACATAGTCTGGGACAGTTGTGGGATGTAATAGATCCCAAATGAATATAACCACTAGCATCAAACAAAAACTTTTTAAAGCAATGAGGCTGATGCAACAGATCAGAATGTTTAACTTAAAATGTGATTCTTCAAATTATAAGCGCAGCAATGCATACACCGCAGTAGACTCTATGTGCAAATGTTCCAAAATGCAATCAATTAGCAAGAAAACACCATTCTCAAACATGACCGCAAATGCGATGATGCATGTAATGCTTTATTATATAGGTGCATTTTTATGGTGAAAATTATCTTCCCCAAACTTGAAACTTACGCACCGCCTACGTATACCAGTTAGGCTCTACACCGGTTGTTAAACAGCTTAATGTGCTTAATTTAAATATGTTATTTGGCCACTTTATTTGTGATACAAACCTTGTCAAAACATATTGGCATATGGGCTAGGCTACATGAGGTGCGCAATTATGATTTGAAAACGTTTCCCCAAAAAAGGCATGCTCTGTTTCTTGCCTTACTGCACAAGCTGAACATCATTAACAAGTGATAATACCTCATTCACAAGTGATAGGCTAATATTGTCACCCATCAAACTATTCTTGATTTAATCTTGTCTTTACATACACAGTACTAAGTAATATATGTGTGAAATGTGTTTTATCATGCACCTGTCTAGAGACAGGGGCAGGGGGGAAATATACATGTCACCTATACCCTTATATAGCGTTATATTCCCGTGGTTTATTTTCATGCCAGCTAGGTAGGCTATATTCCTGTTGTAAAGTGAAACAATGTGCTTAATATTAGGAAAGTTGAGAAATAAATATAGTAAGCCTAGCCTATAGAAAGCTGATGGGATCCGCCAGTGTGCTGGTAATATGGTCACCGTAACAGCCCTAGTTCAGGCTCCTTAGTTCCAGTGAAGGGAAATCTTAATGCTACAGCATGCTATTACATTCTAGAGGATTCTGTGCTTCCAACTTTGTGGCAACAGTTTGGGGAAGGCCCTTTCCTGTTTCAGCATGACAATGCCCTCCATGCCCAAAGCAAGGTCCATACAGAAATGGTACAGCTCTTTATGAGTCCCCTGTCAAATAAGACAAATATTGGCAAAAATGTTTTAATTGCCCTACCACTACGAACTCCACATCCATAAAATAAGTATGTTGCACACAAGGATGTTGCACACATACTAATGTCAGACATCAATGCAACGATATGAACGAAATGCAAACCAACTGATATCATGTGCACAATCGGAATGACATACAAACAGTGCAAATGCATATATCACTCTCCTTGAGACAATCCAGTAACACATGCTACTAACATCAACTGTAATGAGTAGGCTTACCTACTGGGAAAATGGAATCACCATAGAGTCGGAAAACGCGTCAAAACAGCATTAGCAACCACAAGTCACTCCCACGTTTCAACCCAACACAACACAGCCACAGAGGACAGTCCTCTATAGGCCTACCAGCCAATACAAAGTCATGTCTAACAGCATTTAGTGAAACTGAAAATGAAAAAAATGACGAAATATCTCTCTCTTAGTTCTTCTTCATTTTGGAATGAAATGAATTTGTTCATAATCAATCAGTCGATGAATTTATTAAGCCCTTTTACCATCAGCAGATGTCACAAAGTGCTATACAGAAACCCAGCCTAAAATGCCAAACAGCAAGAAATGCAGATGTAGAAGCACGGTGGCCAGGAAAAACTGCCTAGAAAGGCAGGAACCTAGGAAGAAACCTAGAGAGGAACTAGGCTCTGAGGGGTGGCCAGTGCTCTTCTGGCTGTGCCGGGTGGAAATTGTGCATGGCCAATAAGGCCATATTGTTCTTCAAGATGTTCAAACGTTCAAAGATGACCAGCAGGGTCATTCAGAGGTCGAGACAGCAGGTGCAGTAGAGAGAGAGAGAGTCAAAAACAGCAGGTCCTGGACAAGGTAGTACATCCGGTGAACAGGTCAGTGTTCAATAGCTGCAGGCAGAACAGTTGAAACTGGAATAGCAGCACGACCAGGTGGACTGGGGACAGCCAGGAGTCATCAGGCCAGGTAGTCCTGAAGCATGGTCCTAGGGCTCAGATCCTCCGGGAGTGGAGGGAGAGAGAGAGAGAGATAATTAAATCAATTCACACAGGACACCAGATAAGACAGAATAATCACAATAGATGTAACAGACTGACCCTAGCCCCCCGGCACATAGACTCTTGCAGCATAGATATTGGAGGCTGAGACGGGGGGTCCGGGATACACTCCGACGATACCCCGGACAGGGCCAACCAGGCAGGATATAACCCCACCCACTTTACCAAAGCACAGCCCCCACACCACTAGAGGGATATCAACAGATCACCAACTTAATACCCTGAAACAAGGCTGAGTATAGCCCATGAAGATCTTCTCCACCGCACAAGCCTGAGGGTACACAAAACCGGACAAGAAGATCACATCTGTGACTCAACCCACTCAAGTGACTCACCCCTCCTAGGGATGGCATGGAATAGCACTAGTAAGCCAGTGACTCAGCTCCCATAATAGGGTCAGAGGCAGAGAATTCCAGTGGAGAGAGGGGAGCCGGCCAGGCAGAGACAGCAAGGGCGATTCGTCACTCCAGTGCCTTGCCATTCACCTTCGCACCCCTGGGCCAGACAAAAAGGTTCAGATTTTTGCAATGTTACGAAGATGGAAAAAAACTGTTCTTGAAATATTCTACATATGTTCGTCAAAAGAAAGCTCGGGGTCTAGAGTAATGCCAAGGTCTTTCACAGTTTTATTTGAGACGACATATCCAACAGCACATCTCTTTGTTCTTGGGACCTAGAACTAGCATCTCTGTTTTGTCCGAGTTTAAAAGTAAAACATTTGCCACCATCCACTTCCTTATGTCTGAAACACAGGCTTCCAGGGTAGGCAATTTTGGGGCTTCACCATGTTTCATCGAAATGTACAGCTGTGTGTCATCCACATAGCAGTGAAAGTTGATATTGTGTTTCCGAATAACATCACCAAGAGGTAGAATATATAGTGAAAACAATAGTGGTCCTAAAACGGAACCTTGACGAACACCGGAATGTACAATTGATTTGTCAGAGGACAAACCATCCACAGAGATGAACTGATATCTATCCGACAGATAAGATGTAAACCAGGCCAGAATTTGTCCATGTTATCAATTAAGGTTTCCAATCTCTCCAAAAGAATGTGGTGATTGATGTCAAAAGCAGCTCTTAGGTCTAGGACCTACCACCTTCACGAATGCAGTCTCAGTGCAGTGATGGGGTCTAAAACCAGACTGAAGCGTTTCGTATACATTATTTGTCTTCATGAAGGCAGTGAGTTGCTGCGCAACAGCTTTTTCTAAAATATTTTAGAGGAAATGGAGATTCGTTATAGGCTGATAGTTCTTGACATTTTCCGGGTCAAAGTTTGGCTTTTTCAAGAGAGGCTTTATTACTGCCACTTTTACTGAGTTTGGTACACATCCAGTGTATAGGGAGCCATTTATTATGTTCAACATAGGAGGGCCAAGCACAGGAAGTAGCTTTTTCAGTAGTTTAGTTGGAATAGAGTCCAGTATACAGCATGAAGGTTTAGAGGCAAAGACTATTTCCATGAATGTGTCAAGAGATGTTGGATTCAAAAACGTGAGTGTCTCCATTGATCCTAGGTCCTGGCAGTTCTGGGCAGACTCAAGGCCAACTGAGTTTTGGAGAAATACGCAGATTTGAAGAGGAGTCTGTAATTTACTTTCTAATGACTGATCTTTTCACCGAAGAAGTTCATGAATTCATCACTGCTGAAGTGAAAGCCATCCTCTCTTGGGGAATGCTGCTTTTTAGTTAGCTTTGCGCCAGTATCAAAAATAAATTCTTATTCTCCTCAATTAGGTTGGAAAAATAGGATGATCGAGCAGCAATGAGGGCTCTTCGATATTGCATGGTACTGTCTTTCCAAGCTATTCAGAAGACTTCCAGTTTGGTGGAGCGCCATTTCCGTTCCAAATTTCTGGAGCAAATTTCTTGTGACAAATGTTTTTAGTTTTTAGGGGTGCATCTAGGGTATTACGCACGGTTAAATATAGATCCTCATTTAGGTGCTAAAATGATTTTTGTACTCCAACGTCCTTGGGTAGGTGGAGGGAGCCTGGAATGGCTTCTAGGAAGCTTTTGATGATCCCTGGTTGGGGTCTGAGCAGATTATTTGTTTTTGCGATTGCAAACACAATAAAATGGTGGTCCGATAGTCCAGGATTACAAGGAAAGACATTTAGAGCCACAATATTTTCTCCACAGGACAAAACTTAATCCAGGGTATGACGGTGGCACTGAGTATGTCCGGAGATATGTTTGAAACCTTTTGGAGTGGGTCTGTGGTCTTTTCCAGGTGAATATTAAAGTCACCAAAAATGTGAATATTATCTGCGATGACAACAAGGTCCGACAGGAATTCAGGGAACTCAGTGAGGAACACTGTATATGGCCCAGGTGTCCTGTAAACAGTAGCTATGTCACGGTTGTGTGGAGAGACGGACCAAGGCGCAGCGTGATTAAAGTTCAACATATTTATTTAAGCAAAACCTCCAAACAAAAAAAAACAGAGCATCCTGACCGGTTGCATCACCGGCTGGTATGGCAACTGCTCGGTATCTGACCGTAAGGCGCTACAGAGGGTAATGTGTATGGCCCAGTACATCACTGGGGCCAAGCTTCCTGCCATCCAGGACCTATACCATAGTGTCAGAGGAAGAGGAAGGAAAGCCAATAAAATTGTCAGAGACTCCAGTCACCCAAGTTATAGACTGTTTTCTCTGCTACCGCACGGTAAACAGCTTCTTCCCCCAAGCCATAAGACTGCTGAACAATTATTAAAATCGCCACCGGACAATTTACGTTGAACCCCCCTCCCTTTTGTACACTGCTGCTATTCGCTGTTTATTATCTATGCATAGTTACTTCACCCCCACCTACACGTACAAATTACCTCAACTAACCTGTACATTTACATTTACATTTAAGTCATTTAGCAGACGCTCTTATCCAGAGCGACTTACAAATTGGTGCATTCACCTTATGATATCCAGTGGAACAACCACTTTACAATAGTGCATCTAAATCTTTTAAGGGGGGGGGGGGGGGGGGGTTAGAAGGATTACTTTATCCTATCCTCGGTATTCCTTAAAGAGGTGGGGTTTCAGGTGTCTCCGGAAGGTGGTGATTGCCTCCGCTGACCTGGCGTCGTGAGGGAGTTTGTTCCACCATTGGGGTGCCAGAGCAGCTGTACCCCTGCACACTGACTCGGTACCGGTGCCCCCTGTATATAGCCTCGTTATTGTTATTGTGTTACTTTTTATTATTACTTTTTATTTTAGTCTACTTGGTAAATATTTTCTGAACTCTTCCTGAACTGCACTGTTGGGTTAAGGGCTTGTTAGTAAGCATTTTACGGTAAAGTCTACACTTGATGTATTTGGCGCATGTGACAAATAAAGTTTGATTTAGTTTGATCTTAAGTAGCCCTATTTTGAGATGTGAGATATTACAATCTCTTTCAATAATGACAGGAATGGAGGAGGTCTTTATTCCAGTGAGATTGCTAAGGCGAACACCGTCATGTTTAGTTTTACTCAACCTAGATCGAGGCAATAACACGGTCTCAATGCAATAGATGGTATAAGATACATATGAGATGAGTAATGTAAGATATGTAAACATTAACCTCTCTAGGTTATGTGGGACGGTAGCATCTCACCTCGTCAACAGCCAGTGAAACTGCAGGGCGCCAAATTCAAAACAACAGAAATCCCATAATTAAAATTTGTCAAACATACAAGTATTTTACACCATTTTAAAGATACACTTGTTGTAAATCCAGCCACAGTGTCCGATTTCAAAAAGGCTTTACAACGAAAGCACACCAAACGATTATGTTAGGTCAGAGCCAAGTCACAGAAAAACACAGCCATTTTTCAAGCCAAAGAGAGGAGTCACAAAAAGCAGAAATAGAGATAAAATTAATCACTAACCTTTGATGATCTTCATCAGATGACACTCAAAGGACTTCATGTTACACAATACATGTATGTTTTGTTCGGTAAAGTTCATATTTAAATCCAAAAATCTGAGAAGGTGGAAAGGCTTGGCCTCTGACTCTGACTCGTTGCTTAATGGGGAGAACCGGTTGAACGTTTCTGTCAGCTGACTGAGCAACACCGGTTGAGCATCCCGACAGCATTTATTTCCAGAAGCCTTGAGAAAATTGTCCGGCTGCTGGGACTGTGTGGGGGGATTTATACTGCTACCTGTACTAACTGGTGGCACAGACGCTGTTTCATCCTTTCCTACACTTAAATTGTCCTTGCCTGTTCTCCCGAGTGGCGCAGCTTTCTAAGGCACTGCATCACAGTGTTAGAGAAGTCACAACAGACCCGGGTTCGATCCAACCGGAGGGGCTTTACTTGGCTCATCGTGCTCTAGCGACTCCTTGTGGCGGGCGGGTGCCTGCAGGCTGACCTCGGTCGTCAGGTGAACGGTGTTTCCTCTGACACATTGGAGCGGTTGGCTTCCGGGTTAAGCGGACAGGTGTTAAGAAGCACGGTTAGGTAAGTCAGGTTTCAGAGGACACATGACTCGACCTTCGCCTCCCGAGCACGTTGATGAGTTGCTGCGATTGGGAGAAAAAGGGGTAAACATTTGGGAGAAAAAGGGGGTAAAATACAAAAATAAATAATAAATTGCTCTTGCCTAACGATTGCATCTGAAGCTGGGCTTGCAACATGGCTATAGTTCTCCTGTATAGTATGAGTACAGCGACTGCAATTAGATGGCATAGTGTTAATGTTACTATTTAGCTTTTTTCGGCTGGTGTCGGTCCTGTAGAATCATGTCCAGATAAAGTGTTCAGGGTGAAAAAGTTGAATGAAAAAAGTTGAGTGAAGAAAAAAAACTAAGACATTGGTAAATGTGTTAAATGCAGATTTTGATTAAACAATTATTAAAAGTAAAAACTGAAAAGTTTGGCAGGTAGCCAAGTAGCAACAAACAGCCCAGCAACACAGAGAGAAGTCCGTAAGTAACACTTGCAATTCCTCCAATCAGGCGTTAGGTGACTGTTCAACTATCGTCTTTTCTTTCTTTGAGTCAATTACACACCACATTTTATGTACTGCAGTGCTAGCTAGCTGTAGCTTATGCTTTCAGTACTAGATTCATTCTCTGATCCTTTGATTGGGTGGATAACATGTCAGTTCATGCTGCAAGAGCTCTGATAGGTCGGAGGATGTCCTCCAGAAGTTGTCATAATTACTCTGTAAGTCTGTGGAAGGGGGTGAGAACTATGAGCCCCCTAGATTTTGTATTGAAGTCAATATACCCAGAGGAGGACGGAAGCTAGCTGTCCTCCGGCTACACCATGTTGCTACCCTACAGAGTGCTGTTGAGGCTACTGTAGACCTTCATTTCAAAATAGTGTGTTTTAATAAATTACTTGGTAACATCTGATTATATTTAGTATAGTTTTACCTAAAAAGGATAACTTTTTTAAAGATTTTTTATTTTATTTGTATGAAATTCACTGAGGAAGATGGTCCTCCTCTTCCTCCTCTGAGGAGTCTCCACTGATGGATAGCTAAAGGCATCAAACAGAGCACATATTAGGCTACTAAATAAACGTCCTTACATTTAGAAGTATTTTCTTCTTGTTTTTCTAGCTGAGAAGTCCTTGATTACGTTGATAAAATCCAATCCACAAAGGATGTCCCTTTCATGGGATATCAGCATTAAGTGATTCAGTCTTTCCTGATGCGTTGATGATCAGTTTATTTTTCACCAAAGAAAGTTTTGAAAAAGACCACAATCCACTTGTGTTGATCACCAGCAAAGTTAAGAATATCCATAGTGCAATGTCAACATTGGGACATACGGACTGTAATTTAAAAAAAAGTTGTAGTAGTGCCCTTGCAGATGTGTTACCTTCCTCATTATGGATAATTTGATTACATTTAATTCAGTATTTATTTATTCATTTTGATGGTGGGGCCCCCTGCTCAGCTGGGGCCACTGGGTGTTAGGTCCATAACTGTTTAGTATTTACATGCTATCCCTTGGTCAGATCCTCCATCAATTTGGACTCTGATTTCACTGTTATGCAGATGACACACAAATCTCCACCCACACAAAACCCAACTTCAGTCTGCCATTTCCCTCTGCTGTTGACTGTCTCCGTGAAGTGAAAACAGATGAGCAATAACTTTTTAAAACAAAATGACGACAACACAGAGATCATGCTCATGGGCCCCAACTCCCTCATCAAGAAACTGGGTCAACTTAACATGACAATCGACAACTGCACCATCAACTTAAACTCCACAGTCAGGAACCTTGGTGTTACATTTCACCCCAATCTGTAATTTGAACCCCACATCCGGAACATCACCAAGTCAGCCTACTTCCACCTCAAAAAAATCTCACAACTCAGACCATTTTTCACTGACTCTACTGCTGAAACCCTCATTCACACCTTTGTTTTATCACACCTGGACTACTGCAACAACATTCTCCACAGACTCCCCACCAAAACACTGGACAGAGTTTAACATATTCAAAATTCAGCTGCACAAGTCCTCACACAGACCAGACCTTGGGACCCCACCACCCCCACCCTCATAAAACTCCACAGGCTCCCAGTTCAATGCAGCATCATCTTAAAATTGCTCATGCTCACCAACAAAGCACTCAATGGGCTGGTGCCCACATACCTTACAGACCTCCTGAATCCCCACACTCCCACCTGTTCACTGTGCTCCTTTGACACTGGCTTCATCATCATCCCTCCACCAGGCTGTGCTCCATGGGAGACCGTGCTTTTAGCAGTGTAGCCCCCCAACTCTTGAACTCTCTTCCTCTCGATCTCAGAACCTCACAATCTATACAGATATTAAAGACACACCAAACTAAAGACACACCTCTTCACATAGGCTTACCCAGTTTCTCTGTTGTCTTGTATTTTATCCTTATGTTTAGTATACTTTTATACAGTATACTTACTTATTTTAATGTGTGATTGTATTAATTTTTTATCTTGCTGATTGTCTTGTGTATGTAAAGTGTCTTTAAAGGTGCTTAAAATAAAATGTATTATTACTAGTAGTAGTTCTGCAAGACCATTGTGACCAATTGAATTTCAATTTCATATGCCGGGTCATGACGGTCCCCTGGTGACAAAATTATGGACTGTAGGTAATGGTTTTCTATGGAAGACGGGCCTTGTTCTCTGTGGGACCAAGTTTTCACTGTCAATAATTCATTTTACATGGTTAGGAGTAGGCTTGCATTCATCTAGCATCTGCTGAACGATCCCATATGTGAATTGTGTTTCTAGCCTCAACCGTTCTACCGATGTCACTCAAAATCCCGTGAACTCTAGGTCAGGCTTCAAGTGAGGCCTAACTTTCTGCCATTGTTATTTGGATTAAGGTTAGGGTTATGCCTTGGGTTGAGTCCCTAACCCAGTTTATCTAAACTCTCCCCGAACCCTGACCCTAACCTTAATCTCAAGGGGGTTCTTGCCCAAACTTAACCACTGCCCCCCTCCTCTATTCAGGGTTTAGGCCTGGTGGCCCCTCTGGTACATTTAATATTTTTATTTTCTATTTAACTAGGCAAGTCAGATAAGAAGAAATTCTTATTTACAATGACGGCCTACCAAAAGGCCTCCTGCGGGACGGGGGCTGGGATTTAAAAAAAAATATATATACTATACGATATATTCGGCTTGTCACTCTAGGGGCTTATATGCGTGGGCCTGTCTCCTTGGCTCGCCAGTCGTGTAGCGGTGTGCATCCTCCCAGGGGTTCATGACTTGTCTCTGGCACTTAGAGCTCTGTCCTTGTACCTAAACCGGACAGACAGGGAGACAGGCAGGCAAGTAGGCAGAGTATAACCTTAATCCCCCTAACCCTAGCTTCATGTCCACATCCCGGCTCAATCCTAACCCTAGCCATAACCCTAACCCTAGCTTCATGTCCACATCCCGGCTCAATCCTAACCCTAGCCATAACCCTAACCCTAACCCTAGCTTCATGTCCACATCCCGGCTCAATCCTAACCCTAACCCTAGCTTCATGTCCACATCCCGGCTCAATCCTAACCCTAGCCATAACCCTAACCCTAACTCTAGCTTCGTCTCCACATCTTGGCTAAACCCTAAATATAGCCTTAGGATAAGGGTTAGGGTCAAGGTTGGAGTTACGGTTGAGCCGGGATGTGGACAAGAAGTTAGGTTTAGAGTAATGGCTAGGGTTAGGGTTGAGCCAAGATGTGGAGTTAAAGTGAGAGTTAGGTTTAGGGTTAAGGGTTAGGGTTAGGTCAACCCTGTGACACTAATCTTTTCCCATTGACTGCAATGTATTGACATAAAAGTAAATCGGTTGATACTTTTCTTTTCCCATTTACTGCAATGTCAATGGCATGCATGTCAATCTCTCCTGGCACAAAGTTGAGGAGAGATTGACTGCATCACTATTGGTCTTTGTACCAGGTGTTGAAGGTACCGAACTGTCAGTTCAAGCAGTTGGCACACAGATCAGACGCTCATCGGTACCACACAAGACATGCAACCAGAGGTCTCTTCACAGTCCTCAGGTACAGAACAGACACTGGGAAACGCACAGTATTAAATAGAGCCATGATTACATAGAACTCTCTGCCACCCCAGGTAACTCAAGTTAGCAATATAACAAGATACAAAAAACTGATAAAAGAACACCTTACAGCATGACGTGGACTGCGAAGAGACACACAGACAGTTTTATGTATTTTAAATAGCATTTTGCATTGTAATATGTTAGTGATACTTGGTTGGGATACAACTGTGATATGTAGTTGTCTCGCCGGGCTATCTTAAGATGAATGTTCTAGCTGTGGGTCGCTCTGCATGGGAGCGTCTATTGAATGGCTAAATTGTAATGTAAATGCAGTGCTATGTACTGTATATACACTGCTCAAGAAAATAAAGGGAACACTTAAACAACACAATGTAACTCCAAGTCAATCACACTTCTGTGAAATCAAACTGTCCACTTAGGAAGCAACACTGATTGACAATAAATTTCACATGCTGTTGTGCAAATGGAATAGACAAAAGGTGGAAATTATAGGCAATTAGCAAGACACCCCCAATAAAGGAGTGGTTCTGCAGGTGGTGACCACAGACCACTTCTCAGTTCCTATGCTTCCTGGCTGATGTTTTGGTCACTTTTGAATGCTGGCGGTGCTTTCACTCTAGTGGTAGCATGAGACGGAGTCTACAACCCACACAAGTGGCTCAGGTGGTGCAGCTCATCCAGGATGGCACATCAATGCGAGCTGTGGCAAGAAGGTTTGCTGTGTCTGTCAGCGTAGTGTCCAGAGCATGGAGGCGCTACCAGGAGACAGGCCAGTACATCAGGAGACGTGGAGGAGGCCGTAGGAGGGCAACAACCCAGCAGCAGGACCGCTACCTCCGCCTTTGTGCAAGGAGGAGCAGGTGGAGCACTGCCAGAGTCCTGCAAAATGACCTCCAGCAGGCCACAAATGTGCATGTGTCTGCTCAAACGGTCAGAAACAGACTCCATGAGGGTGGTATGAGGGCCCGACGTCCACAGGTGGGGGTTGTGCTTACAGCCCAACACCGTGCAGGACGTTTGGCATTTGCCAGAGAACACCAAGATTGGCAAATTCGCCACTGGCGCCCTGTGCTCTTCGCAGATGAAAGCAGGCAAGCACATGTGACAGACGTGACAGAGTCTGGAGACGCCGTGGAGAACGTTCTGCTGCCTGCAACATCCTCCAGCATGACCGGTTTGGCGGTGGGTCAGTCATGGTGTGGGGTGGCATTTCTTTGGGGAGCCGCACAGCCCTCCATGTGCTCGCCAGAGGTAGCCTGACTGCCATTAGGTACCGAGATGAGATCCTCAGACCCCTTGTGAGACCATATGCTGGTGGGGTTGGCCCTGGGTTCCTCCTAATGCAAGACAATGCTAGACCTCATGTGGCTGGAGTGTGTCAGGAGTTCCTGCAAGAGGAAGGCATTGATGCTATGGACTGGCCCGCCCGTTCCCCAGACCTGAATCCAATTGAGCACATCTGGGACATCATGTCTCGCTCCATCCACCAACGCCACGTTGCACCACAGACTGTCCAGGAGTTGGCGGATGCTTTAGTCCAGGTCTGGGAGGAGATCCCTCAGGAGACCATCCGCCACCTCATCAGGAGCATACCCAGGCGTTGTAGGGAGGTCATACAGGCACGTGGAGGCCACACACACTACTGAGCCTCATTTTGACTTGTTTTAAGGACATTACATCAAAGTTGGATCAGCCTGTAGTGTGGTTTTCCACTTTAATTTTGAGTGTGACTCCAAATCCAGACCTCCATGGGTTGATAAATTTGATTTCCATTGATCGTGATTGTGTGATTTTGTTGTCAGCACATTCAACTATGTAAAGAAAAAAGTATTTAATAAGAATATTTCATTCATTCAGATCTAGGATGTGTTATTTTAGTGTTCCCTTTATTTTTTGAGCAGTGTATATTTACAGTGGTTGAAAAAGTTCCCAATTTTCATACTTGAGTAAAAGGTAAGATATATTAATATAAAATGACTCAAGTAAAGTCACCCAGTAAAATTCTGCTTGAGTAAAAGTAAAAAAAAAAAAAAGTGGTTTTAAATATACTTAAGTATCAAAAGTAAATGTAATTGCTAAAATATACCAAAGTATCAAAAGTAAAAGTACAAGTATAAATCATTTCAAATTCCTTATAATAAGCGAACCAAACGGCACGATTTTCTTGTTTTTTAAATTTAAACTCCAACACTCAGACATAATTTACAAATAAAGCATTCGTGTTTAGTGAGTCCGCCAGATCAGATGCAGTAGGTATGACCAGGGATTTTCTCTTTCAGTGTGTGAATTAGACCATTTTCCTGTCCTGCTAAGCATTCAAAATGTAACGAGTACTTTTGGGTGTCAGGGGAAATGTAGTGGAGTAAAAGTAAAAGTTGTCAAAAATATAAAGAGTACAGTACAGATACCCCAAAAAACGATTTAAGTAGTACTTTAAAGTATTTTTACTTTAGTACTTTACACCACTGATATTTACTGTGTGTGGTGTCACGCCCTGACCTTAGAGAGACTTTTTATGTCTCTAGTTGGTTTGGTCAGTGTGTGATTTGGGGTGGGCATTCTATGCTTTGTTTTCTATGTTTCTTTATTTCTATGTTTTGGCCGGGTATGGTTCTCAATCAGGGACAGCTGTCTATCGTTGTCTCTGATTGGGAATCATACTTAGGTAGCCCTTTTTCCCTCCTTTCAGTGTGGGTAGTTTACTTTTGTTAGTGGCACTATAGCCCTGTAAGTTTCACGGTTGGTTCTCCGTTTGTTGTTTTGTTGGTGAAATTTTAAATAAAAGGAAAGTGTACGCTCACCACGCTGCACTTTGGTCCACTTCTTTCAACGGCCGTGACAGGTTGACAGTTCTCTTCTCCTATTTACAGCAATGTATTGACATGAATGTCAATTGGTTGAACCTTTTCTTTTCCCATTTACTGTAATGCATTGACATAAACATCATATGTTGTGAAGTTTTATTTCTGCAAAAACATCACAGAATTATGTTTTGAGACGGATAATGGGCTGTACTGTACCCTCACGAGGCCTGTGCTAAAATAACTGTTCTCCTGTTCTCTTGGCCCTGTTCCTACAAGGTAGTCGTGTACTGTTGAGTGCTGTGATACTGTAATTGTTTTACTGAGGAATTGCTTTCAAATTCATAAACATTTTGTAATCCTTGGCTCATTTGCATACAGCCATGCATAGTTCACCAGAGTGGGAGGGAAATTAAGCTGGTACATGATTGTGCACAGCTATCCAAAGGGGCTTGTTAATGTGACTGCATCTCAGTGTAAATGCCTTGACTGTGGAGATCGACTGATGTCTTTGAAATGTCCCCCAGAGTCTTATTCTGTGTGGCAGGGTACAACGAGAAGATTGCTAAATGCGACGTGAACAGCATGCTTTTACAAATGGCCAAAATACTAGTTTTGACACAAACCTATTCATTAAGTTAAACACCTTTTGCCCAAGGTAATTCCGTATTCAAAATGGCTCAACTTTGCCTTGTAAAAGCCTAACTGGAGATGAATCATGCAGCATATCATCCTTTTAATAATAACTGTGCCAGGCTGCCAGTTTTGCTAATGACAGCAAAATGTAAGCCCTGCACTTCAGCATATCTCGCTCCATGTTGTGAGTTTTGCTGACTAGACTGCTTCTAGACAGAGAGAGTTGGGGTGATTCGATATGTGTAAATCGTGCTGATGTCATAGAAATGACATTGACCTGTAAAGAGGAAGTGAGCATCATTATCTATGCTTCTCATTAAAGAATGCTTAAAAAAATTATAAATAAGTGGTATTTTATGTTGTTGTATTGAAAGGAGTTGTCATAAATCTGGAGTCAAATTCAATGCATTCTATTCCTCAAAGCCATAAAGAGAAGTCAAATGGATGTTCAAGTCCAGGTTACGGAGAATGGGCTGTTGACATGGCTACTCGACATGTAGCATGACCTAAAACTTGGGTTGCATGCTAGACAACAGAAAAGAGACCAAGCAACCGGAATACAAATTCATACTCATTTGAATACCTTTCGTCTCCTGACTAAATTAAATTTTTTGACATAGTCCCAATTCCCAACCTAGATCAATAAGCTGGAAGCGTGAGCTGCCTTAATGGTGCTTCAACATGGCTTCCTGTGGCATCCCTCAGCGTGCCTTACACTCACTGTTGGCAGGGAGAGGAGCAAGGTTGCCTGGCCAAGAAACTCCCTGTGTTTCCCTGCGCCATGCATCGACTTTAGGCTGCTCCGAGCTCCTTTGTACTATGAGAGCTGCAACTCAAGCTCTTCCAGAAGCAAAGGGATCTTCCAAATATGTCTTCTCTGTGTGTGTACAGTTATGTGAAACACCCTTACAAGTGGGGCTGTGATGCTGCTGCCCAGATTCTGAAGGACACAAAGATGGCAAATAAATATTGAATGACAATGGAGTTGAATGTTTGTCAGACCTGACGTGTGCATATTAGGGAATACCTGAGTAAATGATTGGTCGTGACAATGAAAGTTACTACACTGTGTAATACTTGTTTTGTGTGGCCCTGCATTTACACTCTCCTTCATATGTATTTGGACAGAGAAGCTAACATTTTTAATTTGGCTCTATACTTCAGCATTTTAGATTTGAGATACTATGTCAAATTCATATTTAATCTAAAGCGACAGTACAGAATGTCAGCTTTTATTTTAGGGTATTTTCATACATACAGTACCAGTCAAAAGTTTGGACACACCTACTCATTCAAGGGTTTTTCTTTATTTTTACTATTTTCTACATTGTAGAATATTAGTGAAGACATCAAAACTATAAAATAACGCATACATGGAATCCTGTAGTAACCAATTTTTTTTTCAACAAATCAAAATGTATTTTATATTTGAGATTCTTCAAAGTAGCCACCCTTTGCCTTGATGACAGCTTTGCACACGCTTGGCTACTACATGAATCCATATGTGTTATTTCATATTTGTGTTGTCTTCACTATTATTCTACAATGTAGAAAATAGTAAAAATAAAGAAAAACCCTTGAATGAATAGGTGTCCAAACTTTTGACTGCTACTGTATATGTTTTACAGATTAGAAATTAAAGCACTATATATCTCTATTCCCCTATTTGAAGAAGTCATGCGTATTTGGACAAATTCACTTAAGTTGTATTAAAGTATTGAAACGTTTAGTATTTGCTCCTATATTCGTTACACACAATGGCTACATCAAGCTTGTGACTCAACATACTTGTTGGATGCATTTTCTACTTGTTTTGGTTGTGTTTTGGATTATGTTTTGCCCAAAAGGAACTAAATGGTGAACTGACTGATGCAGTCTTAGATGATCAATTCCAAGGCCTTTTTCACCCAGCATATAATTAGTTGTCCATCATTTGTCAGTCACATTGGTTCAGTGTTTTATATACATGAATAGTAAATCAGTCACATATGGTACATTATGTAAATGTGACCATTGAGAGTGCATATTTTCTATCCCCTTTGGTATCCTCAAACATTTCAATATGAAAGGGCATAGTTAAGACATCAACCATTATATGACAGCTTTATGACCATTTATTAAGTAGTCTTTCAAAATGAAAGATGACAGAAAGCACAAACACACACTTGCCAAGGTCAAAGAAAGTCAAAGTATCGCTGTAAAGTCATTTGTCATGTAATTCATTAACTAGTTAGATTTTTCTTTGTAGCCAGCCTGCCACACTTTCACTTGTCATTTAATAAGACATAATCCCTTCCTTAATTACACCTATAGTGCTTTCAGAAAGTATTCATACCCCATGACTTATTCCACATTTTGTTGTGTTACAGCCGAATTCAAAATTGATTAAATATATTTTTTTTCTCACCGATCTACACACAAAACCCACTAATGACAAAGTGAAAGCAGGTTTTTTAAAATATTTTATCAAATGTATTGAAAATTAAATATCTAATTTAAATAAGTATTTTAGTTTATTGTCCTGTTGAAAGGTGAATTTGTCTCCCAGTGTCTGTTGGAAAGCAAACTGAACCAGGTTTTCCTTTAGGATTTCGCCTGTGCTTAGCTCTATACCGTTTATTTATATCCTGAAAAACTCCCTAGCCTTTGTCGATGACAAGCATACCCATAACATGATGCAGCCACCACCATGCTTGAAAATATATAAAGTGGTACTCAGTAATGTGTTGGATTTGCCCCAAACATAACATAACAAACAGACATAACAAGAAAATTAACATAAAAATAATTTATGTCTTCTTTTTTTTTTTTTTTTTTTGCAGTTTTGCTTTAGTGCCTTATTGCAAACAGGATGCATGTTTTGGAATATTTGTATTATGTACAAGCTTCCTTCTTTTCACTCTGTCATTTAGGTTAGTATTGTGGAGTAATAACTACAATGATATTTGTTTTCTGCTATCACAACCATTAAACTCTGTGACTGTTTTAATGTCACCATTGACCTAATGTTGAAATCCCTGAGCGGTTTCCTTCCTCTCCGGCAACTGAGTTAGGAAGGACACCTGTATATTTGTATTGACTGGGTGTGTTGATACACCATCCAAAGTGTAACTAATAACTTCACCATGCTCAAACGGATATTCAATGTCTGCTTTATTTTTATTTTTACCTATCTACCAATAAGTGCCCCTTCATAGCGAGGCATTGGAAAACCTCCCTGGTCTTTGTGGTTGAATCTGTGTTTGTAATTGACTGCTCGACTGAGGGATAATTGTAATTGTGCGGTACAGAGATGAGGTAGTCATTCAAAAATCATGTTATTAAACAATATTATTGCACACAGAGTGAGTTCATGCAACTTATGTTGTGACTTGTTAAGCAAATTACTACTCCTGAACTTATTTAGGCTTTCCATAACAAAGGGGTTGAACACTTATTGACTCAAGACATTTCAGCTTTTAATTTTTTATTAATTTATAAAACATTGTTTAAACATAATTCCACTTTGACATTATGGGGTATTGTGTGTAGATCAGTGACACAAAATCTCAATTTAATCCAGTTTAAATTCAGGCTGTAACACAACAAAATGTGGAAAAGGTCAAGGGGTGTGAATATTTTACGAAGGCACTGTATCAATCTCATAGGCAATGAAAGAAAACGATCCTGATCGTCCAAGTCTTAGTGCTCACTGAATCTCAGGGCTCACTGAATAATGAAAAGCATCTCTCTCTGCTAGCTGCCTTTTAAATCAAGTTCAATAAGCATGTTGATGAAGTAGTAATTAGTAGGTGAGAAAATAAAACAGACTTCCACCCAAACCCACAGGGACAATTTGGACATATTGTTACACAATCATGTTTATGGTGATTTATTTTCCTATTTGACGTATTGGAAATTAAATGTGAGCTTGTCTGGGAGTTGTGCATCCTATGAATCCAACTAGACAAATGCCTGCCTTCCCCAATGCATCACAGCTTGTGTACCACCGCAGCCAGACAGAGACTGAGGGACCAACGCTGTCTACATTGGCATCACCTGAGCGTTATTGTTAGACTTAGGCTATAAAAACAGGAAGGGGGAAGGGACTGGTTGGTTTCAAATAAGCTATTAAAAGCACAAGCTGGCTGCATGCACAACAAGACAATGCACTCAGACCGCATTACTTTTTGAGCACCTGTGAGACCCAGGCAACTCTGATCTCAGTTCAGAAAGGCCCCAGAAAGGTCCCTGGTGCCCCATAACAGAGCTCCCAGTGAAACCACCAGTCTACCAGTTTAAAGCTCACACTGGCACCAAACCGACGTAAGTGTCGCAGTGTGCTATCTAAAGCTGAGACGAGAAGACGCACAGCACCACAGGGAAAGTCAACATCCTCATTGGCACTTGAATAACTACTGAGAATGTAACTTTGATTTTAATCTTGTAATCAGCTACTGTATGAGAGAAGCCATAGGCCTATACTGTATCTATAGGGGGCTTAAATATTAATAACACGTTGGTTGTAGTGGGCATGTCTATGCTTGTTGGTGCGCAAAATAATTGGAAAGGGTTTACTATGTTTGTTCTATCATCAATGATATTTCACTGAGACAGATATCATGGTTAATTGGGGTCATCTCAGTTTGTGGTATGGTGCTCATTAAATCTAAAAACGACAACTCACAAATTAAAGACATCTTGAGACTTTGTCCATCGTCTTGACTAGTGTGGTGACCTTGCATTCAGAAGAACCTGTGGGTTTTGACATATTTACCATTCATTTATTACCCTCACTCAGTTTACATCTTCAACAACAATTTTCCAATTATTGTCCACCTTCAAAACACCTCTTTGTTCTGAAAATGTTGTAAAAAAATCTCTGACAGCCTGAATGGAGTGCTCATAATGACACCGGTTGGACACAAACATAGGAGGGAGTCTCTGAGTCCGTCACTCTGTCCAGAGCTGTCTTCTCAGACAGCAGGTGGGGTAAATTCAAGCTATTCGCTGGTGCAAACAAGGTAGGGTTACCATGGCAACTATCACCCGCTTTCAATCTGTCACTGGTGTCGTCCGAGGTGGTGTGTTTGTATCCACCTGTCTCTCCTCAGAACGCCCCTCTCCTGATTCCTGTCGTGACAGGGGAGGCTGAGACCTGTGAGCTGTGCTTGAGACGTAGGAACCAAAGGCACTTTTCAAGGATGATGGGGGGCAGATGAGGAGGCTGCACAGATGAAAATGGACTGATCTGAAAAAGCTGTTAAAATGTTCTATTGTACTAATGGTTACTGTTGTAGGTATAACGATACAGGGCGAGACCCAGATGCAGACATGGGAAGCAGATGGTTAGACTCTCTGATATTTATTATAAACAAGGGGCAGGCAAGAGAATGGTCGTGGACAGGCAAAAGATCATAAACCAGGTCAGAGTTCAGGAGGTACAGAGTGGCAGGCAGGCTCGAGGTCAGGGCAGGCTGAATGGTCAGGCAGGCGGGCTCAGTGTCAGGGCAGGCAAAGGTCAGAACCGGGAGGACTAGAAAAACAGAGATTTGGAAAAAGCAGGGGCACGGAAAAACACACTGGTTGACTTGACAAAACTAGACCATCTGGCAACAGACAAACAGAGAACACAGGTATAAATACACAGGGGATAATGGGTAAGATGGGCGACACCTGGTGGGGGGTGGAGACAAGCACAAAGGCAGGTGAAACAGATCAGGGTGCGACAGTAGGTTTTGTACTGTACCTGGAAAACAGGGACATTGAGATGAATGAAGGGAGGGGCCCCTGTGTTCTCCAATTAACCCTAAAAGCACCAACAAGGTTACATTTTGACCCCAATATATTTTTTTTATCCTTCTGAAATTGTAGGACATTGTTAAGCAACTAGTTACCAACATGAAAACACAATTTATGATGATTTCTGTGTCAATATGGAGGAATGAAAAATAAACTCTCTTTTGTATACTAGAGCTGACATTGTGGACTCAATAGTAAACTTTGTGATAAAAGCACCAAATTTGGCACAAGTAAATGTGTGTACCCTGAAAAGATATAGATATGGAGCCACCCAGATTTAGCCCCTGGGGGTTGAGGCAGCCTCACAAAAATAACAAACAAATGTAAATAATAATTTAGATTCCATTCTCCAAATCAAGTTGAGAGTCTCATCTTTCAGATACAATTGGAACTGAGTTGATAACCCATAGCTTTTCCAAAGTTAAAGATAAAACTCTGATGGCACCAGTGCCCATATCGCCTATATCGCCCATCAGTGCTTATCTTAGTGTCACGATCGTCGTCAGGGTGGAAATGACCGGACCAAGGTGCAGCGAGGGTCCCCAGTCCGGGGCCTGCAGCGAGGGTACCCAGTCAGGGGCCTGCAACGAGGGCCCCCAGTCCGGGGCTTGCAACGAGGGTCCCCAGTCCGGGGCCTGCAGCGAGGGTCCCCAGTCCGGGGCCTGCAGCGAGGGTCCCCAGTCTGGGGCCTGCAGCGAGGGTCCTCAGTCCAGAGACGCCACCAAAGTGGGGAGAGCCAGAGGTGGAGCGGGGTCTGTGTCCCGCACCGGAGCCGCCACCGAAGTAGATGCCCACCCGGACCCTCACCTATAGAGTCAGGTTTTGCGGCCAGAGTCCACAAAACCTGGGGGGGGGGGGGGGGGGGGTACTGTCACGCCCTGGCCATAGAGAGGCTTTTATTCTCTATTTTGGCTAGGTCAGGGTGTGACTAGGGTGGTCATTCTAGTTTCTTTATTTCTATGTTTTCTGTTTCTATGTTTTAGCCGGGTATGGTTCTCAATCAGGGACAGCTGTCTATCATTGTCTCTGATTGGGAATCATACTTAGGCAGCCTGTTTTTCCACCTTAGTTGTGGGTAGTTGTCTGTGTTAGTAGCCTGTATAGCCCTAGTCAGCTTCACGTTCGTTTCTGTTGTTTCTTGTTTTTGTTGGCAACATTCAAAATAAAAAGATGTGTACGCTGCACCTTGGTCCGGTCATTTCCACCCTGACAGCGAACGTGACAGAACTACCCACCACAAACGGACCAAGGAGCGTGGTAAGGAGCAATGGACATGGGAGGACATCCTGAATGGGAAAGGATCCTGGACGTGGGAGGAGATCCTGGCGGGAAAGGATCGCCTGCCCTGGGAGCAGGTGGAAGCAGCGAGGAAAGCGGAGGCAGTGAGTAAAAGGGCCCAGGCTTACACAGGGACAAGGGTGGCACGAAAGACCGGGAGGCCACTCCCCAATTTCTTTAAGGGGAGGCACACGAGGAGATTGGCTGAGTCAGGTTGGAGACCTGAGCCAACTCCTCGTGCTTACCGTAGGGAGTGTTGTACTGGTCAGGCACCGTGTTATGCGGTGGAGCGCACAGTGTCTCCAGTGCGCGTTCACAGCCCGGTGCGCTACATTCCAGCTCCCCGCATCGGCCGGGCTAGAGTGGGCATCCAGCCCGGACGGATGGTGCCGGCTCAGCGCATCTGGCCGCCAGTGCGTCTCTACGGCCCAGGATATCCTGCGCTGGCTCTGCGCACTGTGTCTCCGGTGCGTATGCACAGCCCAGTGCGTCCTGTGCCAGCGCCCCGCCTTTGCCGGGCGAAGGTAACTATCCAGCCAGGACGGGTTGTGCAGGCTCTACGCTCGAGACCTCCAGTGCGCCTCCACGGCCCAGTGTATCCGGTGCCTGCTCCATGGCACGAAGCCTCCAGTGATGATCCATGGCACGAAGCCTCCAGTGGTGATCCATGGCATGAAGCCTCCAGTGATGATCCATGGCACGAAGCCTCCAGTGATGATTCATGGCACGAAGTCTCCAGTGATGGTCCATGGCCCGGAGCCTGCAATGAGGATCCATGGCACGAAGCCTGCAATGAGGATCCATGGCACGAAGCCTCCAGTATGATCCGCGGTCCGGAGCCTGCAGCGACGGTCTCCAGTCTAGAGCCTCCAGCGACGGTCTCCAGTCCAGAGCCTCCAACGACGGTCTCCAGTCCGGAGCCTCCAGCTACGGCCTCCAGTCCGGAGCCTCCAGCTACGGCCTCCAGTCCAGAGCCTCCAACGACGGTCTCCAGTCCGGAGCCTCCAACGACAGCCTCCAGTCCAGAGCCTCCAGCGACCGCTTGCAGTCCGGAGCCTGCAGCGAGGGTCCGCCGTCCGGGGTCTGCAGGGAGGGCCCCCAGTCCGGGGCTTGCAACGAGGGTCCCCAGTCCGGGGCCTGCAGCGAGGGTCCCCAGTCCGGGACCTGCAGCGAGGGTCCCCAGTCCAGAGGCGCCACCAAAGTGGGGGGAGCCAGAGATGGAGCGGGGTCTGCGTCCCGCACCGGAGCCGCCACCGAAGTAGATGCCCACCCGGACCCTCCCCTATAGAGTCCGGTTTTGCGGCCGGGGGGGTACTGTCACGCCCTGGCCATAGAGAGGCTTTTATTCTCTATTTTGGTTAGGCCAGGGTGTGACTAGGGTGGGCATTCTAGTTTCTTTATTTCTATGTTTCTATGTTTTGGCCGGGTATGGTTCTCAATCAGGGACAGCTGTCTATCGTTGTCTCTGATTGGGAATCATACTTAGGCAGCCTGTTTTTCCACCTTAGTTGTGGGTAGTTGTCTGTGTTAGTGGCCTGTATAGCCCTAGTCAGCTTCACGTTCGTTTCTGTTGTTTCTTGTTTTTGTTGGCGACATTCAAAATAAAAAGAAATATACGCTCACTACGCTGCACCTTGGTCCGGTCATTTCCACCCTGACGACGAACGTGACACTTAGGTCTTACCGGTACTTTAGATTAGCTCAATCGCCAATGTATCAGCCTCTGAGTATCACAGAAACACTTTAAATAAATAACAGAAACATTTCATGTTGCTATGGGTGAAATTGATAAAAAAAATATTAAACATGAAAAACATACAAAAATGTAAATTTTTAAACATCAAATTTGACTATAAATGTGTGAAATTCTGTATATCTTATTTTGGGGGATTTAAACCATTTACTTATTTTAGAAAAGGTTAATAAAATAAAAAGTGTTACTGTTTGGCAGAAAGTGTCATTTTCAAATTGAGGTAAAAAATCACCGATGTTGGTGCTGTATGTTGGTGCTTTTGTTGGTGCTTTTGTTGGTGCCAATACTGTATGTTGGTGCTTTTAGGGTTGTGTTCTTTCTACCCATAATAGCAGTCAACCACGTCTTAGATTCTGATTATAACTAGCATAAACAACCTGGTCACCCGTGATACAAGTCTGTATTCCATGTCTATCCATGTCTGAGGATGTCGGGAGATGACATGGAAACCGTCCACTCGGGGCAACAGTGAGTTCTGTTACCATCAAGTAGGTTTCAGTTTTGCTTTGGCATTGTGGACAGGGATGGCGGATGGGCATAAGCATCTGCCTCTGATTCCAAGGGTTGCAAGTTTGAATCCTGTGATAGAAAGTTGTTTTAAGCTTATCCCAAACCTTAACCCTTACCTTAACCAATCAGCGTTAATGTCTAACCTTAACAATTTGGAGTTAATGCCTTAACCTTTACCGAACCTCAACCCCGTATCCGGGATCACCCCCCACCCCCCACACACTGATTAGCATAGCTAGCATAGCTTCACAAGTAGATAGTAGCATCTAAATATCATTAAATCACAAGTCCAAGACACCAGATGAAAGATACAGATCTTGTGAATAAAGCCACCATTTCAGATTTTTAAAATGTTTTACAGGGAAGACAAAATATGTAAATCTATTAGCTAAACACGTTAGCAAAATACACCACTATTCTAACTCCATCAGTTTCTTACTCCTTCAGGTGCTATCACCAATTCGGCTCAACTAAGATATTGATAGCCAATAACCTATAAAAAAAACCATCAGATGACAGTCTGATAACATATTCATGGTATAGGATAGTTTTTGTTAGAAAAAAGTGCATATTTCAGGTAGAAATCACAGTTTACAATTGCACCGACCATCACAAATCGACTAGAATTACTAGATAGAGCAACGTGTATGACCAATTTACTCATCATAAAACATTTCATAAAAATAGACAAAGCATAGCAATGGAAAGACCCAGTTCTTGTGATTTCAGACCATATTTCAGATTTTCTAAGCGTTTTTCAGCGAAAACACAATAAATCGATAAGTTAGCATACTACATGTGCAAACGTTACCAGAGCATCGATTCCAGCCAAAGAGCGCTATAACGTCAACATCGCCAAAAGATATTAATTTTTTCACTAACCTTCTCAGAATTCTTCCGATGACACTCCTGTAACATCATTTTACAACATACATATACAGTTTGTTCGAAAAGGTGCATATTTAGCCATACAAAACCGTGGTTACACAATAAAAATACTAGGAAATCAAGCCTCAATATGTCTGACGTCATCTATCAGAGTGATCTAGTTTAATTGAAAGCTAATCATATACTTGACTAAAAAATACAGGGTTGACAGGAATCGAAAGACAAATTAGTTCTTAATGCAACCGCTGATTTACATTTGTAAAATTATCCTTACTTTTCAATACAGGGTTCGCCAAGTGAAGCTATACCAAACAAAATGGCGAAATATGCGTTTAAAATATTTCGACAGAACAACAATTTATCATATTAAATATTGCTTACTATGAGCTGTTCTTCCATCATATTCTTGGGCAATGTATCCTTTCTATGTTATAAACGTCTTTTGGTCGATAGATGTCCTCTGTCCTTCGAAATATCCACTAACGATCGAACGGGACCCCAAAACGTGTCCAAAGTTTCAGAGTGCACAACAAAGAAATTCCTCAAAATCGCACTAAACGGATATAATTTCCTATAAAACGGTTTAAATTAACTACCTTATGATGTTTCTAAGTCCTATATCGAATTAAATTACAGACGGATACATTTCAAGTTGATAACCGAGCCTGTGAAAATGGCGTCCGGAGGTCCCTTCCTGCGTAAGGGCGAGCGTCGAAAGGGGGGCTACTCTCACTCCTTGGTCTTTTATAACCTCTGAGAGCTACGGAGAAGGCCCATTCCACTTCTCATTGGTTACTGACATCCAGGGGAAGGCGGGTGCAGTTCGTGTCGTTCCATAGGATAGACAGAGACCTTAAAAACTGATCTGAAACCAGAGCTTCGCTCTCAGACCTTTCACTGTCTGTCATGGATTTCGCTGTAGAAAGAGTTCTGGGTCACCCACAGACATCATTCCAACTTTGTATGAAACTAGAAAGTGTTTTCTTTCCAATAGAATTAATAATATGCATATTGTACGAGCAAGAATTGAGTACTAGGCAGTTTAATTTGGAGACGACAAAATGCTAATTCGGAACAGCACCCCCTGTAGTCGCAAGAAGTTTTAACTTAACCTTAAATACTTAGAAATCTGACATCTGGAACAACATTGAAATTTGACCTTTGAGAAACATGATTGAACGTCTAATTCTGACCTGAGACTGTGAGAGCTGGTTGGCATATAAGCCAGGCCTCCTCTTGGTTCCTTATTATGGGCAAATTATTGGTATTATCAGCCCATACTCTAGTCGATTACAGCGTATTTTGGAGTTTTTGAAATGGTGAAATGATGGCATGGAGTATCATTTTATTTCTATATCAATTTCCTACCATCCACTAGGGGCTACGGAAGCGCCTATTACCATCTCTTAAGGTAAAACATTTCAAATAAAATAAAAGTGGTTTTACCGTCGAGGTAAATTTCATTTTTCAGTTTTGCGAAGTTTGACTGACAGCTAACGTACGGCAAAATAAACCGATGCCAGTTCCTCATATAGCTAACCGCATAAGATGTAATAGAGGATTGATTGCTAGTGCAGGTGCCTACCCTGATTGTGCCTGATTGAGAAAAAACAACATGGTTTCTACCGGAGTATGAGAGCCCTCCTATAGAGTAGCAGTGCATGTTACAAAAACATTCTTAATGTGCCGTATACTATAGTAGAGCGCTTGTAGATTATTAAGTACCTGTATCTGAGGAGCTTTAGATCTGAGGAGCAGAATTCACTGTTCATACATTTATTTAGTCTGTATGCTATTTCACATATATAACATAACGGCATCTCTTGGTCCTTCCACCCCTACGAGGTGTCAGCTCCTGCTCATCCTAGTCAAAGCTCTTCTCTGTCCTGGCACCCCATTGGTGGAACGAGCTTCACCCTGATGTTAGGACAGCAGAGTCCCTGCCTATCTTTTGAAAACATACCTCTTCAAAGAGTATCTTGATTAATGCCACAGCCCCCCCCGTACCTTTCTTGAAAACGATCACCCTTGCCTTTCTTGAACTAACACTTGCTCTTGACTTTTCTAAATAACACTGACTACACTGCTGATAGCTACTTCATTGACAAGAAAATGTGCTTAGTATGACTGGGATATGCAGTTGTTTTTCTTAGCTACTTAAGATGAATGCACTAACTGTAAGTCGCTCTGGATAAGAGCGTCTTATAAATGACTAAAATGTTAATGTAAAACATAACAAAGCAGACAGTTGGTGGTGAGGAGTGCACTGACCCTCATCTCAGCATTTAGTGTTGACCGATACAGTATCAATGAATATTGTATGTAAAAGAACAGCATACCAGTAGTCTGCAGGTTAATAGCTAAAGAGCATTCTTAAAGCATAGAGAAACCAAGGACACTACTGTGAGTTTTACCCACAATGCAACCATGAAAGAAATAGTCTTCCGTAGAGATATGGAAATTGTTCAAGCAATAGATACATCAATATACCTATACTTTTCTCTGTGAAGCTCATTATCATTTTACAATTTAGTCAGCCAGAGCGATTTACAGTAGTGTGTTTAAATGGCACTGAACATAGAATTGCTGGGCGGTGTGGAAATAATGCATAAATGGACTTGATTTAGAACAAAAGTTTTTTTGACAAAACTTTAACATGATCATCCTTTGAATTGCAGGAAATGTTAAGGATCTCCCCCCTCTTTCTCTAGGCCTGTATATATGCATGTCATAATAACTATCTTGTCAACCCACACCCTCAGTAAAAGCATGGGGCCCTGGGCCATCATAATGAGTCAACCCATCTTAGAGCAGAGGAAAGCCAGGCCCTTATGTAAACCAATGGGGCTGTCAGAGAGAGAATGCACTGCTGAGTCACACTCTCCTCTGGTCAGATGAGACATCATTTTGGAAAGCGTATTCAAGTGTCGGGAAGTAACCACTTACTACTTGTCCAAAACTGAGGGGAAGAGAAAAAGATTAGTCAGGCCCCAAAAAACGAAGCCAAATTACATAAATGTAAGTAACTTTGATATAATTACATAATCTATTCTTAGCACAGATAAATATAAATGTAGAGTTCTGGTATAATTTCTGTGGTGACTCATACACGTGTCTGCTATCCAGACTTACATTTTCAGTCCTAGAACTGAAGAGATACTGTATAATATTTGTTTTTGTCATGAAATGGTGTCTGTAGGTAGAAGCATGCTATATGATGAGAAACAACAGGAGAGGCCAGATGTGCATCTCATCATGCTCTTTTGTGCACATCAAAATCAAGCTAAAAGTCTGGGACTTGATATTATATAAGATACTATGACTGCGTTTACACAGTCAGACTAATTGGTCTTTTGAAGAAGATCTGATGTGAAAAGATCTGGCGTGATTGGTCGAAAGACCAATTCATGAAAAAAATATCAGAATTGGGCTGCCTGTGTAAATGCAGCCTATGATTCTAAAACCTGCTAGGGGTGAACAGTGCAATACGGAACGGGATCCTGGGGTTTTCCAACCAATTGCTTTCTTGTTTCCATGGAAAGGAAACCGGGAAGTGTAAGCCGCATTGAATTTCTACTCTTAATTTTCCCTCAAACAAATCATTATTGATTGGTATTTCCTCTAAGTGTCTCCCAAGGTGTCTCCTGTTTTAACAGAATGTCAACAATGTGACTCGTTTCAGGAAACTAGGCGTATGTTGCGCGTCACTATTTCACGGGAGAGGCATTTGAACGTAAACTTTTTTTCAAGTCAAAATGCATTTTTTGACAGAAATGCGAACTTTCATGTGCCTTAATAACAAACTTGTATGCCATCTGTAAATATGAATAAAATAGTTTAGCCATGGAAAAAGACCAGAACCTTCCCGCTAGATAAGATTGGCTAAGATAACGGATGGGTTGGACATGCCGAGAGATGAGTTCGGATTGGTCTGCAATGTTGCATGCTTCGATCTATAACAGGAGCTGGTCAGTGTTTTATAGGTAATCCTTTCTAACGCGTCTTTAAAAAAAAAGATATCACGTAGTATAACTGCAAAGTGTTGTTCTCCACTTTATGGAGGACCCGAGTTTTGAAAACAGTGGAATGCCTGGTGGAATTCGAGAATGATAGCTAAGGAGATGGAAAAACTTCTACTGTTTTATTGCAAATATGCAGAGGGAGTCGAAAAGATAACACACAGAAGGCTGTTGTATAAAACACATGTCTCTGGATTACATCTTCAAACTAAGGACAACCATGGCATCCGTGACAGAGAGGGACAGGCATCCATCCATGTATATGGGTAAGATAGTCTAGAGACCAACATTTTCCGATATTATACGTTCCTAATTTTGCCAGAAAGTTGTTTGCTTTTTAAGTTAAAGCGTACTGTTAACTATAGTAGCTAGCAAACGTTAGCTGGCTAGCTTGCTAGCTAACATTACGTGTATGATCTGTGTAGTAATATTATTCGTATCCCAGAGCCATTTACATTGCTAGTTATAGCTTAACCCTTTCACACGTACCATCACACGGGTGTGATCGTTCTACAGTGGTCCCTGAAGCGTACGATCACACCCGTGTGATTAGAACACTCATTTAGAACGCTCGTTTAGAACAGCCAGTTTCGAATGACGCAACAATCAGCGTTTGAGCTGGCCACACTTTTTTCAGAAACTATTTACACAAACACAGTCCTTACAAAGTTATGTCCAGAATGTGAGCAGTTTATTTTTTGGATTCAATGTTCAGATATTCACAGAAGTATATATAGCATAACACAATCATCCTAACCGGGAAAATGTAGGCTACAATAGTCCTAGCGCTAACTGAGGAAAGATTGACCCAACACAAGCAGTCATATTTTCTAACTCTCGGCTGACATAAACTACAATATGAATTAGCTAATAGCAATTACTATGTATAATTAATCACATCACGGGTGAGCTCACCATTGATCGAAATAATTAGGTAAAACACTTTATAGAAATCGAAAGTAATCCGATGATTAGTTTCAGCGCGCAGCCATGCATTTTTCCTCACAGAAACCGAAGATAGTAAGAGAAGAGGAGATTGAGTTTGGTCTGTTTATAGTATGCATGTTGAAGGGGTGTGTCATCTACCGTCGTTCACATCCCACCATTCATTTCCGGAAGTCCTCAAAGAATTTGTGAACTCTTACTCACCTCATTTTGTTATAACATCTTTGGTCAAACAGACGATTACATGAAACCCAGAATGCATTGTATGTCAACAAACATGGCTACACAGCTGGAATTAGCTTAGCTCATCATAATCAGTACAACCTTCAAAAAAAGTATTTTACACACATAATATGTGCCCATTACAATCTGTGCAAGAATCGGAATGCATGATTTGTCACCTAGAATTGAAAACATGTGAATAAAACCGTAAATACACAAATAATTGCCACACTAAACATTTTCTGATAGTGATTTATTGATACAAGTGGCGCGTGCCGGTAGTCAAACACGTACCCTCTCACTCTGAGCCATTCAGTGTTGTTGTTTATGTATGTAGCTAGTGAGCTAAGCTGTAGCATTAGCAATGTCTTTCAAAAGGAGACAACTCACAAATGTGGAAATTCTGGAGATTTTTTAAAATTCTGACAATGAGTCTGAGTATGAAAGTCAGGAATCAGATTCTGACAGTGACAGTGAGGAGCTGCCCCCCAACCTTGTAGCCACTGAGAACCCTGAATCTGACTTTCCCTTGTCCACTGACGAAGTACCAGTTCCCTTTGAAGATGCCGGTGGTGATGGAGGCAGACCGACAGTGGATGAAGTACAGGAGTTCTGTGGTAGCTGGAAGGCCACCAGTAATTTCACCCCTCCTGGCCCTGCTGTTTGCGTTGACGAGTCCCAGTCTGGAGTGCAACGCCCCTTGCCATTTCCAACTGAGGCAGAGTGCTTCAAGTTGTTTCTGACAGAGGAGCTGGTGGGAGACATAGTAGAGGAGACCAATCGCTATGCCTTGGAGCTACAGGAGAAGAGAGAGCCAGGAGTGAGGGGGAAACTCGCTAAATGGGTGACAACCACAATTAGTGAAATGTATACCTTCCTGGTGACAGTCCTCCTCATGGGGATAGTAAAGAAGAACTCCCTAAGAGAATACTGGAGCACAGATCCTATGTTTGTAACTCCCTTCTTTGCCACCCTCTTTTCCCAAGACCGCTTCCTAGTTCTGCTGCGATGCCTGCATTTCGTCAACAATGCTACTGCCATCTTAAGTGACCCGTTATACAAAAGAAGAAACGTTCTAACCAGCCTGACATCAGCATTTGGTCGGGTCTTTGTGCCATACAAGGACCTATGCATTGATGAGTCCCTGATGTTATGGAAAGGTAGGCTGGCGTTCCGTCAATATATTCCCTCCAAAAGACACAGGTTTGGAGTCAAGTTCTTTGTCATGTGCGACGTGAAGACAGGATTTGTCCAGGATATTATAGTTTACACAGGGTCCACCACTGACATCAAACATTATGAGGGGCTTGGGGTGTCCGGGTCCGTAGTGATGACCATGCTGGCTCCTCATCTCGGCAAGGGACACACTTTGTACGTGGACAATTGGTACAGCAGTCCCACACTCTTCCAACAGCACAGGGGCCTGTGGCACAGTCAGGTCGAACAGGAAGGGGATGCCGGCATTCGGATGCAGGAAGATGCAGAGAGGGGAGGTGGAGTTCCAGGAGAATGGTCAACAGCTGGCAGTAAAGTGGCATGACAAAAGAGATGTCCATGTCCTCTCCACTGTCCATACAGCAACCATGTCGGCCACAGGGAAGGTGGATCACCTGACTGGAGTGAGAAAGATCAAACCAGATTGTGTGCTTGACTATAACCTCAAAATGGGGGCAGTGGATAAGGCAGACATGATAAACAGCTTTGTGGAATGCACTCGGAAAACAACCAAGTGGTATAAGAAGATATGTTTCCATCTGATCAACTCAGCCCTCAATGGCCACATAGTTCACCGCCAACTAACAGGTGAGATGATTACTGAACAAGCTATTTTTGTAATTGGATGTACAGTTCACATACAAATCCATTATGCAATTATAGTGACAATATCTCACCCACCTACCCACTGCCTCATCATCCTCTAACTTTCTTAATCCTCCCCACTCCCTCTTAGGTAAAGTAATTACCTACCAAAAATACAGAGAGAACCTAATGAGAGAGCTGCTGGAGGAGCACCACACCCCTCGGCGCCCATCCACTGGGGGTCGTCCTGCTGTAAACAATTGTTTTTGTTTTACAGAGCTAATAGAATAATGTAGCTACATAAGCACGATTGACTATAACACCATAAAGGTTATAAAATGAGTAACGTTACCTCACGTGTCCGCGGTTATAAAGAATATACACAAATATATTATGCTCCATACATACAGTACGCTACAATAGAAACGACATACAGAAACTATTACAACGTAATAATGCACTTACTTTGATAGAAACGCACACATTTCCAAAGTTATTATTATTAACGAAAACAATGACTGCAATGAGGGCAACAGATAGAAAATGTGAACACGTGTGCAGATCATGTTCTGACGGGAGATGAGCAAATGTCTGCAGACGTGAACTGCACAAACAATTGGGAAGTGCTTGGGGGAATTTTGTCCGTGTCAGAAATGTCCCAAAAATGTAATTGTCTGCAAAAGTAAAAATTACTATTTTTATGTGAATGAATAAGGAGGCGGAACACACCTAAATTCAAACTGTTTTTAGAAAATAAAAACTTGTTAGAAAATAATTTGAAATTGAAGTTGAAACAGCCTATAAATATAAACAGGCTGCGTGCTTTGGTTTGACGGCAGCGCGGATAAAATGTACTGTTACGTATCAATCACATTCTGGAATGGAGAGAACATTCTAACATCACGTGCATAAAAAAACTCACGCTGGGGCGACCGTTAGAGATATTTGGAACTCACGCATGAAAGGGTTAATGTTAGCTAGCTAGTTGCTGTTGACATTCACAATAGAATGTTCATGATGTCACTGCGTCAACTGTTGATAGACAAAGTATAAAGCAGCATTTCGTCTTGAAAACTTTGGTTGTTTACTACATGGTCTCACATCTGAATCCTTAAGGAGATGGGTGTGGCCGAGGCTTAAGAGAGTGTGAACAATGCTGAATGGGTGTAGACAAAGAGGAGCTCTCCAGTAGGTTTACCAAAACATTCAAGGACCATTTTCTCTAAAGTGAGTTTGCAAGTTTATCAACTTTCAAAGCAGAATTACTTTCCCATTGTTCTTCAACTGTAGTGTATGATATACCATTTTCTAGCTCTAAAAAACACTTTCAAAATTATGCTTCATACGACCGAATCAAGCCGGTCGGTCACACCTCCCCAATATTCCCTTTGAGATTGCCAGTCAAGTTTAAGTGTAAATCTTTCAAATGCAGTAAATGCAATAGGAAAGTAATAGTTTTTCTATGTATGTACACGTATATATGACTCATTTTACAGTGACACATGTATAGCAGATTTGACATGCCTATAAATGTTGTTTCCAGGGGATTTTGGGATATGACCCATGTCTGGAATTCTAAATGTTTTATTTCTAGAAATGCTTAATAATCCCTTACATGTTCTATTATGTCAGGAATTCATCTTTAAATCGTGAGACCATTAACATGTGATCTCTGATCTGAAATGTATGAGTCTTAAAATATTAATTGAAGCCAGTTTAATTACCTAAGGGCTTTTAGGATGTTTTCACATATAGTCCTCTTTAAAATAACTGATCTCAGTCCTCTGGGGTAAAAAAATTGCTAAATAACTCAATTATCTTTGTATTCACACTGCCCTTGCCTTTGAATGAGGACTCAACTCTTTTGCCAGTTCTCTTCACCTATTTTGTGGTCCGAGTCCTCTTTGCATTCACATGACTATGTTTATAATGGAACCAAGATATTTTTCCAACATTCACTCAATCCACTCTGGGTTTTTACAAAGTGCAAGCCATTTTATCAGATAGTGTTATTGGAAAGCTAGATACCTACTTATATATTGGAAATTAATAGATTGCATTTAGTTCAAAGATGAGACATAATTATAATCAGAATATTAACATGTAAATATGATTGGTATTAGAATAAATAGCAGAATAATGCAGGTTAAATAATGCTGTAATTGAAAATTGCACACTCAATGTAGGCTACTGCTTCTTTAAGTGGTAGCATTGATTTTGTGGTTAGTTTAATCCAGGATCCTTAGGACATCCTTACCCTAAATCTTAACCCCAACCTAACCTTAACCCTAAACTTAACCCTTACCTGAACCCTTTAAGTTAGCTTTGCGACAGTATCAAAATCATTTTTGGGATTGTTCTTATTTTCCTCAATTAAGGTGGAGAAATAGGATGATCGAGCAGCAGTGAGGGCTCTTCGATACTGCCTTTCCAAGCTAGTCAGAAGACTTCCAGTTTGGTGTGGTGCCATTTCCGTCCCAATTTTCTGGAAGCTTGCTTCAGAGCTCGGGTATTTTCTGTATACCAAGGAGCTAGTTTCTTATGACAAATGTTTTTAGTTTTTAGGGGTGCGACTGCATCTAGGGTATTGCGCAAGGTTAAATTGAGTTTCTCAGTTAGGTGGTTAACTGAGTTTTGTCCTCTGACGTCCTTGGGTAGGCAGAGGGAGTCTGGAACGGCATCAAGGAATCTTTGGGTTGTCTGAGAATTTATAGCATGACTTTTGATGATCCTTGTGTCAGGATTTGGCTAGGATTGTTCAGGTTTTGGTCACTAGATGTCCCCATTGCACCTTTTTTGAACCTTTTGTTTTTTCCTTGCTCTAATTATTGTTTGCACCTGTGTGTCGTTTCCTTGTTGGTATTTAAACCCTGTGTGTTCCTCAGTTCTTTGCTCAGTGTTTGTATGTTAGCACCCAGCCCCAGCCCCAGCCCCAGACTATGCCATCCAGTTCCGCACGGTGGCAGCAGCGAGTGGCTGGAACGACGAGGCGCTCACAGTGTGCTTTTTGAAGGGTCTTTCCGACACCATCCAAGATGAACTGGCCACTCGGGAACCACCGGACAACCTCGAGTCCCTGATCAAGTTGGCTTCACGCATAGACCAGCGTCTGAGAGAGAGAGAGCTCAACCGTAGACCTCTCACCCCAGCTCCTATCGGTCCCAGCTCCGAGTCTCCACCTTTATCCTCGCTGACTCCACCGGAACCCATGCAGGTTGGACGCATCTCCCAGGCTGAGAGAGACCGCCGGATGAGGGAGCGATGCTGTCTATATTGCGGCAAACCGGGCCATTTCCGCTCCACGTGTCCCGGGCTCCAGGGAAAACGCACTCTCCCGTGCAGGCCTGGGAGGACTGTAACGGGAAACATAACCTCCTCCCATCCATCCAACTCCCGCCTGCTCATTCCAGTTACCCTTTCCTGGGACAACCACGAGCTTCCCCTTCAAGCCTTGGTAGACTCTGGAGCCGCAGGTAACTTCATGGATGGTGTCTGGGCGAAGGAGAATGGCGTTCCCTCTGAACCTCTAAGTGACCCCATAAGGGTTACTACGTTGGATGGAAGCCCTTTGGGATCTGGACTTGTCACTCGTGTCACTACCCCCTTGCGACTTTCAGTTTCCCAACACCAGGAAGTGATGAACTTTCATCTGATCTCGTGTTCCGAGTTCCCTCTCGTCCTTGGATACCCCTGGCTTCACAGCCATAACCCTCACATCGACTGGTCTGTGGGCACTATCAAGCAGTGGGGTCCTACGTGCCAAGCCACTTGTATCTTCCCAAGTTCCCCGAGTTCCCCTCCCGAGTCTCTAGAATCCATCGACCTGTCCCGAGTTCCCGAGTGTTACCATGACCTCAAACCGGTATTTAGCAAACAGAGGGCCACCAAACTACCACCCCATAGACCTTACGATTGCCCCATCGACCTGTTTCCGGGCACCTGCCCCCCCAGGGGTCGGATCTTTTCCCCATCTCCTCCCGAACGAGCTGCTATGGATACCTACATCAAGGACACTCTGGCAGCAGGCCTCATGCGTCCATCCACCTCGCCGGCGGGAGCAGGGTTTTTCTTTGTGGCCAAAAAAGACGGTGGATTACGTCCTTGCATCGACTACCGGGGACTCAATGCCATAACCGTCCGTAACCGCTACCCGCTACCCCTTATGGCCACAGCCTTTGAGCTGCTCCAGGAAGCAGTGGTCTTCACTAAGCTTGACCTGCGGAACGCATACCATCTTGTGCGGATCAAACCCGGTGACGAGTGGAAGACCGCTTTCAACACGCCTACTGGTCACTACGAATACTTGGTGATGCCCTTCGGCCTGACCAACGCCCCGGCTGTGTTCCAAGCGCTCATAAACGATGTGCTTAGGGATATGCTTAACATTTTCGTGTTTGTTTACTTGGATGACATCCTCATCTTTTCGAGCTCCCTTCAAGAACACACTAAGCATGTCAGACAAGTGCTCAAACGCCTCTTAGACAGCCATTTGTACGTTAAGCCGGAAAAGTGTGAATTCCATTCCTCTCGAGTACAATTCCTGGGATTTGTAGTGGAACCCGGTCGAGTCCAGATGGACCCCAGGAAGGTAGGGGCGGTAGCGGATTGGCCCACCCCCAAGTCCGTTAAGGAAGTTCAGCGTTTCCTGGGCTTCACTGACTTTTACCGCAAGTTCATCAAGAACTTCAGCTCGGTGGCAGCCCTCTCTCAGCTTTAACCAAGGGTGGCAACACAAGGTTTCTGTGGGGAAGAGAAGCTGAGACGGCCTTCCAAGGACTCAAGCAGCGCATCCTCTCTGCTCCAATCCTGACACTACCGACGGCGGATGAACCTTTTGTGGTGGAGGTAGACGCATCAGAGGTTGGTGTTGGAGCTGTCCTGTCTCAGAGGGGTGAAGACAAGAGGCTTCATCCTTGCGCCTTCTTCTCTCACCGGCTTACCCCGGCCGAGAGGAATTACGATGTGGGGGATCGTGAACTCCTAGCGGTTAAGATGGCATTGAAGGAATGGAGACACTGGCTCGAGGGGGCTTCTCAACCGTTTCAAGTGCTTACGGACCACAAAAATCTGGAGTATATCCAGCAGGCGAAGCGGTTGAACTCCAGACAAGCTCGATGGTCTCTTTTCTTCAGCCGATTCCAGTTTATCCTCACCTATAGACCCGGGTCGAAGAATCTCAAACCGGACGCCTTGTCACGAGTCTACTCTCCTGCCATTCGAGAAGATACTGACATGACTGTTCTTCCTGCCGCTAAGATCGTGGCTCCAATCTCGTGGCAAATTGAGGATACCGTGAGACAAGCTCAAGCCATCGAACCGGGTCCTAAAGGAGGTCCTGCCAATCGGTTGTTTGTTCCCAAGGCAGCAAGATCCCAAGTCCTTCTGTGGGGGCACTCCTCTCGCCTCACCTGTCACCCAGGCGTAGGTCGCACCTTGGAGTTCATCCAGCGTAAGTTCTGGTGGCCCACCATAAAAGAAGACATTGCCACTTTCGTCAAGGCCTGTCCCGTGTGCTGCCAGGGCAAATCTTCTCACCTCCGCCCTCAAGGACTCCTTCACCCTTTATCTATTCCCCACCGACCCTGGTCCCATATCTCGTTGGACTTTATTACTGGCCTTCCTCCGTCCCATGGTAATACTACTATCCTAGTCATCATCGACAGGTTTTCTAAGGCGGCCAGGTTTGTTCCCTTGACCAAATTACCTTCTGCCAAGGAAACGGCTGAGTTGGTGATTAACCATGTGTTCCGAGTCTTTGGCATTCCGCAAGATATGGTTTCCGACAGAGGTCCCCAGTTCGCCTCAAGGTTTTGGAAGGCCTTCTGCCAACTCATAGGGGCCACGGCCAGTCTATCTTCAGGGTACCATCCGGAGTCCAACGGCCAAACTGAGTGGATGAATCAAGAGCTGGAAACCACCCTCAGATGTATGGTTTCCAACAACCCGTCCACATGGTCATCCTTCATTGTTTGGGCCGAGTACGCGCACAACACCTTATGCTCCTCCTCCACTGGTATATCCCCGCACGAGTGTCAGTTTGGCTATGCTCCTCTATTGTTCCCGGACCAGGAGGCAGAAGTCAGAGTGCCTTCAGCCTCGAGGTTCATCAGACGCTGTCGGCTTACGTGGAAGAAGGCCCGTCTTAATCTTCTGCGTTCCTCACAGCAGTACCAACGACAAGCCAACAGACGTCGCCGTCCCGGGCCTACCCTGTACCCCGGCCAGAGAGTTTGGCTCTCAACTAAGAACTTACCACTACGGGTGGAGTCTCGCAAGCTGTCCCAGAGATTCATCGGTCCCTTTAAGGTTGCCAGGAGAGTGAATCCCGTTACTTTTCGCCTGCACTTACCCAGATCCCTTAAGATTAATCCCACGTTTCACATTTCTTTGTTAAAACCTGTTGTTTTTTCTCCCCTTATCCCGGCAGGCAGACCTCCCCCTCCGCCCCGTGTCATCGGGGGCCAGTCGGCTTATACCGTCCATCGGATACTGGATTCCCGCCGGGTGCAGCGGTCCTGGCAGTATCTGGTGGACTGGGAAGGCTACGGTCCCGAGGAGCGCTCCTGGGTTCCTGCCAAGGACATACTGGACCCTGACCTCATTCGTCAGTTCAGGGCCCTCCACCCTGAGAAGGCTGGTAGGAACGTCAGGAGCCGTTCCTAGGAGGGGGATTCTGTCAGGATTTGGCCAGGATTGTTCAGGTTTTGGTCACTAGATGTCCCCATTGCACCTTTTTTGAACCTTTTGTTTTTTCCTTGCTCTAATTATTGTTTGCACCTGTGTGTCGTTTCCTTGTTGGTATTTAAACCCTGTGTGTTCCTCAGTTCTTTGCTCAGTGTTTGTATGTTAGCACCCAGCCCCAGCCTTGCTGTGAACATATATTTCTCTTGTTGGATTTTCCAGAGGTTCTCTGGTTTAGTTCTTGTTTATTTTTGATTAGTCTTTTGAGGTTTGTTTTTTCCCTGCTGTTTTTTCCACTTTGTGGAGTTTCTTTGTATTTTGGAGGATATCCATTTTTGCCTCTTGGCTTTATTTTGGACGTTGTGGATTTATATTCTTTGCCTGTAGATCTTTTTCTTTTATTAAACCACCATCTCTAGTACTGCTGAGTCTGCCTCATCTTCTGGGTTCTGCCGACTATTAGTGACTGTTTCTCACACCGGGTCCTGACACCTTGGTTGGGGTCTGAGCAGATTATTTGTTGCGATTGCAAACATAATAAAATGGTGGTCCGATAGTCCAGGATTATGAGGAAAAACATTAAGATCCACTACATTTATTCCATGGGACAAAACTAGGTCCGGAGTATGACTGTGGCAGTGAGTAGGTCCGGAGACATGTTGGACAAAACCCACTCAGTCGATGATGGCTCCGAAAGCCTTTTGGAGTGGGTCTGTGGACTTTTTTCCATGTGATATTAAAGTCACCAAAAATTTGAATATTATCTGCTATGACTACAAGGTCCGATAGGAATTCAGGGAACTCAGTGAGGAACGCTGTATATGGCCCAGGAGGCCTGTAAACAGTAGCTATAAAAAGTGATTGAGTAAGCTGCATAGATTTCATGACTAGAAGCTCAAAAGACGAAAAGTCAGTTTTTTTTTTTGTAAATTGAAATTTGCTGTCGTAAATGTTAGCAACACCTCTGCCTTTACGGGATGCGCAGGGGATATGGTCACTAGTGTAACCAGGAGGTGAGGCATTTAACACAGTAAATTCATCAGGCTTAAGCCATGTTTCAGTCAGGCCAATCACATCAAGATTATGATCAGTCATTAGTTAATTGCCTATAACTGCCTTGGAAGTGAGGGGTCTAACATTAAGTAGACCTATTTTGAGATGTGAGGTATCACAATCTCTTTCAATAATTGCAGGAATGGAGGAGGTCTTTATTCTAGTGAGATTGCTAAGGCGAACACCGCCATGTTTAGTTTTGCCCAACCTAGGTCGAGGCACAGACACGTCTCAATGGGGATAGCTGAGCTGACTACACTGACTGTGCTAGTGGCAGACTCCACTAAGCTGGCAGGCTGGCTAACAGCCTGCTGCCTGGCCTGCACCCTATCTCATTGTGGAGCTAGGGGAGTTAGAGCCCTGTCTATGTTCGTAGATAAGATGAGTGCACCCCTCCAGCTAGGATGGAGTCCGTCACTCCTCAGCAGGCCAGGCTTGGTCCTGTTTGTGGGTGAGTCCCAGAAAGAGGGCCAATTATCTACAAATTCTATCTTTTGGGAGGGGCAGAAAAGTTTTCAACCAGCGATTGTGTTGTGAGAATCTGCTGTAGAGCTCATCACTCCCCCTAACTGGGAGGGGGCCAGAGACAATTACTCGATGCCGACACATCTTTCTAGCTGATTTACATGCTGAAGCTATGTTGCGCTTGATGACCTCTGACTGTTCCATCCTAACATCGTTGGTGCCGACGTGGATAACAATATCTCTATACTCTATACACTCGGCAGTTTTAGCTTTAGCCAGCACCATCTTCAGATTAGCCTTAACGTCGGTAGCCCTGCCCCCTGGTTAACAGTGTATGATCGCTGGATGATTCGTTTCAAGTCTAATACTGCGGGTAATGGAGTCGCCAATGACTAGGGTAGTCTATGATTTTGAGGGGGAGGAGCAGGTAACCTACACATATCAGACCTCAGGATAAGACCCAGATGCAGATAGTTCGAAATAACAAATGTTTATTTACGAAACAGCGGGCAGGCAAACGACAGGTCAAGGGCAGGCAGAGGTCAGTAATCCAGGGCAGAGTCAGTAAGGTACAGAACAGCAAGCAGGCTCAGGGTCAGGGCAGGCAGAATGGTAAAAAACTGTGAGAACTAGAAAACGGGAACTAACAAGAAACAGGAGTACGGGAAAAACGGTGGTAGGCTTGACAAGACAAGACGAATTGGCAACAGACAAACAGAGAAGACAGGTATAAATGCACCGGGGATAATGGGGGGGGGGGGGGGGGGGGGGGGAGTGGAGACAAGCACAAAGACAGGTGAAACTGATCAGGGTGTTGCACACACACTTGCAAAGATTTTCAGTTGGCAGGCAGACACTGGAATACGTTTCTGAGTGACAGAGTGAGGGCTTTACACAGGAGCTTTGTTGTGTTCTTTGTGGGACTGGAAAAAAATGTGCACAGGCACAGAGATTACAGTTATATTTAGCCTAATAGAAAGAAATATGGCATAACCCTTAACTTTTGCACAGTGACAAGACCGTAAATATGTATCTAGGTGGGCAGACAGTACTTGCTACATCCATGTCTATCAGGCATGCTTAGGCAAATATTTTTCTAGAAAAACCAATTTATCAGTTTAAGAGATTTACAACAGGAAATTGTTGTATTATTGTTTCTCCTTAGCTAGCTAGCTAGCTTGCTGGATAGCCAATAATTGTTATTTACATCTGTATGGAATCCTATCTTGCGTCATTCCTATAATTTTGTGAGATTGAAATGCATGCACTGTCATAATCATAACCAATGTCAACAGTGGTCAACTATGTTACATAACTAGCTAGCAAAATTATTTACAGTTGCTGATGTTACACATTTGCTAACAAGTTACAAACGCGAGGCTTGGTGCATAGCAAGTAAGCAGGCGCCAAGCTGAATAACTAGTGAATAACTCCAGTCATGTGCTAATGTTTACTGTTAAACCCAGCTTTAGGTGGCTGGTTGTAACTTTAGTCGCTTGCTACAATAGATCTACAATTGATCTCAGATTGTAACACCTCTTCTCTTTTTAGTCATAGATATGGCTACCTGTACCTCTTTAGCTAACTTAGCTAGGTAGTTAGAATAGCTACTAGCTAGCTACTGAAGTTAGCAAAGTGAAAAATAATTTGATTTCTCCCCAATGTAACACTGCTTGGTTACACCTGAGCTTCTGTCTAAATCCAACTCTCAGTTTCGAATCATCTTCGCTATATTCTGGTTGAAAGTGTATGGTTGAATGTCACAATGTAGCTAATAGAACATAAAACAATTCTCCATTGTCAAATTCGTGTTGATGAGAGGAATCACTTGAAGCCATTGCGGTCTGGTCAGTTCTTTACGTTTTTCCCAGTGAATTTGGGGTTGTGTCCGCCTCCATTAAAAAAAAGCCTGCCTTGGGGGAGGGGCGGGGCCAGAGCAGGAATTATTTTTTCAACTAATAGCAGGAACAGGACCATCTAGTGGTCAACCTGGTAATATCAGGTTGTATGATAGTATATAAACCTAACAACTTAACCCCCTAGAGTTGATGTCTGCGCCCCCAATGGAAATCTAATTAGCATAATTTAAAAAAACGGTGGATTGAGACACATTGAATGCGTCTCAATCCACCTCTTCCGCTAATGTCCCACTTACACATCTGCTGTGAAAGGTGACAGAGGTGGAGCGATGTTTGTCAGACCATGAGACATCCCAAAAATTGATTCTCACAAAAGCGTCTGTAGCGTCCAAACTATTATGACCCCTCTATAGAAAGACGAGACTCTCACAAACACCGTTCTGCTCTACGACCACCACAAGCCTCTTCGGACGCGTCTAAATTTGGTATACACTGCCGATCTGCCAACTTCTGTCTGTAGCGTCCAAACAGTTTGGGCTACACACTAATATGATCCCTCTGTGGAAAGGTGAGACTTTCACGAACAAGTACATGTTTTGCTCTAGGACGCCCACAGGCCTCACAACAATCGTCCGAAGGTCCATCGGTACCAGTTGAAAACATTTATGGAAGTATATATGGTGACTGTTTAGTGCCAATAATAAGAGATTAAATACAAAAAAAATATTAATGTTTCCTGATTCTTATATCTCTAAGATATAGGATAGACACTTCAGAACTAACTTCCTTTAGATCTTTTTCAGGGGACTATCTATTGTTCCATGTAGTGAATGTGTTATTCAATGTGTTTGTATGGGCTAATATCAGTAAGGCCAAATACAATTTTTCATAAAATATTTTTTCTCTATATTTTTTTTGATACTTCAAAATTCCAAATTATCCGATGTTGGGTACTATATTTATTTAATATAATGTGAATCTTAGAAATTAAAAGGGCCAATGTGGGTGCAATCAATGAGCTTAATTTTTCAGAGATCAAATTACATTTCAACTAAATAATGTTGCATGGAATGCTTGTCTTCTATTTTTCTAACCGCAGAAAGCTTTTTAGAACATTCTAAGATGGTTGGTGTCATGGCTTGTTGAATTGACATGGAACGACCCCTAAGCAATGCTTTCACACCAACCCAGTGACATTGCTTCTTGCATAAAAAGGTGTACTCTCAGTTCTCAAGGTATTATGTGTCAGATATCTGCAGCCTCAGACTAAATGAAACAAGGTTAAACTTGATTTGTACATCTGTCATTTAATTTACTTTTAAAAACAGAATCACAACCAAAAATCCATTTTGCCCAAACATCTCATAGTAGGAGCGCTGAACTAGGATCAGGTCCCCTCTCTCATTCAATATGATTTAGACGGAAACACTACTCTGAGATGATTTGTAAATGGGCCATCGTAAAAAAATCAAAAGTGTTGCATTGTGTGGCACTATACATATGGCTCTCCCAATTTGTGTTATCTGGTTGAAGATGTCACTTGCTAAGAAATGTGTTAAAAATAGAAATGATTCAACACAAATCATAGTCTTGCCAGCTCTGTGGATGAAGATGGTAGGGATATGTCTCATAAAATGACAGGAAGACGAGTGGTAAACTGGGCAACAAAGCATCATTGATAATGTGGTACAGTAGACCTCTGCTCTATAGAGTGCCAAAGTACAGTACAAACATCACTTTTGATGTCAATAGACCTACAGTACCAGTCAAAAGTGTTTCTTTATTTTGACTATTTCCTACATTTTAGAATGATAGTGAAGACATCAAAACTATGAAATAACACATATGGAAACATGTAGCAACCAAAAAAGTGTTAAACAAATCAAAATATATTCTTCAAAGTAGCAACCCTTTGCCGTGATGACAGCTTTGCACACTCTTGTCATTCTTTCTTAATGCGTTTGAGCCAATCAATTGTGTTGTGACACGGTAGAGTTGGTATACAGAAGATTGCCCTATTTGGTAAAAGACCAAGTCCATATTATGACAAGAACAGCTCAAATAAGATAAGAGAAACGACAGTCCATCATTACTTTAAAACATGAAGGTCAGTCAATCGGGAAAATTTCAAGAACTTCGCAAAAACCATCAAGCGCCATGATGAAACTGGCTCTCATGAGGACCGCCACAAGAAAGGAAGACCCAGAGTTACCTCTGCTGCAGAGGATAAGTTAATTAGAGTTACCAGCCTCAGAAATTGCAGCCCAAATAAATGCTTCACAGAGTTCAAGTAACAGACACATCTCAACATCAACTGTTCAGAGGAGACTGCATGAATCAGGCCTTCATGGTCAAATTGCTGCAAAGAAACCACTACTAAAGGACATCAGTAAGAAGAAAAGACTTGATTGGGCCAAGAAACACGAGCAATGTACATTAGACCGGTGGAAATCTGTCTTTTGGTCTGATGGTTCCAAATTTGAGATTTTTGGTTCTAACCTCAGTGTCTTTGTGAGATGCAGAGTAGGTGAAAGGATGATCTCTGCATGTGTGGTTCCCACTGTGAAGCATGGAGGAGGAGGTGTGATGGTGTGGAGGTGCTTTGCTGGTGACACTGTCAGTGATTTATTTAGAATTCAAGGTACACTTAACCAGCATGGCTTGCACAGCATTCGGCAGCGATACGCCTTTCCATCTGGTTTGCGCTTAGTGGGACTATCATTTGTTTTTCAACAGGACAATGACCCAAAACACACCTCCAGGTTGTGTAAGGGCTATTTGACCAAGAAGGAGAGTGATGGAGTTCTGTATCAGATGACCTGTCCTCCAGGTTTTGATGTCTTCACTATTATTCTACAATGTAGAAAATAGCACAAATAAAGAAAAACCCTTGAATGAGTAGGTGTGTCCAAACTTTTGACAGGTAGTTTTCTAAAGTCTCTTTTATCATGTTTGTGACAAATGTTGTTCTGCTTATTTATTTTCATCTTGGAGCAATTTGTTCTAGACGTAAAAGCACTATCATAAGTCGAAATGAGCTTTGAGCATTGTACGGAAACCAGGCCAACAGAGCTAACATAGGTTAGGTCTAACATAGGTGGGCTATACTCGGCCTTGTCTCAGGATGGTAAGTTGGTGGTTGAAGGTATCCCTCTAGGCAAAGTGGGTGGGGTTTTATCCTGCCTGTTTGGCCCTGTCCGGGGGTATCATCGGATGGGGCCACAGTGTCTCCTGACCCCTCCTGTCTCAGCCTCCAGTATTTATGCTGCAGTAGTTTGTGTCGGGGGGCTAGGGTCAGTCTGTTATATCTGGAGTACTTCTCCTGTCTTATCCGGTGTCCTGTGTGAATTTAAGTATGCTCGCTCGAATTCTCTCTTTCTCTCTTTCTTTCTTTCTCTCTCTCAGAGGACCTGAGCCCTAGGACCATGCCTCAGGACTACCTGGCATGATGACTCCTTGCTATCCCCAGTCCACCTGGCCGTGCTGCTGCTCCAGTTTCAACTGTTCTGCCTGCGGCTATGGAACACTGACCTGTTCACCGGACGTGCTACCTGTCCCAGACCTGCTGTTTTCAACTCTCTAGCGACAGCAGGAGCGGTAGAGATACTCTTAATGATCGGCTATGAAAAGCCAACTGACATTTACTCCTGAGGTGCTGACTTGTTGCACCCTCGACAACTACTGTGATTATTATTATTTGACCATGCTGGTCATTTATGAACATTTGAACATATTGGCCATGTTTTGTTATAATCTCCACCCGGCACAGCCAGAAGAGGACTGGCCACCCCTCATAGCCTGGTTTCCTCTCTAGGTTTCTTCCTAGGTCTTGGCCTTTCTAGGGAGTTTTTCCTAGCCACCGTGTTTCTACACCTGCATTGCTTGCTGTTTGGGGTTTTAGGCTGGGTTTCTGTACAGCACTTTGAGATATCAGCTGATGTAGGCTATATAAATTAATTTAATTTGATTTGAAGAGCATCTCAAGTAGTTGTCCCAGGAAACCAGTTGTGTAAAGTACCTAAGTAAAAATATTAAGTACTACTTAAGTAGTTTTTATTTCTATCTGAACTTTGCATTACTATTTTTACTTCACTACATTCCTAAAGAAAATAATGTACTTTTAACTCCATTCATTTTCCCTGACACCCAAAAGTAATCGTTACATTTGGACAGGAAAACTGTCCAATTCACACACTTATCAAGAGAACATCTCTGGTCATCCCTACTGCCTCTGATCAGGCAGACTCACTAATCACAAATGCTTTGTTTGTAAATTATGACTGAGTGTTGTAGTGTGCCCCCGGCTATCCGTAAATAAAATAAAAAACTAGAAAATTGTGCCGTCTGGTTTGCTTAATATAAGGAATTTGAAATGATTTATTGTATTACTTTTGAAACTTAAGGACAGTGGCAAGAAAAATTATGTGAACCCTGGATTTCTGCATAAATTGATCATCAAATTTGATCTGATCTTCATCTAAGTCACAATAGACAAACATAGTGTGCTTAAACTAATAACACACAAATGATTGTATTTTCCTTGTCTATATTGAATACATAATTTAAACATTCACAGTGTAGGTTGGAAAAAGTATGTGAACTCCGAGGCTAATGACTTCTCCAACAGCTAATTGGAGTCAGGATTCAGCTAACCTGGAGTCCGATCAATGAGACGAGATTGGAGATGTTGGTTAGAGCTGCCTTACCCTATGAAAAACACTCACAAAATTTGAGTTTGCTATTCACAAGAAGCCTTGCCTGATGTGAACCATGCCTCGGACAAAAGAGATCTCAGAAGACCTAAGATTAAGCATGGTTGACTTGCATAAAGCTGGAAAGGGTTACAAAACTATCTCTAAAAGCCTTGACGTTCATCAGTCCACGGTAAGACAGATTGTCTATAAATGGAGAAAGTTCAGCACTGTTGCTACTCTCCCTAGGAGTGGCCATCCTGCAAAGATGACTGTAAGAGCACAGCGCATAATGCTCAATGAGGTTAAGAAGAATCCTAGTGTGTCAGCTAAAGACTTTCAGAAATCTCTGGAACAAGCTAACATCTCTGTTGATGAGTCTATGATACGTAAAACACTAGACAATAATGGTGTTCATGGGAAGACACCACAGAAGAAGCCACTGCTGTCCAAAAAAAACATTGCTTAACGTCTGAAGTTAGCAAAAGTGCAGCTGAATGGTCCACAGTGCTACTGGCAAAATATTTTGTGGACAGATGAAACTACAGTTGAATTGTTTGGAAGGAACACACAACACTATGTGTGGGGAGAAAAAGGCACAGCACACCAACATCAAAACCTTATCCCAAATGTAAAGTATGGTGGAGGGAGCATCATGGTTTGGGGCTGCTTTGCTGCCTCAGGGCCTGGACAGCTTGCTATCATCGATGGAAAAATTAATTGGCAAGTTTATCAGAACATTTTGCAGGATAATGTTAGGCTATCTGTCCGCCAATTGAAGCTCAACAGAAGTTGGGTGATGCAATCGGACAAAGACCCAAAATACAGAAGTAAATCAACAACAGAATGGCTTCAACAGAAGAAAATACGCCTTCTGGAGTGGCCCAGGTCAGAGTCCTGACCTCAACCCGACTGTGTCACGCCCTGATCTGTTTCACCTGTCCTTGTGATTGTCTCCAACCCTTTCCAGGTGTCGCTTATTTCCCCCGGTGTATTTATCGCTGTGTTTCCTGTCTCTCTGTGCCAGTTTGTCTTGTCAAGGGTCAACCAGTTATTAAGTCCAAGGGTTCACAAACTTTTCCCACCCTGCTGTTGTTGTTTACACGGTGTGGTCAATAAAGACATGACAACATATAATTGTTTGTGTGTTATTAGTTTAAGCAGACTGTTTGTCTATTGTTGTGACCTAGATGAAGATCAGATACAATTTTATGACCAATTTATGCAGAAATCCAGGTATTTCTGTAACGGCTGTCTTTCGGTGAGTGAGTAGACCAAGGCGCAGCGGGTGATGAATACATAATGTTTTAATGACAAGACGGAAAAACACGAAACGAAATACACTTGAATGATTAACAAAATAACAAAACGAACTAGACAGACCTAAACTATGAACTTACATGAAACGAGGAACACATAAACAGGAACGACCGAACGAACGAGACAGTACCGTGTGGTGCAAAATACACAGACACAGCGACAATCACCCACAAACAAACAGTGAGAACAACCTACCTTAATATGACTCTCAATTAGAGGAAAACGCAAAACACCTGCCTCTAATTAAGAGCCATACCAGGCAACCCAAAACCAACATAGAAACGGAAAACATAGACTGCCCACCCAAAACTCACGCCCTGACCATCACACACATACAAAACAACAGAAAACAGGTCAGGAACGTGACAATTTCCAAAGGGTTCACATACTTTTTCTTGCCACTGTATATTTTAGCAATTCCATTTACTTTTGATACTAAAGTATACATAAAACCAAATACTTTTAGACTTACTCAAGTAGTATTTTACTGCATGACTTTAACTTTAGTAGTTTTTTATTAAGGTATCTTTACTTTTACTCAAGTTTGACAATTTTGTACTTTTTCTACCATTGATTAGAACTGGAGAGTGGCACTCATGATCCTTTTGAGGATTTGGTAGAACATACATAGATCATGATGGCTGCTGTGGTGTATTATGTATAATGTCCGATGTGCAGCCAAGGACATTCTGTTTCTGTACATGTGTCATGGGAATAGAAGATACTACCTTTGGTATTACCACAATGAATATATTAACAGCACAGGTTTTAACCCTTTGCCATTCTCACATGGACTTGGATAAAATGTAACTGCATCAGATATTCAACATGCATGTCATGACTTCCGCCGAGGTCGGTCCCTCTCCTTGTTCGGGCGGTGTTCGGCGGTCGACGTCACCGGTCTTCTAGCCATCGCTGATCCATCTTTCATTTTCCATTGGTTTCCGTGTGTTTAACCCTCTGTTTCCCCCATGTTTGTTGTGCGTGATTATTTCTATGTTCAGTTCGGTTCATGATGGCTGGTTTTTCAAAGGGTGCTGTGTTCACCCGTGCGTAATATTTACTGTTGGTTATTTGGTCAAGTGTATTTGTTTACCTTGTGCTTTTATTTTTTGAGTAAAGTACGTTGCTCACTCATTTTGCTCTCCTGCGCCTGACTTCATGCACCAGCTACACTCACCTTCTGACAATGCATTTCTGTCTGAGAGCACGAGCTGGTTTTAGCTGAGGATGATATCGGTAGTGGATATATTGCCTCTGATGATTGGCCTCCCGAGAAGGTTTATAATTACTTCAAAGCCTATAGGCTATTAAGTAATTAATTTTAGATTTAGTATACCCCAGGGGCTTGTAAAAATATTTAAACCAAGCGAATCAACTGTATCTCATTCCTCCTCTCTACAGATGTACAAACCTGCCCCTGTTACACATACTTTCAGACAGTGACTGTTGTATAGTGTATATCGTGCACTTTACACTCTGTTTGCTCTAAAATAATACTTGTTGTCAGTAGAACATGAGCATTAACCTTCTCTGTGTAAGCAAACATTACAACTTCAAGATCAACGTATCGTACCATATACTGTATCACCTATCGAACCCTGTTGTAGGTCTATTGACACGTTGCTATCAGTGGAGGCTAGTTGAGGGGAGGACAGCTGGAACAGAGTCAATGGAATGGCATCAGACACATGGAAACCATGTGTTTAATGTATTTGATAGCATTCCACTAATTCCGCTCCAGCCATTGCCACGAGCCCGTCCTCCCAATTGAGGTGTCACCAACATCCTGTGGTTGCTATGATATCCATTGAACACATTGTGGAGCATTCAAGAATACCGGTGTACTGGAGTCTCCATTTCTAAAGAGGTACCATCCGGACAAAACAAATTAATATTTCTCATGAAAACCCATTCTATAGTGTCTATTTACTCTGCCTTTTTCAAGACAATTATTTTTTCCAGGCAGCAGAGCTCTTCTCCCAGTCCTTGTACAGTACAGTAAGTGCTTTTGTTCTAAAGAAAGAAATGCCATCTGCCGCAGGCTTCTTGTCAACCTGAGAGAAAATAATCACCTTCACTTGATGGATTTTGGAGATAGAGACCCTCTAAGCAGTTGGAACATAATGACAGTGAAGGGAGAGAAAAAAGGAGAGGATATACTGTAGATCGCTGAAAAGCCGAGGGTAAAAGTTGAACCCATCACATTAGGCAACTTTTTTCATTATTCTGATGAACATATATTTGTTTATTTGTTTAACTAGGCAAGTCAGTTGAGAACAAATTCTTATTTACAATAACGGCCTACACCGGCCAAACCCGGTCAACGCTGGGCCAATTGTGCACCACCCTATGGGACTCCCAATCATGGCCGGTAGTGATACAGCCTGGAATGTAGTGACACCTCTAGCACTGAGATGCAGTGCCTTAGACCACTGCACCACTCAGGAGCCCAAATGAGACAATAAAACTATAGATGTCTGACTTTAGAAAATTAAGCACTTTTCTTTGAGATTAAGGTTTTTGTGACTCGTTAGTAGAGCATTATAGTAATATTATTACTTGACAATTCTTGACAAACTTATTGCTGTGACATATAAATTGCAATTCATCATAATTTTGCAAATACAGGTTGTATCCAGTTTACATCATTCAGTATGCAATGTGTAAAAAGTGCAGTCTCATTACAGACAGAACACATATCTGACATTTCTAATCAGAAGAACTTATTGAGCCAACATACAGCTAAAACTATTTTCTGAGTTGACATTAGGTTAATTAGGTACACCAACTCGTTCACGAAAATGGTTCGCTCCTACAGACAGTGAGTCACGTGGCCGTGGCTTGCTATTTAAAGCAGGTGAACAGGCATCGAGGCATTCACTTAATGTTCGATTGAAGGTTAGAATGAGCAAAATGACTGACCTAAGCGACTTTCAGCGTGGTATGATCGTCAGTGCCTGACGCGTCGGTTCCAGTGTCTCAGAAACGGCCGGCCTCCTGGACTTTTCACGCATGACACTGTCTAGGGTTTAAGAAGAATGGTGCAGGGGTGCGGTTTCAACATGGCTTCGTAAAGACGTGTTCCGAGGCGTCTCCACGAAGGGCTGATACTTGTATGTTTAAACCTTTCATTTATCAAAATGATTTGCTGGCACACGTTATGTCCCTTGACACCAATTGAGCAACGTTTAAATGCCACACCTTGTAGAATCAATGCCCAGAAGAATTCAGATTGTGCTGGAGGCAAAGCGGGGCCCGACCTGGTACGAGATGGTGTACCTAATTTTCGTCTCCAAATGCTTGGAAATAAGTTATTAACAATTTCACATATGATGATCCATTAAGTGCAAATTTCATTTAAAATATGATCATGTTCAGTGTACACAGATTTTGTTGTGACCCTTTTATTAAGCAGACTAAGGCCTAGATTTAATCAGATCAAGCGTTAAGCGGCGATAGCGGCCCCCGCATAGCTGATGTTTTGACGTTGTCAGAGGTGTAACTGCGTTGGAGCTGTCAAATTGGTTGCAGCGTTAGATTTTCAGAATGAGAAAGTGGAGACTATATAGAAATAATTACTCTCAAATTGAAAATCATTAAACGAAATAATGATTTCTATCAGCCTAATCGAGGTGTAAATTACAGCTCACATTCTAGTGTTTGGACTTGTAAACAAGTCTGCATGAGATTTCTGTTAATGCCAATGGCAATGTCTGCTTTAGGTATAATGCCAGGAGCCGCTTGTAGATTTGACAGCTCTAACGCAGTTCTACCTCCGACACCGGCAAAACAACCGTTTTGCGGATGTAGGCTAAAGCAGATCTGATTGAATAGAGCCCTAAACCTCTGGCAAACTTGTTGACAAGAATCGATCCAGGATCTGTTACCATGGTTTCCACTGTGCAAGAACCTGCAATTACAAGGACTGATCCATGGAATAATGTACATAATCATTTGTGTGACTTTCCTTAGCTAGCTGTCACACTGATACTACACAGAAAAATAGCCATAACTAATTTGTTGATGCAAACAGATAAGCACAATTTGCGAACAAAGCCTTGGCCTTTATTTGTGTTGATACAATTTTGTTTGGATCCCACATACAGGTATATGTTGAGGACAACCTTCCCCCAGGAGAGCTGCAGGGTATCCAGGCTTTTGGTCCAGCCATGCTCTAACACAACACTGGACACCACACCTGTCACACCCTGATCTGTTTCACCTGTCTTTGTGCTTGTCTCCACACCCCTCCTGGTGTCTCCAATCTTCCCCATTATACCCAGTGTATTTATACCTGTGTTCTCTCTTTGTCTGTTGCCATTTCCTTATGTTTCGTGAAACCTACCAGCGGTTTCCCTCTTGCTCCTCTCTGGTCTAGATGGGTCGTAACTGAAACGTGACAGTGCGAACTAGCCATGACTGACCCAGCAGACGTAGACCAGCTCCGCAACGCCATCTCCTCCCAAAAAGCCACCATTGGAAGACACGAGGAGTTGCATTGTGGTCTTATGGAAGGGTTCCAGACCTTGGCCGAACGCCATGACCAAGCTTTGAACACATTGCTGGAGCAATTCCGCGGGTTGCCTGTTAGGCAACCTACCACGACGGTAACTGCTCAGTCCCTCTGTAACCTGGCTGGTAGCAGTGCCGTCACCCTGGTTTCCCGGGAACCCCGCTTACCTCCCCCGGAATGCTTTGATGGAGAGTCGGGCACCTGTTGGGTGTTTCTCGCTCAGTGTTCCCTCATCATCGAGCTGCAGCCCTCCTCCTTCCCCTCCAACCGCTCTAACATAGCGTACCTCATCACGCTGATGTGATGAATGACCATATCCCCCATGCATCCCGCAAAGGCGGAGGTGTTGCTAACATTTACGATAGCAAATTTAAATTTACAAAAAAAAAATGCAGTTTTCGTCTTTTGAGCTTCTAGTCATGAAATCTATGCAGCCTACTCAATCACTTTTTATAGCTACTGTTTACAGGCCTCCTGGGCCATATACAGCGTTCCTCTCTGAGTTCCCTGAATTCCTATCGGACCTTGTAGTCATAGCAGATCATATTCTAATTTTTTGTGATTTTAATATTCATATGGAGAAGTCCACAGACCCACTCCAAAAGGCTTTCGGAGCCATCATCGACTCAGTGGGTTTTGTCCAACATGTCTCTGGACCTACTCACTGCCACAGTCATACTCTGGACCTAGTTTTGTCCCATGGAATAAATGTTGTAGATCTTAATGTTTTTCCTCATAATCCTGGACTATCGGACCACCATTTTATTACGTTTGCAATCGCAACAAATAATCTGCTCAGACCCCAACCAAGGAGCATCAAAAGTCGTGCTATAAATTCTCAGACAACACAAAAATTCCTTGATGCCCTTCCAGACTCCTTCTGCCTACCCAAGGACGTCAGAGGACAAAAATCAGTTAACCACCTAACTGAGGAACTCAATTTAACCTTGCGCAATACCCTAGATGCAGTTGCACCCCTAAAAACGAAAAACATTTGTCATAAGAAACTAGCTCCCTGGTATACAGAAAATACCCGAGCTCTGAAGCAAGCTTCCAGAAAATTGGAACGGAAATGGCGCCACACCAAACTGGAAGTCTTCCGACTAGCTTGGAAAGACAGTACCGTGCAGTATCGAAGAGCCCTCACTGCTGCTCGATCATCCTACTTTTCCAACTTAATTGAGGAAAATAAGAACAATCCAAAATGTATTTTTGATACTGTTGCAAAGCTAACTAAAAAGCAGCATTCCCCAAGAGAGGATGGCTTTCACTTCAGCAGTAATAAATTCATGAACTTCTTTGAGGAAAAGATCATGATCATTAGAAAGCAAATTACGGACTCCTCTTTAAATCTGCGTATTCCTCCAGGGCTTAGCTGTCCTGGATCTGCACAGCTCTGCCAGGGCCTGGGATCGGGAGAGACACTTAAGTGTTTTAGTACTATATCTCTTGACACAATGATGGAAATAATCATGGCCTCTAAACCTTCAAGCTGCATACTGGATCCTATTCCAACTAAACTACTGAAAGAGCTGCTTGGCCCTCCTATGTTGAACATAATAAACAGCTCTCTATCCACCGGATGTGTACCAAATTCACTAAAAGTGGCAGTAATAAAGCCTCTCTGGAAAAAGCCAAACCTTGACCCGGAAAATATAAAAAACTATCGGCCTATATCGAATCTTCCATTCCTCTCAAAAATTTTAGAAAAAGCTGTTGCGCAGCAACTCACTGCCTTCCTGAAGACAAACAATGTATACGAAATGCTTCAGTCTGGTTTTAGACCCCATCATAGCACTGAGACTGCACTTGTGAAGGTGGTAAATGACCTTTTAATGGCGTCAGACCGAGGCTCTGCATCTGTCCTCGTGCTCCTAGACCTTAGTGCTGCTTTTGATACCTTCGATCACCACATTCTTTTGGAGAGACTGGAAACCCAAATTGGCCTACACGGACAAGTTCTGGCCTGGTTTAGATCTTATCTGTCGGAAAGATATCAGTTTGTCTCTGTGAATGGTTTGTCCTCTGACAAATCAACTGTACATTTCGGTGTTCCTCAAGGTTCCGTTTTAGGACCACTATTGTTTTCACTATATATTTTACCTCTTGGGGATGTTATTCGAAAACATAATGTTAACTTTCACTGCTATGCGGATGACACACAGCTGTACATTTCAATTAAACATGGTGAAGCCCCAAAATTGCCCTCGCTAGAAGCCTGTGTTTCAGACATAAGGAAGTGGATGGCTGAAAACATTCTACTTTTAAACTCGGACAAAACAGAGATGCTTGTTCTAGGTCCCAAGAAACAAAGAGATCTTCTGTTAAATCTGACAATTAATCTTGATGGTTGTAAAGTCGTCTCAAATAAAACTGTGAAGGACCTCGGCGTTACTCTTGACCCTGATCTCTCTTTTGACGAACATATCAAGACTGTTTCAAGGACAGCTTTTTTCCATCTACGTAACATTGCAAAAATCAGAAATGTTCTGTCCAAAAATGATGCAGAAAAATGAATCCATGCATTTGTTACTTCTAGGTTAGACTACTGCAATGCTCTACTTTCCGGCTACCCGGATAAAGCACTAAATAAACTTCAGTTAGTGCTAAATACGGCTGCTAGAATCCTGACTAGAACCAAGAAATTTGATCATATTACTCCAGTGCTAGCTTCCCTACCCTGGCTTCCTGTTACGGCAAGGGCTGATTTCAAGGTTTTACTGTTAACCTATAAAGCGTTACATGGGCTTGCTCCTACCTATCTTTCCGAGTTGGTCCTGCCGTACATACCTACACGTACGCTACGGTCACAAGACGCAGGCCTCCTAATTGTCCCTAGAATTTCTAAGCAAACAGCTGGAGGCAGGGCTTTCTCCTATAGATCTCCATTTTTATGGAACGGTCTGCCTACCCATGTGAGAGACGCAGACTCGGTCTCAACCTTTAAGTCTTTACTGAAGACTTATCTCTTCAGTAGGTCATATGATTGAGTGTAGTCTGGCCCAGGAGTGTGAAGGTGAACGGAAAGGCTCTGGAGCAACGAACCGCCCTTGCTGTCTCTGCCTGGCCGGTTCCCCTCTCTCCACTGGGATTCTCTGCCTCTAACCCTATTACAGGGGCTGAGTCACTGGCTTACTGGTGCTCTTTCATGCCGTCCCTAGGAGGGGTGCGTTACTTGAGTGGGTTGAGTTACTGACGTGATCTTCCTGTTTGGGTTGGCGCCCCCCCTTGGTTTGTGCTGTGGTGGAGATCTTTGTGGGCTATACTCGGCCTTGTCTCAGGATTGTAAGTTGGTGGTTGAATATATCCCTCTAGTGGTGCGGGGGCAGTGCTTTGGCAAAGTGGGTGGGGTTATATCCTTCCTGTTTGGCCCTGTCCGGGGGTATCATCGGATGGGGCCACAGTGTCTCCTGACCCCTCCTGTCTCAGCCTCCAGTATTTATGCTGCAGTAGTTTATGTGTCGGGGGGCTAGGGTCAGTTGGTTATATCTGGAGTACTTCTCCTGTCTTATCCAGTGTCCTGTGTGAATTTAAGTATGCTCTCTCTAATTCTCTCCATCTCTCTTTCTTTCTCTCTCTCGGAGGACCTGAGCCCTAGGACCATACGTCAGGACTACCGGGCATGATGACTCCTTGCTGTCCCCAGTCCACCTGGCCTTGCTGCTATTCCAGTTTCAACTGTTCTGCCTGCGATTATGGAACCCCTACCTGTCCCAGACCTGCTGTTTTCAACTCTTAATGATCGGCTATGAAAAGCCAACTGACATTTATTCCTGATTATTATTTGACCATGCTTGTCATTTATGAACATTTTGAAAATCTTGGCTCTCTCTAATTCTCTCCTTCTCTCTTTCTTTCTCTCTCTCGGAGGACCTGAGCCCTAGGACCATACGTCAGGACTACCGGGCATGATGACTCTTTGCTGTCCCCAGTCCACCTGGTCTTGCTGCTATTCCAGTTTCAACTGTTCTGCCTGCGGTTATGGAACCCCTACCTGTCCCAGACCTGCTGTTTTCAACTCTTAATGATCGGCTATGAAAATCCAACTGACATTTATTCCTGATTATTATTTGACCATGCTTGTCACTTATGAACATTTTGAACATCTTGGCCATGTTCTGTTATAATCTCCACCCGGCACAGCCAGAAGAGTACTGGCCACCCCTCATAGCCTGGTTCCTCTCTAGGTTTCTTCCTAGGTTTTGGCCTTTCTAGGGAGTTTTTCCTAGCCACTGTGCTTCTACACCTGCATTGCTTGCTGTTTGGGGTTTTAGGCTGGGTTTCTGTACAGCACTTCGAGATATTAGCTGATGTACGAAGGGCTATATAAAATAAACTTGATTTGATTTGATTTGATGATGTCCGGGAGGGCTCTCGCCTTGGCTACAGCAGTATGGGAACAACAGTCGGCCGTATGCTTCAGTCTGGAGGAGTTTGTGGGGGAGATGAAGAGAGTTTTCGATGCTCCATTGTCCGGGAGAGAGGCTGCCCGAAGTTACTCCAGCTTCGGCAAGACTCCCGCAGTGTGGCAGACTATGCGGGAGATTTCTGCACGTGGGTACCTGAGAGTGCCTGGAACCCGGAAGAGCTGTTCGATATGTTCCTGCACGGGGTATCAGAGGAAGTAAAGGTTGAGCTTGCAGCCTGGGAATTACCGATGGATCTCGACTTGCTCATCGCCTTGACCATTCGGATCGATGGGTGACTAGGAAGGAGAGGGGATCCGGTTTCATACGCCTGTCCAAGGATTCCACCTCGCCTCCGAGGCATCCCGGAAGTCCCCGACGGCTCTGTTGCCGAAAGAACCCGAGGCTACCCGAGTTCCAGAGACTGCCGATTCACCTCTTCCCGAGCCTATGCAACTAGGCAGAGCTAGGATGTCTCCAGCTGAACGGCTATACAGGATTCACACTAAGAGTTGCCTATTGCGGGACTACTGGTCATGTCATCTCCACCTGTCCACTAAAAGACCAGGCTCACTGGTAGGAGCGAAAACTCTGGTGGGCCATACAGAGAACTTTTCCTCTCCCCTTACTTGCCATTTTGCTGTTGGGGCAACCAGTCAAAATCTCTCCGGGTACTCATTGACTCTGGGGCCGATGAGAGCTTTATGGACGCTACCCTGGCTTCCGAACTGGACATCCCCACTTAGCCCATCTCCGTTCCCATGGACGTTAGAGCACTGGACGGGCGCTCTATAGGCCGGGTCACCCACAATACCACCCCATCAACCTACGTGTGTTAGGGAACCACAGCGAGACGATCCAATTCCTGCTCATTAAGTCTCCTGGTATTGGGATTCTCCTGGCTCCAGTGACATAATCCCCTCACTGATTGGTCTGCTGGTGCAATCATTGGCTGGAGACCCTTCTGCCATGCCCATTGCCTGAAGTCAGCGCACGTGCTCCACATCCGACAGGTTCTCCAATGCCTCCTGTAGAATCAGCTTTTTGTAAAAGTAGAGAAGTGAGAATTCCATCGCTCCACCATCCCCTTTCTGGGTTACATCATTACTGCAGGGAGTGTACAGTTGGATCCCGGAAAGGCGAGAGCGGTGGTGGATTGGTATCCAGGGTGCAGCTGCAACGTTTCCTGGGATTCGCCAACTTGTATCATCGCTTTATCCAGGGTTACAGCACCCTGGGCTCCCCCTGTCTACACTCACCTCTCACCAAGGTTCCATTCACGTAGTCCCCAGCTGCTGAACAGGCATTCCATGATCTCAAACACCGCTTCACCACAGTTCCCATCTTGGTTCTTCCTGACACGTCCCGCCAGTTCGTGGTGAAGGCCGATGCTTCGGATGTTGGAGTGGGGGCTGTACTGTTCCAACGTTCTGCCCTGGACCTCAAGTTACATCCCTGTGCCTTCTTCTCCCACCGCCTCAACGCCACGGAAAGGGACTACGATGTGGGGAATAGTGAGCTTCTCGCGGTGAAGATGGTGTTGGAGGAGTGGAGGCACCGGCTGGAGAGGGCGGAACATCTGTTCATTGTGTGGACCGACCACAAGAACCTGGAATATCTCCGCACCACCAAGCGCCTCAATTCCAGGCAAGTTAGGTGGGCCCTGCTGTTCACCTGGTTCAACTTCTTCCTCTCATACCGGCCGGGATCCAAGAATGTCAAGCCGGATGCGCTGTCACAACGCTATAGCCCCACGGCTTCTACCCCTGAACTCGAGACCATCCTTCCCACCTCATGCCTGGCGACGGCACTCAGCTGGGTAATAGGGAAGCAGGTTTGTGGGGCTTCAGCATTCCCAGCCGAACCCCGGGGAGGGCCCAGATAACCGGATGTTCGTTCCTGACGCGGTCTGCTCCTCGGTCCTGGAGTGGGCCCACTCCTCCTGGCTTGCCTGCCACCCGGGCGCCCGGCAGACTCTGGCCTTTGTGCGACGCTTTTGGTGGCCTACTATGGTTCCTGACGTCTCCTTGTTCATCGCCGCGTGCACGATCTGTGCACAGAACAAGACTCCTCGGTTTTGTATTGTCTGGAAACTCACTTGTAGAATTCACTTGCAGTAGGTCTCTTAAAAAAGAGAAGCCGTGCAAGGTTATTAACCTCTACTTCCTCAGAAACCCGGGTCCGGGAGCACCCCCCACCACCCCCACCAGTAAAAAAGCTGACTAGCATAGCTAGCATAGCGTCACAAGTAAATAGTAGCATCTAAATATCATTAAATCACAAGTCCAAGACACCAGATGAAAGATACACATCTTGGTAATCAAGCCATCATTTCTGATTTTTAAAATGTTTTACAGGGAAGACACAATATGTAAATCTATTAGCTAACCACGTTAGCAAAATACACTTTTTTTTTTACTCCACCAGTTTTTGACTCCATCAGTAGCTATCACAAATTCGACCAAATAAAGATATAAATAGCCACTAACCAAGAAACAACCTCATCAGACGACAGTCTGATAACATATTTATTGTATAGCATAGGTTTTGTTAGAAAAATGTGCATATTTCAGGTATAAATCATAGTTTACCATTGCAGCCACCATCACAACTCGACTAGAATAACTACAGAGAGCAACGTGTATTACCTAATTACTCATCATAAAACATTTCTTAAAAATACACAGCGTACAGCAATTGAAAGACACAGATCTTGTGAATCCAGACAATATTTCAGATTTACTAAGTGTTTTACAGCGAAAACACAATATAGCGTTATATTAGCTTAGCACAGTAGCAAACCAAACAACAGCATTGATTCCAGCCAAACATAGCGATAACGTATTCACCACCAAAAATATTAATTTTCACTAACCTTCTCAGAATTCTTCAGATGACAGTCCTGTAACATCATATTACACAATGCATATAGAGTTTAGCGGCACATATCGTGCTTATACAATGAGAAAAGTTGCCAAGCTGCCCAGAAAAATGTCGGTCGCCATCTTGGAGAGTCACCTAGTCTAATCAATAAATAATCATAAACTTGACTAAAAAATACAGGGTGGACAGCAATTGAAAGACAAATTAGTTCTTAATGCAATCGCTGAATTACATTTTTAAAATTAACCTTACTGCGCAATACTGGGTACAATACAGGGTGCGATAGCGCAACGCTACACGGAAAATAATGGCGTCTTATACATTTTACTTTTTCAACAGAACAACGATTTATCAGCATAAATAGTACTTACTATTAGCTGAACTCCCATCAGAATCTTGGGAAAGGTGTCCGTTGGCCAAAAGAATCGTTGCTGGGTTGGAGAATGTTTCCTTCGACGTTGCAATTAGCAGTACAGAATGGCATTCGAGAGAGAGATACCCAACTTCCTACAACGCCAGAAAATGAAATGCCCGAAAATCGCAATATACTGACATAAACTGATATAAATCGGTTTAAAATAACAAGATTATGATGTCTTTAAAGCCTATATCGAATAAAAACAGAGCCGGATATATCTAGTTTCTAAAACCAGAGCTTCTAAAAAGACATTCCAAGACCCTCTCTGCGTCAGCGCGAAGGTCCAAAAGGGTGGACACCTCGGTTCCAATCAATTTATCAACTTTCTGAACTACGTAGAGACTCCATTTCAACTCTCCCTATTCGCTAACAACCAGGGGAAGGCGTATGCAGTGCATCTCAACCAATAGAAGACAGTCAGGGTTATCTACAGATCTGGGAACAGCAAGCAGATTTCACCATTTTCAAATCCTCATAGGAGAATTGCTCTAAGTCGAGTTCTGTTTCACTTACAGACATAATTCAAACGGTTTTAGAAACTAGAGAGTGTTTTCTATCCAATAGTAATAATAATATGCATATTGTACGAGCAAGAATTGAGTACGAGGCAGTTTAATTTGGCTACGAATTTGTGCTATGTCGAAATGGCACCCCCCTAGTGGCAAGAAGTTAAACAGAGGTGCCTAGTTATTCTTCTTTTGTTGATATCAGGTAACGTGCAACCTAACCCTGGCCCTGATATGCAATGTCTCCAAACCCCCTCTGATTTTAAATCAAGATCTGGTTTTGGTATTTTTCATTTAAATGTACGCAGCCTGTTGTCAAAAATTGATGGGGTTAGGATTTGGGCTAAATCAACTGATGCTGATGTAATTGTGTTCTGAAACCTGGCTCAGCAAGTCTGTTTTTGATAAAGATATTTGTATAAATGGTTACAAAGTTTATCGCACCGATCGGGTTAAGAAAGGTGGGGGTGTGGCTATATATGTAAAAACTAAATTCCCTGTAAGTGTGGCAAAGTCTGAAACTATTTGTAAACAGTTGGAATTTCTTACTTTGAATATTGAGGTTTCAAAGGGTCTCTCTATAACTGTGATTGGCTGTTATAGACCCCCCTGTGCTCTCGGTGATGCATTTTCTTCTTTGACACACCTTATGTCTAAACTTCTTTACAGTGAAATGATCTTGATTGGTTAAAGCCGGTATCTGATGATTTAAAAATGTTTTGTAATTCTATGAATCTTACCCAGTTGATTAACTCACCCACTCGCCCAAATCTTAAATGCCCAGATAAATCTACCCTGATTGATTTGATATTAACAAATGTTCCACATAAATATTCTGCGGTTGGTGTTTTTTGTAATGATTTAAGTGACCATTGTGCTGTTGTTGCTGTTAGAAATACTAAGGTTCCTAAGACAAACCCACGTTTTATTCGTAAGAGAAATTTGAAGTTGTCACGTTCTGACCATAGTTCCTGTGTGTTTTACTTGTTTTAGTGTTGGTCAGGACGTGAGCTGGGTGGGCATTCTATGTTGTGCGTCTAGTTTGTCTGTTTCTATGTTTAGCCTAATATGGTTCTCAATCAGAGGCAGGTGTTTTGTGTTGTCTCTGATTGGGAATCATATTTAGGTGGCTTGTTTTGTGTTGGGATTTTGTGGGTGGTTGTTTCCTGTCTTTGTGTTTTCTCTGCACCAGATAGGGCTGTATCGGTTTGCCACATTTGTTATTTTGTATTGTTGTACGTGTTCACGTTATTCATAATTAAACATGTTGAGCACTGGCTACGCTGCGTGTTGGTCCGATCCCTGCTACACCCTCTCTTCTCGTGAAGAGGAGGAAGGCTGCCGTTACAGAAGTGTTTTAATGAGCAGGCTTTCCTTCCTTCATGATTTGTTTTATTTTGACTGGAGCATGACTGAGCTTATCCCTGATGTGGAAACTGGCTAGAAATTCTTTCATTATGGTTTTTTCCAAATAGTAAACACACATGCCCCATTCCGAAGGTTCAGGGTTAAAGGGCGGGATAATCCATGGTTTTCTTCTGAGCTGTCTTGTATTATTCACGACCGTAATCTAGCCTGGGCTAAAGCAAGGAAATCATGTTCTGATGCTGATTGGCTTATTTTTAAGCAGTTACGAAACAAGTGTTATTTTCTTCTCAGGAAGGCCAAGTCTGAATATTTTATGTCTGTTACCACTGATAACCTGAATGACCCTAGAAAGTTTCTGAATGCTATTAAGTCTATGTCTGGTAACAGTAATGTTAATGAATTACCGTCATGTGTTTTGAAGGACTCTGTTGCTGTATATGACAAAACTGAAATGCTGAATTGTTTCAATGAGCACTTTGTATCATCTGGTAGGCTGTTTGATTCAGTGTCCTCTGTCTCTGTACAACCCTGTGTGGATGAACCAGTGTCCTCTGTCTCTGTACAACCCTGTGTGGATGAACCAGTGTCCTCTGTCTCTGTACAACCCTGTGTGGATGAACCAGTGTCCTCTGTCTCTGTACAACCCTGTTTGGATGAACCAGTGTCCTCTGTCTCTGTACAACCCTGTGTGGATGAACCAGTGAGAGCTGGTCAAACCTTTAGCTTTTTGCCATCAGTGCAGTGCAGGTGGTACATAAAGCCCAGAAATCCTTAGATCAGAGAAAGCCTGCAGGTCCTGATCTTTTGGATCCCTGCTTTTTAAATCTGGCAGCTGATTTCATAGCTGAACCACTTACATATCTGTTCAATCTAACCCTGGAATGTAATGAAATTCCAAAGATCTGGAAATCAGCATTTCTCCTACCACTTTTAAAAGGGGGAGATCCAACTCTTTTACCTGTCTGGCACCCCGCTTCATTTGCAATACAGCAAATGAAAGATACACATCTTGTGAATCCAGTCAACATGTCCGATTTTTAAAATGTTTTACAGCGAAAACACCACATATATTTATGTTAGCTCACCACCAAATACAAAAAAGGACAGACATTTTTCACAGCACAGGTAGCATGCACAAAGCCAAACTAACTAACCAAGAACCAACCAAACTAACCAAGAAACAACTTCATCAGATGACAGTCTTATAACATGTTATACAATAAATCTATGTTTTGTTCGAAAGATTTGCATATTTGAGGTATAAATCAGTTTTACATTGCAGCTACCATCACAGCTACCGTCAGAAATAGCACTGAAGCAGCCAGAGTAATTACAGACACCAACGTCAAATACCTAAATACTCATCATAAAACATTTCTGAAAAATCGATGGTGTACAGCAATTAAAGACAAACATCTTGTGAATCCAGCCAATATTTCCGATTTTTTTTAAGTGTTTTACAGCAAACACAATATAGCATTATATTAGCTTACTACAATAGCCTACCACACTACCGCATTCATTCATCAAGGCACGTTAGCGATAGCAATAGGCACGTTAGCGATAGCGAATAAACCAGCAAAAGATATTAATTTTCACTAACCTTCATAAACCTTCATCAGATGACAGTCCTATAACATCAGGTTATACATACACTTATGTTTTGTTCGAAAATGTGCATATTTAGAGCTGAAATCAGTGGTTATACATTGTGCTAACGTAGCATCTTTTTCCCAGAATGTGCGGATATTTTTATGACACTCAACTATTCTGACCAAATAACTATTCATAAACGTTACTAGAAAATACATGTTGTATAGGAAATGATAGATACACTAGTTCTTAATGCAATCGCCGTGTTAGAATTCTAAAAATAACTTCATTACGACATACAGCTTAGTTATAGCAAGAGAGTACCCAAAATCTGGGCGCAAACGACTATTTCACATGTTCGACAGATATATGAAATAGCATCATAAAATGGGTCCTACTTTTGACGATCTTCCATCAGAATGTTGTACAAGGGGTCCTTTGTCCAGAACAATCGTTGTTTGGATTTAGAATGTCCTCTTCTCCAGTCAATTAGCACGGAAAGCTAGCAAAGTAGCGCAAAGCTCTCCTTCCTGAACAAAGGCACACAACGCAACACACCTAACGTCCCGAATAAATTTCAATAATCTAATAAAACTATATTGAAAAAACATACTTTACGATGATATTGTCACATGTATCAAATAAAATCAAAGCTGGAGATATTAGTCGTCTATAACGACAGCTTATCAGAAGGCAAAACCAGGTCCCTTCACGCGCTCTCCAGAAAACAGGAAACTGGTGACACGTCATGCCGAGAGCTTTTATTCAACCCCAGATCAAGTTATACACTCCATTTCTTCTCTCACTGCCTGTCGACATCTAGTGGAAGACGTATGAAGTGCATGTATACTGATATATATGAAGGACATTTATAGGCATACCAACTCTATTTTATCAATGTACCAATCGGGCTTCAGGAAGAAGCATAGCACAATTACAGCAGCCATGAAGGTTTTAAATGATATCACTGAAGCCCTTGACAAAAAACAGCACTGTGTCTCACTTTTTATTGATCTCTCTAAGGCTTTTGATACAGTTGATCATGCTATACTAAGGCAGAGATTGTCGAGTGTAGGTCTTTCAGAGCATGCAGTTGCATGGTTTGCTAACTATCTGTCTGATAGAACTCAGTGCACTCAATTTGATGGGCTTATGTCTGTTAAATTGTCTGTCTTTAATGGTGTGCCCCAAGGCTCTGTACTTGGTCCTCTCTTATTCACTATTTATATAAATGATTTAGACAAAAATTTCCAAAATGCGCAACTTCATTTTTATGCTGATGATACTGTTATTTACTGTTGTGCCTCATCTCTTACAAAAGCTTTCCAGAACTTGCAAACTGCTTTTTATACTGTTCAACATATCTTGTGTCAATTGAAGCTTATCCTCAATACTGACAAACTAAACTAATGGTGTTTTCTAAAGCAAGAAATAGACCTCTGAACCTTTCACCTATTACTACCTGTCAGGGCAAGGAGATTGAGGTTGTAACCTCATATAAATATCTTGGAATTTTAATTGATGACGGCCTCTTTTTTAAATTGCATATTCAACAACTTACAAAAAAATTTAAACTGAAATTGGGATTTTATTTTAGGAATAAGGCCTGTTTTTCTTTTGAAGCCAGAAGGAGGCTAGTATCAGCTACATTTATGCCTTTACTAGACTATGGGGATATTTTATATATGAATGCTTCCGCTCAGTGTTTAAGATCAATTGACACCCTTTACCATGTCACTTTGAGATTTATTTTAAACTGCAAAACCCTTACGCACCACTGCACTTTGTATACCAGGGTTGGCTGCTCTTCTCTAGTCACTCGTAGGCTCAGTCAGTGGTATACTTTTATTTATAAAGCCAATTTGGGTTTACTACCTTTCTATTTTGGCATTTTTATTGTTCAGAAATGTGGTGGGTACTCTCTTCGTTCGCTGGACTTTATCCTGCTAACTGTTCCAAATGTCCGAACTGAATTTGGTAAAAGGGCTTTTATGTACTCTGCACCATCGTCTTGGAACGCCTTACAAAATACTTTTAAACTGGAAGAACTTGTCCCGATTGGTATTTTTAAATTACTGATGAATGATCTTGAGACTGTTTTTAATTTGCTGTTTTTGATTTTTGTTATACTCTTGTGAATTCTATGGTTTTTACTATATTACTTGTAGTTTTCATGTTGTTTGTCTGTAATTTTTGTAATGACTTGGTACTGTCTATCTTGGCCAGGACGCTCTTGAAAAAGAGATTTTAAATCTCAATGAGCCCTTCCTGGTTAAATAAAGGTTAAATATATATATTTTTTAAAAAGCTCCGGCTGGTCTCCTTCAACCTCTGCCTGTCTCTCACCGTCCCTGGTCTCACATATCCCTGGACTTTGTCACGGGTCTCCCCCGTCTGATGGCAACACCGCCGTCCTGACCGTAGTGGATCGGTTTTCCAAAGCTGCCCACTTCATTCCTCTCCCCAAGCTACTCTCTGCCAAAGAGACGGCCCAGCTCATGATGCAGCACATCGCCCGGATCCATGGACTGCCAGTGGACATGGTCTCCGACCGGGATCCTCAGTTCTCATCTCGGTTCTGGAAGGCGTTCTGCACACTCATTGGGTCGTAGGCCAGCCTGTCCTCCGGGTTCCACCCCCAGTCCAACAGCCAGTCGGAGCGAGCCAACCAAGACCTGGAGATGACTCTGCTCTGCCTGGTCTCCGCCAACCCCACCACCTGGAGCCAGCAACCCTTCCTTGCTCTGCCACGGGTCTATCGCCCTTTGAGTGTTCCCTGGGGTATCAGCCCCCGCACTTCCCTGAGCAGGAGGAAGAGTTCAGCATACCTTCGGCCCAGATGTTTGACCGCCGCTGTCGTCATACCTGGAAGAGAGCACGGTCGGCCCTTCTCAAGCCCACCTCCAGGTATCGATGACAAGCGGATCACCACCAGACCCCGGCTCCCCAGTATCGTCTCGGGCTAAAGGTATGGCTGTCCACCAGGGATCTGCCCCTCTGGGTGGAATCCTGCAAACTCTCCCTCTGATTTATCGGCCCTTTCCCCATCTCCAAGGTCATTAGCCCCTTCCTACTTCCGGCGCCGACAGAGATGGCCTCCTCGCTTCGCGTTCCTAGGAAACTATGCAGTATTTTGTTTTTTTATGTGTTATTTCTTACAATGTTACCCCAGGAAATCTTAGGTTTTATAACATACAGTCAGGAGGAACTATTGAATATAAGAGCAACGTCAACTCACCAACATTAAGACCAGGAATATGACTTTCCCGAAGCGGATCCTCTGTTTGGCCCACCACCCACAACAATGGATCGGATCCCAGCCGGCGACCCAAAACAACGGTGCCGTAGAAGGGGCAGACGGAGCGGTCTTCTGGTCAGGCTCTGTAGATGGGCACATCGTGCACCGCTCCCAAGCATACTACTCGCCAATGTCCAGTCTCTTGACAACAAGGTAGATGAAATCCGAGCAAGGGTTGCCTTCCAGAGAGACATAAGAGACTGTAACGTTCTTTGTTTCACGGAAACATGGCTCACTCGAGACACACTATCGTAGTCGGTACAGCCACCTGGTTTCTTCATGCATCGCGCCGACAGAAACAAGCATCTCTCTGGTAAGAAGAAGGGCGGGGGTGTATGCCTTATGATTAACGAGACATGGTGTGATCATAACAACATACAGGAACTCAAGTCCTTTTGTTCACCTGACTTAGAATTCCTCACAATCAAATGCCGACCTCATTATCTAACAAGAGAATTCTCTGTGATCATAATCACAGTCGTGTATATTCCCCCCCCAAGCAGACACATCGACGGCCCTGAAATAACTTAATTCGAGTCTATGTAAACTGGAAACCACATATCCTGAGGCTGCATTTATTGTAGCTGGGGATTTTAACAAGGCTAATCTGAAAACAAGGCTCCCTAAATTCTATCAGCATATCGATTGCGCAACCCGGGCTGGCAAAACCCTGGATCATTGTTATTCTAACTTCCGCGACGCATATAAGGCCCTCCCCCGCCCTCCTTTCGGAAAAGCTGACCACGACTCCATTTTGTTGCTCCCGGCCTATAGACAGAGACTAAAACAGGAAGCACCCGTGCTCAGGTCTGTTCAATGCTGGACCGACAAATCGGATTCCACGCTTCATGATCGCTTCGATCACGTGGACTGGGATATGTTCCGCATAATGTCGAACAACAACATTGATAAATACGCTGATTCGGTGAGCGAGTTTATTAGCAAGTGCATCGGTGATGTTGTACTCACAGCGTCTATTAAAACCTGTTGAGGATAGAGGGCGCTATTTACACTTTGGGGGAAAATCGTGCCCAATTTAAACGGCCTCGTACTCTATTCTTGCTCGTACAATATGCATATTATTATTACTATTGGATAGAAAACACTCTCAAGTTTCTAAAACCGTTTGAATTATATCTGTGAGTAAAACAGAACTCATTTTGCAGCAAACTTCCTGTCAGAAAGTGAAAAATCTCAAATCGAGGCTCTGTTCCAGGCCCTCCCTATCATTTTGCTTGAGATTTATGACTATACATGCACTTCATACGCCTTCCACTAGATGTCAATAGGCTGTGAGAGGTGAAATGGGGTCTCAATCTCTTTCTATGGGCAAAAGAGACAGCTTGGAATGACATGACCCCAGAATTCGTTTGTTCAGGAAGCGCATAAAGGTCACCAGTATTGGCTTCTGAAAAGCAATCGTTATAGACGTCTTATATCTCCGGCTTTGATTTTATTTGATAAATGTGAAAATATCATCGTAAAGTATGTTTTTTCAATATAGTTTTATTAGATTATTGAAATTTTTTCGGGAGTTTAGACGTGTTGCGTTCTTTGCGTTTGGTGATGAAGGAGAGCTTAGCGCCACTTAGCTAGTTTTGCTTGCTCATTCGAGAGGGAAAAATGCCATTCTAAAACCAAACAACGATTGTTCCCGACAAAGGACCCCTTGTACAACATTCTGATGGAAGCTCAACAAAAGTAGGACCCATTTATGATGCTATTTCATATATCTGTCGGAACATGTTTACTAATAGTTTGCGCCCAGATTTTGGGCACTCTCTCGCCATAACGTAAACTGCATGTCGTAATGAAGTTATTTTTAGAATTCTAACACGGCGATTGCATTAAGAACTAGTGTATGTATCATTTCCTATACAACATGTATTTTTTAGTAATGTTTATGAATAGTTATTTGGTCAGAATATGTGAGTGTCAGAAAAATATCCGGACGTTCTGGGAAAAAGATGCTACGTTAGCACAATGTATAACCACTGATTTCAGCTCTAAATATGCACATTTTCGAACAAAACATAAGTGTATGTATAACCTGATGTTATAGGACTGTCATCTGATGAAGCTTATCAAGGTTAGTCAAAAATTATATATCTTTTGCTGGTTTGTTACGATCGCTAACTTTTGCTGCTGGTAAATGGCTTGTGTTTCTGGCTATTGTGGTAAGCTAATATAATGCTATATTGTGTTTTCGCTGTAAAACACTTAAGAAATCGGAAATATTGGCTGGATTCACAAGATGCTTGTCTTTCATTTGCTGTACACCATGTATTTTTCAGAAATGTTTTATGATGAGTATTTAGGTATTTCACGTTGGTGTCTGTAATTATTCTGGCTGCTTTCGGTGCAATTTCTGATTGTAGCTGCAATGTAAACTATGATTTATACCTGAAATATGCACATTTTTCGAACAAAACATAGATTTATTGAATAACATGTTATAAGACTGTCATCTGATGAAGTTGTTTCTTGGTTAGTTTGGTTGGTTCTTGGTTAGTTTGGTTGGTTTTGTGCATGCTACCTGTGCTGTGAAAAATGTCTGTGCTTTTTTGTATTTGGTGGTGAGCTAACATAAATATACGTGCTGTTTTCGCTGTAAAACATTTTAAAAATCGGACATGTTGACTGGATTCACAAGATGTTTATCTTTCATTTGCTGTATTGGACTTGTTAATGTGTGAAAGCGATGAACAGCATTCTTACATAGGTATTCCACTTATGTTTTGTTCGAAAATGTGCATATTTAGAGCTGAAATCAGTGGTTATACATTGTGCTAACGTAGCATCTTTTTCCCACAACGTCCGGATATTTTTCTGACACTTTTTCTGACACACATATTCTGACCAAATAACTATTCATAAATATAACTAAAAAATACATGTTGTATAGGAAATGATAGATACACTAGTTCTTAATGCAATCGCCGTGTTAGAATTCTAAAAATAACTTCATTACGACATCCAGCTTAGGTATAGCGAGAGAGTACCCAAAAGCTGGCCGCAAACAACTAGCACAACATGTTCGACAGATATATGAAATAGCATCATAAAATGGGTCCTACTTTTGCTGATCTTTCATCAGAATGTTGTACAAGGGGTCCTTTGTTGTTTGGATTTAGAACGGCCTTTTTCCCTCTCGATTTAGCAAGCACACTTGCCAAGTGGCGCGAATCTCTCCATCGTCAACAAACGGAAGAGAACGGAACACGGCAAAACTCCCGAAAAAATGTCAATAATCTGATTAAACTATATTGAAAAAACATACTTTACGATGATATTGTCACATGTATCAAATAAAATCAAAGCCGGATATATTAGTCGTCCATAACGACAGCTTATCAGAAGGCAAATCCAGGTCCCTTGACGCACTCTCCAGAAAACAGGAAACTGGTGACACGTCATACAAAGAGCAATTATTCGAGCCCAGATCAAGTTACACACTCCATTTCTTCTCTCACTGCTTGTCGACATCTAGTGGAAGACGTATGAAGTGCATCTAAATGAATAAATATCAAGGACTTTAATAGGCAAGCCCTAGAAGAGAGCATCGATTTCAGATTTTCCACTTCCTGTCAGGAAGTTTGCTGCAAAAGGAGTTCTGTTTTACTCACAGATATAATTCAAATGGTTTTAGAAACTAGAGAGTGTTTTCTATCCAATAGTAATAATAATATGCATATTGTACGAGCAAGAATTGAGTACGAGGCCGTTTGAAATGGGCACCTTTTATCCGGCTACTCAATACTGCCCCTGCAGCCCAAACAGGTTAACACCATAGTACCCTCCAAACTCGTCAGAGAGGGTGTCCTGGAGGGCAGGTAGTTTACCCCCGGTGATGCGTTGTGCAGACCTCACTACCCTCTGGAGAGCCTTACGGTTGTGGGCGGAGCAGTTCCCGTACCAGGCGGTGATACAACCCGACAGGATGCTCTCGATTGTGCATCTGTAAAAGTTTGTGAGTGCTTTTGGTGACAAGCCAAATTTCTTCAGCCTCCTGAGGTTGAAGAGGCGCTGCTGCGCCTTCTTCACAATGCTGTCTGTGTGGGTGGACCAATTCAGTTTGTCCGTGATGTGTATGCCGAGGAACTTAAAACTTACTACCCTCTCCACTACTGTCCCGTCGATGTGGATAGGGGGTGCTCCCTCTGCTGCCCTTGACCTGTCGTTTTGACTTCCCCTGCACTATTAATACACTTTTGTTACTTCGACACTGTCTGCATCTGGGTCTTACCTGAAACATAACAACCATTCTCCAGTTGGAGTGCATTTCCTTTTGATTAACTTCTTATGGCTGCAGGGCGGTGCCGGTACACTTATGACAACAGCCCGTCCAAGTGCAGGGCGCGAAATTCAAAAGATATTTTTTAGAAATATTTAACTTTCACACATTAACAAGTCCAATACAGCAAATGAAAGATACACATCTTGTGAATCCAGCCAACATGTCCGATTTTTAAAATGTTTTACAGCGAAAACACCACGTATATTTATGTTAGCTCACCACCAAATACAAAAAAGCACAGACATTTTTCACAGCATAGGTAGCTTGCACAAAACCAACCTAACTAACCAAGAACCAACTAAACTAACCAAGAAACAACTTCATCAGATGACAGTCTTATAACAAGTTATGCAATAAATCTGTTTTGTTCGAAAAATGTGCATATTTGAGGTATAAATCATAGTTCTACATTGCAGCTACAATCGGAAATAGCACCGAAGCAGCTAGAACAATTACAGAGACCAAATTGAAATACCTAAATACTCATCATAAAACATTTATGAAAAATACATGGTGTACAGCAAATTAAAGACAAACATCTTGTGAATCCAGCCAATATTTCCGATTCTTTAAGTGTTTTACAGCGAAAACACAATATAGCATTATATTAGCTTACTACAATAGCCAACCACACAACCGCATTGATTTAAGCCAACAGTAGCGATAACGAATAAACCAGCAAAATATATTAATTTTTTCACTAACCTTCTCAAACTTCATCAGATGACAGTCCTATAACATCATATTACACAATACATATATGGTTTGTTCGAAAATGTGCATATTTAGCGGCACAAATCGTGGTTATACATTGGGAAAACTTAGCATCTTTTTCCCAGAATGTCCGGATATATTTCTGACACTCACCTATTCTAATCAAATAACTATTCATAGACTTTACTAAAAAATACATGTTGGACAGCAAATTAAAGATAGCTTAGTTCTTAATGCAATCGCCGTGTTAGAATTCGAAAAAATTTCAATAATATGATAAAACTATATTGAAAAAACATACTTTACGATGATATTGTCACATTTATCAAATAAAATCAAAGCCGGAGATAGTAGCCGTCTATAACGACAGCTTTTCAGAAGGCAATCCCCGGTTCCTTCTCGCGCCTTCCAGAAAACAGGAAATTGGTGTCACGTCATGCCAAGAGCTCTTATTCGACCTCAGATCAAGCTATACACTCCATTTCTTCTCTCACTGCCTGTTGACATCTAGTGGAAGGCGTATGAAGTGCATGTATACTAATACATATCAAGCAAATGAATAGGGATGCCCTGGAACAGAGCATCGATTTCAGATTTTCCACTTCCTGTCAGGAAGTTTGCTGCAAAATGAGTTCTGTTTTACTCACAGATATAATTCAAACGGTTTTAGAAACTAGAGAGTGTTTTCTATCCAATAGTAATAATAATATGCATATTGTACAAGCAAGAATTGAGTACGAGGCCGTTTGAAATGGGCACCTTTCATCCAAGCTACTCAATACTGCCCCTGCAGCCCAAAGAAGTTAAAGTTTGCCTCAGCAGTGTTGTTACTGTTTGAGACCCATGCATGTCCACAACTCCATACCCAATGAATGTTGGGATTTCAAAAATTCCATCAAGACATCTAAGGGTGTTTTCCCTTTCAGACTATTTTTGTGAACTCAGTGCGGTTCACTTAATTTTTGTGCAGTGTGAACACTCCAAAATTAACTCGAAAGAGCCACTAAAACCGAACAGAGACCATCTCGAGAGGTGGTCTGAGTTTGGTTCGCTCGAGAGTAGTTTTGTACTGACGCGATATTCAGATTATTTGTTTGCAATATGTGATCTATCGGCTAAAAGGGCTTCATACAATGTTTATTGGATTGTGGGTTTTTTAAAAGACGAGAGAATCACAACATAGGGTGTAAAATCAAGGTTCTTGCTATCCAGGATTCCTTGGGATGTCCCATTTCTGATGTTACCCCATTGAAGTTGACATTTAAAAAGCAGCATTCCCCAAGAGAGGATGGCTTTCACTTCAGCAGTGATACATTCATGAACTTCTTTGAAAAAAAGATCATGATCATTAGAAAGCAAATTACGGACTCCTCTTTAAATCTGCATATTCCTCCAAAGCTCAGTTGTCCTGAGTCTGCACAACTCTGCCAGGACCTAGGATCAAGGGAGACTGAAGTTTTTAGTACTATATCTCTTGACACATTGATGAAAATAATCATGGCCTTTAAACCTTCAAGCTGCATACTGCAGCTGCATTCCAACTAAACTACTGAAAGAGCTGCTTCCTGTGCTTGGCCCTCCTATGTTGAACATAATAAACAGCTCTCTATCCACCGGATGTGTACCAAACTCACTAAAAGTGGCAGTAATAAAGCCTCTCTGGAAAAAGCCAAACCTTGACCCAGAAAATATAAAAAACTATCGGCCTATATCAGATCTCCCATTCCTCTCAAAAATTTTAGAAAAAGCTCTTGCGCAGCACGTCACTGCCTTCCTGAAGACAAACAATGTATACGAGATGCTTCAGTCTGGTTTTAGACCCAATCATAGCACTGAGACTGCACTTGTGAAGGTGGTAAATTAACTTTTAATGGCGTCAGACCGAGGCTCTGCATCTGTCCTCGTGCTCCTAGACCTTAGTGCTGCTTTTGATACCATCGACTACCACATTCTTTTGGAGAGATTGGAAACCCAAATTGGTCTACACGGACAAGTTCTGGCCTGGTTTAGATCTTATCTGTCGGAAAGATATCAGTTTGTCTCTGTGGATGGTTTGTCCTCTGACAAATCAGCTGTACATTTCGGTGTTCCTCAAGGTTCCGTTTTAGGACCACTATTGTTTTCACAATATACTTTACCTCTTGGGGATGTCATTCGAAAACATAATGTTAACTTTCACTGCTATGCGGATGACACACAGCTGTACATTTCGATGAAACATGGTGAAGCCCCAAAATTGCCCTTGCTGGAAGCCTGTGTTTCAGACATTCCTACACGTACGCTACGGTCACAAGACGCAGGCCTCCTAATTGTCCCTAGAATTTCTAAGCAAACAGCTGGAGGCAGGGCTTTCTCCTATAGAGCTCTATTTTTATGGAATGGTCTGTCAACCTATGTGAGAGACGCAGACTCGGTCTCAACCTTTAAGTCTGTATTGAAGACTCATCTCTTCAGTAGGTCCTATGATTGAGTGTAGTCTGGCCCAGGAGTGTGAAGGTGAACCGCAAAGGCACTGGAGCAACGAACCGCCCATGCTGTCTCTGCCTGACCGGTTCCCCTCTCTCCACTGGGATTCTCTGCCTCTAACCCTATTACAAGGGCTGAGTCACTGGCTTCCTGGTGCTCATCCATGCCGTCCCTAGGAGGGGTGCGTTACTTGAGTGGGTTGAGTTACTGACGTGATCTTCCTGTCTGGGTTGGCGCCCCCCCCCCCCCCCCCTTGGGTTGTGTCGTGGCGGAGATCTTTGTGGGCTATACTCGGCCTTGTCTCTGGATGGTAAAGTTGGTGGTTGAAGATATCCCTCTAGTGGTGTGGGGGCTGTGCTTTGGCAAAGTGGGTGGGGTTATATCCTGCCTGTTTGGCCCTGTCCGGGGGTATCATCGGATGGGGCCACAGTGTCTCCTGACCCCTCCTGTCTCAACCTCCAGTATTTATGCTGCAGTAGTTTGTGTCGGGGGGCTAGGGTCAGTCTGTTATATCTGGAGTATTTCTCCTGTCTTATCCGGTGTCCTGTGTGAATTTAAGTATGCTCTCTCGAATTTTCTCTCTCTCTCTCTCTCTTTCTTTCTTTCTTTCTCTCTCTCGGAGGACCTGATCCCTATGACCATGCCTCAGGACTACCTGGCATGATGACTCCTTGCTGTCCCCAGTCCACCTGGCCGTGCTGCTGCTCCAGTTTCAACTGTTCTGCCTGCGGCTATGGAACCCTGACCTGTTCACCGGACGTGCTACCTGTCCCAGACCTGCTGTTTTCAACTCTCTAGAGAGACAGCAGGAGTGGTAGAGATACTCTCAATGATCGGCTATGAAAAGCCAACTGACATTTACTCCTGAGGTGCTGACTTGTTGCACCCTCGACAACTACTGTAATTATTATTATTTGACCATGCTGGTCATTTATGAACGTTTGAACATCTTGGCAATGTTCTGTTATAATCTCCACCCGGCTCAGCCAGAAGAGGACTGGCCACCCCTCACAGCCTTGTTCCTCTCTAGGTTTCTTCCTAGGTCTTGGCCTTTCTAGGGAGTTTTTCCTAGCCACCGTGCTTCTACACCTGCATTGCTTGCTGTTTGGGGTTTTAGGATGGGTTTCTGTACATCACTTTGAGATATCAGCTGGTGTAAGAAGGGCTATATAAATACATTTGATTTGATTAGACTACTAACCTACTGACGTTACAAGCGTGATTTAGAGATTAGAGCTAGCTAGCTCTGTCCACTCTAGCAAGCTGCTCTATCCCCACTGATTTGTGAAGTAAAGTTGAGCTAAATAAAAATATATATACAGTGGGGAGAACAAGTATTGGATACACTGCGGATTTTGCAGGTTTTCCTACTTACAAAGCATGTAGAGGTCTGTAATTTTTATAATAGGTACACTTCAACTGTGAGAGACGGAATCTAAAACAAAAATCCAGAAAATCACATTGTATGATTTTTAAGTAATTAATTTGCATTTTATTGCATGGCATAAGTATTTAAACACCTACCAACCAGTAAGAATTCCGGCTCTCACAGACCTGTTAGTTTTTCTTTAAGAAGCCCTCCTGTTCTCCACTCATTACCTGTATTAACTGCACCTGTTTGAACTCGTTACCTGTATAAAAGACACCTGTCCACACACTCAATCAAACAGACTCCAACCTCTCCACAATGGCCAAGACCAGAGAGCTGTGTAAGGACATCAGGGATAAAATTGTAGACCTGCACAAGGCTGGGATGGGCTACAGGACAATAGGCAAGCAGCTTGGTGAGAAGGCAACAACTGTTGGCTCAATTATTAGAAAATGGAAAAAGTTCAAGATGACGGTCAATCACCCTCGGTCTGGGGCTCCATGCAAGATCTCACCTCGTGGGGCATCAATGATCATGAGGAAAGTGAGGGATCAGCCCAGAACTACACGGCAGGACCTGGTCAATGACCTGAAGAGAGCTGGGACCACAGTCTCAAAGAAAACCATTAGTAACACACTACGCCGTCATGGATTAAAATCCTGCAGCGCACGCAAGGTCCCCCTGCTCAAGCCAGCGCATGTCCAGGCCCGTCTGAAGTTTGCCAATGACCATCTGGATGATCCAGAGGAGGAATGGGAGAAGGTCATGTGGTCTGATGAGACAAAAATAGAGCTTTTTGGAACACCATCCCAACCGTGAAGCATGGAGGTGGAAACATCATTCTTTGGGGATGCTTTTCTGCAAAGGGGACAGGACGACTGCACCGTATTGAGGGGAGGATGGATGGGGACATGTATCGCGAGATTCCGTCTTTCACAGTTGAAGTGTACCTATGATAAAAATTACAGACCTCTACATGCTTTGTAAGTAGGAAAACCTGCAAAATCGGCAGTGTATCAAATACTTGATCTCCCCACTGTATATTTCAGAGGTTTAAAAAGGAACAGAAAAAAATAATATAAACCGTTAATTTTTGGGGTTCGAACCGGTTCAGTACTGTATTTTGCTGGTCGGAAGATTGGAACGGAAACAAAAAAAAAAACAGAATGAAATGATTGTAAAATAATTTTGGTTCCTTTCATGTTTATGCTGTCGTGCCTCTAGTATGATTAAATTATATGACATGCTATTTTGTCAAATCGATTCATTAACGTTTAATTGATTGAATTAAACCATGCAATAATTGAACCATTAATAACCTGGGGCACCACGGAAGCATTCATTTATATAGAGTGGTTATCTCCCGAATCCACTCTCTTAAAGATCTGAAGATCTTTTATATCAATAGCAGTCAATTATTAACCATTATTATACCTCTTAAGGATTATCCCCTTTTTTTCAATCTTCGCCTAAAATGACATCCCTAAATCTAACTGCCTGTAGCTCAGGCTCTGAAGCAAGGATATGCATATTCTTCGTACCATTTGAAAGGAAACACTTTGAAGTTTATGCAAATGTGAAAGGAATGTAGTAGAATATAACACAATTGATCTGGTAAAAGATAATACAAAGAAAAAAACTTTTTTGTATTTTTTTGTACCATCATCTTTGAAATGCAAGAAATGGGCCATAATGTATTATTCCAGCCCAGGTGCAATTTAGATTTTGGCCACTAGATGGATACGGTGTATGTGCAAAGGTTTAGACTGATCCAATGAACCAAGAATTTTACGACGTTCAGATGAGACTGATAGAAGCTAGCTAGCTAGTGTCACTAAATTGGTAGCAAGATTACTAGCCAGCAACTTACCAACCATAGGCAATTACTACACATTCATCATTGCAACCAACACGCAAATAGAGAGTGAGTTAGCTATATAGGCAATTATATTTTTTGTAACGGAGACATTTACAGATAAGAGTGGAATAAATTGCTACCAGATTGAGCTACTCCCTTTTTGCTAGCGTTTGTTAGCTTACGCCAGCTAACGTTAGTCAAAGATAGAACTAACAAACACACATGTTTACTGTGCTGAAGATATCTACCAGTCTAGCAGTGACTACGGTAACACTTTATTTGGATAGTCCATCTGTAGATGCTACTAACCTTAACCCATAACCCTAACCTTAACCTTAACCCTTATCCTAACCCTAACACTAACCTTAACCCTTACCCTAATTCTAAACCTCACCCTAACCGTAACCTTAACATGCAGTTGGTTATCAACAAATGGTCATACTAATCAACAAACTAGCAATTGATTATCTGTAGAGCATCTACAGATGGACTATCCAAATAAAATGTGACCGTGACTACTACGGCATGTATTTTGTTCACAAATGTCTGCCCCCACACAGTACACTTCTTCTGCACCTTCTTTCAGGTGATTTCAAGTTATTTAGTTACTGTCCTTATCTTAACAACCCTTTTCACTGACTTATCCAGAGACAATATGGTTATTTAGCAGACATATCTATGCAGATCGAATTAGAGTTAGCACCTATTACGTTCACTGTGTGGTTGATGCTGGAATCCAATCCTTAACCCTGGTGTTTTACATGCTCCAACCAACAAAGCCATGACAACCTCCTCTGTGTCACAATAATGATAATTGATTGGATTTATACAGCACTTTTCTACCAACTGAGGTACTCAAAGCACTTTACATAGTAGGGGGAAACTCAACTCATCCACCACCAATGTGTAGCACCAACCTCAGTGTTGCATAGCGAACATTTTTGTGCCAGAACACTCACCACACATCAGCTAGAGAAGTGATATATGCCAATTAGAAATGAGGGGGATGATTAAGTGGCCGTGATGGAATGGGGCCAGGTGGATTTTAGACATGACACCAGGGTTAACACCCCTACTCTTAAGTGCCATGGGATTTTTAATGACCCCAGGACATCCGTTTAACATCCCATCTGAAAGACGGCACCTTACGCAGGGCAATATCCCCTTCACTGCCTTGGGGCATTTGGATCTCCTTAGACCAGAGAGAAGAGTGCCCCCTACTACTCCTCCAACACTACTTCCATCCAGGGACCAACCAGGACCAACCCTGCTTAGCTTCAGAGGCAAGCCAGCAGTGGGATCCAGGGGGGTATGCCGCTGGGAATATAAGTAGACATCATGGTCATAATTGGTTCCTTCTACATAAAAGCCTATATAAAGAAATGGGCAAATCAAATTACCTACATCTGTGGTGTACCTACACATTAGTTCCAGTCCTTCTGTATGTCAGTCCATTGTGTTACAGTAGTACTAACCATTATGTAGTATTGAACAAAAATCCTCTCACAAACAAAGGGCTAAGCAAATTGCTTGGGTCATACTGATTTCCACTTGTAATGGGTTATTTGAAGTAGGTGACTGCATTATTTCTATGGGCATTTCACCATTCTGATTTGATAAATTAAATTGAAATGGAAAAAAGGCTACGGTGAGCTACAGCAACAGGCAGAAGAACACTGCATATACTCATGCACGATAACCATGTGTGGCAGAATTCTGTTGACCTAATATTGAACTGTCTCAACATCCTCCAAAGATGATTCATTGGGTCAATACTTGATTTTAGCGCTGAGAAGCAGTGACAAACTGTACAGACGAGTCGTTCTACAGTCAGTCCACACATACAAACTCATGTGCATTTATGCTCAAGTCAAGACAAAACATTTTTTATTTTCACCATCATATCTTTCCAGAAGCCATGGACTTAAAGTAATCCATTATACTTACTGTATAAAAAGTACCAAATGCGCACCTACTCAAATTACATTATGGAAATAAACATAAACAAGTCATAACAAAAATACAATTTGCATTTGATCTATTTTTCAATAATGTACTATTGACTAAGTAACAAAGTCGGTAAACTGTGCCACAATGTTTGATTTCCTAAAATACTCTGTAGTTCTCCATGGTATCACACCAGCCATCTGGATCAACATGCCACATCTGTCTCTGCTGACCTGATGGCAACGAGCTGCTCTAAAGACTTGACGAGACACTTCTTATTGCCTCCATTCAACTGACACTGATGTGTCAGTACAGTGCATTCCGAAAGTATTCAGACCCCTTCACTTTTTCCACATTTTGTTACGTTACAGCCTTATTCTAAAATTGATTAAATAAATATTCCTCAATCTACACACAATACTCCATTATGACAAAACAAAAACAGGTTTTTAGAAATTTTTGCAAATTTATTTAAAATATAAAACAGAAATACCTTAGTTACACTATTCAAACCATTTGATATGAGACTCGAAAATTGAGCTCAGGTGCATCCTGTTTCCATTGATTATCCTTGAGATGTTTCTACAATTGCATTGGAGTCCACCTGTGGTAAATTCAATTGATTGGACATTATTTGGAAAGGCACACACCTGGCTATATAAGGTCCATTAGTTGACAGTGCATATCAGAGCAAAAACCAAGCCATGAGGTCGAAGGAATTGTCTGTAGAGCTCCGAGAAAGGATTGTGTTGAGGCACAGATCTGGGGAAGGGTACCACATTTTTTTTCAGCATTGAAGGTCTCCAAGAACACAGTGGCCTCCATCATTCTTAAATGTTAGAAGTTTGGAACCGACAAGACTCTTCCTAGAGCTGGCCGCCCTGCCAAACTGAGCAATCAGGTGAGAACGGCCTTGGTCAGGGAGGTGACCAAGAACCCGATGGTCTCTTTGTGAGAGCTCTAGAGTTCCTCTGTGGAGATGGGAGAACCTTCCAGGAGGACAACCATCTCTTCAGCACTTCACCAAGCAGGAATTTATGGTAGAGTGGCCAGACGGAAGCCATTCCTCAGTAAAAGGCACATGACAGCCCGCTTGGAGTTTGCCAAAATGCACCTAAAGGACTCTCAGACCCTGAGATTCTCTGGTCTGATGAAACCAAGATTGAACTCTTTGGCCTGAATGCCAAGCGTCACGTCTGGAGGAAACCAGGCACCATCCCTATGGTGAAGGATGGTAGTGGCGTCGTCATGCTGTGGGGACGTTTTTCAGCGGCAGGAGCCAAGACAAAGCAGGAGTGGCTTCAGGACACGTTTCTGAATGTCCTTGAGTGGCCCAGCCAGAGCTCGGACTTGAACACGATCGAACATCTCTAGGAGAGACCTGAAAGTAGCTGTGCAGCGACGCTCCCCATCCAACCTGAAAGAGCATGAGAGGATCTGTAGAGAAAAATGGGAGAAACTCCCCAAATACAGGTGTGCCAAGCTTGTAGCGTCATAACCAAGAAGACTCAGGGATGTAAGGTGCTTCAACAAAGTTATGAGTAAAGGGCCTGGATACTTATATAAATGTGATATTTCAGTTTTTTATTACATTTGCAAACATTTTTTGAAACCTGTTTTTGCTTTGTCATTATGGGGTATTGTGTGTAAATTGATGATGAAAAAAAACGATTCAATCAATTTTAGAATAAGGCTGTAACATTAAAACAAAAAAAAGTATGAAAAAGTGAAGGGATCGGAATACTTTCCGTATGCACTGTATGTCAAGATACATTCAACACGCAAATTTGACAGAATTTCCATATATATCTTTTTTTGTTCTCAAAAATGTTGTACATTAGACGGCAACATGTTTCCTTCCCTTTCAATGTACCAAAACAACTAATAGTCATGCATTATGCAAAGACGGGTAGTGAAAAAACAAGCTCAGGCTTGGGTTAATGTTAATTTAATTTGATGATGAAGTATCTTACAGACAAATTGTTTGCGACACCTTGTGTTTCTTAATCCAGCACTGTAATTATCCATGTTTAATGAGAGTGAGAGGATGAGACAGAGTTGAAATGTTGTGTTTCTTTACCGTAGCCAATGTGACGTGTGCGTTTTAAACTCACACAAGTCTGCTTACATGCCATGCAGAAACTTTTGAGCGTTTGACTGAGAGTGTCTAACTAATTTGTACACAAATATTAACAGCTCCAGCTTCATTCATGTGATGTAGTCTGGAGATAAATTGGATTTAGGAGTCTGTGTGTACAAAATATTCATGAAATGCATTGCTACAAATGCTTAAAAGATGACTTTTCAATAGTGGTGAGGACTTCTCTTTTAATTTGCCTCGTCTCCATCTTTGGAGGATGCTATTTATTCATAGAAACCTGTGTCTCTGTCCCCTGTACCAGGGGTTCTTAAACTTTTTCAGCCTGGGACCCAAATTAGAAATGTTCTGTTTTCCTGGGACCCAAGATTAAGAAAATATGCAACTATGTGTAAATATCAGAGCATTTCATTGCCCTTATGCCTAAAACAAATGCAATATAGACAAAAACAAATAACAATGAAATTAAATAGCCATATAAATATCTATTAATGTTAATCCCCCCCCCCCCCCCCATTAAAAACACTCTTACATATCTGTCTTGGTTGGAACTGTTGCTGCTAAAATACAATAAATAATTTTCATTCTGAACTGGAATAAACTGACTGATCACACAGATGAGTAACAGAACACACACACAGGCTTTTTGATAGTGCAACCCTGAGTAACAGTACAGATGAAAAATGATCAGTCCTACTGGACATCTTACTGTAGACATTTTGTTAAAAGAAAATCAAGGTTGGAACTGTTGCTGTTAAAATACAATATATCTTTTTAATTCTGAACTGGAATAAACTGATTGATCACATCACACAGATGTAGACCAGGAAACACACACAGTTCTAATGAGAGGTGTATGGCTGGTTGAAGTTTTCAACAAGCATGCCTATTCAGGACTCAGTTTTTGACAGTGCAACGCTGAGGTCATGCTCAGCAATGAGACTGTTTCTGTACTTGTTTTAAGTATGTCAGAGTTGAAAACCCTGACTCACATAGATATGTGGTGCCAAACTGGATCATGACATCTACTGCTTTCTCAGGCAGGCAGGAGACTGCTTCATGCTGACGTTGAGTGTTTGCCTCACAAAGCATCTTGCTTCAATCAGTTTATTCCAGTTCAGTATACTAATTATTACTTGTATTTTAACATCAACAGTTCCAACCTAGACTCGTTTTTAACAATCCTTTCTACAGTAAGATGTACAGAATGATCATTTTTCATATTCATCTGTACTGTTCCTAAGAGTTGCACCATCAGTAACTAGCTAGCTTGCTTTTGCTAATGTTAGCTATTAGCTGTGTACAAGGCCACGGGCTTGTTTGAAAGAGAAACTCACATCTACTACTACGAGAGTTAGTACTCCCTTATTTCTGCTTTTCATCACTTATTATAAAATTACAACTAAGCAGTTTCCTGTAGCATTCTGCCCTGTTCTGAAAGAACTACCTGGGTTTACCATCATGCTGTGGATGTTTGGTCAGGACATATCGTTTTATTAATCTGTTCATTTTGAGACTCATTACTAACATTAGTTAAGCACTTCCCCGCACAAAACACATTGTGGGCGCTCCTCGATATTTCTCAAAGTTTGTATGAAAGAGAGAGAAACTCATCCCTGTATTTGCGTTTCATGACAATTGAGCTCAGTCAGAACTTGTGGCTAGCATGACTCCATTTGATGATAGCGGTGAGTGATGGCGAGTGGGAATGACAAGTCAGTGGCTGACAGCGCATCATCTGCTGCTGAACGACAGCGCTGCATTGTGTGTCGCGGAGTGATCTTCAAGAAAACTGCAGAAAAAAGATCCAGTGAACCTCGAAGCACACGGGCATCTCCCTCTCCCACTCACGCAGCTGCCAAACTGAGCAGAGACCGCTGCTAAGCAGAGAGCGCACTGAACAGAGAGCGCAGATGTACTTGGCCAAATCAATTCCAGTAATTAATGAAATATTATACATTTACTCTGACACGTCGCAACCCACCATTGATCGTGACCCATACTTTAAGAAAGGCTGCCCTATACAGTAACAAAGGATTTTCAGTGTATAGTCTTGTTGTTCTCCTCCCATGTTTTCAATTCCTCTCCGCCCCCCCTTCGGCCTTGGGTACTCTGGTAATTCTTCCCTGTTAGGGAGCTTGATTTAATTAGGCAAAATAAAAAGTGTGGATTAGAATAAACTTGTTTGGCTCTCAGCTATTTGCTTGCCTCAGTTTGAAGTTGTGCCTACCATTAATTGGCTCTTGAAATACATGAATCCCTGGGAGATAGCTCTACATCGAGCTCTACATGCAGTGCAACCTGGTCTCAGGGTAATTCGTAGGATTTGGGATGTACATTTCTTTCCCTCCATTTAGTATGATATCTTATGTTACGTTAGGTTACATTATGAATGGATTAGTGGTCGTACCATATCATACAAATTGATATATGTTGTCTCACCTAGCTATTGTAAGAATAATGCAAGTCACTCTAGATAAGGGCATCTGCTAAATGACAGAAATGTACATGTAATATGTCTTTCTCTGAGACCAGGTTGCTTGTTGCACGGTAACAGCAAAGGACAATTACGGAGAGAATTTATGTTGGTGGTTAGTAGACGTGACTCGAACACGCAACCTTTGGATCATTAGACAGTCGCGGTATACAACTACCCATCCTCTCCAACCAACATTTTACTTTTGTTTCTGTCTAAAGTAACTAGAGCATTAGATCATATCATACGAGGTGCATAAAAAGATGTATAGTATGCTTCGTATTGCTCTGAGGCCAGGCTGTGCAGTAACTGGGATTATAAAGCAAGCAGTTTTGAGGAGGAGAAACAGTGGGTGCCTACGGAACATGACATTCTATTCTAAAATTATACAAAGACAACTGGAGATAAATAGGTCTCTGGTGATCAGTTGTGATTGTACCTGGAATTCAAATCAACAGCAGTTGAAGAATCCCTGTAATATGGTCACACCTGCTCCACAGGCAAGCATGTTTAGGTCAGCTGGACTGTACTTTAGTATCAAAATTAGCATAGATTTTTCTCCATACATGATTTATTCATAATAGAATTGGTCTTGGAATTAGTCTAATGACTGCAGTTCACACATGAACTCCTACTCTTGCAGAGAGGTAGGCAAGAGTAGGAGTTCATTTGTGAACTGCTGTCATTAGTACCTGGGGAAGCTGATGCTGTGCACATAGAAAGCTACTGGCCCAAATGAAATCATCATTCGTGGTCCAAGGTTCTATTATGAGACGCTGAACCATTTCAGAATTTCAGAATTCTTTCATTTCTAGCCCACTGGCTTGACAAGTCCTAATTACTGTTGTTTTCCCTCACCACACTTGCATTTACCTGGTATTTGGAGTGGTAGGCACCACTTTCACACAATCACACCCACAAATTAACAGTCAGAGCATGCATTATAGAGGACTCATTTGACCACAGGCAAAATAGTTCCCACTGCTCACTTTAATATGTAATCCTATTTGGAAAAGCAAATGGTTTGCTCCATTAATGCCGTTGCTTCAATGCAAATGTGTCTTAACTGCTTACATCACAAACAGTGGTTCAATTGAGCCGAGATCCTGCATCTTTGGTCAATGAGAGAGCCACGCGGAGCTGAGCTACAGTATCCTAAGAGTCCAAAGAGGAGCAGGATAGAAAATAGGATAAAAGTACTAACCCTAACCCTAACTAGCCTGGGTACAAGTCTCTTAAGCTGGGAGTGGCAAGGAGTGGAATGTTAGCTAAAGAGACTGGTACTCAGACTAAACCCTAACCCTAATCCCCACAAACAGGGCTCTCCACCTCCTAATTTCCAATTTAACCTCTAATCACAAGGTGGCTCTCCAGGAAAATGCATCAAAACGCATCATACTGTGACATTTTCTATTTTGAAAACTTAATTGCTGACATGCAAAACATTTTGGGACTGTATCAACAGTGGACTAATGAAACAAAATATATTTTCTGAGTGGTATCTCCCTTTAACATGAGAGTAGTGAATGACCAGGAGTTTTTCCTTATCACCTGACTTGACAAGGAAAAACTCTCGGCCATATTTATAGCCAAGAATTTTCCATGTGGCCAGGAAACACTCACAGCCTGATGGACTTTGGGATTACGTGCAGACAAGTCTACTTTATTCATCCAAAAGCATACTTTGTGATCAATTTTCTGTGCCATTGACATACAGTTGAAGTCGGAAGTTTCGATACACTTTAGCCAAATACATTTAAACTCAGTTTTTCACAATTCCTGACATTTAATCTTAGTAAAAATTCCATGTCTTAGGTCAGTTAGGATCACACTTTATTTTAAGAATTTGAAATGTCAGAATGATTTATTTCAGCTTTTATTTCTTTCATCACATTCCCAGTGGGTCAGAAGTTTACATACACTCAATTAGTATTTGGTAGCATTGCCTTTAAATTGTTTTTAACTTGGGTCAAACGTTTGGTGTAGACTTCCACAAGCTTCCCACAATAAGTTGGGTGAATTTTGTCCCATTCCTCCTGACAGAGCTGGTGTAACTGAGTCAGGTTTGTAGGCCTCCTTGCTTGCACACACTTTTTCAGTTCTGCCCACAAATTTTCTATAGAATTGAGGTCAGGGCTTTGTGATGGCCACTCCAATACCTTGACTTTGTTGTCCTTAAGCCATTTGCCACAACTTTGGAACTTTGGATGCACCAGGCCCTCCTGCAGCAAAGCATCCCCACAACATGATGCTGCCACCCCCGTGCTTCATGGATGGGATGGTGTTCTTTGGCTTGCAAGCTTCCCCCTGTTCCTCCAAACATAACGATGGTCATTATGGACAAACAGTTCAATTTTTGTTTCATCAGACCAGAGGACATTTCTCCAAAAGTACGATCTTTGTCCCCATGTGCAGTTACAAACCGTAGTCTGGCTTTTTTATGGCGGTTTTGGAGCAGTGGCTTCCTTGCTGAGCGGCCTTTCAGGTTATGTCGATATAGGGCTCGTTTTACTATGGATATAGATATTTTTGAACCTGTTTCCTCCAGCATCTTCACAAGGTCCTTTGCTGTAGTTCTGGGATTGATTTGCACTTTTCGCACAAATGTACTTTCATCTCTAGGAGACAGAATACGTCTCCTTCCTGAGCGGTATGACGGCTGCGTGATCCCATGGTGTTTATACTTGCATACTATTGTTTGTACAGATGAACGTGGTACCTTCAGGAAATTGCTCCCAAGGATGAACCAGACTTGTGGAGGTTTAAAAAAATGTCTGAGGCCTTGGCTGATTTCTTTTGATTTCCCCATGATGTCAAGCAAAGAGGCACTGGAATTTTCCAAGCTGTTCAAAGGCACAGTCAACTTAGTGTATGTAAACTTCTGACCCACTGGAATTGTGATACAGGGAATTATAAGTGAAGTAATCTGTCTGTAAATAATAGTTGGAAAAATGACTTGTGTCATGCACAAAGTAGATGTCCTAACCGACTTGTCAAAACTTTAGTTTGTTAACAATACATTTGTGGAGTGGTTGAAAAACGAGTTTTAATGACTCCTACCTAAGTGTATGTAAACTTCCGACTTCAACTGTATATGTACACAGTGCTATAGATCGGGTACCTAAATAATAAAGAAGTCCTCTATTCTATGGCTCTACCTTTCTCCCCTGATAACATAGTCCTTTGATTTAGGACTCAGAGCATCAGTATACATTATTTGCTCATGATACCCCACATGTGTTAGGGCAGATCCGCTGTATTACCTGCTACACTAAATGCACTTAATCACTGCTTAGAAGTATTGGCATTTCAGTTTCAGCTTAGTTTTTGTAGAGATGACTTCCAGCATTTCTTATAATTTGTTTCATGTCTCTTTTTAATTTAGTCAGTTTAGGTCTATAAACATATTTAATTATAATTGCTCACAAAATAACAAACTTGTATTGATGGCCAATAAAAGGTGGCCAATTTGTGGGATATATGCTACAGTGCCATAATTGAAGTAGATTAAAATAAAATTGAATATGTTTATAGACCTAAACAGACTAAATCTAGGTTTAGCATTATTATATCAGCACAGTGTTATATCAGGCCTGAGGAGTTGCATCTGAGAGTGATAGGCCTACTGGGGCTCTTCTTGGTGTGGGTGGCTAGATGTTGTCTTAATTGACTTTCTAGAGCATGGGATTAGTTTTAGTGGAAGTGAAGAAATGTACGCTGAACAAAGATATAAACACAACATGTAAAGTGTTTGGTTCATGTTTCATGAGCTGAAATAAAATATCCCAGAAATGTTCCATATGCACAAAAAGCTTGATCATTACACAGGTCCACCTTGTCCTGGGGACAATAAAAGTCCACTCTAAAATGTGCTGTTTATTACACAACACAATGCCGGAGATTTCTCAAATTTTGAGGGAGCATGCAATTGGCATGCTGGCTGAAGGAATGTCCACCAGTGCAATTGCGAGAGAATTTAATGTTAATTTCTCTACCATAAGCCACTTCCAACGTCGTTTTCGAGAACTTGTCAGTACGTCCAACTGGCCTCACAACCGCAGATCATGTGTATGGTGTCGCGTGGGCAGGCAACGGACAACAAACACAATTGCATTTTATTGATGGCAATTTGAATACACAGAAATACCGTGACAAGATTCTGAGGCCCATTGTGAACCCATTTTGTTAAAGTATATGTGACCAACTGATGCATATCTGTATTCCCAGTGATATGAAATCCATAGGCAGAGTTCGTTATGTTACGAGAGAGAGAGACATCATCAGAGCGTGCAACAGAACACTGTACTGTCTACACTCGGTTTGTTGTTTACATTAAAACTTTTTCATTAAATCGATTTTATTCCGAACTAAAGTTTTGTTACTAAGGATTCCACAACGCTGTTAGCCGTCACGGCTGGGACTGCAAGTTTGTGTTCCTTTTTTTTTTTTGCGTGGATTCCGCGAGTGCTAGCTGGCTGTACTACAGACACCTGTCGTTGTCGTGGGAAAGACTCATTGTTATCTTTTCGTAAAACAACTGGTTGCAGTATAGAGCCAATCTGGATACCAAGCAGATCCTGAGGGAAATCGACGCGTACCAACAGCTTTACGCTATGGAGGAACAACATACTCCTTCGCGGAAAGATCTGACCACCTCACAAAATAACTTTAACCGACAAAAAAAGAAAAACAGATTAATCTACAGACACGGACAATTTACTTACCATTGAGGTAGAGGCTAGTGCTCTGGCTGGAATCCATGCAACAATGGAAAAGTTGTGTGAGGAGGTAGCAGGGCTGAGGGGGAGTTCAGCCAGAGTGAAATTCTCACGTTCCAAAGAGAAAACAAGACACTCACAGCCAAGGTAAAAATACACGATTCCAACATGGATTGTCTACTCAGGGAAAAAGGGTGATGAAGGAGACGCTACTAGACATACAAAGTCGTAGCATGCGTGAAAATCTATTTTTTTGCTGGTATTCCTGAGGACCCATCCCATAATCCAGAGGGCGCGATCTGAGAATTCATGAAATCCGCATTGAAACTTCCTATAGAGACTGTAAACAAGGTGGCTTTCCACCGAGTACACATACTTGGAGCTCGGGAGCGACAAGACCAAGGGTCCCCGACCGATCATCGCAAAATTTGAACACTAGCAACAAAAGGAGCTGATTAAAAGCAGAGGAAGGGAGCTTAAAGGGACCAAATTCGGTCTCAATGACCAATTTCCAAAGGAGATAAACGAGCGTCGTAAGAGACTGTATCCGGTACAAAGACAACAAAGGATGGATGGTAGGCGTGTCTTTATCATTGTGGACAAACTCTTTATAGATGGACAGCTATTCCGAGACATCTCCATAACACCGTGGCTGTACTAAATTCTACAGGGACTTCAGGTTACGGAAAAAAAGAATGTATGGGAACTGTTTAAAATATGTGAACATTATGAAGTGGATAGGAACACACACGTACTCAACCACATGCTTGCTTACACATACGAACTTATACATACACACACACTCCTGATCTCACTCTCTTCTCACTCTCTATTGTCGAGAATTGTTTTATATTTTAATGTGTTTATTGTTTGTCTATCTTTTTTATGTATTTGTCTACACGTTTATGTTTACAACAAGCAAGTGGAAGATATCAAAATAAGGGCATTGGGGAATAATAACATATTGTACGGAATACATTTGTACTATAGTGAAGTCGTAATGCAAGGTCTCTTTCATGATCATGTGAAACGTCAATTGCTATACAAATGCTGGGATGTGTTTTTCAATAATGTTAAAGGTAATTATGATGCAACTATGATGGTGATACGATATGGATTACAATTATGAATATTAAGGCTATACGCACTACATGTTACACACATAGACACTCAAACTGTCACGTTCCTGACCTTGTTTTCCTTTTGTATAGTTGTGTTTAGTGGGTCAGGACGTGAGCTGGGTGGGCAGTCTGTGTTGTTTGTTCTATGTTAAGTGTCAGGTTTAATTGACCTTGTATGGCTCTCAATCAGAGGCAGGTGTTTTACGTTTTCCTCTGATTGAGAACCATATATTGGTAGGTTGTTTCACATTGTTTGTTGTGGGTGGTTGTCTTCCGTGTCTGTATGTCTACCACACGGGACTGTTTCGTTTGTCGTTTCGTATATGTAGTCTGTTCCTGTTCGTGCGTTCTTCGTAGTTTGTAAGTTCTCAAGTCAGGTCTGTCTACATCGTTTATTTGTTTTGTAGTTTGTTGTAGTGTTTTCGTCTTTCGTCTTTACTTTAATAAATTCATATAACAACGCTGCGCTTTGGTCCAATCCCTACTCCTCCTCTTCGGACGAAGAGGAGGAGAACGACCGTTACACAAACATGCAAATTGGCAGAGTTATGATTTATTTGGACATCACACATTATAGTCTTACTCTTATACAGACATCATACACACTCTCATTATATTTACATTTAAGTCATTTAGCAGACGCTCTTATCCAGAGCGACTTACAAATTGGAAAGTTCATACATACTGTTCCCTGGTCATCCTGGTCCCCCCGTGGGAATTGAACCCACAAACCTGGCGTTGCAAGCGCCATGCTCTACCAACTGAGCCACACATATCATATCCAATATCATACACATCAACCTACTCAGATTTGTTACGCACATAATTTGTCTCAAGTTTCTAACATCTGTGGCATTGGCTCACAGACAAACAGGCAACGGAATAAAAAATATTGCTAGAACCTATTTCTTGAATTCTAAATATCAGACATTTGAAAGCTCTAGTTTTGACCTTCATAATAACTGATGGCAGTAACTTTACAAGCACTAATTACGGTCAATTTAGCCTGAGAATAGTATCTAGTTATGGTAAGGGGTGAAATAAGTATAGCTAGTTATAATTGTAACGGTTTGGCAGATTATAAAAAAAGAAGATCAGTCTTTACATGGCTAAAAGAAAAGAAATATAACATATACTGTTTACAGGAAACTCACTCTACATCCTTAGATGAAGTTGCGTGAAAAAATAAATGGTTTGGTGAAATAATTTTCTGTCATGTACAAAGGAACTCAAAGGGTGTGATGATATTAATTAACAAAAATGTCGATCTGAATGTGCAAATAATAAGGAATGATTCGCAAGGAAGGTGGATCCTTTTGAATATGAAAGTGGATGAAAAAGAGATTTGGCTCATTCATCTATATGGTCCAAATCAAGAGGATCCACACTTCTTCGAAAACATTTATACCAATTTATTGAACTTACAGGCAACCAATGATCAAATCATTATGGTAGGAGACTATAACACAGTGTTAAGTACCTCAATGGACCGTAAAGGAAATCACTCTACAAACTATTATCAACGTGCCCTTAAGGAAATCACAAATATTATGGACACATTAGAAATAGTGGATATTTGGAGACTAAAAAACCCCGACCTAGTGAGATATACATGGAGGAGACTTAATCAAGCTAGTCGTCTTGACTACTTTCTTGTCTCTTTCTCTCTTGCATCAAAGATTAAAAAAGTTTTAATAGGAGACAGAATGCGATCGGATCATCTAATTGGCATTCACATAACTCTTATAGATTTTCCACATGGGTTGGGATATTGGAAATGTAATCAAAGTTTACTGGAGGACAACTTATTTTTAACTAAGACAAAATAATTTATAACGGAATTTTTCCAGTATAATATAGGTTCAGCAAATCCCCTTATTGTTTGGGATACCTTTAAATGTACCTTCAGGGGTCATTCAATTCAATATTCATCAATAATAAAAAAGCAGTTTCTGGCTAAAGAAACAAGACTAACAAGGGAAATCCATGAACTAATAATACAGGTAGATAGCAATAAAAACTACAGAGATACGAAATAAGTTAGAGGAAAAACAAAAAGACCTTGAACTTATTCAAGAACGATCTAATGTAATCTATTACAAAAGTAAAGCAAACTGGATGGAATATGGAGAAAAATGCACAAAATTCTTCCTGAATCTCCAATACAGGAACACGAACAAAAATAATTTGCAGAAACTCGTTACTGAAGACGGAGTCATCTATGATTCTCCGAATGGTATTTTAAGGAAGCTAATTATTTTAGGCAGATGTTCTCTTTTCTGTCTTATCCTACCCCACTGAATGAAGATTACGGTAAGGAATTCTTTCCAACTAATATATAAAATGGTAAATTAACAAATATACAGAAAGATCAGTGCGAAGGCCAAATTACAGAGGAAAAACTTTTTGAGGCTATTAAATCCTTTCAGTCTGGAAAAACCCCAGGGCTTGATGGCATACCAGTAGAGGTATATCAAGTATTTTTTATATACTAAAAGCTCCATTGTTAGATTGTTTTAACTACTTCTATAGAAATGGTAGTTTGTCAGATACTCAGCAGGAAGGTCTGATTTCTCTATTATTAAAACAAGACCCAGATGGCAAATATAAAGACCCGGTCTATCAAAAAAAACTGGAGGCCCCTTACACTTCAATGTTGTGATGCAAAAATACTAGCAAAATGCATAGCACTCAGAAGTAAAAGGGTTTTACCAGGTATGTTTATCCTGATCAGACAGGTTTTTTACATGGACGATACATTGGAGATAATATACGACAACTACTAGAAATAATAGAACATCATGAAACATATAAGAAGCTAGGAATGGTATTTATCGCAGATTCTGAAAAGGCATTTGATAAAGTAAGACTGGATTTTATTTATAAATGCCTGGATTTTTTCAATTTCGGTAATTCTCTTATAAAATGGGTAAAAATAAAATACATAAAAATTATGTATAGCAACCCCAGGTGTAAAAATAGTAAATAACGGCTACTTCTCGTTGAGTTTTGAATTGTCAAGAGGAGTTAAACAAGGGTGTCTGCTGTCACCATATCTATTTGTTATGGCCATTGAAACGCTAGCTATTAAAATCAGATCCAATAACAACATTAAAGGATTAGAAATCCAAGACTTAAAAACAAAGGTGTCCATGTATGCCGATGACTCAAGTTTTATGTAAAGTCCGCAAGCTAGATCCCTGCAATGTCGCATTAAATATCTAGATAATTTTTCTGTACTCTCTGGACTAAAACCTAATTATGATAAGCGTACAATATTATGTATTGGCTCCTTAAAAAATACTACTTTTACATTACCTTGCAGCTTACCTATAAAATGGGCTGATGTTGAAGTCGACATACTCGGTTTTCATATCACAAAATATATAAATAAGCTCTCAACAATGAATTTCAATAGAAAACTTGTAAAAATAGACAAGATCCTGCAACCATGGAGAGGTAAATACCTGTCTATTTATGGAAAAATTGCCCTGATTAACTTCTTAGTCATATTTCAGTTTACTCACTTACTTATGGCGCTGCCTATTCCTGATGATTCGTTTTTTAAATCATATGAGCAAAAAATATTTCGCTTTATATGGGACGCTAAACCAGACAAAATAAAACGAGCCTATCTATATAATGAATATGAATTGGGTGGGTTGAGATTATTAAATATAAAAGCACTAAACCTTTCTCTAAAAGCTTCACTCATTCAAAAGTTTTATTTGAACCCAAAATTGTTCAAGTCGATTAATAAGAAAAGCTCATCCATTGTTTAAAATGGCCTTTTTGCCTTTGTGCAGATTGCCATGTCTCATTTTCGATTAATTGAAAATTATACTTTTTTCAAAGTATCTGTCTTTCTCAAACAAGCATTGCAGAGCTGGCTACAATTTCAATTTCATCCCCCTGAAAAGATAGAAAAGATATTACAACAAATATTATGGCTGAACTGAAATGTGCTGGTTGATAAAATACCTGTATTTATGCAAAAGATGTTTGAAAAGGGTATTTTGTTCCTAAATTATATTGTAAATTGTAATGGTAGAGTTACGTTCTTCATGGAGTTATCAGAACTGTTTGGGAGGATCTGCTCAATCCAAGAGTACAACCAATTGATTACATTTACATTTAAGTCATTTAGCAGACGCTCTTATCCAGAGCGACTTGCATTGCCCCAAAAATGGAGGAGGCGGGTGGCAGCGGGAGGAGGTAAGGAACTGGTCTGTCTGCCCAATATAAAGGATCAAAACTGGCAGAGGAATAAAAATAGCATAAATAGGAAAGTATACCAGTTTCATTTGAGGACCAGGATGTTGACAACTGTGCCATACAGATTGCAAAATAGTTGGGAAGAGATTTTTGATGTACCGATTAGTTGATATATAAAACAACGCAAGATTCAAGACTTCGTGCTTTTCAGCTAAAATTATTATATAGAATTTTTGCCACCAACAAAATGTTGAATATTTGGAGCATAAAATCATCGAAGCTCTGCAAATTTTGTTGTGAGGATACAGAATCAATAGACCATTTATTTTGGTATTGCCCTCAGGTAGCCTGTTTCTGGTCTCAGGTTCAGGAATGGCTGAAAATGCATAGCATTGATCTAAAATTGACCTTAAAAATAGTACTGTTAGGAGATCTGGAGAGACCACGTCAGTCAATTACTAATACTCTTAGTAAAAGTATTTATCTTCAACACGCAATGTGTAGATTCTATTCGATTAGATAGATTGAAATTGTACGTTAAACATCATAGCATAGTTGAAAGATATGTGTTGTGTAGAAACACGAAGTGGGTGACCAGCAGAGATAGATGGGATGGGCTGAGGGAAGCTGAGGGTTGGGATGTGGAATTGGAGACAAGTGGGAGTGGAGTTGCTGTGTGAGAGAGAGAATGATGGTCAAAAGATAAAGGGGAAAAAAAGTCTAAATAAAACATAATAAAAGTACATTTGAATGACACTAAGTGGCAGTGTTTTTACAACTAATGCCGGTTTGCCTGAGGCTGATGCCGTGCAGGTGTTTGTACACATGCATATACACACACTCTCATTCAAATAAACACATACAAGAACACACACATACATGTAATAGTGCCAGACATGCACACAAACATATAAAGTAGGCATTGCTGTTATGATTTCAGTTGTCCTTGATGTCCTTTTTTTTAAAAATGTATTATTAAAAAAAATAATGGCATTGTTGTTTGCTGTTTTCTTCTGTCTTTTCCTTTTTTCATTCTCTTGGTTGTTGGTGCATTGGGGGGTTCTTGGGGGTGTGGAATAGAATTCATTGTATTTAAATAAATAAAAATCTTCTGTGGGGGGGGGGGGGGCTGTGGGAGGGGTCTCGAATGGTTGAGGGACAGCTATTGAGGAACTGTGGGGGGGATCTTGGAGGGTTCGGGTTTCACAAGATTGTGATCACGGAAAAAGGAAACTATGACATATATTTTATATCACTATCATGCACACACACACTCACACATAAGGATGGCTCTGTTGCGGAAAGACTGATACATCTTTGATAGTGTCTTGATGCTGTATTGTTTGTCCTTCATGTTCTAATACTTTAATGTAACCCCTTGTGTTTTTTGTAATAAATCATTTAAAATAAAATAAATCCATCTCATGTGCATTTATTTCAGTTGACTGATTTCCTCATAAAAATACACACAGTGAGGAAATAGGTGATTGTTGAGATGTAATTTACTGATAAACTATGTTATGTGATTTAATTCTTCATGTACAGTACCAGTCAACATTTTGGACACACCTACACATTCAAGGGTTTTTCTTTATTTTTATTATTGGATGGCTATACAGTATCTGGTTGCCGCCATGACTATGTATGATGTATCTGTGTAATCAGAAGAGACCTATATTATGACAGGCTTTGTCATACTCAGAATGCAGTTGTATTTTAAACAACATCAACCTAGGTTTATATTCAAAATTAAAGGTCTGAGGTATCAACCCAAACAGCAGACATACAGTAAGGGCTTGTAGACCTGGCCATTATCACTAAGGAACTTCCGCTACGCTATCAAATCAAAATCAAATGTATTTATATAGCCCTTCTTACATCAGCTGATATCTCAAAGTGCTGTACAGAAACCCAGCCTAAAACCCCAAACAGCAAGCAATGCAGGTGTAGAAGCACGGTGGCTAGGAAAAACTCCCTAGAAAGGCCAAGACCTAGGAAGAAACCTAGAGAGGAACCAGGCTATGAGGAGTGGCCAGTCCTCTTCTGGCTGTGCCGGGTGGAGATTATAACAGAACATGGCCAAGATGTTCAAATGTTCATAAATGACCAGCATGGTCAAATAATAATAATCACAGTAGTTGTCGAGGGTGCAACAAGTCAGCACCTCAGGAGTAAATGTCAGTTGGCTTTTCATAGCCGATCATTAAGAGTATCTCTACCGCTCCTGCTGTCTCTAGAGAGTTGAAAACAGCAGGTCTGGGACAGGTAGCACGTCCGGTGAACAGGTCAGGGTTCCATAGCCGCAGGCAGAACAGTTGAAACTGGAGCAGCAGCACGGCCAGGTGGACTGGGGACAGCAAGGAGTCATCATGCCAGGTAGTCCTGAGGCATGGTCCTAGGGCTCAGGAGACACTGTGGCCCCATCCGATGATACCCCCGGACAGGGCCAAACAGGAAGGATATAACCTCACCTACTTTGCCAAAGCACAGCCCCCACACCACTAGAGGGATATCTTCAACCACCAACTTACCATCCTGAGACAAGGCCGAGTATGGCCCACAAAGATCTCCGCCACGGCACAACCCAAGGGGGGGCGCCAACCCAGACAGGAAGATCACGTCAGTGACTCAACCCACTCAAGTGACGCTCCCCTCCTAGGGATGGCATGAAAGAGCACCAGTAAGCCAGTGACTGTAATAGGGTTAGAGGCAGAGAATCCCAGTGGAGAGAGGGGAAACCGGCCAGGCAGAGACAGCAAGAGCCTTTCCGTTCACCTTCACACTCCTGGGCCAGACTACACTCAATCATATGACCCACTGAAGAGATGAGTCTTCAGTAAAGACTTAAAAGTTGAGACCGAGTCTACGTCTCTCACATGGGTAGGCAGACCATTCCATAAAAATGGAGCTCTATAGGAGAAAGCCCTGCCTCCAGCTGTTTGCTTAGAAATTCTAGGGACAATTAGGAGGCCTGCGTCTTGTGACCGTAGCGTACGTGTAGGTTGTACGGCAGGACCAAATCGGAAAGATAGGTAGGAGCAAGCCCATGTAATGCTTTGTAGGTTAGCAGTAAAACCTTCAAATCAGTCCCTGCCTTAATAGGAAGCCAGTGTAGGGAGGCTAGCACTGGAGTAATATGATCAAATTCTTTGATTCTAGTCAGGATTCTAGCAGCCTTATTTGTCCTCATTACACCCCAGGCAAAATGGAATAGTCTGCCTGTCCTTTCCTCGGTGTGTTTCTGTCACAGAACAACAGAGAAAGATGGGGAAGCCAAGCCTTCATTCTGCAGCTCCTGGATGGAGTCGCACAGCAACAGCCAAAAATAAAGCGGAGAGAAAACCAACAACAGCAACACATTGCCTGTCAGCGTCTCTCTCTCTCTCTCTCTCTCTCTCTCTCTCTCTCTCTCTCTCTCTCTCTCTCTCTCTCTCTCTCTCTCATGAGGGAGGGAGATGTGATATAAAGGCATGCACACATGCAACTGCGCACACACACACACACACACACACACACCTCCTCCCACATGCCCTCCCCTATAAAAACCATCACCACAGCAGTCTGTGGGCGCTGAGCTGAAGAGATGGAACGGTGCGGTGGAGGATACTGAACACTGCCCATAAACCAAACTCACCCTCTGCTAGCTGAGGAGAGGATAAAAACACAGGCAACAGGTTCTCGCTGAACCACCTCCATCAATATCGTGTAGCCATAAAAAAAAGACGAAATGCTGAAGCAGAAGAGAGTATGGCAGTCCCTGTGGATTCACATAGTGAACATTCCTGTTTATGCAGGGAGTTATTGTTGTCTTCACATAATGGGTGGTAGGTTCTCCCAATACTTTATGTTCTGTAGTCAAATCTTCTATTGTTTTCAAGCCTTACATTCTGGCCTTGCTGCATATCTGAATGTGTGAATATTCTTGGAAAAGTATTTCAATAATGAGTACAAAGCGGAGATTGGGCGATTTCCTCATTCAATAAATGCCTGCAGCTGTGATACAATCAGATGCATTGATGTTGACATTTCTGTAATTAAAACGAGTAAGAGCACACAACACAGACACCGAGAGATTGGAGTTTCAGAAAGTCTGCTTGGTGATGCAACGCACTCATTTCAGGCTAAAGTGCATGTAACTTCACAACATATACCTCCAGTAACTTGGTGATAGATTAGCTCATATCAAAACCATGTAACTAATGCAGTCGGCCTTGTTATATCACCATGTATTAACGTGCATGGTTGGGTGGCTTTACCAAACAACATTACATGTTCATGTTATTCCATTAAGTTAACATTGAATCATTTCATTCGATTCTCAAGAGTTTTCTAATACACTGATATGACGGTAGATAACTGTTACTGTGGTTACGCCACTATTAGCACCTCTATGCCCACTAGTAGCCATGGTAGTGCTGTTTACCATGGTGTTTCACAGGGTGAGGTGTTGAGGTGTGACTGGCAGGCCTAACCCTCTGTCTCATTAGATAGGATGAGGACAGATCACTCTGGGTACCTACCGTCTCCCTGATTCACATCTTTATGAGCTTTCTCACTGTGCTGTGTGATTACAGTGGCACCTCTATTTTTAGACACAGCAGGATGAAATGTTCTGCTCTCTTTTCATGTCATTATCATCCCACATTTACATGTTGGAATCCATGCAAAGCTGTCCTTCAGCATCAGACAGATATCATGAGCAAGGAGAAAGGATTTGCCTCTATTTTATTAGATGAAGCCGTCAGAAAATGGCTGAGAGCTTCTTAGCTTTTATGATGATTGATAATGAAGAAAATCAGGTTTTATTCTGTACATTATCTTTACCCGTTAGATGAGAATTAATGTTCTTGTAAGATTATTTTATAAGTGTATTATTTTGTTAAACTAACTCAGTTATTTTATATGGTACTTTTATGCATTTCTGAAATGTGTTGAATTTGTTATTTACCTGGTAACAATGCATTAATGAAGTTGCAATAGGTTTATTGAAACAGGAAGTGACAGACAGTCTTGAGTTGTGGCTGATGGTGTTCAATGTGATTTGACCATAGAAGCTGCTACATAGTGTTCCGTCTCTATCCATTCCTTGCTCCTACAGAATGTCATCCATCCACCTGTACACATACCCTCAACTTACATTCTGAATAATGTTTGCAGTAATTAACACACTGGACTTGTTTTGCAACGCTAAATAGGAAAAAATGGTTGCAGCGCAAACACTGTTGATACATCACTGAGTTGACGTTTTAATTAAGGGAGTAATGTTTGATTGCAGTCAGTGGATGATCTCCCTTCAAACCATACACATTAGGTAGGACAGCTTTCACAATGAAACTTTTTAAAGCCGCACTTTGTAAGATGTGAGTCATGCTACCTCTGAGTAGCGCAGTAATTGATAGAACAGAATGATCTTGATCTTGGGTAAACAAATGTCACAGAATGTACACACTCAGGCCACACAGGAAAGTGGCTGCACATTCACTCAGTACCCCCTGTATATAGCCTCGTTATTGTTGTGTAATTTTATTGAGTTACTTTTCATTAAATTTTTTACTTTAGTTTATTCAGTAAATATTTTCTTAACTCTATTTCTTGAGCTGCATTGTTGGTTGAGGGCTTGTAAGTAAGAATTTCAAAGTAAGGTCTACACCTGCTGTATTTGGCGATTGTGAGTGTAACAAATACAATTTGATTTGATTTAATGGTAACATACACTAGGAAAACAGATTACAGGCTTTAACAACCTTATTGCAGTTCAAGCCGCTCTGAGTGAATGTGGCATTCAACACATAATTGCAGGCTCTATGTAAATGACTATGACATATCAAGCTTACTCAATTAAACCTGATGGCCTTGTAAGTACAGTGCCTTCAGAAAGTATTCACATCCTTTGACATTTTCCACATTTTGTTGAGTTACAACCCGAATTTAAAATGGAATAAATATATTTTTTGGGCCACTGGCCTACACACAATACCTCATAATGTCAAAGTGAAATTATGTTTTTTCAAAATGTTTACAAATAAATAATACATTTAAAGCTGAGGCTTGCGTTAATAAGAATTCAAGCCTAAATGACTTCAGGAGTAAAATTTCCTTAACAAGTCGCATAATAAGTTGCATGGACTCACTCTGTGTGCAATAATAGTGTTTAACATGATTTTTTTTAATGAATACCTCATCTCTGTACCTTGCACATACAATTATCTGTAAGGTCCCTCAGTTGAGCAGTGAATTTCAAACACATATTGGACCACAAACACCAGGGAGGTTTTCCAATGCCTTGCAAAGTGTGCATATTGCTTAATACCATTTTTTTTATATATAAAAGAAGCAGACATTGAATATCTCTTTGAGCATGGTGAAGTTTTAAATTACAGGCATCCTTCCTAACTCAGTTGCCAGAGAGGAAGGAAACCGCTCTGGGATTTCAATTTGAGGCCAATGGCGACTTTAAAACAGTTATAACGTGGCAAAGAAATTCTCTTTTTGTCCTGAATACAAATGGTTATGTTTCGGGCAAATCCAATACAACGCATTACGGATTACCACTCTCCATATATTAAAGCATAGTGGTGGCTGTTTCATGTTATGGGTATGCTTGTATTCGTTAAGTACTAGAGAGTTTTTCAGGATAAAAAAGAAACTGAATGGATGGAGCTAAGCACAGGCAAATCCTAGAGGAAAACTTTCAGTCTGCTTTCCACCAGACACTGGGAGATTAATTCACCTTTCAGCAGGACAATAACCTAAAATCCAAGGCCAAATCTACACTGGAGTTTCATACCAAGAAGACAGTGAATGTTTCTGAGTGACCGAGTTATAATACATATATTTTTTATTTTATTTAACTAGGCAAGTCAGTTAAGAACAAATGATTTTTTACAATGGACAGCCTACCTCTGCCAATCCCAGACGACGCTGGGCCAATTGTGCACCACCCTAGGGGACTCCCAATCATGGCTAGATGTGATACAGCCTGGATTTGAACCAGGGACTGTAGTGACATCTCTTGCACTGAGATGCAGTACCTTAGACCGCTGTGCCACTCGGGAGCCCCAGTTACAGATCTGACTTACCTCTACTTGAAAATCTATGGCATGACCTGAAAATGGTTATCTAGCTATAATCAACAACCAACTTGAAAGAGCTTGAAGAATTTTAAAAGAATAATGGGCAAATGTTGCACAATCCAGGTGTGGAAAACTCTTAGAGACTTACCAAGAAAGACACACAGCTGTAATTGCTGCCAAAGGTGCTCCTACAAAGTATTGACTCAGGGGTTGTGAATACTTATGTATATGAGATGTTTATATGCCAATAGTGTGCAAAGCTGTCATCAAGGCAAAGGGAGGCTACTTTGAAGAATCTAAAATCTGAAATATATTTTGATTTGTGAAACACTTTTTTGGTTACTACATGATTCCATATGTGTAATTTCATAGTTTTGATGTTTTCACTATTATTCTATAATGTAGAAAATAGTAAAAATAAACAAAAACACTGTTAGGTGTGTCCAAACTTTGACTGGTACTGTATATTATTTATATTTGATATAAAAGTATATAAAATGTAACCTCTGAAACTCACCAAATAGTTTAATTAAATCATTCATTGACCAAATGTACAGTGCCTTCAGAAATGATTCATACCTCAAACGTTTGACTGGTACTGTATAGAATAGAGAGAGAAAGAGTGAGAGTGTTACAGGAGTAGGTAAAACACCATAGTCCTTTGATTATTTTTTTCAACTTAAAGTACAGTATAATGAACAATACAGATGGGGACATCTGCTCTCTTCAAAAGTGAAAAAGAAATAGAAGAAAATGTTTGTGCATTCAGCTCACTCTCAAATCGTACAATTCACATTTTCTATTATTCAAGAGAAAACAGCAGTAATTGTAGCACTCTTGATCCTTTAAGGCAATTGCAAAGCAGGAGTGGGAGGTGATTTGGAACTAAAAACACAAGACATTTGCCATTTAGTGGTAAACAAAAGTATTGAAGTTTCAAGGAGCATGCAAGCTAATTAGCATTTTAATAATGTATACTTGTTTTTACTGTAGCGATTTACATCAACAAGAACCCTGAGATTCAAACTTCTTTGTAGGCATTTTAAAAAGTTTATCATTTTCTTTCTTTATTTATAAAGTTTGTGGAGGCGTATGGAAATGTGAAATATCTCACACACACACACACACACACACACACACACACACACACACACACACACACACACACACACACACACACACACACACACACACACACACACACACATACACAAATTGACCTCCCACTCCTAAATGCCTGAAGAGCCGCATTAATGGAAGTTCCAGCCTTACCTGACATCATTGCTCGTTAAAGCATAGAGAGGGGCATGACTGGTGGAGCATGTTAAAACTTGTATCAGTAATAGGTTATTGCTAATAATGATTGATTATGTAAGTAGGCATACATAATGTTACCACAACTGGAAGTGACAAGAGGGATTTTTTAAATTAAAAAGCCACAAGCCATCTTTGGTAGTATATGGGCTCACATTTGATTAGAAATCCCAATTTACATATTGTCCATTCTGTTCTAAATTGAAAAAGATTGTTGAATAAACATTTTCTCTCATCTGCTATTTTGAGACTTGTTTCCTTCCGCTGAAATAGATTGGACAGGCACGGTGACATTTTCAACACCATGGTCATTAGCATGTGGCCAAGGTCTAGCGGTTAGGCTGGCCTGTGACCAAATAGCTCCCAGAGTTTAACTTCTCTAGTGGATGCATCACCATAAAGTGGTATGATACATTAAATAGGGACAAACAAGATTCTGTGCTCACTAAAGAAATGGAAGTAATTGGGTGCGACAATTGGTGAATAAGGTTGTGTGGATAATGAGGTGTTTGGACTAGGAAGACTCTGCCACGCATACACCACACTGACCTTAGTGTCCTGTCTCTCTGGGGTATGGGTGGGAGGGCTCTGTCAGAGTGCAGGGTAGACAGAAACACTAATCCCTGCCCGGCCACAAAGTGAACCTGGGAGGCAGCAGGGCCTAGCAGTCAAGCCCTCTGAGCCCCAGGTAAACTCTGAGTGCAGAGAGGAGAGGAGCAAACCTCTAAGAGTGACCTTGCTCTGGGTACCCAGGGGGATGATGGGAGGATGAGGGAGGGTGAGAGACCACAGGCTCTGTGGTTCTATCTCTGCTCTGTCAGGCCCAGTCAGGCATTAAAGCCCTCCCCCAAGAGGTCAGCAGACTCAGTGCACATGTCCGTAATGAGCTATGGACTAAATTATGTAGCATGTTTACTATCACTTTTAGAGACCGTTTAAAGAGGGCAGAGATACAGCTACTCTTCTGGAAATAACATAAACGCATGGCCTTTTTATCATGTCATTAGCGTTGAATAAAATCATATTTGGCAACTCTGAACTGTGGACATGCATTAGTGGAACAGAATGTTAGGAAGCCCAGATGGTAGGATGACACCATGTTAAAATCACAGGAAATGAATCATGCTAGAGCACTGAAACAGCCCCAACTTGTGATTGTCCACGTACATGCCAGTTGGGCCAAATGTTCAAGTGTGTTTACACACGGATGAATAAAGTATTACTGTATTTCATGCATTTGTCTACTTCTTTATACAGTAGTGCTCACCTTCCACATAGGACCATACTTATCCTTTTAAATGATTATCTATTGGGCCTTGTAGTAGACTACATTATCAGGCTAGTGAAATGGTGTATTCAGTAGAGCACGTGTAAAGAGTCTCTCTCCCTCTCCCTTTCCCTCCCTCTCTCCCTCACTGAGAGAGAAAGAGAGTGTGGGTGCTGTTCAGCCTACCTGCTCCGGGAGGAGGTCAACTCAGAGCCAGGGAGCTTTGTCAATGTATCACATTTCCTTGTAGCGATAAACTCTAGCACAATTCCTTCAAAGACGTTGCTAATGCACGCGGAGAGGGTCGCACCCACACGCCAGGATTTTCCAAACAGAGGAACATGCACCATGCCCAGTGAGTGGGGTGCCTGGGCCTCTCCCACTGTGGAAAAGGGGATTTAGAGTCTCACTAGCTCTGTGCAATGCTGAGTGCAACATGAAAGAGGAGCAGGCCTTTAGTCATGGGCCTTTAGTCATCTAACCCAATACACACTGTGCCAAGCCACAATGAGAGAGAGAGGCCATGTCTAGTTTCCAGGGAGATGTCTCCAGATTGTAAAAGGGAGGGAAGGTAGACAGAGCAGAAAATAGAGCGTGAGGGTAAATGAAAAGAGGTGTGTTAAGTTATTAATCAAACGTGTTACAGCCTACTGCACCTACTTATCATCATCTCAGTTGAAGGGGAGAAGCCAGCCACATTCTGTTACATGCTACCGGAGTCAGAGCAGTGCTGCTACCGAAGATGCCTTATCACTTGCCAATATACACACTACCTTGGCTTGCTTGTAAGCTTGAGATGTTTTTAATTAGTCATTCAGTGAAATTCGGTTTTACATAAACATATTGGGGATAATCCCAAAAAGAGAAAAAATAAGTGCCAAGGAGATTATAGTGATCTGAAGGGCCCATACTGTATTGTAATGATTTTTTGTGATATTTTTTTAAAAGGTTGAGATTTGATGCCGGTATCATTTTGTCATCTTGTAGATAGAGAAATATATGCATTAAAGACCTCTCATTAAATATTGATTGGACCAATGAAAAATGAAATGATTTTCAAATTAAGAGAACGATTTGTGCCCTTGTGGATTTTATTCAATATTCGTCTCACTGAATGAACTCAGTATTTCACACTGTGATTTCCTTTGGGTCCACTCACTTTCCCTGGAAAAAAGGTTGTACATTTTTTTGTGTTCATAAAAAAAGTAGCACAGAAATAGAGTCGCTAACAGCCTGTAAAGCCATATCTTTAGATGCTTGAACAAGATACAATAGACCTTATATAGCAGAATGGCCAAAGGCTTCTCCTCATATCTGGTAAGTATGATATGGTTAATATGATCCCTTTGAATTAACATAATTACACAATTCCTTTAGCAAATTCTCTTTCAATACACTCTTCAGCAGCACAATCATAAAAATGCAGTGCACATAATGTTACTTCTCTAAGTCCTATCAACATTGGCAAAGGCACTACTTGCTTTGAGAGAGATGCGTTGTAAAGATACATTATTTTCATTGAGGCAATGTAATTCCCTCCTGGTGCTCCTGTACATGGTAGTACATGACACGTTTTCATCTAATAACATTTACCAATAAATGTTTTATAATGTACGGATTTAGCTTTTGTTATGTAAATGAAGAGCATGGGAGTTGTGTGTGGTTAATTATTTTGACATTGTCTCAAGAAATTATTTACACGTATAGGGCAGGAATTGTCTCACACGCAACAGCCGTCTCATTAACCAGGAACGATGGGGTTACCTCATTGTTTGTCACTGAAGGAAATGAATCATTAATGATGACCTGGAAAGGAATTACAAATTTGGTCCGAAAGCTATTATGTTAATATAAATCTTAATTATGTGCCAAATGTCATAAGTATTAAAATTGCCATGCTATTCCACCAATGCAAAGCTTTAGTTTGGACACTCTGGGGCTCTTTGACTCAAGGAAAGTTTAGACTAGACATGTCATAATCATGCATACATGGCCAAGGGAAGAGTATGATAAACATCCTCTCCATTAGTGTTTGGCACCAGACCACTGCTGTGGGGAGCTGAAGTGCATCATGCTCATTTAGACATTGGATTCCAAGCAGAATCTTGGTGAAAGGCCAAGACTCCCAGAGGCACAGCCCAGTCCACTTGCCAGAGCCCCCATGGCCACAACGCCATAGCCAACATCCAGTTGACCATAGCATGCTGTCTAGACCGGGCACGCATGTTGATTTTGTTCATCCACAACAGACGCAATCCAGACACGCAGGTTGAAATATTAAAACAAACTCTGAACCAACTATATTAATTTGGGGACAGATCGAAACACATGAAACATTCATGGCCATTTAGCTAGCTAGCTTGCTGTTGTTAGCTCATTTGTACTGGGATATAAACATTGGGTTGTTATTCTACCTTTTTCGATTTTTGTAGAGTTTTGACCCATTTTGAGTCACTCAAAATTGTGTGTTCTCTTCTCCAACATTTAATCCACAAATAAAAGGGGAAACTAATACAGTTGAGGTCGGAAGTTTACATACACCTTAGCCAAATACATTTAAACTCAGTTTTTCACAATTCCTGACATTTAATCCTAGTAAAAACTCCCTGTCTTAGGTCAGTTAGGATCACCACTTTATTTTAAGAATGTGAAATGTCAGAATAATACTAGAGAGAATTATTTATTTCAGCTTTTATTTCTTTCATCACATTACCAGTGGGTCAGAAGTTTACATACACTCAATTAGTATTTGGTAGCATTGCCTTTAAAATGTTTAACTTGGGGAAAACGTGTTGGGTAGCCTTCCACAAGCTTCCCACAATAAGTTGGGTGAATTTTGCCCCATTCCTCCTGACAGAGCTGGTGTAACTGAGTCAGGTTTCTAGGCCTCCTTGCTCGCACACACTTTTTCAGTTCTGCCCACAAATGTTCTATAGGATTGAGGTCAGGGCTTTGTGATGGCCACTCCAATACCTTGACTTTGTTGTCCTTAAGCCATTTTGCCACAACTTTGAAAGTATGCTTGGGGTCATTGTCCATTTGGAAGACCCATTTGCGACCAAGCATTAACTTCCTGACTGATGTCTTGAGATGTTGCTTCAATATATCCACAAAACTTTCCCGCCTCATGATGCCATCTATTTTGTGAAGTGCACCAGTCCCTCCTGCAGCAAAGCACCCCCACAACATGATGCTGCCACCCCCGTGCTTCACGGTTGGGATGGTGTTCTTCGGCTTGCAAGCCTCCCCCTTTTCCTCCAAACATAACGATGGTCACTATGGCCAAACAGTTCTATTTCTGTTTCATCAGACCAGAGGACATTTCTCCAAAAAAGTACGATCTTTGTCCCCATGTGCAGTTGCAAACCGTAGTCTTTCTTTTTTATGGCGGTTTTGGAGCAGTGGCTTATTCCTTGCTGAACGGCCTTTCAGGTTATGTCGATATAGGACTCGTTTTTCTGTGGATATAGTTACTTTTGTGCCGGTTTGATCCAGCATCTTCAGAAGGTCCTTTGCTGTTGTTCTGGGATTGATTTGCACTATTCGTGCCAAAGTAGTTTCATCTCTAGGAGACAGAACACATCTCCTTCCTGAGCGGTATGACGGCCGCGTGGTCCTGTGGTGTTTATACTTGCGTACTACTGCTTGTACAGATGAACGTGGTGCCATTAGGTGTTTGGAAAATGCTCCCAAGGATGAACCAGACTTGTGGAGGTCTACAATTCCTTTTCTGAGGTCTTGGCTGATTTCTTTTGAGTTTCCCATGATGTCAAGCAAAGAGGCACTGAGTTTGAAGGTTGGCCTTGAAATACTTCCACAGGTACACCTCCAATTGACTTATATGATGTCAATTAGCCTATCAGAAGCTTCTAGAGCCATGACATAATTTTCTGGAATTTTCCAAGCTGTTTAATGGCACAGTCAACTTAGTGTATGTTAACTTCTGACCCACTGGAATTGTGATACAGTGAATTATAAGTGAAATAATCTGTTTGTAAACAATTGTTGGAAAAATGACTTGTGTCATGCACAAAGTAGATGTCCTAACCGACTTGCCAAAACTATAGTTTGTTAACAAGAAATTTGTGGAGTGGTTGAAAAACCTAAGTGTATGTAAACTTCCGACTTCAACTCTACATGGGTATATGCTCCTAAAAACCAATGAGATGGGAGAGGTGGAACTTGCAGCGCGTCAGGCGTAAAAAAAGATCCAAGTACTAATTGAATAATAGAACCAAGTTCTATTTTTACACCTGACTACGCAGACGCGCTTTAGCAGTTTAGATGAAATGATTGAATAACGTGTACATTTATATTGCAACGCTTGCACACCCAACACGTGTATTATGGTCTCTATGTTATAATGCATATTGTGAGATCATGCCCAAACATTCAATACAGTTTAGATCCAAAGGCCAAAACATGGCCGAAACATTCATATTCATATGATATCATTAAAAGGATTTGACATGTAGTTATGTAGGCAATAGACAACATCACATGAACCAAGAGTGCATTAGACACACTCTGGTACCGTAGCACTAGAAATATCCCCATACAGCCTCCAGGCAGCAGGCAGTAGACATGCAACACCCTAATCCCTACCTATACCTGCAGTTGTATTGTAAATAACCCCATGTAATACAAAACTGTCTTTATGTTCCACAACCATATGTACTGCACCTCTCCACAGTGACTTATGCTGCCATGGGTAACATCTTCCGACCGCTGGGATCCAATCTGCCCAGAAACAGAAGTGAATGCATGTGAATCTTAAACATTGTTTTTCAAATTATTCATGAAAGCAGGTCGTGACCTATATTGAAACAACGGTAAGGCCTATATATGGCGATAGGATATACTCAGGAGATGTATACAGAGCCTTCAGAAAGTATTCACACCCCTTGACTTTTTCCACATTTTGTTGTGTTATAAACTGGGATTAATATTGACAACGATCTACACAAAATACTCTGTAATGTCAAAGTGGAGGAAAAATTATAACATTTGTAAAATAAATTATGACAAATAAATCACTCATATCTTCATTAGTTAAGTATTCAACCCCTTGTTAGAATCACCTACAGAGGGTAGTGCGTACAACCCAGTACATCACTGGGGCTTCCAGTACCAATCTCCATATTTCCAAGCGTAGTCGTGGCTGCATCATGTTTTGGGTATGCTTGTAATCGTTTTTGTTTTTTTCATTCTCGTAACATTGCAAAAATCTGAAACTTTTTGTCCAAAAATGATGCAGAAAAGCTAATCCATGCTTTTGTCACTTCTAGAGTAGACTACAGCAATGCTCTACTTTCCGGCTACCCGGGTAAAGCACAAAATAAACTTCAGTTAGTGCTAAACACGGCTCCTAGAATCTTGACAAGAACCCAAAAATTGGATCATATTACTCCAGTGCTAGCCTCCCTACACTGGCATCCTGTTAAGGCTAGGGCAGATTAAGGTTTTACTGCTAACCTACAAAGCATTACATGGGCTTGCTCCTACATATCTCTCCGATTTGGTCCTGCCATACATACCTACGGTCACAAGACGCAGGCCTCCTTATTGATCCTAGAATTTCTTAGCAAACAGCTGGAGGCAGGGCTTTCTCCTATAGAGCTCAATTTTTATGGAATGGTCTTCCTATCCATGTGAGAGACGTAGACTCGGTCTCGACCTTTAAGTCTTTATTGAAGACTCATCTCTTCAGTAGGTCATATGATTGAGTGTAGTCTGGTCCAGGGATATGTAGGTGAACCGCAAAGGCACTGGAGCGACAAACCGCCCTTGCTGGTTCCCCTCTCTCCACTGGGATTCTCTGCCTCTAACCCTATTACGGGGACTGAGTCACATGCTCAGGGTGTGGCACTTGAGTGGCTTGAGTCACTGACGTGATCTTCCTGTCCAGGTTCCCCTCAGGTTTGTGACATGGGGGAGATCTTCATGGGCTATACTTGGCCTTGTCTCAGGGTAGTAACTTGGTGGTTTGCAGATATCCCTCTAGTGGTGTGGGGGATGTGCTTTGGCAAAGTGGGTGGGATTATATCCTGCCTGGTTGGCCCTGTCCAGGGGTGTCATCGGACAGGGCCTACTGTGTCTCCTGACCCCTCCTGTCTCAGCCTCTGGTAGCTATGCTGCAATAGTTTGTGTCGGTGGCCCAGGGTCAGTCTGTTATATCTGGAGTAATTCTCCTGTCTTATTCAGTGTCCTGTGTGAATTTAAGTATGCTCCCTCTAATTTTCTCTCTCCCTCTCCCTCCCTTCCCAGAGGACCTCAGCCCTGGGACCATGCCTCAGGACTACATGGACTGATGACTCCTTGCTGTCCCCAGTCCACCTGGTTGTGCTGCTGCTCCAGTTTCAACTATTCTGCCTGCAGCTATGGAACCATGACCTACCTTGTCCCGGACCTGCTGTTTTTGACTCTCTCTCTACTGCACCTGCTGTCTCGAACTCTGAATGCTCGGCTATGAAAAGCCAACTGACATTTACTCCGGAGGTGCTTACGTGATGCACCCTCTACAACCACTGTGATTATTATTATTTGACCCTGTTGGTCATCTATGAACGTTTTAACATCTTGGCTATATACTGTTATAATCTCCACCCGGCACAGCCAGAAGAGGACTGGCTGCCTCTCAGAGTCTGGTTCCTCTCTAGGTTTCGTCCTAGGTTCCTGCCTTTCTAAGGAGTTTTCCCTAGCCTACATCTGCATTGCTTGTTGTTCGGGATTTTAGGCTGGGTTTCTGTATAGCACTTTGTGACATTGACTGATGAAAAAAAGGCCTTATAAGTACATTTGATTGGTTGATTGATAGTGCCTTGTTGCAAACAAGATGCATGTTTTGGAATATTTTTGTTCTGTACAGGCTTCCTTCTTTTCAGGCTTCCTTTTTCCACCTTTTCTATTAGGTTAGTATTGTATTGAGTAACTACAATGTTGTTGATCCATCCGTTTTCTGCTATCACAGCCATGAAACTCGGTAACTGTTTTAAAGTCACCATTGGCCTTATGGTGAAATTCCTGAGCAGTTTCCTTCCTCTCTGGCAGCTGAGTTAGGTAGGACACCTGCATCTTTGTGGTGGCTAGGTGTATTGATACACCATCCAAAGTGTAATGAATAACTTCACCATGCCTAAAGGGATATTCAATGTCTGCTTTTTAAGTTTTTACCCATCTACCATTAGGTGCACTTTGCGAGGCATTGGAAAACCTTTCTGGTCTTTGTGGTTGAATCTATGTTTGAAATTCACTGCTTGACTGAGGGACCTACAGAAAATTGTATGTGTGCGGTACAAAGACAATGTAGTCATTCACAGTGGTGTAAATTACTTAAGTAAAAATACTTAAAATACTACTTAAGTAGTTTTTGGGGGTCTCTACTTTACTTTATTATTCATATTTTTTACAACTTTTATTTCAATACATTCCTAAAGAAAATAATGTACTTTTTACTCCATACATTTTCCCTGACACACTGAAGTACTCGTTACATTATGAATGCTTAACAGGAGAGGACAATGGTCAAATTCAGGCACTTATCAAGAGAACATCCCTGGTCATCCCTATTGCCTCTGATCTGGCAGACTAAATACAAATGGATTGTTTGTAAAGATATCTGAGTGTTTGAGCATGCCCCTGGCTATCCATACATTTTGAAATTATTTATACTTATATTTTAGCGATTACATTTACTTTTGATACTTAGGTATATTTAAAACAAAATACTTTCAGACCTTTACTCAAGTAGTATTTTACTGGGTGACTTTCACTTTTACTTGAGTCCTGACTATCGCCCCGTAGCACGCACAGCTGTAGAAAATGAAATTATTTACACATATAGTGCAGGAATTGTCTCACACATTTTTACTCCTGAACTTATTTTGGCTTGCCATGACAAAAGGGTTGAATACTTATTGACTCAAGACATTTAAGCTTTTGATTTGTAATGTATTTGTAAAAATTTCAAAAAACATAATTCCACTTTGACATTATGGGGTATTGTGTGTAGGCCAGTAACCAAAAATCACAATTTAATCCAGTTTAAATTCAGGTTGTAACACAACAAAATGTGGAAAAAGTCAAGGGGTGTGAAAACTTTCTGAAGGCACTACTAGAAAGTAAAGTACTATCTACTCAGAGACTAAGAGTGCAGTAGCAGGCTCTGGTATGGTTGAATCAAGTTCATGCTCTGACAGCCGGGAATAAGGGTCCTTAGCTTCTCAAGGACCAGGTTGAGGTAGAACTGTCTGGAACATCTATAACCAGTTAGCAGCAAGCATGTAAAGTTCAAACTCTCTAATCACAGATAACTTTACTCAAGTGTAACCCATGTCCACCCTATTACAGTAAGCACCTCTTACTAGCCCAATATCTGTAGTGAACACTTTCTGCAGTGTCTATTATATTTCTCACAATGAAGATGTGTTCTGTAGATTGTTTGCCTTGGAGCAAGAGAGAGAGAGGGTGGAGTAGAGTGTAGGTCAGGGTGTGGGGTCAGGTCAACCTGTTCTGTTTGTGTTGCATTGTGCTCTGTGCTATCAACGTGATTACAGTACCTTACTTGTCGACACACAGATTCCCTTCGACAGCAGCAAGGTCAGGCTCCAACCAGCCAGGCAAGGGCTGAGAAATCAATGCCGGCATCCCGTTGCATCGTGTTTCTTGCTGTGTGTCTGACTCTGAATACCCCTGGGATGTGTGCTATGCTTCTCTCCTCAGATAGGCAGGATGTCAGAGCTACCAGGCGGAGACTTCTCCAGGGAGTCGTTTAGCCACTGCAACACCCAAAAAACCTCCCAGATGCGGGTCAGACTGATCTCAAGGGCCAGGGGCTCCACTGACATTCCCAGTCAGTCTGTAGAATGAGACTTGGCTGTCAGGCTCAAACACATGCAGAGGACTCACATGAAGGCAGTAGGGAAAAACAGGGATTACAGCATTGGTCACAAGTACTGTTGGTATGTAGAGTGCAGGAACTGGGTCAGGACAGAGCCTACGGGTGCTAATCAAAGCATGTGAGCGGAGTTGAGCAGTTGGAAATCCCGCTCATCGCTCACAGGAAGAAAAAATCTCCAGCTCTAAATTCACTCCATTCATTAAAATCACAATTGAACCAACACCCATCTATTTTTGTGACTACCTAGACCTACCAATTGGTTTTGAAGTATTGAAACCGAAGCATATAGACTTGAATGAAAACTATTTGAATAAACATGAAAAGGTGAATGTAAGAAGCGAACATAATTTAAAATAGGCTACACGTCATATTAAACTGCATATCAACACTCTAAATAGGTCAGGAGCCAGACAGCGAGCCTAAGAAGGAACGTAAATGAATTATTTAGGCTATATTATTTATATTGTTTCAAAACTATAGCCTACAAAGATATACATTGTGAAGCATTTGCAAGTGCGAGACAATAGGCTGCTAGGGACATAAAGCGATCGTGCTCACCATTTTAAACAACATTTTGTTGTATTAAATCATTAGTCTATAAATTGAGCATATAGGCTGTGATTCACTTAGAATTAAATACATTAAATGAAAAATGACGTATTAGTGCCTTTGAATTCATTTTTTTAATTCATTTTTTGAAACACAAATTTGTAAAAAAAATAATAATAATTCTATAGGTAGGCCTAAAGGTGTTATGTAAAATAACCCAATCATAACAGAACGCTCCTTGAATGTGGGAATATACCAGGCCTATTGGGCCAAAATCAATTATGGTCTATTGTATAGATAATAGAACGAAGATGAACTAAATGTTTTAAGAGACCAGATATTTTGTTTATAAACACTTTGCTTCAATGACACAGTTATCTACCCAGCTCGTTCTTTTCTTTTAGCATGTGCATGTAGTAACATCGTGCTTTTGGGATACGTGTCTTTTCAGATACCACAATGATTCTTTAGTTGTGTACACTATATCACCGCACTACCTCTCTTGGTCCTCATCTTTGTAAGTCACCTAGATTTAGCACCTGTGTGTTTTATCAGTTTCTATATGAAAATATTTAGCGAACTCCATGACAGTAGCTAAAGCAAGTGGCTCTAGCAACACACAAGTAGACTACAAATGCATGCTGGGGCGGGCATGCCCTGAGCTCGTAAAGTGAGCGCTACTGGAGCAAAATTGGAGTGGGCGAGAAGGCTGATGCTCCAGCCTTTGGGAATTTCGCTCCACACTCCAGTCAAATTGGGCACTCTCCTTGCTCCAGCTCCGCTCACATACTCTGGTGCTGATATTATGACAGCCATTATTATTATTATTTTGAAATGATTTATTTGTCATTTAGCAGACACTTATCCAGAGCAACTAGGGTCTAAGTGCCTTGACAGATTTTTCACATAGCCAGCTAGGGGATTCAAACTAGCGACCTTTTGGTTCCTGGCCCAACGTGCTTAACTGCTAGGCTACCTGCCTCCCCCATCAACCAACAACTGCCATGTCTCCACGCAAGGCTCCTTTACCAGCAATCAGTGCTATATAAAACTAAAACTAATGTGAACGCTTTCTTTTATTCACATTGCCATTGGAAAACCAAGGCGTAAGCAAACTGCACACAGAGTAATGCACAGAGTAAGACACATTTCCACAAATGAGCCAGGCAGTAAGAGATATATGACCTTAGGTCATCAATGTTTACTCTGATTGGCTCATGTCAGCAATGTACAGTCAAAGCTATTTACTGAACAGTATAGTTAAAAGTGCTCTCCAACCAACACTATCCGATGATTGTCCAACACAAAGATTGAAACCTCTGACCATGGCTTGACCAAGAGGGTTTATTTCATTTTTTTTTCAATTGCTAACATGCATTGGTCAAAACTGAAGTCACATTGTCAAAACTCTTCACACAGTCAGCGAAACAGAAGTGTATGTGGACCAAACTGTGAATCATTTGTCATTGTTTTCACACAAAATGCATTCAATGACCACATTCTCTGAAATCCATGAACTCTTTTTTCATTCATACTCCACCAACTGCAAAACTATATATTTGCAGCACGTTTTCAAATGCTAACACACCGTTTCCAAAACTGTTAAAAACACATTCAAAACAGAATGATGGCAAATGTCGTGCATTTCTGCAGTAACCAGATTGAAACATATAGAAAATCTCAGAAGAATATTTAATCATTCTAAACACAGCTGATTGCAATTTCAGCTGAAAGCCTACCCACGTGTCCTGTTTTTAGTCTCGTTACCAAACAGACAAAAGAGAATGGCTTCGGAATGATCCATGGAAACATGGATCAAGGAAGACAGGTTGGTGGGGAAAGAAGAGTGGCAGGGAGATGGAGAATACGTTTAGGACAAAGGAGAGGAAGACCAAGAGCGGTAGTCTGACGAGATAAGGGCCACAATTATTGACCATGTTGTAAACCATGGTCTCTCTGAGAGAGGCTGGTTTAAGGGTGCAACCAAATCTGCAGCATTCAACAGTTGCATCAATAGTATGAATTTTCCGGCAAAACAACAGGTGAGATGTGAATCCTTCAATGATAATTGAACTACATATTACAGTACAGTATGTTCACAATTTTACATGTACTGACATTTTGAAATATATTGATTGTTTTGTGTTTTTCAGTAGGATCCAAAGGTTGCCTCCCACAGGAGGGAGAGGTGGAATATTATCAGATGCGCCGGAAATTGCCATTGTTGACATGGTAATTGGCAACAATGCATTAAAACTGCGAGAAATTCGGGACAGAGTGCTGGCAGACTATCACTTTTGGGAATGTGAATACGGTCAGCACAATGACAATTGCCAGAGTCCTAGAGAAACCAGGCAAACTGCACATACATTCATCTTTGTGGATGGAGCTGGATTCAACCTGGCAAAAACAATCCCTAGGGGAAGAAATGTGATTGGACAGAGAGCAACCGTGGATGTCCCAGGCCAGAAAGGAGCTAACATCACAATGTGTGCAGCACTGTCCAATGATGGTTTGCTGTTACACAAACCACTCATTGGCCCCTACAATATAGAGAGGCTCATTTATTTTCTGGATGACCTGCATAATCGACTTGTGCCAGCAGAGGAGAGAGGGGCAAGAAACTCCCCTACCTTCGTTGTTGTGTGGGATAATGTGGCATTCCACCACTCGGCTGCAGTCACAGACTGGTTTGTTGCACATTCCAGGATGTCAGTACTATTCCTGCCTCCATACTCCCCCTTCCTAAACCCCATAGACAAGTTTTTCTCTGCGTGGAGGTGGAAGGTTTATGACCACCATCCACATGACCAGATGTCCTTACTGGATGCCATGAATGCGGGGGTGTGGAGACACTTCTCCTGAAGACTGCCAGGGTTGGATTAGACATTCCAGAAGATAATTTCCAAGCTGCATCGCCAGAAAAGACATAAGATGTGATGTTGATGAGAACTTGTGGCCAAATGCAGGAGAGAGGGAGAACTAGAACCTTCACAGTACTGTACAGTATGAGTGATTATACTATACATGTTGTTGATATTTTTTTTGTAATTATTATTGCAGCCCTGTAATTTCAGGAATTTGTTTTTTGTTTCAACTTTTTATTTTTCCACAAGTAAATGACTATATGCAAGGATATAGAAAAAAATAAAAGCTATTGAAGCAAATTGCTGCATTTCTGATTCATTCTTGTTACATATACTTTAGTACAGTTAAAGTGAAAAGGTGCTATTCTTATTCTATAATGAAATACTGATTTATGTGAAAAATCATTCAAACTTAAAAGAGAAAAGTTAATGTATGTAATACTCCCTGTTAGTGTTTTTGAGGACAGTGTGTTATGAGTGACAACTTATGCTTTCTGAGGGAGAATTGTTGCCAGTGTTATGGTCAAACAAGCTTATTTTGAGACATGTATAAATTGTTTTGGTGGTTTGAGTTTTGGAGGTGAGATTAACTGTTTGGCCAAGATGCATGTTGGTAATGCAGACTGTGTGAAGAGTTTTGAAAAAGTGGCTTCAGTATTGATCAATGCTTGTTAGCAATTGAAAAAAACTAATGCCAAGAAGGCCAATAGATTCCCTTTCATCCTGTGTCATTATGCTCCTTTTGTATGCATCTCCTCTCCCTCGAGTATTCCTGGCGACATTGTGTCGCACATTAAGAGCACAGCAGCAGTTAGGTCTGCTTTGTTTTGATTCTCGATGATCAGAGAGAACCATGTTCTCAAGGAGACAGGAGAGATGTGTTGAATGGAATTACAGCACATTCGCCTCCGTCATTCTTCACTAATTCATGCTTGCTCTCTTAATGTACTGACATGTCATGGGGAGAGGTACATTGTGTTTACATGGCCTTGTATAAACTCAGCAAAAAAAGAAACGTCCCTTTTTCAGGATGCTGTCTTTCAAAGATAATTCATAAAAATCCAAATAACTTCACAGATCCTCATTGTATAGGGTTTACACACTGTTTCCCATGCTTGTTCAATGAACCATAAACAATTAATGAATATGCACCTGTGGAACGGTCATTAAGACACTAACAGCTTACAGAAGTAGGCAATTAAGGTCACAGTTATGAAAACTTAGACACTAAAGAGGCCTTTCTACTGACTGTGAAAAACACCAAAAGAAAGATGCCCAGGGTCCCTCATCTGCGTGAACGTGTCTTAGGCATGCTGCAAGGAGGCATGAGGACTGCAGATATGGCCAGGGCAATAAATTGCAATGTCAGTACTGTGAGACGCCTAAGACAGCGCTACAGGGAGACAGGATGGACAGCTGATCGTCCTCGCAGTGGCAGACCACGTGTAACAACACCTGCGCAGGATCAGTACAGCCGAACATCACACCTGCGGGACAGGTACAGGATGGCAGGGGTGATGGTCGGATTTGCGTTTATTGTCGAAGGAATGAGCGTTACACCGAGCCCTGTATTCTGGAGTGGGATCGACTTGGAGGTGTAGGGTCCGTCATTGTCTGGGGCGGTGTGTCACAGCATCATCGGACTGAGCTTGTTGTCATTGCAGGCAATCTCAACGCTGTGTGTTACAGGGAAGACATCCTCCTCCCTCATGTGGTACACTTCCTGCAGGATCATCCTGACATGACCCTCCAGCATGACAATGCCACCTGTCACGATCGTCTTGATAAGAGAGAGAGGACCAAGGCGCAGCGCGTGAAAAATACATCTTCTTTTAATGAAGGAAAAAACAAAACACTTACAAAATGAACAAAACAAACGATCGTGAAACTAAACCGAACTAAGTGCACACATGCAACATAGAACATAGACAATTACCCACAAACACCTAAAGCCTATGGCTGCCTTAAATATGGCTCCCAATCAGAGACAACAATAAACAGCTGTCTCTGATTGAGAACCAAATCAGGCAACCATAGACTTTTCTAAACACCTACACTGAACACAACCCCATACATACTAAAAACCCCTTAAACAATACACACACCCTAAACTAGACAAAACACACAAAGACAACCCACCCCAACTCACGCCCTGACCAACTAAATAAATAAAAGAAAAAGGAACAATAGGTCAGGAACGTGACATAACCTCCCCTTAAGGTGCGAACTCCGGGCGCACCAGCATAAAGTCTAGGGGAGGGTCTGGGTGGGCGTCTGTCCACGGTGGCGGCTCTGGCGCTGGTCGTGGTCCCCACCCCACCATAGTCACTACCCGCTTTCGTAGCCTCCTCCAAATGGCCACCCTCCAAATTAACCCCACTGGATTAAGGGGCAGCACCGGACTAAGGGGCAGCACCGGACTAAGGGGCAGCACCGGACTAAGGGGCAGCTCCGGACTGAGGGACCTGGCTGCTCATGGCTGGCTGACGGATCTGGCTGCTCATGGCTGGCTGACGGATCTGGCTGCTCATGGCTGGCTGACGGATCTGGCTGCTCATGGCTGGCTGACAGATCTGGCTGCTCATGGCTGGCTGACGGATCTGGCTGCTCATGGCTGGCTGACGGATCTGGCTGCTCATGGCTGGTCCTGTCTGGCGGAAGGCTCTGGCTGATCCTGTCTGGCGGAAGGCTCTGGCTGAATCTGTCTGGCAGAAGGCTCTGGCTGAATCTGTCTGGCGGAAGGCTCTGGCTGATCCTGTCTGGCAGAAGGCTTTGGCTGCTCCTGTCTGGCGGAAGGCTCTAGCGGCTCCTGTCTGGCGGACGGCTCTGAAGGCTCATGGCAGACGGGCGGCTTTGCAGGCTCAGTACAGACGGGCTGCTTTGAAGGCTCAGTACAGACGGGCAGTTCATGCGGCGCTTGGCAGACAGACAGGTCAGACGGCGTTGGGCAGACGGGCAGTTCAGGCGCCGTTGGGCAGACGGGCAGTTCAGGCGCCGCTGGGCAGACAGCAGACTCTGGCCGGCTGAGGCGCACTGTAGGCCTAGTGCGTGGTGCCGGAACTGGAGGTACCGGGCTAATGACACGCACCATCAGGCTAGTGCGGGGAACAACAACAGGGCACACTGGACTCTCAAGGCGTACTATAGGCCTGGTGCGTGGTACCGACACTGGTGGTACCGGGCTGAGGGCACGCACATCAGGGCGACTACGGGGAGAAGGAACAGCATACTGGACCCTGGAGACGCACATTAGGCCTAGTGCGTGGTGCCGGAACTGGTGGTACCGGGCTGGGGACACGCATCTCAGGGCTAGTGCGGGGAGGAGGAACAGGGCATACTGGACCCTGGAGACGCACATTAGGCCTAGTGCGTGGTGCCGGAACTGGTGGTACCGGGCTGGGGACACGCATCTCAGGGCTAGTGCGGGGAGGAGGAACAGGGCATACTGGACCCTGGAGACGCACATTAGGCCTAGTGCGTGGTGCCGGAACTGGTGGTACCGGGCTGGGGACACGCATCTCAGGGCTAGTGCGGGGAGGAGGAACAGGGCATACTGGACCCTGGAGACGCACATTAGGCCTAGTGCGTGGTGCCGGAACTGGTGGTACCGGGCTGGGGACACGCATCTCAGGGCTAGTGCGGGGAGGAGAAACAAGACGTACTGGACTCTGGAGACGCACAAAAGGCTTGGTGCGTGGTGCCGGAACTGGAGGACTGGTACGAGGGGCTGCCACAGGAGAGTTAGTACGTGGGGCTGCTACAGGAGGTGCAGGACTAGGGAGGCGTACAGGAGGCCTGGTTCATGGGACTGTCATTCCCAGACGGTTAGCACGCACCTCAGGACGAGCATGGAGAGCTGACTCAGGTAACATCACTTCCCGCACACGCTCTGTCGGGTGGATTTTGTGCCTCACGCACCAACACAGCAGCTCCCTCATTTCACTCTCCTCCAACCTCCCCAATAAATCCTTAACAGTCTCTGTATCATTCCCATTGCTCACCTCCAATATCAGCCCGACTGGCTCAGGTTCCTTCTTAGGGTCCTCACGGGTAGCACGGGAAGTTGACGCAGATCTCCTATCTGGACTCGCCACACTCCCCATGAGCCCCTCCCCAAGAAATTTTGGGCGTTTCCTCGAGGGCTTCCTACCGCGCCTTCGTGCTCCTTTCTCCAGCTCCATAATCCTGTAACCCTCCTCGCACTGCTCCAGCGAATCCCAGGCAGGCTCCGGCACTTTCTCTGGATCGCACGCCCACCTGTCTATCTCTTCCCAGGTTGTTCTCCACTCCTCCTTTTCCCGGGTCCATTCCTCCACTAAGCGCTGTTCCATCCTTTCACGCTGCTTGGTCCTGGTTTGGTGGGTAATTCTGTCACGATCGTCTTGATAAGAGAGAGAGGACCAAGGCGCAGCGCGTGAAAAATACATCTTCTTTTAATGAAGGAAAAAACAAAACACTTACAAAATGAACAAAACAAACGATCGTGAAACTAAACCGAACTAAGTGCACACATGCAACATAGAACATAGACAATTACCCACAAACACCTAAAGCCTATGGCTGCCTTAAATATGGCTCCCAATCAGAGACAACAATAAACAGCTGTCTCTGATTGAGAACCACATCAGGCAACCATAGACTTTCCTAAACACCTACACTGAACACAACCCCATACATACTAAAAACCCCTTAAACAATACACACACCCTAAACTAGACAAAACACACAAAGACAACCCACCCCAACTCACGCCCTGACCAACTAAATAAATAAAAGAAAAAGGAACAATAGGTCAGGAACGTGACACCACCAGCCATACTGCTTGTTCTGTGCGTGATTTCCTGCAAAGCAGGAATGTCAGGGTTCTGCCATGGCCAGCGAAGAGCCCGGATCTCAATCCCATTGAGCATGTCTGGGACCTGTTGGATCGGAGGGTGAGGGCTAGGGCCATTCCCCCAAGAAATGTCCAGGAACTTGCAGGAGCCTTGGTGGAAGAGTGGGGTAACATCTCACAGCAAGAACTGGAAAATCTGGTGCAGTACTTAATGCAGCTGGTGGCCACACCAGATACTGACTGTTACTTTTGATTTTGACCCCCCTTTGTTCAGGGACACATTATTCCATTTCTGATAGTCACATGTCTGTGGAACCTGTTCAGTTTGTCTCAGTTGTTGAATCTTGTTATGTTGATACAAATATTTACACGTTAAGTTTGCTGAAAATAAATGCAGTTGACAATGAGATGACGTTTATTTTTTTGCTGAGTTTAGTAGGTGACCTTATAAGTGCATGAGAAACACACAGGCCTTGAGGAGAGAGAATCAGGGCCGTACACAACAGAAGACTCAGCCATTGTTAAAGGCCCAAAGCAGCCATTTTTAAAATATCAAATCATTTCTGGGTAAGAATTAAGTACCTTACTACATTGGCTTGCGAAAGTATTCACCCCCTTGGCATTTCTTCTATTTTGTTGCTTTACAACCTGGATTTAAAATTGATTTTATTGGGGGGTTGTATCATTTGATTTACACAACATGCCTACCACTTCGAAGATGCAAAATATTTTTTATTGTGAAGCAAACAAAAAATAAGACAAAAAAACTGAAAACTTGAGCGTGCTTAACTATTCACCCCACCGAAGCAAATACTTTGTAGAGCCACCTTTTGCAGCAATTACAGCTGCAAGTATCTTGGGGTATATCTCTATAAGCTTGGCACATCTAGCCACTGGGATGTTTGCCCATTCTTCAAGGCAAAACTGCTCCAGCTCCTTCAAGTTGGATGGGTTCCGCTGGTGTACAGCAATCTTTAAGTCACACCACAGTTTCTCAATTGGATTGAGGTCTGGGCTTTGACTAGGCCATTCCAAGACATTTAAATGTTTCCCCTTAAACCATTCAAGTGTTGCTTTAGCAGTATGCTTAGGGTCATTGTCCTACTGGAAGGTGAACCTCTGTCCCAGTCTCAAATCTCTGGAAGACTAAAACAGGTTTCCCTCAATAATTTCCCTGTGTTTAGCACCATCCGTCATTCATTCAATTCTGACCAGTTTCCCAGTCCTTGCCGTTGAAAAACATCACAACAGCATGATGCTGCCACCACCATGCTTCACTGTGGGGATGGTGTTCTCGGGGTGATGAGGTGTTGGGTTTGCACCAGACATAACGTTTTCCTTCTTTTTTTCCCCTTCCTTTCCTCAATTTTAGTCTCATCTGACCAGAGTACCTTCTCCCATATGTTTGGGGAGTCTCCCACATGCCTTTTGGTGAACACCAAATGTGTTTGCTTATTTGAATCTTTAAGCAATTACTTTTTTCTGGACACTCTTCCATAAAGCCCAGCTCTGTGGAGGGTAGGCTTAAAGTGGTCCTATGGACAGATACTCCAATCTCCGCTGTGGAGCTTTGCAGCTCCTTCAGCGTGATCTTTGGTCTCTTTCTTGCCTCTCTGATTAATGCCCTCCTTGCCTGGTCATTGTGTTTTGGTGGGCGGCCCACTCTTGGCAGGTTTGTTGTGGTGTCATATTCTTTCCATTTTTTAATAATGGATTTATTGGTGCTCCGTGGGATGTTCAAAGTTTCGGATATTTTTTTATAACCCAACCCTGATCTGTACTTCTCCACAACTTTGTCCCTGACCTGTTTGGAGAGCTCCTTGGTCTTCATGGTGTCACTTGCTTGGTGGTGCCCCTTGCTTAGTGGTGTTGCGGACTCTGGGGATTTTTTTTCATTTCACTTCACCAATTTGGACTATTTTGTGTATGTCCACTACATGAAATCCAAATAAAAATATATTTAAATTACAGGTTCTAATGCAACAAAAACAGGAAAAATGCCAAGGGGGATGAATACTTTTGCAAGGCACTGTATAATAGTTTTCCATTAAAACGCTCATTTAATATACTATTGTATTCACTGTAGTGTTTTTGTGGACTTTGCTGTATTATTCACTGTGTCCGCAAAAACAATACAGTAAATACTGTAGTGTAGTAGTTAGTTAACTATAGTTTAAATACTATAGTAAAATAACTGTACTATACACAATTTATATGTAGTAATTCATGTAGTGTTTTTGCAGACTGCAATATACAGGTATATAATCTAGTGTTTTTGTTTAATTACCTTTGACATAGAAGTGGCTTTCTCCTTGAGCAAACAAACTGCAGAGAGGTTTGGAACTCTTTGTTATTGGTATATTAACCAATTTACAGTCTTGTGATGCCACCAGGCAAACCGAAACTCCTGCCCATGCAAACAAGCTGATTAGAAGGTTAGCAGGCTCTGTTGGCAAGTGTCTTCACTGACATTTTCAACCTCTCCCTGACCCAGTCTGTATTACCTACACGTTTCAAACAGACCACAATAGTCCCTGTGCCCAAGAACGCAAAGGTAACCTGTCTAAATGACTATCGCCCCGTAGCACGCACAGTTGTAGACATGAAATGCTTTGAAAGGCTGGTCATGGCTCACATCAACACCTTCATCTCAGACACAATGGACCCACAGCTGACGCAATCTCTAACGGAATCTCTATTGCACTCCACACTGCCCTCTCCCACCTGGACAAGAGGAACATCTATGTGAGAATGCTGTTCATTGATTACAGCTCAGCGTTTAACACCATAGTGCCCTCAAAGCTCATCACTAAGCTAAGGACCCTGGGACTAAACACCACCCTCGGCAACTGGATCCTGGACTTCCTGACGGGCCGCCCCAGGTGTTGATGTTAGGCAAGAACACATCAACCATGTTGACCCTCAACACGGGGGCTCCTCAAGGGTTCGTTCTTAGACCCCTCCTGTACTCCCTGTTCACCGACGACTGCATGGCCGTGCACATCTCCAACACCATCATTAAGTTTGCTGACGACACATCGGTGGTAGGCCTGTTCACCGACAACAATGAGACAGCCTATATGGAGGAGGTCAGAGACCTGGCAGTGTGGTGCCAGGACAACAACCTCTCCCTCAATGTCAGCAAGACAAAGGAACTGATCGTGGACTACAAAAAACAGAGGGCCGAACACGCCCCATTCACATCGGTAGCCTTTAGTGGAACGGGTTGAGGCTTCAAATTCCTCGTGTCCACATGACTAAGGATCATGGGTCCACACACATCAACACAGTCGTGAAGAGGGCACGACAACGCCTCTTCCTCCTCAGGAGGCTGAAAATATTTGGCACGGGCCCTCAGATCCTAAAAAGTTATACAGCTGCACCATTGAGAGCATCTTGACTGGCTACATCACAGCTTGGTATGGCAACTGCTTGGCTTCTGATCGTAAGGCACTACAGAGGGTAGTGCGTACGGCCCAGTACATCACTGGAGTTGAGCTCCCTGACATCCAGAACTTCTATACCAGGCTGTGTCAGAGGAAGGCCTTAAACTCCAACCACGCAAGTCATAGACTGTTCCCTCTGCAACCGCACGGCAGGCGTTACAGATGCACTGCTAAATAGTTAGTTCAATAGTTAACCAAATAGCTACCTGCATTCACCCTTTTTGACCTTACTTTTTTGACTCATCACATATGCTGCTGCTACTGTGTATTATCTAACCTGTTGTCTCGTCACTTTATTCCTAGTTATATGTACTTATCTACTTCAATTACCTCGTACCCCTGCACATCGACTCGGTAGTGGTTACCCATGTATATGCCAAGTTATCGTTTATTGTGTATTTATTATTACTTCTATCATTACGCGTTTTACTTTTCTATAATTTCTCTATTCTTTCTCTCTGCATTTTTGGGAAGGGCCAGTAAGTAAGCACTTCACTGTTAGTCTACACCTGTTGTTTACGAAGCATGTGACGAATAACATTTGAACTCCATCTTAGATCATGTGCTACTCTGCGTTGGTGACCACTGTGGGGAACAATAAAGAGGTAGGCTGGCTGACTGCATATGAATAAACAGTTGTTAAAGACAGGGTTGGGTATTTCCTAGAAGTAATCTGTAAATAAAGGTGATTCTGAACTCTGTGGTAGGCTTACATTCTCCAGTATGTTGCTGGACTCTGCTGCTGTGGTCCAACCCAAATCTGTTAAGGCATGTAAAGCACAAAACGCACTCTCCACTTTTGAAATATTTTTTATTTAGCAAATACGGTAACACCTCACTCCCTACAGACACAAGCAAAAACTCATCACAGAAATGTTGCAGCAGCCTACACCTAAACATTTTCGATCTGGCATGCTGTATGGGATGAAAACGAGAGGATTTTCCGTTCTGATCAACTGTAGGCTACTGATTACCCACATGATAAAATACTACAGTTTACTATAGAATTCTGTAGTAAACTGATGTATACTGTAGAATACTACTACACACTGCAGTATCCCTCGATCATGTACAGTACTTACTGAAGAATGTTGTAGTATACTATAGTAAATACTACAGTATTCTCCACAAAATTGTACTGTAATGTCTCTAAAACACTACACTTTAACTATAGTAAATACTACAGTATTTAATTTGCATATACCCTACCCATTCTCCAATTTGTGCCACCTATAAGTGAGAAACCTACATGCCAAGAATTTATCATATATTGTGTTCCATACATAGAAAAGAGCAGACCCCAGTCCTACCTACCTACAGATTATGGAACATTTGCTCTCCAGTTGGTTTCCTCAAGGAGAAAGACTCCACTTTTATGTAAAAGATAATAAAACAATAACACTATAGTAAATATTACAATGTGTCTAAAAAAAAACACTACAATAAATACTATAATAATGTCCCCAAAAACACTACAGTAAACACTTCAGTATACTACAATCCGCAAAAAGACTACAGTGAATACACAGTAATTATACCATGGTGTACTATAGTATTTTGTCATGTGGGTATAACCGCAGCTGCATATGCTAGAACCAATGTGCCCTGTCCCCTCTGGCCAGGGTAAACGAACTGGTACCGTTTTGTATTTATAGCCCATTTATTTGTGTTAGGAGATAATATTTTGTTGATTTTATGCAATTCATCATTAGAACTGACTGAGCAGTTGCTGATGCTACATGTCAATGTGAATAATTTCTCACATTTCTCCCCTTTCAGGGGTATAACATTACAATTATATAGCTAATAGGATATCTGTTACCTTATCAACTGAGGTGAATGAACCTACAGCAGCCAATGTGATAATGGCTGGGGTCATATTGGCTTGTTTTTGCTGTTCTCCAAATAGCACTTTAAAGTTTTTAATTGTATACAAATGCAGTAAATGAGTTTCACCCTCCAAACTCTGGTTCCATTATAGCCCATACAAAACCTACTTCCACTGATTAATCACTGTCATACCCGACAGGGTCTGGATTTATACCTGGTTAGGTTACCAGATCAGGAAAAACTATGGGCTCCAGGGGAAAAAAATTGCCCCACCAATCTGGGACCTGTGGTGCCACCTCTGTCCTCAATACTAAACATACACCCCTTCAGCCACAAAGTGTTCATTCCCTTTTTTCCATCATTCATCAATGTGGAAAACCTAATTGGAGTTTTATATTTCACCATGGGCATTTATATTGCGGTCTCAAAATTGTCAAATGTACAATGTTCCAATCATGTGAAGAATTACTGGACATACTGTATTTTCTCTATATTCAAATAAAGACATATGTAATATAAAATATTACACCATAACAATTAGAGTCAGTGAAAATAGTACAGAAATATTGAAAGTATAGTTTTGCGAGGTTTGGATTCACTTGATGATGATCTGGACCTGACTATAACTTATGCATTAATATAACTACAAAAATAATTAATGAAGGTCACAGGAAGCCCAATTCTTATCTTTTTCCCACTAATTGGTATTTTGACAATTCTCAGATATTTTCACATCCAATATTTTTCAGAGCTGATTTGATTGGTCAAAAGACCAATTATTGAAAAGAATTGGGCTGCCTGTGTAAACGGCGCAAAATGAAAGATCATCATGAGATGATCTGAGTACCCTCTTTATGTTGCAAAAAAGACATTTCCTGTGTTTTATATATATTTCCACACTGTGGTTGGAATAATAGTGTGAAATTGTGAATATTATGATAATGTACTTTCAGTGTAAGAGCTGTTTGAAAAGACCACCTGAAACTTTGGCCTGTTTTGGTGGGATGGAGTTTTGGCCTGCCTCCTGACAACACCAGGTGGTTAATTAATAGACCAATAAGAAAGAGTTCCAAACACAGAAGGTTAGTGGCACAGGCTCATGGTAATGAACAGGCTCATGGTAATGAACAGGCTCATGGTAATGACTGGAGCGGATTTGGTGGAATGGTATCAAATACATCAAACATGGTTTCCAGGTGTTTGATGCCATTCCATTTGCTCTGTTCAGGCCATGAGCCGTTCTCCCCTCAGCAGCCTCCACTGGTTCCAAACATCTCTGCCAATAACAGCTAGTTTCAGTTTTCCCCTCCCCACTTAGACCACTCACAGACAGTCCTAGCAAAATTCATGTTTGAGAAATTGCTCTTTGCTAAGAAGCAATTTGTTTCTTCTTGAGCATTTTAATTGAAAACAGTCACAGTAAGGTGCTTCATTGTTACCCAGAAGTGATTTGATATTGCGATAAAAATGGCTGCATTGGGCCTTTAACTTTCTAAACGTAATAAAAAATCAATTACAGGTTTATGAGTAGTGTGAACTCTTATCTATTATTGATTTAACTGCAGCGTTCATAATTTCTAAATCCCAAAATCTACAGCTCAGAGAAGTGCGCTAATGAAAGAGTTCATAAAGTCAAGACATCCAAATTCCTATTCCTTAGATTCTAGTGAGACAGACATGCACACACAAACAACTCCAGCACCACCTCAGACATGTTTACCCCAGCCCTCCCACTGGAATCGCCCATATCCGCACTACCTATAGGCCACACATACAGTATATGACGGTCATTCACCACACACTCATTCATAAGCGCAGGGATACACGCATGCACACACATGCACATTTTCTAACCTTCCATGTCAGTTGTTTCTAGCTGTGAATGGTGAACGTCTATGCTTTGATGTGCGTTATGCATTGCATCTCTTTCTCTTTCATGCTTTTATGCTGAAATATGACACTAAGATGAAGAGTGGCAGTGAGCCTGTTTCAGCAAACCTGCTTAAAACAAAGCCTTGAGCTAATAATGCTCAATAAATGATAGAATATGCTTATAATGAGAAACAACCCAATGGGCATAGATGTCAGTTCAACGTCTAGTTTTGATTTACATTTGGTTGAGTTGTCAACTAACGTGAAATCAAGAAAAAAAATCACCATGTCATTGGATTTAGCTTAAAAGTTGGGTGAAAAAAAGAGACAATTTCCTTACGTTGATGTAATAAAAAATAAAAAAGTTTTACATTGCCTGCATTCCAAACATGTAAAAGACACACCATCTCCCCTCTGCCCTCAAGTTAAGCGGACTCTTCGGATGACGTATGATGACGTATGATGAGTTGACACTTGCAGGGGAAGAACGAATTCATTAACGATGTTTTATGCAAAGATCCCATTACAATATCATCATTTGTCAATTCCTTTTATGAAAACCTTTACAGCTCTCAATTTCAGGAAGATGGTTGTGAAAGTTACATTTGCCACATTCAGAATTCTGTCCCGGTAATTGAGGATGATTTCCACTCAGTTTGCGATTCACCTGTGTCAATTGGAGAAATTAGAGAGGCTCTGAATTCAATGAAAAAAGGGAAATCACCTGGCCCTGATGGCCTGTCAGTTGAATTCTATAGACAGTTTTGGGAGTTGCTAGAAGACCCGATTTTCAATATGTTTCAAGATTGCATTAAAAATGGGGAAATAGTCTCCACTATGAAACAGGGCCTTATTTCATTAATTCCGAAGCCTGATAAAGACTCTTCTCTCATTGACAATTGGAGACCAATTACTTTATTAAATGTTGATTACAAATTGATTGCTCTGGTTTATGCCAAAAGATTAAAGAAAGGAATAGATACCATTATAAATGAGACTCAAACAGGATTTATGAAGGGCCGTCACATAAGTTATATTCCCTATGAGGAATTTTTGCTTGTATTTTGAGTAAACGCCGTTGTTTTGCTCAACACCTGTGTCCTGCGCTTGACTCCGCTACCTCTCTGCACACAATCCCTGACAGTCTCTTAAACTTTTTGGATTTGGTGAACATTTTATTAAAGTAATTCGCATGTTTTACAAAGATATAAATAGTTCTGTGCTACTAAACCTTAATACTTCCAAAATATTTAGTATCAACAGAAGTGTATGACAGGGATGCCCAATTTCGCCATTTTTATTCATTTTGGTTGTGGAACTTCTATCTCTAGATATTCTGAATGATGCAAATTTGTATGGCTTAACCATTTTTAACAAAGAAATCAAAATTTCCTAACTACTCTTTTCTTAAGAGACAAAGACCAGGTCGCACATGCCCTTAATGCTATAACTGCATTTTCTATTGCATCGGGATTAATGCTGAATGTTTCTAAATGTGAAATCTTATGTTTATTTGACTCTGATGATAAAGAAATTGAAAATATTCCTGTAAAGGACTGTGTTAAATATTTAGGAATACATCTGTCAAAAAACCACTTAGTCAGACAACATTTGCATTTCTCTCCTAAAATTAAGAGAACTAAAAATATATTTAATAATTGGCTACAAAGAGATCTTTCTATACTTGGGAGAGTACTTCTGTCCAAGGCAGAGGGACTGTCTCGTTTTGTGTACCCCTCATTATCGTTATGTGTAAATCCAGCTACTTGTAAAGAGATCAATAAGACCTTTCTTGACTTCATCTGGAAAAATAAGTCTCACAAACTAAAAAAATATGTCCTTTCTAACAAAAGAGCTGAAGGTGGTCTAGAAGTGTTGGATTTTGTTGACATAAATAACACTTTCAAGATACACTGTTTGAAAAAATGTTTGCTCGATACTGATTCAATATGGTATTTCATTCCAAATAATGTGTTTAATAAATTGGGAGGTTTTCAATTTTTACTGAAATGTAATTATATTCCTGAAAGATTACCTGCTAAATTGGCTAGGTTTCACCAACAAGCTTTACTGGCCTGGAAAATATGTTTCCTGCACAATTTTTCCCCTCATAAAGCTCTTTTGTGGAATAATTCAGACATAACTGTAAGGAATAAGTCATTGTTCTACCCCAGCTGGCATGAGAGGAATATTGACTTTGTTCTTGATATTTTCGACAACAAGGGTAATATTCTCACATATGAACAATTTATAACATTGAAAGAGTTTCCAATACCTTTCAGAGAGTTTATTTCTGTGATCAAAGCCGTTCCCAGTGGTCTAACTACACTTATGAAAAGTCATCTTAATTTTGGGAATGATCACAAAGTTTATCCAGAACTCAGATTGGAAGGCGTGGGCTTACTTGAGAAATCTTGTTGTAATAAATATATAAGACAAATTCTTCATTCACAAAACCAACTTACACCGAGAGGAAAGTTTTTCTGGAACATGCTTATTCCTGACATTGTCTGGAGAAATGCATGGTTAAGGCCTTACAAATACTTTATACCAAACAAAGTTAAGGAAGTGCACTTCAAAATTTTACATAAGATATATCCATGTAATTCTATGATTTCCAAATGTGTGGCTATTGATGATATCTGCGCTTTCTGTGAAAAAGAAGGTGAGAATCTGTCTCACTTGTTCTTTGAATGTAAATTTATGTCAGAATTTTAGGAAAACCTTGCAAAGTACTTATTTAACATTATGAACACTGCCTATAATTTTAACATAAAATATATAATATGTTACTATTGCAATGATAACAAAACCACTGAAATTATTGTTATTTTTTTTTATTCTTGTTGCCAAATACTTTATACACAAACAAAAATTACAAAATTCTATACCAAAATTACCAATTTTTCTGATTGAATTTAATTATCTTATTAAAACACTAACCCTAGTGAATAACAACAAGAATAACATCTTCATGAATCATTATAATAAGATATATTCAGAGTGAATATAATTGCACTTAAATTGTTTATTTTTTGTATTTTATTTGTAATTATATTTTTTGTATGTTTGAGCATTGTTAATACCTGTGTTTGGTTTGCTAGACATGTTTGATGTAGCAATGTAAGTTGATTTTTGTATTATGAATAAAATAAATGTATTAAAAAAATATATATAATAATAAAATAAATTAAAAATTAAAAAAGAATGAATTCATTTTAAATGGACCGCCCTTGCCTGGAAATGTGTCACTTGTTCGTCCCACGGTTGTGTTTTCAGTCATCATAGAACCACCGGTAGCTGTTGTGTGTTCTTTATGCACTACCGTCAATTATGATTGCATTTCCTATCTTGGCTAAAAGACAACGCATCTGCAGACACCCGACAATATCTGGTAAATTTTAAATTACAATGTATAAGTGTATTGTCAGGGAAAGTTGTATGTGCTAACTAACGTTTCCAAAAGCTAACCAAACAAAAACATAATTACTTTTACGATATGTGTTTGTGCCGTCATGTGCATTAGTAGCACAATTTCTAACTTATTTACATTCGTTTTTACTTACAAGTGTATGTTGACTCCTCCATATTGATGTTGGTTTTAAGTTTTGGCTGACTTTCCTTAGCGGATGTACAATTATCGCAAATTGAATTATGGGGCATTTCAGGCCCCGGAGTGAACAGAATTGTACACTCGCAACCTCGATCACAAACGAGGGTTGAGGGGCTTACGTTGCCAACTTCCCTTGCTTGGCTAATTGTTTGGACTGACGGCAAAGATGGCCGCGGGGATTCCCCTAGGGCATATGGCAGGGTAAGTGGAAGACAGTGTGTCTTTTTATGTGTTTGAAACGCAGCCATTGATTCAACGTCATCACATTATTATGCCATTTTTAATACATGGAAACAACGATGATTCAACCAGTTTTTGCCCAGTGGGAAAGGCCATTGTATTAGACTTCAGTTCTGATGGCTATGGATAAACCCACTCTAAAGGAAATGGTTGGTGATAATAACAATTGCTAATTATGGTAATATGACCTTTTATGCTTGAATGATCCTTGCTCGTGTTAAGAGTGTCAGAAGTGCCCATATATCTTCTTGTCATATGTGTTGACACTTTCCATTTAACCTCACAAGTCAACCCTGAGGCATTTATAAAAGAAAGAAACCATCTGATAGAGCTCCCTATGTGCAGTCAGACTTGTACTGGTACAGTATGTGATGTATGATGTAACCATGGCCTTGAGATGTTTAAATATACTTCAATCAAGGTGGTGGTGTCTGTTAATGTCACCTGTTCATGTGTATGATTGGTTGCATGAGATGGTGGTGGCTAATTAACTAGGAAACTAACACCAACTTATTGTACATTAATCAACTTCTAATGTAAAAGCTCACAGTCTTATATAGAACTGTGTTCCACACCTGAGTTCTCCTCCTAACTTTTTCAACTTGAGTTTATATCATCTATGACATGCCCTCAGATCACAGGAACAGCTTGAACATAAGCCAATTGTCTGACCAGCAGATGAATTAGAATGATTTGGCCCTTAATGCTTGTCAAACAGTGTGATTTTTCCTGTTCAGATCTGACTCGCAGGTCTACCCTTTTCATCCCTTGTAATTGCCCAATATGAGTTATAGGGATGACCCATTGTATAATGATCACCTGCATGTGAATCACAATGACTCATACACACACAAAAAATAACCCTTTCTTAAGCTTCTATAGAGCGCTTTGTTGTGTCACAAATCACCATGTCGGAAGACCAAACTCTGTCTGTTGAAAGTCCTCCAATCGTCCACATGACTGGCTGCATTTTGTTACCACCAGAAACTTTGGGAAGAAGTTTAGTTTTTCTAAGGACCCAGAAAATGGAGACAGTGGATGAACCTATTCAAGTAAGTAAATATGTTGAAAGTAATAAAACAATGTATTATTAGCTAGCTTGACACAGAAAATTGGAGTGCAGGCTAACTCAAATGAGCTGCTAACGTAATGTTCGCTAGTTAGCTAACTTTACATTCTGTATAGCTAGCTAGCTAGCTACATGAATTAAATAACTTCATATTAGGTAGTTAGCCATCTTGATGCATTTGTAGCTAGGTAGGTAGCTTACTAACAGCCGTGGAAGAGGATGAAAGGATTAGCTAGCACTTCCAGCTGGAAGGGAGAGTAGGCTACTCTGGATAGGGCAGGTAACTTTGTGGGAGGACATTGTGAAACTATTCTCCAGTTTCAGTCCCTGGTGAGAAACTGAGGACAGAGAGCGATCTAGCAACATAATAGTCAGGGCTGTCTAACTTGAGTATAATGCAGCCTGTTTCTTTGATGTTTTCTGATCTCATGTACAGAGAGCTTCCAAACCCTGTCTGCAGATGAAGAGGTCCCAATGAATGTCCCAAGAGAATAAGGGTCATCCTTGTATACAATGGATTACTGTATATGTTAGCAAATTTTGTGAACAAAAATACAGTTCAAGGTCACACATTGTATAAACCTATTACAACTGTAGCAGGCCAACCCTGCTGGGTGTGCAGCAGTAGAGGCTGCTGAGGGGCTCATAATAATGTCCGGACAGAGCAAATGGAATGGCATCAAACACCTGGAAACCATGAATGATACCACTCCAGTCATTACCACGAGCCCGTTCTCCACAATTAAGGTGCCACCAACCTCTTGTGGTGTGCAGGCTTCTCTTCCAGCCCAGTACTAACACACCTGATTCAACGTATCAAACCTAATTAGTTTATAATCAAGTGTGTTATCGCTGGGCTGCAACAGAAGTCTGCTCACCTAGTAGATCAGGGATCAGTGGAGTGACGTTGGCCACCTCTGGTATTTACTTCTTTCTTTTTTTACCTGAAATTGTGTTTTAGTAGTAATAGCCTACTTGTTACTAAACTGTTGAACCTTTACATATGAGTTCACTTACTTGTACACTTTAAAACGATATGAAAGTGTTGATTGAAGGTAAGTCTTTAAATTTGTTTAGTTTGTTAACTTAATTATTATTCAAGATGAACTAGTGTTGATGTTGATTAATCACAGATCACAATCCAGCAACAAAATGAGGGAAGGGAATATGTCTCTGATTTCTCTGTATTCTCAAATGAACATTACCTTTTTGTTCAGTCATAAGCTCTACAATTAGTTTTTTGATTGTCACAATTTTGTTTAGGATATCTGCTATGTGAACCCATTTCGCAACTGATAATGGCATGCAACTCCAATGCAGCCATAGGACTACAGCAGTGGTTCCCAACTCCAGTCCTTGAGTACCCCCAACACACCTGTTGTAGCCCTGGAAAAACATACTTGATTCAATTAATTGAGGGCCTGATGATTAGTTGCTAAGTTGAATCAGGTGTGTGTCTGTGGCTACAATAAAACTGCACTGTTCTGGGTCCATGAGGACTGGAGATGAGAACCACTGGCCTACAGTAATATGGCATTAGAGCCAATTCATGCTTGACCTGAAAATGTGCTAGGAGGTGCCGTATGGATGGTGTGACACAATTGCAGAGGCCAAATTGAGCTCTGTTCCGTAACGCCGTGCGCCTCTCAAATGTTGTAACAATGGGAAGGCCTCCATGTAGCTCTGCATTGACATGATTGGTTGACAGTAGTTGGGGGCGAGAGTTCCTATATAAAACAAACTCACTTCCTTCACAACAGCTCTGTGCTGTGCCGCGAAGCGCAAGAAGTAGGAGTGCCCTGGCTTCTGCAGAGGCCATATCACGTAAATGCTGCACGGCCAACGCAGACGCCGGATTAACCATGCAGCGCCTTTAAGCCTTATGTGCATTTGCAATGCATCCCTTGACATTGTGCATCTGAAGCAGAGAATAGCTTAACTCACACACCGTTCACATATTGTTCAGCTATATGTTCTCAAATTAAAAACGATACCAGTAGATAATGGATATGAGGCTAATCATTATACTAGATTTTGTGCATGCCTTGTTCTAATGTTACATTTGTTGGCGCAAATCCAACCCTTGTAATCTAGGTGGTGAAATGTCTGGAAGCAGGAGATGGGATCGTTAGCTTAATACACACACACAACTACTACCACCAAGTTCACTGCCAGATACTTTTCGCCAAGAAGGTCTGAGTGGCACTTGTAGGTGCCACTGTGATAATGAAGATGGTTTTGCCAAAGACTACCACAACAATTACATTGTCTATGTTAAATGTATTTAAAATTGTAAATAAAAAAAATTGTTGGATGATAAAGATGTTTCATTCAATGGGGCTAGGCAAAGCAGAGATGACAAAATACTTTTAATTTCACCCATACAACAATATAGCCCATTAGAAAAGTACAATATCATAAACAATAGTATTGTACACGTTCTAAATGACATTTTATATATTCACACTGTTTGAGGTTAAGGGGGCACTTTTGTCATGACGACAAGGTGAAGGTGCTCTACTCAATTGGCACAACAGAATCATTCAGATTGACCAAAGCACAGCATATAACAACCATCTTATATAATTGAGGGATGTCTCCTTTCATATCTGGAAAAGGACTAAGTAGTAGAAGTAGAAACTGATGCTGCTGAAGCACTGCTCATCTTCACAGTGGGAATCCAGTCTGCATGGGTGTCTAGATAGAGGTCAGCTGGTGAACCTACAGTAGTACATAAACAAATTAAAAGCAAACCTGATGTTAGAAAATCACTTCAGGTCACCTACACCATCAGGGCTCTTAATGGTTTGGTTGTATTTAATTCATTCAGATGTTTTATTAAAAAGATGACGTCTATTTTTGGGCTTGAACAATCAATAGTCAACACAGCAGGTTGTGCTATGCCATTGAGGCCTTTGTCCTGTGCTGTAATGTCCATACATTTTCCCCCCTTTTATGAATAAAGTTCTCAAAAAATTATCATTGGGTTGTCATATGAATATATGACCACTGGAGTTTCTTTGGACAATAATGTCCTCCAGGCTATATGGCTGTCATATTGTACAATTTTCATCTCCCCTTTTCATGGCCATGGCTAGAAGGGATTCAGCTTTTGTCAAATCAACGTCAAATTTGACATTCCGTAGCAAATTCGGAGAATTTAGGCAGCAGGTTAGGAGAATTAGGTTAGGGTTAGCTAAGATGCAAAAAATATACAGTTGAAGTTGGAAGTTTACATAAACCTTAGCCAAATACATTTAAACTCAGTTCTTCACAATTCCTGACATTTAATCCTAGTAAAAATTCCTTGTCTTAGGTCAGTTAGGATCACCACTTTATTTTAAGAATATGAAATGTCAGAATAATAGTGGAGAGAATGATTTATTTCAGCTTTTATTTCTTTCATCAGATTCCCAGTGGGTCAGAAGTTTACATACACTCAATTAGTATTTGGTAGCATTAGCTTTAAATTGTTTAACTTGGGTCAAACGTTTCAGGTAGCCTTCCACAAGCTTGCCACAATAAGTTGGGTGAATTTTGGCCCATTCCTCCTGACAGAGCTAGTGTAACTGAGTCTGGTTTGTAGGCCTCCTTGCTCGCACACACTTTTTCACTTCTGCCCACAAATTTTCTATAGGATTGAGGTCAGGGCTTTGTGATGGCCACTCCAATACGTTGACTTTGTTGTCCTTAAGCCATTTTGCCACAACTTTGGAAGTATGCTTGGGGTCATTGTCCATTTGGAAGACCCATTTGCGACTAAGCTATAACTTCCTGACTGATGTCTTTAGATGTTACTTCAATATATCCACATAATGTTCCTCCTCATGATGCCATCTATTTTGTGAAGTGCACCAGTCCCTCCTGCAGCAAAGCACCCCAACATCATGATGCTGCCACCCCCGTGCTTCACGGTTGGGATGGTGTTCTTCGGCCTGCCAGCCTCCGCCTTTTTCCTCCAAACATAACGATGGTCATTATGGCCAAACTTTTCTAAAAGACATAATTTTCCAAGCTGTTTAAAGGCACAGTCAACTTAGTATATGTAAACTTCTGACCCACTGGAATTGTGATACAGTGAAATAATCTGTCTGTAAACAATTGTTATGAAAATTACTTGTGTCATGCACAAAGTAGATGTCCTAACCGACTTGCCAAAACTATAGTTTGTTTACAAGAATTTTGTGGAGTGGTTGAAAAATACGTTTTAATGACTCCAACCTATGTGTATGTAAACTTCCGACTTCAAATGTACTTTTGACAAAAGCTGGATATTTCTTTAGCCAGGACCCCTTTTTCATAGGCCTAGGTTATATGCATTCAAGACAAGGCCGTTTGTATTAATCTGTTGTCAGTGTCAGTAGGGTAGGCCTAGGCTACCATTGTATTAAAAAAAGATTCTGCTAATTTCTTCAGTCATATAAAGTGTAGTAGAATTGCATGAAATGTTTATCAAAGTCTACATTTTTCCTCTGCAAAGGAAATGTCTCTGATATAGCCACTACGCACTTATTAATAGCCTAAATTATCACCATCCAATCTACTCATAACATTAGTGTAACGGCAGTCTAAGTCGTCCTAATCCTCAGACAAGGAGAGGCGAGAAGGATCTGAGGACCAATGTGCAGCGTGGTAATTTTCCATTATTTAATTAACACAAAACAAGACACTATACAAAATGACAAAACAAACTAACCGTCACAGTCCTAGCTGGTGCAGACAAAACACAAAGACAGGAAACAACCACCCACAATCCCCAACACAAAACAAGCCACCTATATATGATTCTCAATCAGGGACAACGATTGACAGCTGTCTCTGATTGAGAACCATATTAGGCTGGACACAGAAACAGACTAACTAGACACACAACATAGAATTCCCACCCAGCTCACGTCCTGACCAACACTAAACAAGCAAAACACATAAGAACTCTGGTCAGGACGTTACAGTACCCCCCTCCTGAGGTGCGGACTCCGAACGCACCCCTAAAACTCAAGAGGAGGGTCTGGGTGGGCATCTGTCCGCGGTGGTGGCTCCGGCGCAGGACGAGGACACCACTCCACCACTGTCTTTGTCCCCCTCCTTAGCGTCCTTTGAGTGGCGACCCTCGCCCACGACCTTGGCCTAAGAATCCTCCCCAAGGCCCCCACAACTTACTGTTAACTTACTGTTAACCTAAAATACCTGGTTGGCACAATATCTAAACTAAGGTCGAAATCAATCAGACTTAACTTACCAGTGATGAAATTTTCACAGCAGACCCGTTACTGACAGCTGTCTGGGTTCAGGTATTGACGGGCAAAAAGATTTCTTTGCTCTTCTGACAGTTCTTGAGCCTTATCGTGGTATCAACACTGGTGTTTCATGATTGCGGGGATTCTATAAACATATTTTTTTCCCGTTGTCTCTTCTGCCCTGTTAGACCAGCCAAATACTCTACAGAGAATGACAGTGGTGTTGAATCAACTAGTTTTAGGCACTGTTATCATGCAGTTTGGGGTAGCCACTTGTCAGAAGAATGACTGCGGTGGTCTTACAACATGGCTGCCAGGAGTCGTCATACGTCAACTGCAAGCCCTCTATAATGAACCATTAATAAAAGCTCCTGTATACCACCAAAAAACTGTTCCGCTGTGGTTACAACCCTTTTGGGGGATATATAGAACCCTTTTACGGTTCTTTATAAAACCTTTATGGGGAATGTTCTATAAAGAACCTTCCTTAATCTCAAAACTTCTTTGTAGGTTATTTTTATTATTTTCTTCTGGTTAGCCATATTATATTGTTAAAATTCCTTAATTGTTATTTTAATTGACAAGTTGATTTAGGTGTGCTATTGTACTTTAACACATGGATGTATAAAACTTACTCCTCGGCCTGAATTGTCCCCACTTGCACCAGCGAATAACTAGCTTTTTGCGAGGCGCCAACTTGTAAAATGATTCAGGAGGGCGGTCACCTGTGCTAGCGAGGCAGAGGTCCCGAGTTCGCACCAGGTATGGGCTGAATTAGGAGGAAAGGGTATTTGTTAAGCAAGCAGCGTGATGTCCTTTACACTGACCAAGGCCCTTCTCTCCCGATTTCTGTTTGGCAGGGCGGCCAGCTCTAGGAAGAGTCTGGGTGGTTCCAGACTTCTTCCATTTAAGAATGATGGAGGCCACTGTGTTCTTGGGGATCTTCAATGCTGCGGTACCCTTTCCCGGATCTGTGCCACGACACAATCCTATCTTGGCGCTCTATGGACAATTCCTTCAACCTCATGACTTGGTTTTTGCTCTGACATGCACTGATAACTGTGGAAGCTTATATAGACAGGTGTGTGCCTTTCCAAATCATGTCCAATCAATTACATTTACCATAGGTGCACTCCAATCAAGTTGTAGAAACATCTCAAGGATGATCAATGGAAACAGGATGCACCTGAGCTCAATTTCAAGTGTCATAGCAGGGTTTGAAAACTTGTGTAAATAAGGTACTTATGTTTTTATTTGTAATACATTTAAAAACATTTTTTTTTAAAATTGAATGAGAGGTCTGACTACTTTCCGAATGCACTGTACATGATGACTAATGGAAATACACACAGGCCCATTTAATTCCACTAAATTATGCAAATTAACCTATAGACGGATAAGCATGAAGGTCAAATGTATTTACTATTTACATTGACTGGTATTTCCATCAATGAATAAAAAAGCATTATTTTACAAATATATTTTTTTTCTCAGTCATTTTTGTCTGCTTTTCTTTTGGGGGGGGGGGGCATAAGTCGGCAATTTCCAGCTAACATAAACCTTGATCTGTGCACGCGGACTAGGCTTACTGATGTCCTTGTCAGTTTGAGAGGAAGAGCTGGAAAATGAGGAGGACCGGAGGTAAGCTTGCTACTGCTATAATTGATTTGAATAAAAACAATATGTTTTGTTGCCCATAATGAAGCTATTTATCAGAGTTATTTACCTTACAATAAGCCATATTTTAGTAATTTATATTACTATGAATTGGCACGCGCAGAGCTGGACAGCGCATGGGTGCTGAAAGTAGGCTAATTCGAGAAGCAGATGCTTTTATATTCCCATGCCCTAATCACAGTCAACACAAATATATGTTCTAACAAAAATATCATTGAATAAAACAGAATAAATTAGAAAATTATAGTTTCCCAAAAGAAAAAAGTTACAAGTGCATATAGGCCTACCTGATGATATGCGGCTGCTGTGTTAAACAACTGGCTTTTTCTTGAATTCATAGATGATCAGATACTTCAGTTGTAACTGGTTCTGTTGCGCTACATTTTTAGAGTTGATAGACAACTTTAGCATTGTTCCAAACTTAGACTACCGGTGTCCTCTTTTTTAACAATGGCCTGTATAGAAATCAAAAAGTCTAGAGTGCTGAATGCTCTGTTGTGGTATTAAAAAATATTCTGCTTGTCTCCAGTCATGTAACTTGACATAAAATTCCATGAAATGAGTTAATAAAAGGCTATTTTTTCCTGGACTGAAAATAAGGTGATAGATTCATGCAGTGCTTTTATTATATTGGATTTCTTTTCACCCTACCCTTGTCCGCGGGGGTCTGTGAATCCACAACCTTCTGGCTACTTTCGCAATGTAATGCATACAAAAACAAGAAAAGTTTCTAAAATTGCATATCTAAGGCTCTCAAATGGGTTTCCCAAAAGTATCGTTGCACTAAGATAATCTTCTGTCCATTTAGTGTCAATGGAATTAAGATGATCTTAATGCCACGATGCTTTTGGTAAACCCAGCCCTGGTCTGTCCTAGGAGTGAGGGTAAACTCAGTGGTGGAAAAAGTACTCCATTTTCATACTTGAGTAAAAGTTAAGATACCTTAATAGAAAATGAATCAAGTAAAAGTGAAAGTCACCTAGTAAAATACTACTTGAGTAAAAGTATTTGGTTTTAAATATACTTAAGTATCAAAAGTAAATGGAATTGCTAAAATGTACTTAAGTATCAAAAGTAAAAGTTGAAATCCTTTCACACTCGGACATCATTTACAAACAAAGCATTTGTGTTTAGTGAGTCCGCCAGATCAGAGGCAGTAGGGATGACCAGGGATGTTCTTCTGAAGTGTGTGAATTGAACCATTTTCCTGTCAAAATGTAACGAGTACTTTTGGGTAAAGTACATATACCCCCAAAAACGAATTAAGTAATACATTAAAGTATTTTTACTGAAGTACTTTACACCACTGGGTAACCTGTAGGCATGTTCTCTGCTATCCACTTTATGTTTTAATTATTATTTTGGGTATAGGGGAGGGTCAGGTAAAAATATATTTTATTGAGGGGAGGGCCACCATTTTCATTTCAGAGGTCCGATTTTCAACCGGTATCCCTCATTATAAATCAAGTTCCTTCCTGTGTACAGTAGCTCTCCGTATTCCTCAATGTTAGCACAACATTCGTGAATTTGCCTTCCGAATCGAGTGCGTAGGCGATACAGGGTTAGCAGAATAGTGTTTTGGGAAGACGATCGAGGTAGATAGAAAAGGGGTGTATTAAACATAAATCTGAGCCCATAAACCAGAAGGGCAGTCATTTTACAGAGCCACCTGCAGACTAAACTGTTGTTTCCACTGCTGCAGCTCTGCTTGACACACACAAGCACACGCACATACACACGCACACTCAGGCGCGCGCGCAATCACGGGCGCACGCTCGCATCAGACTGCACACTGTAATGACAGCCCGGATTCCTCTGGTCTCCCTCAGAATACGACGCTTCCTCTTGATGTTTGTGGCAAGACAGCTATGAGGGCATCTTGAAAGGGGGGTCTTTCTTTTTGTAGCAAAATGTAGAGTTTATTTAACTTTTCATCCTGCCTTTAGCGTTTTCTTTATTTTGTGTATTGCTGTTGTGGATAAAATCATAGGACAAAAATATGAGTTTTGTGCGTGGGGTATTTTTTCCTTACGTCAAAAATAGCCTACATTCATGCGTAATTTAAACGCAATTCTGAATATAACTACAAAAGTTAACTAATCGTGGATGTAGTCATGGGGGTAAACTTGAATTTGCGATATCTAAACCATTAACGTTTGGATGAATTGTTTAGCATGAGAGCAGGTGAGTCAGTCTTCGTGTTTGTCTAGTGAGGCGACGCGCGCATTGCCCACGGATAGAACGAAGCCAAGTGTTGGAGAACGGTGGAGAACGGCGCGGTGATCTGTGCTGGGGATTACGCCTTCGAACACTGGGGAAAAGCCAGGCACGCAGATATGGGTGAGTGGATACAGTCTGATTTTTAAACGAGACTACTTTTCATTTTGATAAATGAATATCCAACTACACAAAAAAAATGGTGGGTTGTTTGGTTGACCCAACTACTGGGTTGCAGGCGTTGGGTCACTTAGTTGGGTTGCTTTCTTTAAAAAGAGCACGGTTGGGTTGTTGATGTTGGGTTATAGTGATATGACACAGCAGGTCAGATCAGAAAACTGTCAGTGTAGTTTAGTAGGGGCGTGGCTTTCACATAGTTATTTTTAGCCACCCGTGAGAGTAAATGTAATTCCTGTTCATCAGTTTGTTGTATAGTTATCACACGTTAAGGTTGGACGTTGACATTTTTGTATCTTCAATGAGGCTTACAGAAGTTTGAGTTCTCTAAAACCCTTTGTAAGTCTCATTGTTGGGATACAACAAGGTGGCATACCTTATTATGCATTAAAGGTAGCATACCTTATTATAATATGTAATAAATAATCATAATATTCTCTAGGAATATGGCAAATGCAACAACAACAAAACTGAACAATTTACATGTGCAGTATCCAAACATACTATGATTAACAGGAATTACATTTACTCTCATGGGTGGCCAATAAGATCGAACTGAAAGCCACGCCCCTAATAAGCCATGCATCCTGGAAATAACCTAATGATATCATTCAAAAAGACCCAGCTGCTAGGTCCATCCAGCATGAATGTAAAAAATATTGTTCTCTTTGGCACATGGAAAAATGTGTAGAATTGCAGGAAGTTAGGGGGGGCTTGTTTGGACCTTGTGGGGGCACCTCACCAAACTGCGCTATGCCACTGGGTAACAGCACACTGAGTGGTATGAGATGACTATATCATTATCATCATTTGTAGCATAATGGACAACATAATATGCACCTTATATACCACTGCTTTTAAAATATGAATGTGTTTCTCCTGGTTTTAATTGGAAGGCTATAGGTGTGATGCACTTGTTTACAGATAATTGGCTGTTGCTAATAGATTAAGTTAATGATGTATTTACTTATGCATAGGTTATGCACTAGTGCATTATGAACAGTTGTTGAGAAATTCTCATTTTAGAAAACTGTAGGTTTTGCTTATCACACCAATGTGTTGCTCTGCTCTCCCCTGTTCTGCATGAGGATTCCACTGGTGAGATGCCGGTATGGTCTCATTAAATTCAACTGAAAATTGAATAGTTTTTTGCCCTCTGCCCCTATAGTCATCCAATGTTGACCTAGCTGATGAGCCATTCCTGCCAGTCTGCAGTGAGGCAGGACCCCGGCAGGTTAAACCCAATTACTGCTTCACATATCGACTCCTTTAATCAGTGACTAGATATAGATTTCTCAACTGCTGCAGGCCACATCACTGCCCACTAAGTTGAGTATAGCTCCTCAGTATGGATAACAATGGAGACGGAGTCAGACAGTGGCTTCAAGGCCCTGAATTCATACCAATACCATGGCTAGCTTCTCTGATGGGATATTTAATTCCTACTGATACCTGTTCGTCAAAATGTAAGCTCCGGTTATCTGACATTAAGGGCAGAACAATACCTGTCACCTCTGTCACCTTTGGAGGTTCAGAGTGGCCTAGTGTCCTTTTCGCCCAGTCCCATGACACTTGTTCCCGTTATCTAAATGTTATGCACGTGCTACACAAAAAAAGCTTTGTCACTGATATTCACACGTGAAACCTTTACTCTTCAGCTAACACACACACTCTCTCTGTCGCCATCATAAATACCACTCTCTCTCTCCGACAAACATACACACTGCTTCCAACTTTAAATACGTTAGGCACCAAACAGAATGTAAGAAGCACCAGAAAGAGATAGAATTTTGATATAGTTAGGCCTATGTGAATCATACCGTTGAAACATATCTCATGAGTAGCAGACCCTTTTCCTTTCTTCTTGTGCCAATCAAATTTGCCTAGACCTACTGTCAAGTTACTAGGTTGTTAGCTAGCTATGTAACATGACTGAACAACATTGTTATCAAAACAATAACAAACTGGATTAGTTTAAAACGGCCCTCTACATGTTTTGTGAAATTACACCAAATGCGCATGAAGTCGCGTAGTAAGAAAAAAAGGTAGCTCAGGTAATATGAGTCATATTCTTTTTACCGTTTGATCTACAGACAAGCTGTTTTCTCTGATGTAAAGCTGCAAGCATGACTGTCGTGAAGTGGTTTTTCCTCTCTGGCACTACTGGGTAAAAGCGAACTTACAAAGCCTATCTGACTGGCTGGTGCTCTTGGTTATTATACCAGGGAAATGATATACAATCAGTGGTGTAAAGTACTTTAAGTAAAACGTTTTTTGGAATATCTGTACTTTACTATTTATATTTTGGCAACTTTTACTTCACTGTATTCCTAAAGAAAATAATGTATTTTTTACTCCATACATTTTCAATGACACCCAAAAGTACTTGTTACATTTTGACAGGAAAATGGGTCAATTCAAATCAAGAGAACATCCCTGGTCATCCCTACTGCCTCTGATCTGGCGGACTCACTAAACACAAATGCTTCGTTTGTTAATGATGTCTGAGTGTTGGAGTGTGCCCCTGGCTATCTACCAATAAAAAACAACAATCACATTGTGCCGTCTGGTTTGCTTAATATAAGGAATTTGAAAGGGTTTCTACTTTTACTTGTCATACTTAAGTACATTTTAGCAATTCCATTTACTTTTGATACTTAAGTATATTTTAGCAATTCCATTTACTTTTGATACTTAAGTATATTTAAAACCAACTACTTTTAGACTTTTACTCAAGTAGTATTTTACTGGATGACTTTCACTTTTACTTAAGTAATTTTCTATTAAGTTATCTTTACTTTTACTCAAGTATGAAAAATGAGTACTTTTTCCACCACTGTATACAATGTATCAACTTTGCTCACTCTGCATGCTGCTCCAATGTATTGAATATACAGTACATATGTAACAACAGAAGACTCATCATGGTCTGCATCCCCCCTCGCCATCATGCCTAAATTATATTTTAAAAACTGATGAAGGAATAGATGTGCAGGAAGAGTGGACGGAGAGAAGCAGGTGAGTGATGGATGGAAGGAAATGCGGCTGGCAGATTATACCTGCCACACGTGATAAGCGTATGAAAGTGAAGTGGATATTATTGGACCGGCGCGTACAAGTGACTAGTTAGTGGCTGTTGCTTAAATTTGTAGATAAAACTGGCTTTATAAACATTTTATAACAGGCGCCAGCGGCTTCTTTAGATCGGTGGGGCATATGATACCACCAAAAATGTGGTAGTATCATATGAAATGGTACTAGGTATCCTAAAATGTTGTATCATGAGGTTTTGGTACCATGACAGTACCGTGGTACTGGTATACTGTGAAAAACGACATGAGAGTACTGTAGGCTAGGGCTATCCTAGAAATAAGGACTTAATGCTCTTTAACAATGGTGGCATTTGATTCAACTCATGTGTCAGAGCTTTTTGGTAGAAAGAACAGTCGGACTGAAATCCAACAAATAATCCAACTAATTGATTCTATATACAGTTGAAGTCGGAAGTTTACATACACCTTAGCCAAATACATTTAAACTTAGTTTTTCACAATTCCTGACATTTAATCCAAGTAAAAATTCCCTGTCTTAGGTCAGTTAGGAACACCACTTTATTTTAAGAATGTGAAATGTCAGAATAATAGTGGAGAGAATGATGTATTTCAGCTTTTCTTTCATCACATTCCCAGTGGGTCGGAAGTTTACATACACTCAATTAGTATTTGGGAGCATTGCATTTAAATTGTTTAACTTGGGTCAAACGTTTCGGGTAGCCTTCCAAAAGCTTCCCACAATAAGTTGGGTGAATTTTGCCCCATTCCTCCTGACAGAGCTGGTATAACTGAGTCAGGTTTCTAGGCCTCCTTGCTCGCACACACTTTTTCAGTTCTGCCCACACATTTTCTATAGGATTGAGGTCAGGGCTTTGTGATGGCCACTCCAATACCTTGACTTTGTTGTCCTTAAGCCATTTTGCCACAACTTTGAAAGTATGCTTGGGGTCATTGTCCATTTGGAAGACCCATTTGCGACCAAGCTTTAACTTCCTGACTGATGTCTTGAGATGTTGCTTCAATATATCCACATAATTTTCCTCCCTTATGAAGCCATCTATTTTGTGAAGTGCACCAGTCCCTCCTGCAGCAAAGCACCCCCACAACATGATGCTGCCACCCCCGTGCTTCACGGTTGATCTTTGTCCCCATGTGCAGTTGCAAACCGTAGTTTGGCTTTTTTTATGGCGGTTTTGGAGCAGTGGCTTCTTCCTTGCTGAACGGCCTTTCAGGTTATGTCGATATAGGACTTGTTTTACTGTGGATATAGATACTTTTGTACCTGTTTCCTCCAGCTCTTTCACAAGGTCCTTTGCTGTTGTTCTGGGATTGATTTGCACTTTTCACACCAAAGTACGTTCATCTCTAGGAGACAGAACGCGTCTCCTTCCTGAGCGGTATGACGGCTGCGTGGTCCCGTGGTGTTTATTCTTGCGTACTATTGCTTGTACTGATGAATGTGGTACCTTCAGGCGTTTAAAAATGGCCCCCAAAAAGGAACCAGACTTGTGGAGGTCTACAATTTTTTTATGGGGTCTTGGCTGATTTCTTTTGATTTTTCCATGATGTCAAGCAAAGAGGCACCGAGTTTGAAGGTTGGCCTTGAAATACATCCACAGGTACACCTCCAATTGACTCAAATGATGTCAATTAGCCTATCAGAAGCTTCTAAAGCCATGACATAATTTTCTGGAACTTAGTGTATGTAAACCTCTGACCCACTGGAATTGTGATACAGTGAATTATAAGTGAAATAATCTGTCTGTAAACAATTGTTGTGAAAATTACTTGTGTCATGAACAAAGTAGATGTCCTAACCGACTTGCCAAAACTATAGTTTGTTTATAAGAAATTTGTGGAGTGGTTGAAAAAACGAGTTTCAATGACTCCAACCTAAGTGTATGTAAACTTCCGACTTCAACTGTAGCTAGTAGCACTGAAAAACTTTCATAAATGTGCTTGCTTTGCTTTGTATGAAGTCTGAATGCTGTGTAGATATAGGATCCTGAATCATAATGAGATAAATAAATTCATGAGTTACAGTTGTTTTTGTTTAACCTTTATTTTACCCTTGAGATGAATAATCTTTTTCGATTGAGAGTATATAATGCCCCTTCCTTCACATTTAACTGTGATGGAACAAAGTAAAACAGTTGTACTACCTTCCACTTTAAATCCCATCCCTTACCTAATTAATGTCAGACTTTGAAATGCACAGATCCATAGATGCAGACACTGGCATGGTTTTGCCTCTCAAGGGCCTCTTTAGAATTTGTGGGGTGGGACATTAACATTTAAGAACAATTAGCATTTTGTGGCTTTTAGATACAAATGATGACAGATAGGTGATAGAGATCATTGGGGCTATAAGATGACATGGTCTAATCACCAGCTTTCTTTGATGTAGAATGGATTGTCTGTGGCTGTGTCTGTCGGCTGCCATGCTAATTTATTTGTTGCTTTCTCATTGCGCTTGTTAATCGGCCAGACATGAGCGCTTGTAAGACAGAGTAGATCCATGCTAAATCCCCTTTGCCTTGCATGTTTACTAAAACAAGACATGCAAGAACTGCTCTCAGCTTCATTGAGACCTGGGATCACATCTGGCTTAATGTAGCTACTTACTTAATCTCCTCCTGGATAAATATATGTAAAGATACTTTATTTTATGAAAATATGTAACACTTTTTGGTTGGGATTTCGAAGCAACAATGGAGAGGACTATTTTCGGTTAGTTTAAATGGTTTAGGGTGGCAGGTAGCTTAGCGGTTAAAAGTGTTGGGCCAGTAACTGAAAGATCAGTGGTTTGAATCCTCGAGCTGGCTAGGTGAAAAATCTGTCGATGTGCCCTTGAGCAAGGCACTTAACCATAATTGCGCCTGTAAGTCGCTCTGTATAAGAGTGTCTACTAAAATGTAAACATGTATTGCTTATTATTTACATTTCAAAAGCGTGGTTGAAAAACAGCCTGGTTAGTCACATTGATATTAAACAGAGTTACTTCCATGGTTAGGCCTTATTTACAGGCTGCACCAGAGACAGTCGCTGTCCAGTGTAATGTGGTGCTGAACATCAGAATTCTGTCAATAATTTCAATGGTGCTGAATCTCCTATCACTGCTATTACAGCTTGTTTCCTGTGACAAAGATACCACACACTTAAAGCAAACAGGTATACAGTGCCTTCGCAAAGTCTTCAGACCCCTTGACTTTTTCCACATTTTGTTAAGTTACAGCCTTATTCTAAAATTGATTAAATATATTTTTTCCTTATCAATCTACACACAATACCTCATAATGACAAAGCAATAGCAGGTTTTTAGATTTTTTTGCTAATTTATAAAAAATAAATGGAAATATGAAATTTACATAAGTATTCAGACCCTTTACTCAGTACTTTGTTCAAGCACCTTTGGCAGCGATTAGAGCCTTGAGTCTGACGTTACAAGCTTGGCACACCTGTATTTGGGGACTTTCTCCCAATCTTCTCTGCAGATCCTCTCAAGCTCTGTCAGGCTGGATGGGGAGCGTTGCTGCACAGCTATTTTCAGGTCTCTCCAGAGATGTTCGATCAGGTTCAAGTCTGGGCTCTGACTGGGCCACTCAAGGACACTCAGAGACTTGTCCCGAAGCCACTCCTGCGTTGTCTTGGTTGTGTGCTTAGGGTCGTTGTCCTGTTGGAAGGTGAACCTTCACCCCAGTCTGAGGTCCTGAGCGCTCTGGAGCAGGTTTTTATCAAGGATCTCTCTGTACTTTGCTCTGTTCATCTTTGCCTCAATCCTGACTAGTCTCCCAGTCCCTGCCGCTGAAAAACATCCCCACAGCATGATGCTTCCACCATCATGCTTCTCCATAGGGATGGTGCCACGTTTCCTCCAGATATGATGCTTGACATTCAGGCCAAAGAGTTCAATCTTGGTTTCATCAGACCAGAGAATCTTGTTTCTCATGGTCTGAGAGTCTTTAGCTGCCTTTTGGCAAACTCCAAGCTGGCTGTTGTGCCTTTTACTAAGGAGTGGCTTCTGTCTGGCCACTACCCTAAAGGCCTGATTGGTGGAGTGCTGCAGAGCTGTTTGTTCCTCTGGAAGGTTCTCCCATCTCCACAGAGGAACTCTAGAGCTCTGTCAAGGCAAGCAACACTGAAGCATGCATGAGATGACCAGCTGTTCCAGATGACTATGTGATCACGCTCTCCGTAACCAATATGAGCAAGACCTTTAACCAGGTGAACATTCACAACGCCATGGAGCCAGATCGATTACCAGGACGTGTACTCAGAGCATGCGCGGACCAACTGGCAAGTGTCTTCAACCTCTCCCTGACCGAGTCTGTAATATCTACATGTTTCAAGCAGACCACCAAAGTCCCTTTTCCCAAGAAAGTGAAGGTAACCTGCCTAAATGACCCACTCAAATTCGCATACTGTCCCAACAGTTGCACAGATGATGCAATCTCAATCGCACTCCGCACTGCCCTTTCCCACCTGGACAAAAGGAACACCGATGGGAGAATGCTTTTAATTGACTACAGCTCAGCGTTCAACACCATAGTGCCTTAAAAGCTCATCACTATGCTAAGGACCCTGGGACTAAACACCTCTGTCTGCAACTGGATCCTGGGCTTCCTGATGGGCTGCCCCCAGGTGGTAAGGGTAGGCAACAACACATTTTCCACGCTGATCCTCAACACTGGTGCCCCTCAAGGGTGCATGCTTAGTCCCCTCCTGTACTCCGTGTTCACACACCACTGCGTGGCCAAGCACGACTCCAACACCATCATTAAGTTTGCTGATGACACAACAGTGGTAGGCCTGATCATCGAAAACTATGAGACAGCCTATAGGGAGGTGATCAGAGACCTGACAGTGTGGTGCCAGGACAACAACCTCTCCCTCAACCTGATCAAGACAAAGTAGCTGATCATGGACTACAGGAAAAGGAGGGCCGAACACGCCCCCATTCACATCGACAGGGCTGTTGTGGAGCGGGTCCAGAGTTGAAAGTTCCTTGGTGTCCACATCACCAACAAACTATAAATGGTCCAAACACACCAAGACAGTCATGAAGAGGGCACGACAACACATTTTCCCCCTCAAGAGACTGAAAAGATTTGGCATGGGTCCCCAGATCCTGACCCCAGATCACGGTAAGGTCTGATATCAACAGGCTCAGAGACAGTTTCTATTTGAATAGCCATCAGACAGCAGAACACTTGAACTGGACTGACCACCTGCTCTGATTCGTATACACGACTAATAAAACTTGAAACTGGAACTTTAAAAAAGTTGTTGGCTCAACTGCAAGTCTGTTCATCGATAATAAGCGATGAAATCCTAGAATTATCTACAATCCTTTAATCGGAAGATTATGTTAGCTAATCAGCACTTAATGCCCATAATTGTGCAGTTTAATCTTGACATTATCTCATAACGCTTGAGTTATCTACTCGGTATGAAATACTGGAAAATATTGCTTTCCTTATTTAAAATAATTCATTTAGAAAAATAGATCCAAAACTATACCGTTATATAATATGCACTGGAAAACACTAATCTGCACAGTTGAGACATGGGAAAAGACAAAGTAAAATGCAAACTATTCTCCCCCCCAAAATGTTCTTGAAGAGAGCACATAAGACAGCTCTTGCTCTTCTCTTGAGCCTTCCCTGATATATTTTTTTCTAAAATAATTTAATATGCTTTGTTAATCCATTCCCCAGCCTCCCACTCTGATCCCAGGGATGTGTGTGCGTTGGCCTCTCTCCCTCAGTTCTGCATCAGAGACGTACCAAATCTGCCTCATTCCAGCCATAGAGATGAACACAGAGTAATTGAGGTTAAGGATGTTTGTCCTCATTTCATTTAAGGCTCTAATTTATGTACTGTAATCCAGGATGAATTTCTCTCACAATTACTGTCTCTCTGATAATGATTAGCAGCAGTATCCTGTTGCCACCAGTAACCAGCTCCTATATTGTACATCTACAGCTGTTGCTGTGCTATAGCTTTATCTCCTCTACCTCTGCCTCCACTTCCACTGCCTTTGCTGCTACACTTCTGCTAGCTCTACCTATAAAATAAGCTTTTATCATAAATCAGTCGATTTTATACTGCTCCCTGCTTCCACTGTGAACTTTACAGCTCTCTCCCATTTCTAAATAAATGTGTGTAAAATAATGGGTTTTAAGTGTGTAAGGGGTACTTCATTTCAATATTGCAATTTCAGTGTGACCAATTAATCTGTGTTGCATGATGGCAGTCCTGCATCGGTAATATGTCACGAACTTCTATGGCTTGAAAGTCTTTTTAATTGTATGTGTCTTAAATCTGAGTGAACACACTCAATATTGCAGTATATCACGTATAGTGCTACTAAGCCAGAGCTTGGCTCAGCACTAATACATACAGTGCCTTCGGAAAGTATTCAGGCACCTTGACTTTTTCCACATTTTGTTACGTTACAGCCTTATTCTAAAATGTATTAAATCGTTTTTTCCCATCATCAATCTACACACAATACCCAATAATTACAAAGCAAAAACAGGTTTGTAGACATTTTTACTAATTAAAAAAACAACAACAGAGGTATTACATTTACATAAGTATTCAGACCCTTTACTCAATACTTTGTTGAAGCACCATTGGCAGCGATTACAGCATCAAGTCTTCTTGGGTATGACTTGACAAGCTTGGCACACCTGTATTTGGGGAGTTTCTCCCATTCTTCTCTGCAGATCCTCTCAAGCTCTGTCAGGCTGGATGGGGAGCGTTGCTGCACAGCTATTTTCAGGTCTCTCCAGAGATGTTCGATCAGCTTCAAGTCTGGGCTCTGGCTGGGCCACTCAAGGACATTGAGAATCCATTTCTGAAGCCACTCCTGCGTTGTCTTGGCTGTTTGCTTAGGGTCATTGTCCTGTTGGAAGGGGAACCTTCGCCCAGTCTGAGGTCCTGAGTTACAGCCTTATTCTAGCAGGTGTTCATCAAAGATCTTTCTGTACTTTGCTCTGTTCATCTTTGCCTCGATCTGACTAGTCTCCCAGTCCCTGCCGCTGAGAGTCTGAGAGTCTTTTGGCAAACTCCAAGCTGGCTGTCATGTACCTTTTACTGAGTGGCTTCCGTCTGGCCACTTTACCATAAAGGCATGATTGGTGTAGTGATGCAGAGCTGTTTGTCCTTCTGGAAGTTTCTCCCATCTCCATAGAGGAACTCTAGAGCTCTGTCAGAGTGACCATCAGGTTCTTGGTCACCTCCCTGACCAAGGCCCTTCTCCACAGATTGCTCAGTTTGGCCGGGCGTCCAGCTCTAGGATGAGTTTTGGTGTTTCCAAACTTCTTCCATTTAAGAATGATGGAGGGAGGCCACTTTGTTCTTGTGATCCTTCAATGTTGCAGACATTTTTTGGTACCCTTCCCCAGATCTGTGCCTCGACACAATCCTGTCTCGGAGCTCTAAGGACAATTCCTTTGACCTCATGGCTTGGTTTTTGCTCTGACATGCACTGTCAACTGTGGGAACTTATATAGACAGGTGTGTGCCTTTCCTGGATCATGTCCAAACAATTGAACTTACCACAGGTGGACTCCAATCAAGTTATAGAAACATCTCAAGGATGATCAATGGAAACAGGATGCGCCTGAGCTCAATTTCAAGTCTCATAGCAAAGGGTCTGAATATTTATGTAAATGAGCTATTTCATATTTTTTGCACATTCATAATTTAAAAAAAGTAAAACCTGTGTGTAGATTTCTGAAGATTTTTTTTCATTTAATACGTTTTAGAATAAGGCTGTAACATAACAAAATGTGGGAAAGTTAAGGGGTCTGAATACTTTCCAAATGCAATGTACTATAAGCTCTCTGCTCCTGTGTCTAAGGAGACACTATCAATGTTGAAAGAATACGTCTAGACTATGGATTCTCTTGCATCTATTCCTAATCCACTTGTTGAGTTAGCAAAATGTACTATAAATGATGTGTTTGATCTTGGCGTTTTACCTTGACAAGGAGAGGTTAATTCCTCCATTTTGTTTGTCTTTGAAGCCCCTAACTCCCATGTCCCTTGGTAACCCCACCTCTAGTAATTACCTACTATAGAGGAGAGCATGTTTCCATGTAGGCAGCAGCTCAGGGTAGAATACCAAAGATGTTCTATTCACTGACGTTGAAGTGTTTTAATGAGCTCAGACATACAATTTGAGTATCTTATTCTTAATTTCAAAGACACATTAGAATAAAACATCTTGAGCCATTTTATCTTGAGATTACATTTTCTTTCCCCATTGCTAGTAGTGCAATGTCCTTATGGATTTCTACTTATTAAGGAAACCCATTACTGAGAGTGATTGAATAGGGAGGGCCCAATGTATTTTGCACATTCCATACCATACCGTACCTGACCCATGCTCTATGCTGAGGGCTTAGGCTATATGTCATATTATTTGGTTCTCTGAAGTGCTCCATGGTGCAGCTCTCCCGGGGCTGGCCACTCTGCTCACATGGGCACTCTGGGTAATAGCGTTTGCGTCAGCCCACCACAAGAGCACTGTGCATTCAAATGAAATATCAACTTGTCGCTCCGCCAAGGAAGACGACAGCTGACTCTGCCATGGCTGCCAGAATCCAACCCAGTCTTATGAAAGGGCCAGCCTCTTAGACGATTTTAAATGAGTTGCTTTTAAATGAACTAACCTTGAAGGAGCTCGATGCCATCAATGTATTTTAGCAACAGAGAGAAGCGGGAGGAATTTGGATAGATTTTTATCTGCAGTGCAACCCTGAGGTGGTGGCTATGCTTACACCAGAACCTTGTTTCATGCCTTCGACTGTGTAAAGAAGGTTCTGTGGAATATACTACCATTATGCAACGGCCTTGAAGTAGAACGTTGTTGTTGAAAATGACATTAGAATAAGTTGAGCTGTCAGTGTTCATCATTTTATGATATTTTCCTCTCAATGATGTTTGTAGCAGAATTAGAGCATTGGGAGGCACATGCTCAATTTGTTCATTCTGAAATCAGATTGAAAAGTAAGTTTAGTCTATAAGTGTAGCATTACAACATTGGATAGAGAGGGTACCCGATAAAACCTTTGGCTGGGGGTATTTTATGTAATGCTAATGTTAGCTAAGCATTGTAATGAATATAAAATAAGTTTGTGTGCTCCTGTGTGTGTGTGTGTGTGCTCTAGTGTTTGTGTGCTCCTGTGTGTCTGTGTGTGTGCTTGTGTGTGTCTGTAAGTAATTGTAGTCCTTTGTCATTGCACCTCTCATGTTCTTTTTTAATTCCCCTTGGTATGCCTAGAGAGGCAGGCAATGGCATAACACTTTGTTTACTCTATCTCACAGGCTTGTTGATTCATCTCTGTTTAAGTGGTTTCTAGAGAGTATTGGCGCCACATTGGGAAGGGGGACTCCTGGCAGGCCCTATATTATGTCAGATCTATGTGGGGGGGGGAAATCAGATTACGTCTGAACAGTACGCCATGTTTAATGACCAGTAATGGCCACGTCTCTCTGCCTGGCGCTCTTTAAAAGCCCCGAGGGAGCACAATAAAGACACTTCCACTGGGTGTTATCGCTCCGCTTCCGTTCGGAGATCTATGTTGAGCCGATGTGTGCTAATTAGCGTAGCCGTCTTGCGAAGTCATCAATGAGCCCGAAGCACGAGAGACTGGTCCGACCCCAGATAATATGTTACACCTGGAGAATTTCTCTCGTGGTTGAAATATGTCCAGAAGTGTCTCTATTGATTTCCCCCTTATAGCATAGGCCTTTATTGAGAGGCACGTGTGCTAATGCAAGCCACCAAATCATCTGTAAGTTATTTCATGGAAGAGAGGGTTCTCTGTAGGCTCATTGAGGGATGTGCTAACTGTTCCAGTGGGATTACCATTTAGGTAAAAGTGATGAGTCTGTAAATTGCAATGGATGCTTGGCCAGCTCTGTCGGTGTACTCTTAATAAAGGTGGGGGCACTGGCTTTGCATACTGTATCAGTTTGAGGACATCAGAGCTTAATTTACACACAGTAGCTTGAATCATAATTTCCAACACAGTTTGAATCATAATTTCATAAACTGGAAGAAGTATTGCAGGCTGGATGATTTTCTCTCACAGAGGTGTTTTTTATACAACTATGAGCCAGAGACTTATGGGAATTCTCTCCTGTAATGGGTTTAATTTTGGTAACTCATCTTTGAAAGCCAGCCTCAGAATATCAGGGTAATTCTGGGCTCAAATGGGTCACTGATCAATTACAGCCTCAAAATGGATGCTGATCATTTTCTGACCATACTTGTTATGAGTGTGACGTTTAAACTTTTACATGGATTTGGGATCGTTAATGTTTACAAAAAATCCTGAAACATTTTTCACAGAATTTAAATCACAGTGCAGTTATCACAAAACTGCCACTAACGGGTCTTAATCATCATCATAAAGGCAAAACGTTTACAAATACCTAATGCAAAAATACTATAGGCCTAAGTAGGAGGAGTAATGAATCTTTCAAATGATCAATTATTCATCATCATTAACAGTTGGAAAAATGGCAGAAAGTAAGACAGGGAAGGCACAGCAGTAAAATCCTCTATGGCAATACTTTGAGAAGTTAAATGAGAACGTGATGAAATGAGTAGGAATTGAGCAAGTGTGGCAGCAGGCTACAGGTGCAATGTTGAAAGGGAGGCAACGTGAGACCCAAATCGTTGCTGGCAGCAGTGTGATAAGGGACGGAGTGAGAAAATCACAGTGCTGATTGCAGTTGATATGCAGCCATTGTCAATGGTAGAGGATGTCAGCTTCAATACCCTAATGGTATATAGACTGCAAGATGCCATGTAAAAAAACGTGATGGCCTGGATGGAGAAATTGTACAATGATTGCTCTGCAAGTACAAAACGCGAGCTCTCAAACACCATACGTGGCATTAACAACAGATGGTTGGATGTCTATAAACACGCCGTCATACATCACTGCAACAAGCCATCACATTGATGAGAAGTGGGACTAAAGGCCCATGTACTGATAAGTGAGAACATGGAGGAGAGGAACACAACAGAGAACCTAAAACGGCATTAATTATATTGTTGCTGAGTAGGTCGGGTACAGCAGTAAGGTGAGTGCCGTCTGGTAGGTAGCCTCGACTGTGGTTGATTTGAACTGCATCGCCCCCTAGCGGTCATACGTAGGACTATATCTGAATTGTGAATTCACATCATTTTATGATGGTATTGAAATGGTAAGACATTTTTTTACATTTGTCACAACCCTAATACTTGTTTGTCAGAGTTTAAAAATGTTTACATGGATGAATGGCAACTGAAATCCAGAACCAAAGGACTGTGAGATGAAAGATAAAACAAGGCCAGAGTTTTTTTCTAGATCAAAAAGGGATTAGTTAGTGGGTGTGGCAATGGGCACGGTCAGCCCGTCGGCGAGGCAGAATTTGAGAGAGAATTTTTGAGATCCCCATTTTGGCGGTGTAGACAATGTTTTTTAAATTTTTATTGTAGACAATGTTATTTTTTTTAATACCAATTTTCAGAAATGTTCTACATTTCTCCATGGATCTGAGATACATTTTTGACGTTTTAAAACGAATTTCCTGCAATTCTACACATTTTGCCATTGAGCTGAGAGAAAATGTTGCAGTTTAATTCAAGCTAATTTCCTGCGATTCTATCCCTTTTGCCATAGCGAATGCTGTGTTATTTTGCTCAAACGTAATAACATACTGCTAAATTTGTAATTATCTCTAACTGTCAAGCTTTTATTTTAGTGATTGTTATTTCTCAAAGATGACATCTTTTAAAAAAATATTTAGGTTCTTTAGTCGTTTAAGTTTACACTAAAAGTTTTTCCATTCCGAAAATGTATTTCTAAAGTATGTATACACTGAGCAAAAATAGAAATGCAACATGTAAAGTGCTGGTTCTATTTTCATGAGCTGACATAAAAAATCCCAGAAATGTTCCATATGAACAAAAAGCAAGTGTCATGCTAACTGTGTGAATGTCCACCAGAGCTGTTGCCAGATTATTTAATGTTAATTTCTCTACCATAAGCCGCCTCCAACGTCATTTTAGAGAATTTGTCAGTACGTCCAACCGGCCTCACAACCGCAGACGACGAGTACCCATGCCAGCCCAGGACCTTCAGATCTGACTCCTTCAACTGCAGCATCGTCTGAGACCAGCCACCCGGATAAAACTGTGGGTTTGCACAACCAAAGACTTTCTGCACAAACTATCAGAAACCTTCTCAGGGAAGCTCATCCTCACTAGGGCCTTGACTTGACTGCAGTTCGGCGTTGTGACCGACTTCAGTGGGCAAATGCTCAACTTCGATGGTCACTGGCACGCTGGAGAAGTGTGTTCCTCATGGATGAATCCCAGGTTCAACAGACAGACAGCGTGTATGGCGTTGTGTGGGCGAGCGGTTTGCTGATATCAACGTTGTGAACAGAGTGCCACATGGTGGCAGTGGGGTTATGGTATGGGCAGGCATAAGCCACAGATAACAAACACAATTGTATTTTACCGAGGGCAATTTGAATGAACAGAAATACCATGACGAGATACTCAGGCCCGTTGTTGTGCCATTCATCCGCCACCATCACCTCATGTTTCAGCATGATAATGCACAGCTCCATGCCGCAAGGATATGTACAGTCGTGGCCAAATGTTTTGAGAATGACACAAATATTAATTTCCACAACGTTTGCTGCTTCAGTGTCTTTAGATATTTTTGTCAGATGTTACTATGGAATACTGAAGTATAATTACAAGCATTTCATAAGTGTCAAAGGCTTTTATTGACAATTTCATGAAGTTGATGCAAATAGTCAATATTTGCAGTGTTGATCCTTCTTTTTCAAGACCTCTGCAATCCGCCCTGGCATGCTGTCAATTAACTTCTGGGCCACATCCTGACTGATGGCAAACCATTATTGCATAATCAATGCTTGGAGTTTGTCAGAATTTGTGGGTTTTTGTTTGTCCACCCGCCTCTTGAGGATTGACCACAAGTTCTCAATGGGATTAAGGTCTGGGGAGTTTCCTGGCCATGGACCCAAAATATCGATGTTTTGTTCCCCGAGCCACTTAGTTATCACTCTTGCCTTATGGCAAGGTGCTCCATCATGCTGGAAAAGTCATTGTTCGTCACCAAACTGTTCCTGGATGGTTGGGAGAAGTTGCTCTCAGAGGATGTGTTGGTACCATTCTTTATTCATTTCTGTGTTCTTAGGCAAAATTGTGAGTGAGCCCACTCCCTTGGCTGAGAAGCAACCCCACACATGAATGATCTCAGGATGCTTTACTGTTGGCATGACACAGGACTGATGGTAGCGCTCACCTTGTCTTCTCCGGACAAGCTTTTTTCCGGATGCCCCAAACAATCGGAAAGGGGATTCATCAGAGAAAATGACTTTACCCCAGTCCTCAGCAGTCCAATCCCTGTACCTTTTGCAGAATATCAGTCTGTCCCTGATGTTTTTCCTGGAGAGAAGGGGCTTCTTTGCTGCTCTTCTTGACACCAGGCCATCCTCCAAAGTCTTCGCCTTACTGTGCGTGCAGATGCACGCACAGTGAGTGCCCCGATCCCACAGCTGAATCAACTTTAGGAGATGGTCCTGGCGCTTGCAGAACTTTCTTGGGCGCCCTGAAGCCTTCTTCACAAGAATTAAACCGCTCTCCTTGAAGTTCTTGATGATCCAATAAATGGTTGACTCAGGTGCAATCTTACTGGCAGCAATATCCTTGCCTGTGAAGCCCTTTTTGTGCAAAGCAATGATGACGGCACATGTTTCCTTGCAGGTAACCATGGTTGACAGAGAAAGAACAATGATTCCAAGCACCACCCTCCTTTTGAAGCTTCCAGTCTGTTATTCGAACTCAATCAGCATGACAGAGGGATCTCCAGCCTTGTCCTCGTCAACACTCACACCTGTGTTAACGAAAGAATCACTGACATGATGTCAGCTGGTCCTTTTGTGGCAGGGCTGAAATGCAGTGGAAATGTTTTTTGGGGATTCAGTTAATTTGCATGGCAAAGACGGACTTTGAAATTAATTGCAATTCATCTGATCACTCTTCATAACATTCTGGAGTATATGCAAATTGCCATCATACAAACTGAGGCAGCAGACTTTGTGAAAATTTATATTTGTGTCATTCACGACTGTACATAATTCCTGGAAGCTGAAAATGACCCAGTTCTTCCATGGCCTGCATACTCACCAGACGTCACCCATTGAGCACGTTTGGGATGCTCTGGATCGAAGTGTACGACAGCGTGTTCCAGTTCCTGCCCATATCCAGCAACTTCGCACAGCCATTGAAGAAGAGTGGGACAACATTCCACAGGCCACAATCAACAGCCTGATCAACTCTATGTGAAAGAGATGTGTCCCTCTGCATGAGGCTAATGGTGGCCACAGCAGATACTGACTGGTTTTCTGATCCGCGCCCCTACCTTTTCTTTTAGGTATATGTGACCATTCCCAGTCATGTGAAATTCATAGATTAGGAACTAATGAATTTATTTCAATTGACTGATTTCCTTATATGAACTGTAACTCAGTAAAATCTTGCAATTGTTGCATATTGAATTTATATTTTTGTAAAGTGTATATAAACTCTGTTGCCAGTTTATTAGGTATTAGTACAATCTAGTACCTGGTCAGAGCCCCCTTTGCTTCCAGAACAGCCTGAATTATTCAGGGCCTGGAAACATTGCTCAATTGGTATCAGGGGAAACATTCCCCACACCATTACACCACCACCAGCAGCCTGTACCATTGACACCAGGCAGGATTGGGCCATGGACTCATGCTGCTTTTGCCAAATCCTGACTCTGCCATCAGCATGACACAACAGGAACTGGGATTCGTCAGACCTGGCGATGTTTTTCCACTCCTCAATTGTCCAGTGTTGGTGATCGTGTGCCCGCTGAAGCCTCTTCTTCTTGTTTTTAGCTGATGGGAGTGGAACCCAGTGTGGTCGTCTGCTGCAATAGCCCATCCGTGACAAGTACCAACGAGTTGTGCGTTCAGAGATGCCATTCTGCACATTACTCAGACCACTGTTGTAGAGGTCGACCGATTATGATTTTTCAACGCCGATACCGATTATTGGAGGACCAAAAAAAGCTGATACCGATTAATGGGCCGATTTTTATATATATATATTTGTAATAATGACAAATACAACAATACTGAATGAGCACTTTTATTTTAACTTAATATAATACATCAATAAAATAAATGTAGTCTCAAATAAATAATGAAACATGTTCAATTTGGTTTAAATAATGCAAAAACAAAGTGTTGGAGAAGAAGGTAAAAGTGCAATATTTGCCATGTAAAAAAGCTAACGTTTAAGTTCCTTGCTCAGAACATGAGAACATATGAAAGCTGGTGGTTCCTTTTAACATGAGTCTTCAATATTCCCAGGTAAGAAGTTTTAGGTTGTAGTTATTATAGGAATTATAGAACTATTTCTCTCTATACCATTTGTATTTCATATACCTTTGATTATTGGCTGTTCTTATAGGCACTATAGTATTGCCAGCCTAATCTCGGGAGTTGGTAGGCTTGAAGTCATACACTTGCTTGAAGCACATGCTTGAAGCACAGCGAAGAGCTGCTGGCAAATGCAGGAAAGTGCTGTTTGAATGAATGCTTACGAGCCTGCTGCTGCCTACCACCGCTCAGTCAGACTGCTCTATCAAATCATAGACTTAATTATAATATAATAACACACAGAAATACGAGCCTTAGGTCATTAATATGGTCAAACCCGGAAACTATAATTTCGAATACAAAAAGTGTATTCTTTCAGTGAAATACGGAACCGTTCCATATTTTATCTAACGGGTGGCATCCCTAAGTCTAAATATTGCTGTTACATTGCACAACCTTAAATGTTATGTCATAATTAAGTACAATTCTGGCAAATTAATTAGTCTTTGTCAGGAAGAAATGGTCTTCACACAGTTCGCAACGAGCCAGGCAGCCCAAACTGCTGCATTTACCTGTCACGCCCTGACCTTAGAGATCCTTATTTATTCTCTATGTTTGGTTAGGTCAGGGTGTGACTCGGGTGGGAGAATCTATGTTTTCTATTTCTTTGTGTTTTTGGCTGAGTATGGTTCCCAATCAGAGGCAGCTGTCTGTCGTTGTCTCTGATTGGGGATCATATATAAGTTGTGATTTTCCGTTTGTGTTTTGTGGGGAGTTATTTTCTGTTTAGCTGGTTTGTTGCCTGACAGAACTGTGCGCTTTCATTTTTTCTACTTTGTTATTTTGTTGAAAAAATAACAAAGTGTTCAGTTTATTAAAAATCATGAACGCCTACAATGCTGCACCTTGGTCTTCTTCTTCATCCGACGAGTGCCGTTACAATACCCTGACTCTGCTTGCACAGAACGCAAGAGAAGTGACACAATTTCCCTAGTTAAAAGAAATTCATGTTAGCAGGCAATATTAACTAAATATGCAGGTTTAAAAATATATACTTGTGTATTGATTTTAAGAAAGGCATTGATGTTTATGGTTAGGTACACATTGGTGCAACGACAGTGCTTTTTTCGCGAATGCGCTTGTTAAATCATCACCCCTTTGGCAAAGTAGGCTGTGATTTGATGATAAATGAACAGGCAGCGCATTGATTATATGCAACGCAGGACAAGCTAGATAAACTAGTAATATGATCAACCATGTGTAGTTAACTAGTGATTGTGTTTTATAAGATAAGTTTAATGCTAGCTAGCAACTTACCTTGGCTCCTTGCTGCACTCGAGTAACAGGTAGTCAGCCTGCCACCCAGTCTCCTCGTGGAGTGTAATGTAATCGGCCATAATCGGTGTCCAAAAATGCCGATTACCGATTGTTATGAAAACTTGAAATCGTCCCTAATTAATCGGCCATTACGATTAATCGGTCGACCTCTACAATGTTGTACTGCACCATTATTTATGTGACCCGCCTGTTACCTAGCATGATTCTTGCCTTTCTCCTTCGACCTCTCATCAACGAGCTGTTTTCGCCCACAAGACTGCCGCTGACTGCACCCAGTCGTTCGTTAAAGGCCCAGGAGGCCGGGAGTTTCTGAGATACTGGAACCGGCGCACTAGGCCCCGACGATCATACCACACTCAAAGTCGCTTAGGTCACTCATTTTGCCAATTCTAATGTCCAATCGAACAGTAACTGAATGCCTTGATCAAATCAAATTAAATGTATTTATATAGCCCTTCGTACATCAGCTGATATATCAAAGTGCTGTACAGAAACCCAGCCTAAAACCCCAAACAGCAAGCAATGCAGGTGTAGAAGCACGGTGGCTAGGAAAAACTCCCTAGAAATGCCAAAACCTAGGAAGAAACCAAGAGAGGAACCAGGCTATGAGGGGTGGCCAGTCCTCTTCTGGCTGTGCCGGGTGGAGATTATAATAGAACATGGCCAAGATGTTCATAAATGACCAGCATGGTCAAATAATAATAATCACAGTAGTTGTCGAGGGTGCAACAAGTCAGCAGCTCAGGAGTAAATGTCAGTTGGCTTTTCATAGCCGATCATTAAGAGTATCTCTATCGCTCCTGCTGTCTCTGGAGAGTTGAAAACAGCAGGTCTGGGACAGGTAGCAGGTCCGGTGAACAGGTAAGGGTTCCATAGCCACAGGCAAAACAGTTGAAACTGGAGCAGCAGCACGGCCAGGTGGACTGGGGACAGCAAGGAGTCATCATGCCAGGTAGTCCTGAGGCATGGTCCTAGGGCTCAGGTCCTCCGAGAAAGAGAGAATTAGAGAGAGCATACTTAAATTCACACAGGACACCGGATAAGACAGGAGAAGTACTCCAGATATAACAGACTGACCCTAGCCCCCCGACACAAACTACTGCAGCATAAATACTGGAGGCTGAGACAGGAGGGGTCAGGAGACACTGTGGCCCCATCCGATGATACCCCCGGACAGGGCCAAACAGGCAGGATATAACCTCACCCACTTTGCCAAAGCACAGCCACCACACCACTAGAGGGATATCTTCAACCACCAACTTACCATCCTGAGACAAGGCCGAGTATAGCCCACAAAGATCTCCGCCACGGCACAAACCAAGGGGGGGCGCCAACCCAGACAGGAAGACCACATCAGCGACTCAACCCACTCAAGTGATGCACCCCTCCTAGGGACGGCATGGAAGAGCACCAGTAAGCCAGTGACTCAGGCCCTGTAATAGGGTTAGAGGCAGAGAATCCCAGTGGCGAGAGGGGAACCGGCCAGGCAGAGACAGCAAGGGCAGTTCGTTGCTCCAGAGCCTTTCCGTTCACCCTCACACTCCTGTGCCAGACTACACTCAATCATATGACCTACTGAAGAGATGAGTCTTCAGTAAAGACTTAAAGGTTGAGACCGAGTCTGCGTCTCTCACATGGGTAGGCAGACCATTCCATAAAAATGGAGCTCTATAGGAGAAAGCCCTGCCTCCAGCTGTTTGCTTAGAAATTCTAGGGACAATTAGGAGGCCTGCGTCTTGTGACCATAGCATACGTGTAGGTATGTACGGCAGGACCAAATCGGAAAGATAGGTAGGAGCAAGCCCATGTAACGCTTTGTAGGTTAGCAGTAAAACCTTGAAATCAGCCCTTGCCTTAACAGGAAGCCAGTGTAGGGAGGCTAGCACTGGAGTAACATGATCCAATTTTTTGGTTCTAGTCAGGATTCTAGCAGCCGTATTTAGCACTAATTAAAGTTTATTTTGTGCTTTATCCGGGTAGCCGGAAAGTAGAGCATTGCAGTTGTCTAACCTAGAAGTAACAAAAGCATGGATTCATTTTTCTGCATCATTTTTGGAAAGAAAGTTTCAGATTTTTGCAATGTTACGTAGATGGAAAAAAGCTGCCCTTGAAACAGCCTGTCTGCCTGCTTTATATAGCAAGCCACGGACATGAGACTCACTGTCTACCTAATAAACTGCCTACTGAGAGCCTTCAGAAAGTATTCATAGTATTCATTCACTTATTCCACATTTTGTTGTGTTACAACCTGAATGCAAAATTGATTAAATTATAGTTTTTTCTTCACCCATCTCCACACAATACCCCATAATGACAAAGTGAAAACATTATTTTTAAGATTTTAGAAAGTTTATACAGAAATATATCATTCACATAAGTATTTCTACCCTTGAGTCAGTGCTTTGTAGAAGTACCTTTGGCAGCGATTACAGTTGTGAGTCTTTCTGGGTAAGTCTCTAAGAGCTTTCCACACCTGGATTGTGCGACATTTGCCCATTATTCTTTTCAAAATTCTTTAAGCTCTTTCAAATTGGTTGTTGATAATTACTAGACAACCATTTTCAGGTCTTGACATAGATTGTCAAGTAGATTTAAATCAAAACTGTTACTCTGTCACGCAGGAACATTCACTGTCTTCTTGGTAAGCAACTCCAGTGTAAATATGGCCTTGTGTTTTAGGCTATTGTCCTACTGAAAAGTGAATTAATCTCCCAATGTTTGATGGAAAGCAGAAAAGCAGGTTTTCCTCAAGGATTTTGCCTGTGCTTAGCTCCATTCTGTTTCTTTTTTTATACTGAAAAACTATCCAGTCCTTAACTATTACAAGCATAGCCATAACATCAAACAGCCACCACAATGCTTGAAAATATGGAGAGTGGTACTCAGTTATGTGTTGTATTGGATGTTATGTGTTGGATTGGATTTGCCCCAAACATAACATTTTGTATTCAGGACAAGAAGTGAATTGCTTTGCCTCATTTTTTGCAGTATTACTTTAATGCCTTGTTGCAAACAAGATGCATGTTTTGGAATATTTGTATTCTGTACACTATTGTAGAGTAACTACAATGTTGTTGATCCATCCTCATTTTTCTCCTGTTACAGCCATTAAACTCTGTAACTGTTTTAAAGTCCTTCCTCTCCGGCATATGAGCTAGAAAGGATGCCTGTATCTTTGTAGTGACTGGGTGTATTGATACACCATCCAAAGTGTAATTAATAACTTCACCAACTTCCATGTCTGCTTCCCCCCCCCCCCCCCCCATCTACCAATCGGTGCCCTTCTCTGCGAGGCATTGAAAAACCACCCTGGTCTTTGTGGTACAGTATGTGTGGAGTACATAGATCAGGTAATCATTTAAAAAGCATATTAAACACTATTATTGCACACAGTGTGTCCATGCAACTTATTAAGTGACTTGTTAATCAAGTTTTTACTCCTGAACTTATTTTAGCTTGCCATAACAAAAGGAGTTGAATACTTATTGACTCAAGACATTTCATCTTTTCATTTTTCATTAATTTGTAAAAATGTGAAAAACATAATTCCACTTTGACATGATGGGTAATTTTGTGTAGGCCAGTGACAAAAAAAATCTAAATTGAATCTATTTTGAATTCATTCAGGGGGTGTGAATTCAGTCACTCTGACAGAGCAGTATACAATATGTATGTGTGTGCGTATGTATATACAGTATTTAGTCAGCCACCAATTGTGCAAGTTCTCCCACTTAAAAAGATGAGAGAGGCCTGTAATTTTCATCATAGGTACACTTCAACTATGACAGACAAAATGAGGAAAAGAAATCCAGAAAATCACATTGTAGGATTTTTAATGAATTTATTTGCAAATTATGATGGAAAATAAGTATTTGGTCAATAACAAACAAGCAAGATTTCTGGCTCTCACAGACCTATAACTTCTTCTTTAAGAGGCTCATTACCTGTATTAATGGCACCTGTTTGAACTTGTTATCAGTATAAAAGACACCTGTCCACAACCTCAAACAGTCACACACCAAACTCCGCTATGGCCAAGACCAAAGAGCTGTCAAAGGACACCAGAAACAAAATTGTAGACCTGCACCAGGCTGGGAAGACTGAATCTGCAATAGGTACAGTGGGGAGAACAAGTATTTGATACACTGCCGATTTTGCAGGTTTTCCTACTTACAAAGCATGTAGAGGTCTGTAATTTTTTATCATAGGTACACTTCAACTGTGAGAGACGGAATCTAAAACAAAAATCCAGAAAATCACATTGTATGATTTTTAATTAATTCATTTTCATTTTATTGCATGACATAAGTATTTGATCACCTACCAACCAGTAAGAATTCCGGCTCTCACAGACCTGTTAGTTTTTCTTTAAGAAGCCCTCCTGTTCTCCACGCATTACCTGTATTAACTGCACCTGTTTGAACTCGTTACCTGTATAAAAGACACCTGTCCACACACTCAATCAAACAGACTCCAACCTCTCCACAATGGCCAAGACCAGAGAGCTGTGTAAGGACATCAGGGATAAAATTGTAGACCTGCACAAGGCTGGGATGGGCTACAGGACAATAGGCAAGCAGCTTGGTGAGAAGGCGTGCAGGCGTGCCAAGCTTGGAGTGTCATACCCAAGAAGTCTCGAGGCTTTAATTGCTGCCAAAGATGCTGCAACAAAGTACAGAGTTCTTATGAAAATGTGATACTTCTGTTTATAATTTTTTATAAATTAGCAAACAATTCTAAAATCCTGTTTTTGCTTTGTCATTATGGGTTATTGTGTGTATATTGGTGAGGGGAAAAAAGAGTTATTCCATTTTAGAATAAGGCTCTAACCCGGTGGTACTCATTCCACGAGCCCTTAATTTGCAGCTTGCAGTGATTTTCCTGTTTTATATTCATAATACATAACAATGATACAATTTCAATTCAATGTGTTTTAATGCAGGCCTGAATCACTTCATTGAATATATCTATTGTTCCCTGGATGGCAGATAGATGGCAGTATAGCGCAGCTGTTGAACAGAAAGGCTGAACTAGAACGTTTGCTGAAATAGAACACAACTGCTCAGCTACAGCGACCGACACATCAGTTTGCTACTAGCTAATTTTGCAGTCTGATCGACATGGATCGATTTATTGTAAAAAAGAAACGTAAATTTATTGACAATGAACATGAGGTGGAAGAGTTGGAAAACAACGTGACAGCTATGAACGAACAACCACCGGAGAACCAGGAAAATCAGGAAGATGGCGGCGGGGAAATGCAGCTAGCTAACGTAGCTAACATGGCTAACATGGCTCCGGTGGCAAAGAGAAGGATTCGGTCAATTCAAGAAAAACACAAAGTTCCAAGAGAAATGGACATACCAGTATTATTTTGTACTGCATGATGGGACTTGCTCAATTTGCCAGAGAGCAGTCAATTGTTTTAAACGAGCAAATTTAGAGTGACATTTCCAGTCACATCATGCCCACTTTGACAAAACAGATCTGCCACAAAGCAACCACAGAAACAGCAAAATAGCACAACTCAAAGGACAGCTCAAAGGACAATAACAGATGATGGACAGATCTAGCACTGTTGCAGAGAAAACCACAGAGGCAACATATGAGATTGCTTGGATACTCGCGAGAAACAAGAAGGCCTTCACAGATGTGGAGATTGTCAAATAATGTTTTTTGGCCTCAGCTGAAATATTGTATGCTGATTTCACAAACAAGGAAGCTATTTCAAAGCAAATTAAGGACTGCAACTCTGACTCGACCATCACAAGACACATAGAAGACATCGGCGAGGACATCGGTAAGCAACGGATTACTGACATATCCGTGGCGCCGTGTTTTAGAATTGCATTTGACAAAAGCACTGATGTAAGTGACATTGTGTCTGGGTCCGCTTCCCTCAAAAATGTTTACTGCCCATGTTACATTTCTTGCTGATAATAATATCTGGCAAATCTGGCATCTGTGTGCACTGACGGCACCCCAAACATGCGAAGTAAGGAGAAGGGATTCATAGGCCTGGTGAGAAAGAGAGAGGATATTCCCGAATTTGTTAAATTTCATTGTACAGTGTTATTCATCACGAAGCACTTGTGGCTAAACTCAAAGAATGTGATGCAGCAAGTTGTGCACGTGGTGAACATTTATTATTGCGAGGGCACTGAGTTGCTGGAGGAATACCAGACAGAATACGGTTACTTGATATTTCACAATGAGGTGAGTTGGCTGTTTCGTGGCAGTTTTGGAAAGATTTCTCTTTCTCCTCCCTCAAATGTGTTGCAAGCAAGGACAGAGAGGAGCCAGAGCTGGATGATCCGTAGTGGATATTAATGCTGGCTTTTTAACTGACATCACCTGCTACCTGAACACGGTAAATCTCCAGCTCCAAGGGAAAGTTAAAACTCTCTGCAAAATGCTGCGTGTGGTCACAGCATTTCAAAATAAAATCACCATACTGTTCATATTTCCCAAAACTCAGAGCAGTCACCACATCCAACCCAGGCATACTGCAACATTTTTAGCTGTGATGCATTTGTGTGTGTGTTGGAAGAGTTGAAGTAGTTTGAGTCAGGATTCAAGGATATCATGGAGTACAAGGAGTTGTTCAACTTCATTGAGAACCCCTTTCATGTTCTAGTGTCATCTTTTACCCCAGTCATCACAGCCCTCTGTCCTGACCGTGCTGGAATAGAGAGTGAGATAGTGGAGCTGCAGGCAAATGACACATTGTAAGGTGAACTAAGATCAGGTGATACCCATTTCTGGAGCCTTGTGTCAGGCACAGAGTATTCACTTCTGAAGCAGTGCGTGCAAAAGGTGACAATTTTTGTCATCACTTATTCATGTGAAGAAACGTTTTCAACAATGAATATTATGAAACAAAAACAGAAACAGACTGACAGACACACCTTGATTGCCTCACAAGGATAGCAACAACAGACTATACATTTAGAATGAATTCAGTCAAGGAGCAGAAGGGACATTTTTGCTCATTCAACTACTGAGGTAACCCTTAATATGGGTCTTACACACATCGAATAGGCTACATAACATGTGTGTGTATATATTTGTGCTGTACATCAAATCAATTGCATGTGCTCTATTGCTCTGAATTTTCTGTCAATTGATAATGTCGGAAGAAAAAGTACAAATTAAAGATCTGTGTGGCCCTCTGAATGATTGTCTCAACCCAAAGTGGCCCCCTTACAAAAAAAAGTGACTAACACTGCAGTAACCTAACAAAATGTGGAAAAAGTCAAGGGGTCTGAATACTTTGCAAAGGCACTGCAGGTTAGGACATTTTGAATGAGAGATTGATAAAAGGAAAGCCTGCACTTACTTTTTTTCTCAAACAGCAGCAAAGGTTGGTATTTAATCTCATTAAGAAAAAAAAAACACAATTGCCTTTTTGAACTATACTCCCTTGTCTTTTCTTACTAGCACTAACTTTGTTGATAGCTACTTTATTAAGGGAAAAACGACTTACTATAACCACGTTTCCATCAACAGTTCTTATGTGAGTACTGCATAAAAGAACATCTCGACCGCTACAGTATGATGGAAACAGTACGTTTTGGTACAATTTTACAAATGCTGACAGATCATCTGTTCGTTTGACATGGTGGGATCTTTTTGTGTCTGTAAGATTAATTATGCGAGAAATTGCGGTGGAAATGCCTTCATGCGTAAATATTGCTATAATAACCATCATATTGAAGAAACTTGGAGTCGCAGATGAAATAAGTTATGATGAAATTCACAAGGTGGTGAAAGTGCATGGTGATGAGATTGATGCTACAGTTGAAGTCGGAAGTTAACATACACCTTAGCCAAATACATTTAAACTCAGTTTTTCAGAATTCCTGACATTTAATCCTAGTAACAAGTCCCTGTCTTAGGTCAGTTTGTATGCCTCCTTGTTCCCACATGCTTTTTCAGTTCTGCCCACACAGTTTCTATAGGATTGAGGTCAGGGCTTTGTGATGGCCACTCCAATACCTTGACTTTGTTGTCCTTAAGCCATTTTGCCACAACTTAGGAAGTATGCTTGGGGTCATTGTCTATTTGGAAGACCCATTTGCGACCAAGCTTTAACTTCCTGACTGATGTCTTGAGATGTTGCTTCAATATATCCACATCATTTTCCTCCCTCATGATGCCATCTATTTTGTGAAGTGCACCAGCCCCTCCTGCAGCAAAGCACCCCCACAACATAATGCTGCCAACCCCGTGCTTCACGGTTCATCAGCCCAGAGGACATTTCTCCAAAAGTACGATCTTTGTCCCCATGTGCAGTTGCAAACCGTAGTCTGTCTTTTTTATGGCGGTTTTGGAGCAGTGGCTTCTTCCTTGCTGAGCGGCCTTTCAGGTTATGTTGATATAGGACTCGTTTTACTGTGGATATAGATACTTTTGTACCCGTTTCCTCCAGCATCTTCACAAGGTCTTTCGCTGTTGTTCTGGGATTGATTTACACTTTTCACACCAAGGTATGTTCATCTCTAGGAGACGGAACGCGTCTCTTTCCTGAGTGGTATGACGACTGCGTGGTACCATGGTGTTTATACTTGCGTACTATTGTTTGTACAGATGAACGTGGTACCTTCAGGTGTTTGGAAATTGCGCCCAAGGATGAACCAGACTTGTGGAGGTCTACAATTTTTTTTCTGAGGTCATAGCTGATTTCTTTTGATTTTTCCATTATGTCAAGCAAAGAGGCACTGAGTTTGAAGGTAGGCCTTGAAATACATCCACAGGTACACCTCCAATTGACTCAAATGATGTCAATTAGCCTATCCGAAGCTTCTAAAGCCATGATATAATTTTCTGGAATTTTCCAAGCTGTTTAAGGGCACAGTCAATTTAGTGGATGTAAACTTCTGACCCACTGGAATTGTGATACAGTGAATTATAAGTGAAATAATCTGTCCGTAAACAATTGTTGGAAAAATTACTTGTGTCATGCACAAAGTAGATGTCCTAACCAACTTGCCAAAACTATAGTTTGTTAACAAGAAATTTGTGAGGTGGTTGAAAAATTTGTTTTAATGACTCCAACCTAAGTTTATGTAAACTTCCGACTTCAATTGTACATTCAAATAAATATCAAGGGTCTTTTTCTGGTGACATGATGATCGATGCTTGACTGCCATTTGACAAATACAAATATTAACGCTCTTATCCATAATAATGTCATAATGTAAGTAGACTATCCGCACTGTATCTGTGAGCTAGAGTGCATGTGTCAAGACCACAATGGGCACATTTGCTATTTAACGCAACAGTTTTTGTGACAAAACTATTGGTAGAGTTGAAAATGCAATGGAAACACATTGAACTCATCTGACTGTGATATGTGGTTGGCTCACATAGCGACCTTAATATGAATGCAATAACTGTGTCGCTCTGCATAAGAGTGTCTGCTAAATTACTTAGAACATTTACATTTTATAGATAAGTTTCAATATTCAATTGTTTCATTGAGGGCGTGATATCTAGCGTTCATCAGTGGCATGATGTGCCAGTTATGTCATTTCAGTAAATAGGGAATTGTTACACATTTTTGTCCTCACGGATATCAAACAGGGAACACTGCCCTAGAGAATGGGCTGCTTTGATCAGGGGTCCCATGTCAATGTACTGTACGGAGCCTCTGATCTCACACACACACACACACAGTCATCCATCCATAACCTAGAGACCTCCTCGATTACTTTGAAGTAACAATCCAGCTGAAGGTGCCACTTCATGGACACATCAGTTCTCAAGGGGATTCAATTTTGCTCACTGTCACGTCACACTGTCTTTATGCGCAAAGGGAAGACATCACACAGCAGGCAGCAATGTGCCTCAATTAGAGCTAAATCTACAGGTGTTCTTGTTTCCTAACAAATGGTTTTAAATGGGGACAAGACGTTATTATCTGCTGCACAAAGAGAACAAAGCAGAGAAGAATAGGATCAAAGCGTTGAATCCCAGAGGGGGTGAGAGGAGTGTTATGTGTCAAGACAAGTAGGGTCTTGTCTCCTGACTAGTTTATCAGGGCATAGGCCTGTAGTCTGTGTGCTGTCTACTGAAGCATTAGAAATGCAAGGAGCTGTAACACAAGACTATGAGCCTTGCACAGATTCACCGGGGTGAAAAGAGAGTACAATTACCCAGTACAAACATTGTGTGTGTGCACTTAGACATATTTGCAATGTCAATCAACAGACCTTGAAAGCGTAATACTCATAATACACTAACTGTTGTACACCAATTTCAAATTAATTGCAACGAGAATATGAAAACATGATGTATAGGTGTTTACTTATATGTATTAATTTCAAATCAAATATTTTTCAGAATATCCTTTTACAATGTACGGAACATCCTTGAATGTGGCTATGATGAACGTACTCTAATTGAACTATAAAATCATTAACATTTATAATTTTATGGGTATTTCCATCTATGTGGATTAGTAAGAATTCCTCTCTAACATGCCTGCTTCTTCTCTCCCTTTCTGTCTCTCTATCCGTAGGTTCTAAGCTGTGTGATGGACGACTGGCGCACCTCCCACTCCTCCTGCTCCTCGTCCTCCAGGCCCTGCTGCTGCTCTGCTCTGGTGAACGCACCTGCCCCCACAGCTGCCGTTGTGAGGGGAAAATCGTCCATTGCGAGTCAGCTGGCTTTTCAGATGTCCCTGAGAACATCTCAGTGGGCTGCCAAGGCCTCTCTCTCCGCTACAATGACCTGCACACACTGCTCCCCTACCAGTTTGCCCACCTGAACCAAATCCTCTGGCTCTACCTGGACCACAACCAGATCTCTGCTCTAGATAGCCGGGCCTTCCAGGGGGTCCGCAGGCTTAAAGAGCTGATCCTCAGCTCCAACAAGATCTCTCAGCTCCACAACGCCACCTTCCACGGGGTGCCCAACCTCCGCAGCCTGGACCTGTCCTACAACAAGCTGCAGATGCTGCAGGCGGGGCAGTTCCACGGCCTGAGGAAGCTGCAGAACCTCCACCTCCGCTCCAACGGCCTCACCAACATCCCCATCCGGGCCTTCCTGGAATGTCGCAGCCTGGAGTTTCTGGACCTGGGCTACAACCGTCTCCGGGCCCTCACCAGGACCACTTTCCTGGGGCTGCAGAGACTCATGGAGCTGCACCTGGAGCACAACCAGTTCTCCCGGATCAACTTCTTTCTGTTTCCACGTCTTGCTAACCTGCGGGGGCTCTATCTGCAGTGGAACCGCATCCGAGCAGTCAACCAGGGCCTGCCCTGGAGCTGGCACACGCTGCAGAAACTGGACTTGTCTGGCAACGAGATCCAGACCCTGGACCCAGCCGTATTCCACTGCCTGCCCAACCTACAGATCCTCAATCTGGAGTCCAACAAGCTGTCCAACGTGTCCCAAGAGGCAGTGTCTGCCTGGATATCCCTGACCTCCATCAGCCTGGCGGGTAACGTGTGGGAATGTGGGACAGGCATCTGCCCACTAGTGGCTTGGCTGAGAAACTTTCGAGGCACTAAAGACACCACCATGATATGCAGCAGCCCAAAGCATCTGCAGGGAGAGAAGATCATGGATGCTACGAGGAACAATGGAATTTGTGAGGAAACGGACTACTTCCAGACAGAAACTCCTTCCCCGACCCCAGATTTCATTGAGACGACACCCGACCCAACCCCTGCTCCCACCAGCCCCCCTCCACCCCTGCCTCCACCTACCACCCTGGTCCCCCTACCCCCACCTCTGCCTCAGCCCCTTCCCCGCCCCCCCTTCCCAAGCCGGGTAGGAATTGACCCCAGAGACTCCCCTCCCCAGGCTCCACCCTCCCTCCGCAGCCTGGTGGTGACTCAGCCCCCAGAGTTGGAGCTCATGTCCTTCCACAAGGTAGTGGTGGGCAGTGTGGCGCTCTTCTTCTCCATGTCGCTCATCCTGACCGTCATCTATGTGTCGTGGAGGCGCTACCCGAACGCTGCACGGCTCCTGCAGCAGAGCTCCGTGGTGGGCCGCAAGCGACGGAAAAAGAGCCCCGAGCCAGAGCAGAACCTGAGCTCCCAGCTGCAGGAGTATTACATGAGCTACAACCCGGCCGCCACCCCGGAGGGTTTGGAGGTGCTCGGCAACGGGACTGGCTCCTGCACCTGCATCTCTGGCTCCAGGGAATGCGAGGTATGACCCGTCACATCAGCCTTTAAAAACAAAACCCCAAAAGCAAAAACACAAAGGCTCAAGAAAGAGAGGTAAATCATTTATCAGGCATACACTGTTAAACCCCCATGCAGCTTTTGTAATTGTATTTTTAAATCATCACTGTATGTCTAATACATCACTGTGTGTGGTTATTTAATGAATATAACTTCAAAATATATTTTAATAATTTATTTCCCTTTGTTAGGAAACTCATTTGAAGATATTTACATGCACAGCCCTGATTGGCTGATGGTCTAGAGCCCACCCCCTTACCCAGATGAACAGTCATTGGTCTATTATAATCTGATTGCATTGTGATATCACCTGGGCCAAAAGATCCATCCCACCTGAACAGGCTGAAATTGCAGGCGTTGTTTTCAAACCGCTCTTACACGAAAATGGCATTTTCACAATATCAGAGGGTTATTTCGACCTCATAGTGCAAAAAAAAGTCATACAAAATGGGGTAAGCACCCTTGAATCTTGGTTCATAATACGGTCGACTTAGAACCTTGACGGTTTTCAATTATTTCTGTGGTTTTGATTCATAAATCGAACGAGACACTGGAAACGTACATTTTTTATTTAGAACCAGGAGGCAATGGTAACCTAGCTCGGGTTCAGGGAGCTGCATTATTACACTGCCACGTGTCATGTTCGGCTCTCTGGCGTTAATGCACTTTGTTTCGTTTTTTGTTTGTATAGTTTATTTACCAATCAGCTTATTTTCGTACAGCGGTGTGCTTCAGCAGCATTTTGAGGCACAGTATTTAATCATGCACATGATGAAAAGCAAAACCATTTTGCATGGCTCCAGTGACATCCTGGATACACTGTTCCTGCTTTAAGGTCTCACATAAGTCATTGATACGGCATCATGGCTTGGCTCCTTGGATGGTTAGATATACTGTAGATTAGTCACAACATCATGTTTGTTATGTTTACCACACTCATAATATGTGTGTGTTTAATCTATAGGGGTATTTCTTTAAAGGCCCAAATTAAAGACAATGCAGGAATTACTTTAGGGCCACTAGCTAGTTTACAGTACATAACCCCGTCTTGACCTAACTGAAAAGTGAAGCTCTCCAACTCATAAGATTCCAAAAAACAAACTCCAAGTCTATTCAAGCCAAATCACAACATGGATTAATGGGGTATTGATCAGCATTAGTAGGATCCCCCATAATAGAGCGACTGGACCTGCCCTGGCTGCCTGTCTTCTAATGTGGCAGGGTAGAAAAAGGAGAGGTGGAGATCAACATGGTCCCATGGTCCCAGTACTTGTGGCTTATTTAAAGGACCAATCTGCAGTTGCTACATCAAATGATGGACTTCTAAATGAATGATATGTACCCATTGATTCTTGAAGATTATAACTTATAAATGCCTCGAGCTTAGTTCACTTGTTGTACCCCATCAGAACCTAAAATATAAGCTTGTTTAGTCCAATGTTTGTAAACAAAGTAAATGTAAATAAATACTGAAAAGCCTCAAAACATGGTTAAAACTATAGTGTATATATCGTGAATGTCAATCCTTGCATCCATCTATGAATTTGAGAGTGGCCCGTCCCTGAGCTTTTTACCTAAACAGGGCCGGGGACTATTCTATGTTATTATTTTAACTGCTGATTGCCGCTTAAACTGCCTCGGTGACCCTATACGAGCCGCATGTTAACATCAGAAGCCTCCTCCCTAAGTTTGCTTTATTCACTGCTTTAGCACACTCCGCCATCCCTGATGTCCAAGCTGTGTCTGAGTCCTGGCTTAGGAAGGCCACCAAAAATTCTGAAATTTCCATCCCGAATTACAACATTTTCCGTCAAGACAGAACTGCTAAAGGGGGCGGAATTGCAATCTTCTGTAGAGATAGCCTGCAGGGTTCTGTCATACTATCCAGGTCTATGCCCAAACAGTTTCTACTTCTAAAGACCTTCTAATTTTTCTACGAGCTTCTACTTTTAAAGATACATCTCTCCAGAAATACGTCCCTCACCGTTGCCGCTTGTTATAGACCCCCCTCAGCTCTCAGCTGTGCCCTGGACACCATATGTGAATTGATTGCCCCCCATCTATCGTAAGAGTTCGTACTGTTAGGTGACCTAAATTGGGATATGCTTAACACCCCGGCCGTCCTACAATCTAAGCTAGATGCCCTCAATCTCACACAAATTATCAAGGAACCTACCTGGTACAACCCCAAATCTGTAAACATGGAAACACTGTCACCACTGATAAATCCCCGATAATCGAGAATTTCAAATTTCAATAAGCATTTCTCTACGGCTGGCCATGCTTTCCACCTGGCCAACAGCGCTACGGCTGGCCACCCCAACCCCGGCCAACAGCTCTGCACCCCCCACAGCAACTGGCCCAAGTCCCCCCCCCCCTCCCCGCTTCTCCTTCACCCAAATCCAGACAGCTGATGTTCTGAAAGAGCTGCAAAATCTGGATCCCTACAAATCAGCTGGGCCAGACAATCTGAACCCTCTCTTCATAAAATTATCCGCCGCCATTGTTGCAACCCCTATTACTAGTCTGTTCAACCTCTCTTTCGTATCGCCTGAGATTCGTAAAGATTGGAAAGCGGCCGCGGTCATCCCCCTCTTCAAAGGGGGGGACACTCTAGACCAAAACTTTTACACACCTATATCCATCCTCCCCTGACTTTCTAAAGTCTTCGAAAGTCAAGTGAACAAACAGATCACCGACCATTTCGAATCCCACCGTACCTTCTCCTCTATGCAATCTGGTCACTGGTGCACCAGTAAGCGTCAGCTGTCAGAGCAGCTTACCGATCGCTGCAGCTGTACACAGCCCATCTGTAAATAGTCCATCCAACCAACTACCAACCTCATCCCCATATTTGTTTTTGTTTTTGTTTTTCTGCTCTTTTGCACACCAGTATTTCTACTTGCATATCCTCATCTGCACATATATCACTCCAGTGTAAATTGCTAAATTGTAATTACTTTGCCTCTATTGGCCTATTTATTGCCTTACCTCCTTACTTCATTTGCACACACTGTATACATATTTTTGTATTGTGTTATTGACTGTACGTTTGTTTATCCCATGTGTAACTCTGTGTTGTTTTTGTCGCACTGCTTTGCTTTATCTTGGCCAGGTCGCAGTTGTAAATGAGAACTTGTTCTCAACTGGCCTACCTGGTTAAATAAAGGTGAAATAAAATAAAACATTTGTCCCCCTGCCTGCCAGACTGCAGTAGCTACGGCCTTCTTTAGCCTAGTCTCTGAAGCCGCTTAACTCAACAGTGTGTTTAGTAAAATAGTAGAGGGCATAGTGGAAGGGGCATTCGGTTAGCTCCCGCCTGTTTTGGGGAGATTTATGGTAATCATAAAAGAGCCTTAGCAATACGGGTAATCCCAAAGCTTATGATAGGGCTGTTTAATGCAGATGGATGCCCCAGGCCTGCCAGGATGAGGCACTTATTTATACCCAATACCAGGGTAATTACAATCACCAGCACCACGTCTACGTTTGATCTCAGGAAGCATGTTTCCCTGTACTGATGCACTGTTTTATCAATGGATACGCACCTGAAGTGATTTAGTAAAATGGGATTATTTATGCTCCGAGAGGTATCGTTTTGGAAGGAGGAGAGAGAAAAAGTAAGGTGTTTATTAAACTCAACTGGAAGGAACCAAAGATCACAGTAAGCAAAAACTAAAACCCTGTAAATGTTTGGTTTGTATAATGAGTAAATTAATTCACACACTTGTGTGTTTACACGTTGAATGAATGATGCTATTATAGTGCTGCAAAACAAAAGAAGTCCACAGAACCTATGTTATCCATATGAATGATCACTTTACGATCAACATTGTTTACCCTTACTGCTCACTGCAGTTTGCTAATTGTTTTATCAGTTTAGATTTTTGCCTCTGTCTATGCAGCTAAGTAAGCCTCCAGCGTCATTTATTGTAATAAGTATAAGGCATTTATTTGATTTCAAATCACCCATGGCACCGACGTCAAATTTTCATTCTGCACAAACCCTTTTCTAATTATTTTTAAATGCCTCACCTTTTGTGAGTTATTTGAGAAATATTTCATATAGCACCTATAGGAACCAAGTTACCAAGCCATTCATTAAAATAACTCTTAATGGCTAAGCTCCTCTATGACAAGGAGTGCTGTTGCGTGGCTAATTCTTTTGCACTCTGTCAACATGTTATGCCCTTAATCCATGGAGATACAGAGACCTCGTATCACCTGCAAAGGGATTAACTCAACTTTAAAAGCTGGCATATTATTTCTGATTGGAACTTCATTTAATTCAATCTGAGTTTTTTCTCAGACAATGCATGGATTTTCCCGGAAGGGGATCCCAAGGCTTGTACTTTCTTGTTTTTATGGAAACATGCCAGTGAAATGTAGCCTTAGTACAAATGTGTTTCTCCCCATTACAGTGACAAAGTGAATCTCATCATCTCAAACACACACAGACACTTTTCTCCCTGTCCTCTGCAAAGTACTAAAGGGGGTCTACAGCAGGTTTTTTTTCTATGGTATGTTGTTGCTCATTTCGGGGAATGTTTAATAATTGAGCAGCAGGCGTCAGCTCGGTTTAGCTTGATAAAAGAGCCATATTGCCGACCAGCACAGCCTTTCATTATGGCTCAGTGCAGTGCAGGCAGTCCCAACGGAAAGCGGTGAGAAAGACTGTAAGTTGCGGCCCGTTCTCAAGAGGAGGACGAGAGAGGAATGCTGCATGCTGGGTCAAAGCCCAATTAAAGCACCAGGGAGAAAGGATCAGAGATGGTGTGATTTTTCCTCTGAGGCTGTTTCAGTTTGGTCATCAAAGGTGTTTGGACTCACCAAAACGTAAATTGTTAGTTATGATGTCAAGTCTGGTTTACTGTGCAAGTGCCAATAGTATGATTATAACTGGTGAACACAAAACTGGGTAGTTTATACAGAGGTAGTTTGTACAGAGGCATATTTCTTGCCTATAAATCAAAAATATAATAATTGAGAGGAAGTCTATGCTTTATGCTCTGAAAGCTCAACGCTATTGTCACGTTCCTGACCTGTTTTCTGTTGTTTGGTATGTGTGTATTGGTCAGGGCGTGAGTTTTGGGTGGGCAGTCTATGTTTTCTGTTTCTATGTTGGTTTTGGGTTGCCTGGTATGGCTCTCAATTAGAGGCAGGTGTTTGACGTTTCCTCTGATTGAGAGTCATATTAAGGTAGGTTGTTCTCACTGTTTGTTTGTGGGTGATTGTCGTCCGTGTCTGCGCACCACACGGGACTGTAGCGTTTGTCCGTTCGTTTAAGGTAGTCTGTTCCTGTTCTTGCGTCCTTCGTCTATATGTAAGTTTGTTTGTTTCAGGTCTGTTGCCTTCGTTTATTGTTTTGTAGTTTGTTCTAGTGTTTTGTCAGTGTTTCGTCTGTTTGTAATAAAGTCAGTATGTATTCATCACCCGCTGCGCCTTGGTCCGTTAATACACCACCAGACGAACGTTACAGAATCACCCACCAAACCCGGATCAAGCAGCGGGTTAACGGACAGCGCACGAAGCAGGATTTCTGGTCTTGGGAGGAAATCATGGAAGGAAAAGGACCATGGGCTAAAGTTGAAGTGAATCGCCGCCCATGGGAACAGCTGGAGGCAGCTCGGAGAGCGGAGGAAACCGGAGAGAGGAACCGGCGTTATGAGGGGACGCATCTAGCACGGAAGCCCGAAAAGCCCGCAAGTACTACCCAAAAATTTCTTGGGGGGGGCTAAGAGGTAGTGGGTCTAGGGCAGGTAGGAGACCTGCGCCCACTTCCCAGGCTAACCGTGGAGAGCGGGAGTACGGGCAGACACCGTGTTACGCAGTAGAGCGCACGGTGTCTCCTGTACGTGTGCATAGCCCGGTGCGGGTTATTCCACCTCCCCGCACTGGTAGTGCTAGATTGAGCATTGAGCCAAGTGCCATGAAGCCGGCTCTACATATCTGGCCACCAGTACGTCTCCTTGGGCCGGCTTACATGGCACCAGCCTTACGCATGGTGTCCCCGGTTCGCCTACATAGCCCGGTGCGGGTTATTCCACCTCCCCGCACTGGTCGGGCGACGGGGAGCATACAACCAGGTAAGGTTGGGCAGGTTCAGTGCTCAAGGGAGCCAGTACGCCTACACGGTCCGGTATATCCGGCGCCACCTTCCCGCCCCAGCTCAGTACCACCAGTGCCTACACCACGCACCAGGCTTCCAGTGCGTCTCCAGAGCCCTGTTCCTCCTCCACGCACTCTCCCTGTGGTGCGTGTCTCAAGCTCAGTGCCTCCAGTTTCGGCACCACGCATCAAGCCTCCTGTGCGTCTCCAGAGCCCTGTACGCACTGTTCCTTCTCCCCGCACTCGCCCTGAGGTGCGTGCCCTCAGCCCGGTACCTCCAGTTCCGGTACCACGCACCAGTCCTATAGTGCGCATCGAGAGTCCAGTGTGCCCTGTTCCTGCTCCCCGCACTAGCCTTGAGGTGCGTGTCTCCAGTCCGGTACCACCAGTTCCGGCACCACGCACCAGGCCTACTGTGCGCCTCAGCAGGTCAGAGTCGGCTGTCTGCCCAACGCCGCCTGCACTGCTCGTCTGCCCAGCACCGTCTGAGCCATCTGTCTGCCCAGCACCGTCTGAGCCATCTGTCTGCCCAGCGCCGTCTGAGGCCATCTGTCTGCCCAGCGCCGTCTGAGCCATCTGTCTGCCCAGCGCCGTCTGAGCCATCCGTCTGCCCAGCGCCGTCTGAGCCATCCGTCTGCCCAGCGCCGTCTGAGCCATCCGTCTGCCCAGCGCCGTCTGAGCCATCCGTCTGCCCAGCGCCGTCTGAGCCATCCGTCTGCCCAGCGCCGTCTGAGCCATCCGTCTGCCCAGCACCGTCTGAGCCATCCGTCTGCCCAGCGCCGTCTGAGCCATCCGTCTGCCCAGCGCCTTCTGAGCCATCCGTCTGCCCAGCGCCTTCTGAGCCATCCGTCTGCCCAGCGCCTTCTGAGCCATCCGTCTGCCCAGCGCTTTCTGAGCCATCCGTCTGCCACGAGCCATTAGAGCCGCCCGTCTGTCCCGAGCCATTAGAGCCGTCCGTCAGTCAGGAGCCGCTAGAGCCGTCCGTCAGTCAGGAGCTGCCAGAGCCGCCAGCCAGTCAGGAGCTGCCAGAGCCGCCATCCAGTCAGAAGCTGCCAGAGCCGCCAGCCAGTCAGGAGCTGCCAGAGCCGCCAGCCAGTCAGGAGCTGCCAGAGCCGCCAGCCAGTCAGGAGCTGCCAGAACCGCCAGCCAGTCAGGAGCTGCCAGAACCGCCAGCCAGTCAGGAGCTGCCAGAACCGCCAGCCAGTCAGGAGCTGCCAGAACCGCCAGCCAGTCAGGAGCTGCCAGAACCGCCAGCCAGTCAGGAGCTGCCAGAGCTGCCCTACAGTCATGAGCTGCCCTACAGTCATGAGCTGCCCTACAGTCATGAGCTGCCCTCCAGTCATGAGCTGCCCTCCAGTCATGAGCTGCCCTCCAGTCATGAGCTGCCCTCCAGTCATGAGCTGCCCTCCAGTCCGGAGCTGCCACCCAGTCCGGAGCTGCCACCCAGTCCGGAGCTGCCACCCAGTCCGGAGCTGCCACTCAGTCCGGAGCTGCCATTAGTACAGAGTTGTCCCTCTGTCCGGAGCTACCTCTCTGTCCGGAGCTACCTCTCTGTCCGGAGCTACCTCTCTGTCCTGAGCTACCTCTCTGTCCTGAGCTGTCTCCTCTATGTAGGAGGGGCCTTAGTGAAGGTTCCTGGACCATGGTCGGGGGCGAGGGTCGCCACTCAAAGGACGCTAAGGAGGGGGACAAAGACAGTGGTGGAGTGGTGTCCTCGTCCACCGCCGGAGCCGCCACCGCGGACAGATGCCCACCCAGACCCTCCCCTTGAGTTGTAGGGGTGCACCCGGAGTTCGCACCTTGAGGGGGGGGTTCTGTCACGTTCCTGACCTGTTTTCTGTTGTTTGGTATGTGTTTATTGGTCAGGGCATGAGTTTTGGGTGGGCAGTCTATGTTTTCTGTTTCTATGTTGGTTTTGGGTTGCCTGGTATGGCTCTCAATTAGAGGCATGTGTTTGACGTTTCCTCTGATTGAGAGTCATATTAAGGTAGGTTGTTCTCACTGTTTGTTTGTGGGTGATTGTTCCTGTGTCAGTGTATTCCACATGGGACTGTTTCGTTTGTCCGTTCGTTTAAGGTAGTCTGTTCCTGTTCTTGCGTCCTTCGTCTATATGTAAGTTTGTTTGTTTCAGGTCTGTTGCCTTCGTTTATTGTTTTGTAGTTTGTTCTAGTGTTTTGTCAGTGTTTCGTCTGTTTGTAATAAAGTCAGTATGTATTCATCACCCGCTGCGCCTTGGTCCGTTAATACACCACCAGACGAACGTTACAGCTATGCTTTATGCTCTGAAAGCTCAATGCTATGATGTATGCTCTGAAAGCTCAATGCTATGCTTTATGCTCTGAAAGCTCAATGCTATGCTTTATGCTTTGAAAGCTCAATGCTATGCTTTATGCTCTGAAAGCTCAATGCTATGCTTTATGCTCTGAAAGCTCAATGCTATGCTTTATGCTCTGTAAGCTCAATTGGAACAGATTTACATTCAGACAGCTCCAAAACACTTACATTTGTGTTCAATTACGTGTACACTACAATGCCCCCCCTCTGATATCTCCTTTCAAATAGAGAGAACGAGTGTTTTCTTGCCAGTGGTAATGGAAAATAGCACTGAGACACAAACTGAGAGCATAGTCACAATAAATACATTTTCATATGGTAGAAGTCACAACAGAGATGTTACACATATTTGAGTTTGTTGGCTGAAACAATGAACCCCTCAGGAAATAATAGCCATGGTTTGATGATATTAACAGCGGTTAGGTGCAATTAATGGAATACTTTTACCTTGAAGAGTGGTCATCAGGATAAGCATTCAATCAGCATGACAGTTTGAGTATTACTATGGTGCATAGCTTCAATTGAGTTAGGCCACTTTTCCCCATCAGGCAATTATGAGCTACACTGCTTACCGTTACTGTTAAAGTGACAGAACATTGTTTGCTTCCTCCATGGATATGGTCAAGATAGGATGTTTAAAGTGATGCTCAAAGGTTTTTTAAATAATTTCATAGTTTTTTAAAAACTTTTATGATAGATCTCTGTCATCAGCGACCATCCATCATTTGCTCAGGTATATTAGCAGAAACATCAAGCCAAACATAAAGAAAAGGGATGAGCAGTTTTATGTCCCTTTTATTCTGAAACCTAAGTTGAAATGGCCAACATTAAATACAGTGCATTCAGAAAGTATTCAGACCCCTTATTCTAAAATTGATTAAATATTTTTATCCCTCAATCTACACACAATACCCCATAATGACAAAGCAATTTTTTTTACATTTTATTTATAAAAACAAAAACAGAAGATACTTATTCACAGAACTATTCAGACCCATTGCTATGAGACTCGAAATTGAGCTCAAGTGCATCCTGTTTCCATTGATGTTTCAACAACTTGATTGGAGTCCACCTGTGGTAAATTCAATTGATTGGACATTATTTGGAAAGGCACACACCTGGCTAAATAAGGTCCCACAGTTGACAGTGCATGTCAGAGCAAAAACCAAGCCAGGAGTTCAAAGGAATGGTCCATAGAGCTCTGAGACAGGATTGTGTCAAGGTACAGATCTGGGGAAGGGTACCAAAACATTTCTGCAGCATTGAAGGTCCCCAGTGGCCGCCATCATTCTTAAATGGAAGAAGTTTGGAACCACCAAGACTCTTTCTAGAGCTGGCTGCCCGGCCAAACTGAGCAATCGGGGGAGGGAGGTGACCAAGAACCCGATGGTCACTCTGACAGAGCTCCGGGGTTCCTCTGTGGAGAACCTTCCAGAAGGACAACCATCTCTGCAGCACTCCACCTATTAGGCCTTTATGGTAGAGTGGCCTTACGGAAGCCACTCCTCAGTAAAAGGCATATGACAGCCTGCTTGGAGTTTGCCAAAAGACACCTAAAGGACTTTCAGAACATGAGAAACAAGGATTCTCTGGTTTGATGAAACCAAGATCGAACTCTTTGGACTGATTGCCAAGCGTCACGTCTGGAGGAAAACTTGCACCATCCCTATGTTGAAGAATGGTGGTGGAAGCATCATGCTGTGGGGATGTTTTTCAGTGGCAGGGACTGGGAGACTAGTCAGGATCAAGGGAAAGATGAACAGAGCAAAGTACAGAGAGATCCTTGATGAACACCTGCTCCAGTTCACTCATGACCTCAAACTGGGGGCGAAGGTTCACCTTCCAACAGGACAATGACGCTAAGCACACAGCCAAGACAACGCTGGAGTGGCTTTGGGACAAGTCTCTGAATGTCCTTGAGTGGCCCAGCCAGAGCCCGGACATAAACCCGATTGAACATCTCTGGAGAGACCTGAAAATATATGTACAGCGACGCTCCCCATCCAACCTGACAGAGCTTGAGAGGATCTGCAGAGAAGAATGGGACAAACACCCCAAATACAGGTGTGCCAAGCTTTAAGCGTCATACCCAAGATGACCCGAGGCTGTAATCGCTGCCCAAGGTACTGCAACAAAGTACTGAGTAAAGGGTCTGAACACTTATAAAAATGGGATATTTTAGTTTTATTTTATAAATTAGCAAAAAATTCTAAAAACCTGATTTTGCTTTGTCATTATGGGGTATTTTGTGTCGATTGATCAGAAAAAATAACAATTTAATTAATTTTAGAATAAGGCTGTCGGCCTCCCGAGTGGCGCGGAGGTCTAAGGCACTGCATCGCAGTGATCCTAGAGATCGTGGTTCGAGTCCAGGCTCTGTCGCAGCCGGCCGCGACCGGTAGACCCATGGGGTGGTGCACAATTGGCCCAGCATCGTCCGGGTTAGGGAGGGTTTGGCCGGCAGGGATGTCCTTATCCCATCGTGCTCTAGCGACTCCTGTGGCGGGCCGGGTGCATGCACACTGACACGGTCGCCAGGTGCACAGTGTTTCTTCTGACACATTGGTGCGGCTGGCTTCCAGGTTAAGCGGGCATTGTGTCAAGAAGCAGTGCGGCTTGTTTGGGTCGTGTTTCGGAGGACGCACGGCTCTCGACCTTTGCCTCCCGAGTCCGTACGGGAGTTGCAGCGATAAGACAAGACTATAACTACCAATTTTGATACCACGAAATTGGGGGAAAAAAAGGGGTAAAAAAATGCAATAAAAAGAAGACTGTAACGTAACAAAAATGTGTCAAGGGGTCTGAATACTTTTCGTATGCACTATAAGGCTATTCTATATAGCTACAGTTGAAGTCGGAAGTTTACATACACCCTAGACAAATAATCTAAATTCAATTCACAAATCCTGACATTTAATCTTGGTAAAAATTTCCTGTCTTAGGTCAGTTAGGATCACCACTTTATTTTAAGAATGTGAAATGTCAGAATAGTAGAGAGAATGATTTATTTCAGCTTTTATTACTTTCAACACATTCCCAGTGTGTCAGAAGTTTACATACACTCAATTAGTATTTGGTAGCATTGCCTTTAAATTGTTTAACTTGGGTCAAACGTTTCAGGTAGCCTTCCACATGCTTCCCACAATAAGTTGGGTGAATTTTGGCCCATTCCTCCTGACAGAGCTGGTGTAAACTGAGTCAGGTTTCTAGGCCTCCTTGCTTGCCCATGCTTTTTCAGTTCTGCCCACAAATGTTCTATAGGATTGAGGTCAGGGCTTTGTGATGGCCACTCCAATACTTTGACTTTGTTGTCCTTAAGCCATTTTGCTTAGGAAGTATGCTTGGGGTCATTGTCCATTTGGAAGACCCATTTGCGACCAAGCTTTAACTTCCTGACTGATGTCTTGAGATATTGCTTCAATATATCCACATAATTTTCCTCCCTCATGATGCCATCTATTTTGTGAAGTGCACCAGTCCCTCCAGCAGCAAAGCACCCCCACAACATGATGCCCCCCCCCATACTTCACGGTTGGGATGGTGTTCTTCGGCTTGCAAGCATCCCCCTTTTTCCTCCAAACATAACAATGGTCATTATGGCCGAACAGTTCTATTTGTTTCATCAGCCCAGAGGACATTTCTCCAAAAGTACGATCTTTGTCACCATGTGTAGTTCCAAACCGTAGTCTGGCTTTTTTATGCCGATTTTGGAGCAGTGGCTTCTTCCTTGCTGAACCAGGTTATGTCGATATAGGACTGATTGATTTGCACTTTTCACACCAAAGTACGATCATCTCTAGGAGACAGAACGCGTCTCCTTCCTGAGCGGTATGACGGCTGCGTGGTCCCATGGTGTTTATACTTCCTTACTATTATTTGTACAGATGAACTTGGTACCTTCAGGCATGTGGAAATTGCTCCCAAGGATGAACCAGACTTGTGGAGGTCTACAATTTTTTTTCTGAGGTCTTGGCTGATTTCTTTTGATTTTCCAATGATGTCAAGCAAAGAGACACTGAGTTTGAAGATAGGCCTTGAAATACATCCACAGGTACACCTCCAATTGACTCAAATGATGTCAATTAGCCTATCAGAAGCTTCTAAAGCCATGACATAATTTTCTGGACTTTTCCAAGCTGTTTAAAGGCATAGTCAACTTAGTGTATGTAAACTTCTGACACACTGGAATTGTGATGCAGTGAATTATAAGTGAAATAATCTGTCTGTAAACAATTGTTGGAGAAATGACTTGTGTCATGCACAAAGTAGATGTCCTAACCGACTTGGCAAAACTATAGTTTGTTAACAAGAAATTTGTGGAGTGGTTGAAAAACAAGTTTCAATGACTCCAACCTAAGTGTATGTAATCTTCCGTCTTCAACTGTATATATGTTTATTTTTGTGATATCTTGTTTGTTATGATCATGAGCATCTTGCTACAGGTAGCAATAGAAACAGGTTACTGTTTATCTCAAAGGCTGTGAAAAGTCAAACTGAAAACCAAGTGTACAGTATTAGGATTTTGTGTAAGATATTTCCATGTCAAAAGATTTCATGTCAGGTATAACTGCCTTTTTGATCTCCTTCTACTCAAAAAGAGCTGCCCCTTTTTCAAAGCTCGCTACATACGTAAGAAGCGGAAATGTTCTTTGATTTCAAGTAAACCATAATCTGGTTTCATGTCCTGAATATTCTCCAGATTCTAGATATCACTGGTGACGTGATCTTATACAGTTCATCAGAATCATCGCATTGTGCTCCGTGTTCCAATATAATATCATCAGGCAGAGGCATGAATATAAATCAGTGTCAAATCAGTGCCACTAGTTGAGGTATTGTTCAGACCAACACAGCCCACTGTTTGCATGTCCCATGGCTAATTTCCCCTCCAGTACGTTTCACTTGACAAGTGTCTCTCTAAAAAACGTTTACTGCAGGGATGGGCAACTCCAGTCCTTGGGGGCCGGAGTGGTGTCACATTTTTTCCCTATCAAACACAGCTGATTAAACTAATTTAATTCTAAACTAAGATCATGATTAGTTGATTATTGGAGTCAGCTGTGTTAGCTGGGCCTGGGGCAAAAGTGAGACACCAATCAGGCCCCCGAGGACTGGAGTTGCCCATCCCTGATTTATAGAACACTTTCATTAAACACTGCCATTCTGTCTCTCTCTCTCTCTCGCGCTCTCTCTTCGGCTTTAAGTAGCCATTAAGTGCTCAAATCACGCATTCCACTGAGGCTTGTTAATGAATATGCAATAGCTTCTGGTTTGATATTTTGTCCCCATTTTTCAAATCCGGTCTCATCCCCACTAACGGGATCTATGGTCTGCTAGAGAGCTGCTTAATGTGTTGGTCATCCGATTTTTTTCACTATTATTTTATTATTAATTAACTGATGTGTTAATGGATTCAGTGAGCAGATCACAATTGTCTATGTTAAGAATGGAGGTGTGGGGTAGTCTCATGGTTGAGTGGAGGGTTTAGGTGGTGAATGATGAACTAGTCCCTGAACACTCTCTCCATCGTCTAGCTCCACTACATCACACTCCCATTGACTCTCTAAAGGAGAGTCTAAATCTGTCTATAAAAAAGCAGTGACTGACGGAAACGAGACTAAACAGCACTGAGCCCAGTGAGGCAAACAAATGATGCCCCTGATCGTTCTTACCTGTTGATATCCTGAGCTTGAAATCCTCAACTGTGTCTCAGTAGCAGGATTTTGTTCCTGCCTAGACTGCAGGCATGACCTCAAATTGGTGCCAATGTGCAGTAGTTTCCCGGACGCCTTGTGTGAAAACTATGGCTGCAAGGACAGGATACCCCAGGCCCGTGCAGACTATTCCCTCATCCCAATCCCCCAACACTACAATCCCTACTGAAGTGTTTATTAATAGCTACAGCTGGCACTGTGGGTCCTGAAGCTAAGACAAATAGGGAGAGCCAGAGTCTGCCTGTTTTACAGCAGATCTGAGACTGACAGTGCAGGGAGAGATTCTATGGCTGATCTGTTGCTGTGACACTGGAAGGAAACAAACGCAGTGGCAGTGTGGAACCTCATATCAAAGACCTACCCCCTCCATTGCCTTAAATTGAATTCTGTAATCTTCTACCTGCTCCTGTTTCATATTGCCACCGGCTCTGGCAGACACTTTGTACTGTGTCCACAGATAACAGTAACACCTACCCACCTTCCAGTTCACCCACACACACTGCTGTAGCCTACATACTGCTACGCAGACACACATACACTGGCTACACACACAATATGTTGAATCACACACAGCCGGTGATTGGGAGTGTGTTATTATTTAGAACAGACAAAGGCAAATTTACAGTGTTGTCCAAGTGCCCCCGCGCAGGTCTTCAGTGTCAAGCCATTTGTCTTATTAGAAACCTCAACCCCCTTGTGCTGCCCATCCCTCCCCACTTCCTGGTATCACTGTGGTCCATAAGTAAGAAGAGGTCAATTAAGTGGGCTGAGGGACAGAGAGAAAAAAGTCTCCAGGGATTCAACTGCAATTGAAAGCAAAGAATGAGCTGCTCCTGCACTCCTGTTTCTATCAAGAAGAGGGATCAAGGAAACATGGATCCATCTCCTGAGAAGGCTTAAGACAGTCCTACAGCTCTGTATGTCCCTCTACTTGTGATGGGTCATTCACGAACGAACGGCTCTTTTTTGACATATCTTTTTGGTGAACTCCAAGAACCAAACCGCATCTGTGATATGTTCATGTGTTTTTTTTTTTTTTGCATACTGTTACTGCAAGCGTTCTCATTTTGCAGTACTGAACGAAGAGCCATTTGGGAGCCAAATGTACGTACAGTTATGAATATAACTACTGTTCCCTGGGGGGAACGAGATATAACATACTATGGAGAGTCAACGACCAATCATATTCACCTGAAATCACGCCCAATAGGCCAATGGATGCCGAGCCCGCCCTCGGAAGCCCCACCTTTCTGGCTTTAATACCGGGGCTCGCATTAATTTCCTCAATTCAGTACCACTCTTCAGCGAGCCCAAACTCCATAATGGTGCAGAGCCAAAATATTTTATACCTCGTTTCCTCCTTCAAGGAACAGTAGTTATATTCATAACTGTACATTCCCTTTCATTAGGTCACTCGGTATAACATACTATGGGACAAACAATCTTGCCCCAAGCCGGCTCGGAGGGTACCAAACTATGAGGCCCACGGCAGCCCAAGCACACAAGGGTTCCACTAGCCTCAAAAAGGGGTTTCAGAAGCCTAATACTTACCAGAGATACCTGAACTGTCAGAGCCTCATGAGGCCTGAACTTTGAGAGCCCCATATAGGGAACCAGACCCTGCTGCAACTTGGCTATGCATACTGACACGCTGCCACTGCAGCCCAAGTCCATAGACCCCACAGTTTCAAAAACAATACTTACCTTGTGAGCCTGAAATGTCAGAACTCACACAAGGAACCGCAACTCAAAAACAACAAAACACCTGTCGTTTCTTGGTAAAGCGCACATACGTGCTGCATAGCATCAAGCAGAGTCAATGAATCATGGCAGCCCGGGGCTCAAACCCACAGGAGACTGTGGTAACCCTGATGAATGCGCAATTTATGAGCTGCTGCACCCCAAGGCAGCCCAAGGCTTAAACCCACAGGGAACTGTGGTAACCCGGATAAATGCGCAACCTGCACAGTGCCTAACACCCACTCCCGGACCCAGCCATAACAACACTATGAGCCACACTGGGAACAGTTACATCCAAGCAATAAAACCTCACAATGTTATGTTGGGAACCCCAACTCGCTGCAGCACACATATCACCAATCCTTATGCCCCTGAACAATGCACAAGAAGCTGCCACACCCCTAGTGGAGTAAGCACGCACACCGCTAGGCAGCCCTTTTCCTTTGCTGTCATATGCTAGGGAGATCCACAATCCAATGAGGAAGATGCTGCTTCGAAAGCGCCCTACCCCGAGTTGTATTAGCGAAACAGACAATAAGCTGGTCACAAACCCTGGTTCTTCCTTTAAAAGTTTTGAGCTTATGCCGCGACCGTTTGTGGTAGATGGTGGCAGACTGTGGTAAATTGCTTCGTTCTGGCAACAATGGCTGACACTTAAATAATGTGCCATAGAATTCTGCGGCACACCGTAAGCTGTGCTGCAACTTTTAAAGGAAGAGCCACTGTCTCCTTGGTCCTATCCATATATGTGCGTAAAGTGCGCACCGGACACAGGCTATGATTCCTCTGTTGTTCACCGTAAGCAAACGGAGGAGGTGAGAAAGGGAACAGCTTGAAAGAAAAGCAAGTGACCTGTTAGACATGGGCATAACCTTGGGAGCAAAAGCTGCATTAGGACGTAACATCACTTTGGAGTCGCCAGGCCCACACTCCAAATAGGAAGGGTGTACTGATCCCCAACGCTCTTGGCCAACGCCAAAGCCATGAGCAGGCAGTCTTGTAGGAAAGGACACTCTGAATGGTTCATTGGGAGACTCACACAGAGCGTCAAGGACCAAAGCCAGGTCCCAGGTCGGTGCCATGGGCTTAGACACTGATCTGAGCCGATGTACGCCTTTCGGGAACCACACCATCAGAGACCACTGGGTAGAGCCGTCAATCCCTACATGACACGACGAGATGACTGTCATATAAACCTTCAATGTGTAAAAAGAAAGGCCCTGCTCAAAAAGCTCTTGCAAGAACATCAAAATGTCCAACAGAGGTCTGAAAAGGAGAAACTCATTTACCCCGAAACCAATCCTGAAATGCACGCCACTTATATGTATACAACCCTCTTGTAATCACGGTCGAGGGTAAACTCCTAGCCGTCAAATTCAATCTTTCAGGGGCCAAACCTACAGATCACATATCTGCGGTTGGGGTTGACAAACTCCCTTGCGCCTGGGACAATACATCCTGACAACACGGAATCCTCCACGGGTCCCCGCCCAACAGGCGGATGATTTTCGGGAACCAGGGTAGTCTGGGCCAATGGGTGCCACCAGAATCAGACCCTCCTGCCAGACCCTCTCGACAGTGGCCTAAATCAGGTCTACCGGAGGAAACACATAGAATAGGGTTTGAGGCCACTGATACACAAAATCATCCATTCCCAATGGAGCACCCAGATCCCTCATTGAGAAGAAAAGATGATAATGCGTGTTTTCTTGAAATGCGTAAAGATCTACGTGGCGAAACCGGTCACATATCTGGTCCATATCTGGGCAACCTCTGAGGGGTGCAGTCTACACTCCATAGAGATGGGACCCTTTCTGGAAAGTAGATCTGCACCCATGTTGAGGGATCCGGCAAGATACGTCACACTGAGCGACAGGAAATGTGTACTGCTCCATACGAGCGGCTAACGGGCCAGGTTTAGGAGATAGAGAGACCCCCCCCCTGCAATTTGATCTACGCCACCACCATCCTGTTGTCGGACCTTACCAACACATGCTGGCCCTCTAACATCGTAAGGAAACCCCTCAGCGCTACCAAAACAGTATCTCTAGGTAATTGTTGTGCATCGCCCATTGCACTGTTGATCAAAACCCTCTTTCCGAATAGCCCACACACAGTTCTCCCCATCTCAGTAAGGATGTGTCTGTTGTGATCAGCCTGCAGGACACTACCCTGCCCATGGGTCTCTCCAAGGAGTCAACGCCCTTAGGCATGACGAGGATACCTTGAGCAACCGCTGGCGGTGATGAGATGCGTCCAGACGCGTAGCAATCACCTAGCGCTGAAATAGACGCACCAACAGAAGTCCCAGAGGCACCACAGCTATCATAGAGACAATCAGACTAATAACTGCAGGCACAAGTGAAAAGGCACAGAGTGCCCCAACGGAAACCGTGCCAGACAGCCGGAATGCGACCTTACTCTGTTGGGACAAAAACGCATGATTCAGAACCGAAAACAGAAGCAGACCCAGAAACTGAATGCGCTGAGCCAGAGTCAAAAGGTTTTATTGTGATTCCCTATGAACCCCAGAGACGGAATATGGGAAACCAGTGTAGCAGTGTGGAGCTCAACAAGTTCCCTTGACTCCGCTACGACTAGCCATTTGTCCAATACTCTGATCCCCTGGCATCACACCATTGCCAAAGCCATCGCCACCAACATAAAAAAGGTTCAGGGTGATAGGGAGAGCCGAACGACAGCACCAGAAACTCGTAGGTCACATCCTTGAAATTATACCTCAGAAACTTTCTGTGGGAAAGATATACAACTACATGAAAATACGCATCCTTCAGATCTATGGACATGAACCAATCGATGGGACACACCGACTGCAATAGCCAGTGAAGTGTGAGCATTTTGAACTTTGTAAACCTTGAGGTGCTGGTTTAAAACACTCAAGTCCAGGATGGCAATCTCCTCTCTCAAGACAGGTGCTAGGACTTCTAGGACCATTGACTTAATGATGCAATGAAAAAGAGGAGGACACACAGAAACCTACCCCCTCATCACCATCCTCATCACTCATGGTGAAACTGCGCATGCCAGCCACTGGACGGAGCATGCTGCCAGTCTCCCATACATTATCTCCTTAAGGGGCAGAGGGAAACCCTGAGGACTGGGACAACTTTTTTTTTTGTCATACTACTTTTCATATCCACCGCTCTTGACAATTATGTGTCAGAATGTGGGGAAGAAACTGTTTATTATGCCCACACCTGGACGATACCGCACTCTCGATACCCCTGAACACGAGGAACCTTGGGTAGAAACAATGTGCTTTCGTGGTACCGTCATTCTGATATCCATCCCACACCAGGTTCAGGGACTTTGGCAACCAGTAACTTGCTCCCATTGACCGAGCAACTTGGGAGTACTGTTGCCACAGTAAACTCTTGGGTAGGAGGGCCCTGAGGACACCCCCCCTCCCCCAGCCTCCAGCTAGGGTTCGAGGTCTGCTTCTTCTACGGCGCTGCAGAGGAATCTGTTTTCACCCCGCTCTCCTTCAACCCAGCACAGCGTCTGTGCCAGGACGTCCGCCCCTGCCCAGAAGCACGAAGATGGTCAAAAACTGACTTTGAAGTCGCTCCCTGGCCCAAGGCAAACCGCCTCTGCCCTACAAGTATTGAACTTCTATTTGCTATTTATGGCCTGTAGGCCTCATTGACCTGAGCTCATACAACTCGTTTTTGAACTCGTTAAAAAAAAAAAGGATTATTTTAACTATAACAAATACTCAGATGAAACATATTGTGCTATTTATCACAGACTACTTTGTCTCAAAGTTTAACAAGGACATTTGTTTTGAAACAATTAAATTAAATTAAAATAATAATAGTGGCACAAAATAATATCTGTTGTGTTCCCGGTCAAAACTGACCGGAATGATTTTATTAGTAAAGAAAGGACATAGGCCCAAAACGACACATGACAACTGTACCATATTACAAAATGAATGTCTGAACACATTAAAGAACAACAGTAACAATAACAGTATTACTAACAATATCAAAAACATTAAAATGTTCACAATCTGTCAATCAATGGTGGTTACATTTTGTGTGTTCTCATGCACATGTTGGACAATATGTGGTGGTTGTTGCATGTGCCTTGCAAATATATGCACTGCATTTATGGCACATACTGCTCGTTTTGACATCGCTTGGTGCACACAGATTGCACCTCTTCCTTTTGTCTCGTCTGTCTCTGGCGGCCGTAGATCTTTCTTCTGGCCCTTGTATATCTCTCACCAATCCAGCAGAGGATGGTGTTGGAGGAAGGTGTTGGCGCCTTTGAATGAGGGATGACACCATGGCTTTCCCCAACTGTTCTAGGAATAGTCTCCTTTTGAAGAATTCCCCCTGCTCCCAGCCTGGATTCACTTCCATCCACACCACAAACGCCTTGTAGGCTGACACATCTAGGATGTTGAAGAACATCACCATGGGCCAACGTACGGTCATCCTCTTACAAGAGTATGTGCCAGAAACCTGCAACAATCATAAAATAAAGTAATGAGTACATACAAGTGATGCTTCATGTCTTGCATAGTAATGTGAAAAATTGCATCAAAGCGTTGTTTTAATTTATCACATCTAAAACATATTTACATATTCAAATGAATAGAAATGACTCCATATTGTTCACAAATTCAATGTGCATTTCACCAAACAACAACATTTTTATGGTGCATATAAAACAATCTGGTAATAGGAAAAAAAGTACATGAGACTTGAAAGATAAAGAGTAACAAACCTTATCAAGGTTGTCAGCTCCTCTTCGTTCCTGTTGTAATCCAGGACAGTGTTGGGCTTCTTGTCCTCCCTGGTACTCACAGCGGCAACCTTGTGCAGAGTTGTCATCAGGAGCACATTCTTCATTTTCTTCGGGCAGTAGGACAGAAGAGTGTGTGTATCAGTGAAGTCAAATTTAGAGGGAAAACGATCCCTGTCCTTGGTAGTGAGTAAGGCAGGAGCCAACTCAGGATTGTTCCTTCTGACCATCCCCACCATGGTAATTTTTTTTGGAGCAGCTCCTGACTAAGAGCATATGAGGTGAAGAAATTGTCACGTTATGTTGGAGACCTGCAGTCATTTCCAGAACCACCCGCTTCCCCTGGTTCCTTTATGGGAAAACCGTCAGCAGGTTTCCCGGTGTAAACCTGCATGTTCCAGGCATAACTTGTCCTGGCATCACATGCTGCCCATATCTTTATTCCATATTTAGACGGTTTGCTTGGCATGCACTGTTTGAATGGGCAGCGTCCTCTTAAGTCTGACCAGGAGGCCTCTCCTCTCCTCCAGCGACAACGTTGTTTTGGGTCGGCCTCTGGGATTAGATGCAATGTCCAGGATGGAGGTCCGAACAAAGGATCCGCTTTGGGAAAGTTGTATTCCTGGTTGTAATGCTGGTAAGTTGACATCGCTCTTGTATCCAATAGTTATTCCCGGCTGTATGTAATAATACTTAAGATTTTCTGGGCTAACAATGTAAGAAATAATACATAAAAAAAAAACGAATTACTGCGTAGTTTCCTAAGGACACAGATCCATCAAAGGCACATTAACAACCAATGGTTCACTCTCCCCCGTGGAATCCAAAGCATCGGCCCTAGGCTGCCCGGGACTGATGTAATCTGATTGACACTCTGAAAACCCTCCAGAGCCAACCAGGGATACTACATCATCCCCAGAATCCGTACTCTGAACACTGCCAGAGAAACCGGAATGAGTCTCACTGGGATGACACCACTATCAACTCTGACCACCACTGCTGCTCTCGCCTCAGACAACACCATTCCCAAGGTCGCTTCACCAGAAGACCCTTCGCCAGCAGCCTGACACCCAATTGAAGTTGAGCCAAGCCGGAGACAATTGTCACACAAACTGGTCAGAGCCATAGCTTTCTGAGTGTGATTCCACCCCAGACAAACAGGACAGCACTCGTGTGTATCTTTAAGTTTAATTTTGAAACCGCATGCCCTAGGGCACAGTCGGAGGCTCAAATTTGGCTGGTTAGACATTTTAAACTTACTCTTACCACTTACCTCTTACCACTCAAGCAAGGAAGCATTAGCTACACAAGCAGAGCATAAAGTAGTTCGCTTTTAGCAAACACAAAAACCAATACCAAGACCCAAAACTCACAACATCTAGGGGGACGAGTACTCTCTCCCCACTAACAGACACCTAAGTCAGAGCCCAATCTCGTTGTCTTCATGTGCTTGAAAAGTTTGTTAATTGCTTGATACGTTCTTCCTTCAGGCAAGCTGAAAAGCGAAGAATTTAGGAAATTAATGCGAGCCCCGGTATTATAGCCAAGAAGGCGAGGCTTCCTAGGGCAGGCTTAGCATCCATTGGCCCGTTGGGCATGATTTCAGTTTTCTTCAGGTGAATATGATTGGTTGTTGACTTACACTGAGTGGCCGACTGAAAGTGAATGGCTCTTGTACTGTAGGTGATTGGAGCCAGAAGATCCTTCTCACCGAGAAGTACTCAGAATGCCCATCACTACCCTCTACTGAAGGGTCAAAGGGGAGATATGGATCGGTATCTAGGCACGCCTGGTCTACAGGACAGTGAACCTGACCAGTTAACACTGGGAACCACAGTGGACTTTCATCTGACAAACACATACAATTGTTTCCATTTTACTTGCTGAATAGAGTTATGTCACATACCATTTGCCAGTTTCTATAACATGATTTTGCAGTCGAAGTAAAGTCTATTCACATACCAAATTTCCTTTCAGACTATTGTCTGAGTAGTCACATGTTGGCCTCTTGACATATTCAAACTACTCCATGACTCATGAGTGTTCCTTAGTCTGGTTCTTTAATTGTAAGTCCCAAGGCTGCACTGTTGAGACCTTGCACTCTAAACTGTACATCACATGCTTTGACTGTACCATTCCTAAGGTTGCCTAAGTGGAGGCAGTTTCAATGTTAGATCAATGGAATAAACAATGCCCTGTGTCACCTTTGTGTCCCCTCCTCCTGAATAGAGATCACGAAAGACTGTCGAACTTAACAAGATCAAATGCACGAGCAGGCTTCCACACTATCTCCTGCTTGGAAAAGAAAACGGGGACAATTTCTTTTGCCCTTAAAGTTTTTTGAGAACATATTTGCCTCTTTTCTCTTGTCACATTAATTTTAATTCACAAAGACTCTGGCTCTCTTTCTCAGCAAATGTTTGAATTATTAAAGGGTGGTTTTCAGAGGGGAACGGAGACATTAGTCGAGATATGCGTTCACTCGGTGCCAGTGTTAGACTGCAGTCACCGTGACCGTAAGAATATAACACACAATCCTGTGTTTTCTTCTGCCCGGTTGAAAAGAAAAACAGGGGAAACTAAAATGTCTACTTATTTTCCTAATTTTTCTACTTGTATTAGAATGCGGTAATTACAATATGATCCTTCTTTGTGTACATATTAATGATGCCTCTTAAAGAATAATGGTGAGTGGAGATAGCCTTTCTCTTAACTTAACAACTGAATTAAATCTTAAGAAGGCACATTTCTTTGTTAGATATTTGAGGTGGAGAGCTTATCCCTGTTTAGAGAGTATTATAAACCATGAATAAATAGATACATATGGGAAACATTTTAACATCATTGTAATATTATTTTAATGTCCTGGGTTCGTTGAATTCGAGAGTTTGTTGGATTGTTGATGATGTTTGTGTGAGAGAGAGAGGGATAGAGTGAGATTGTGTTGGAAGGAAGCTGCCGCTCCTAATGTGGTCGTCCATCACTAGCATAAATCATATTCATAAATCACAACACACACACATACGCAGACATCCTTGGTTGGATCCTCTCTACAAGTCATTGCGACACATTTCCTCTGAGAGATCCTTGAGCCAACACCATTCCTCAAGCATGGCTTGTGTCTTTTTTCTGCTCTGCATTGCATGTACATACACCATCGTTATCCAGCCCCCCAAAATCTTAATCACTATTCTATAACATACTTAGTCACTGCAGCAGTCCATAGCTACCTCCTATACAGGCAGATGTGTTGGCTGGCTGCCTGCCTGCCTGCCTGCCTGCCTGCCTTTTGTTAGGCTCCTGGAGATTTGTGCACCCTGTCACGTTGAAGTTTGCATTGCAGTTTGAGTCATGATACGTGTCCCCGGGCAAAATATTACTGTTGCTGTCAAGATTTATATATTCATGCATTCATGCTTTCAGCACTACCGTTAATATGTGCTTTTATTATTTTCTTCTTAAGGATGGGGGCAAATTGTATACTTTCAAAATAAGATAATAAGTATACAGTCTATGTTCAGAGAGAGAAACTGTTCTCATGTTATAGCATTGTCCTGTAATAGCACAGTTTCCTGGTAGGTAGAGACCTCCGTGAGAATGACCCTGATCACATGTGTTCCAGTAGACATCAAACTTGCCTACAGTATACTTCCAGATGATTGCTACTCCACCTAGCTTTGTTTTTAGATCTATCTAAAAATGAAGATTCGTTCATTTCTGGTAGTGTTGTACAATACATTAGTCAATGTATGACAATTTGAAAAGCAATAACTGAAATGTAAATGTATAGTTCTACTCTACGTGTTCTGGTAGATTGAGATTTTTGTTAAGATTTTCCCCCCAAAATGCAAGCAGATTGCAGTCACATTACTGAGTGTGCAGGCCTACGTCTCCCTGCAGGCTGCATGACAGATGACAAGCAATTGGTTTTAGCCCCTCTGTTTTTGCCTTGTGTTGATCACACTGTTTATTTGGAAGTTAGTAATCAGCTAACATAAAACATTGCAGCCAGAACAATGTTCCCCGTCATACACAACACGTCTTCATGAATGTCACAAACATTCTGTGAAATGTTTACTAAGGATGATACAGCAGGATATTTACTGTGTTTATGTGGCTGGGAACTAACTTGTCTAGTTATTGGCATGTGAAGACATACAAAGTCAACACAGTTATGTCAAAATCCTTTATATATTTGATATTTACAAAATGCATTAACAATGTGCCTATGCTCTACAGACAGACAGACAGACAGACAGACAGACAGACAGACAGACAGACAGACAGACAGACAGACAGACAGACAGACAGACAGACAGACAGACAGACAGACAGACAGACAGACAGACAGACAGACAGGGGGAGAGGGAGAGGGAGGGGGAGAGGGAGGGGGAGAGGGAGGGGGAGAGGGAGAGGGAGGGGAGAGAGAGAGAGATTTGATTTGAGAGAGAACCTCAGCTTTGCTCTCATTTCATCTCTCTCTCTTTTGTCCTTTTCCGGTGAGAAGACTAGAGCTGCTACACGTCCATCATTATCTCATTTGTTGGCGGGTGTGAATCACACAGTCCCCAGTGTGCTTCTTCACTTTCACCTCCTCCCCAGTCCTAGCCGACCTTGTTAATCACATGCCCTACAAAGACCTTGCGTGGGCCGTGTTCCTCCACAGCCACACTAACCCGCTCCACGGTGCATGCACAGGTCACTGAAGCATAATTTAGCTCAAGAAAAAGACAGAATTCCAGTGATTTCCCTTTTTTTCGAACACCGGAGCATCTCTAATTGCATCTGCTTGCTGCTTCTTCCCATAATGGCGTATAGGAGGGGAGTGAAAGCTTCTATAAAAGAAATACAATAAATTGGTGGGGAGACTTTTGGGCTAATTGGAGCCCTGAGTGGATGGTGAGAGAGGAGCCTGTGCTCCCAGAGAGAGCGGCTGGCATATGTCTGTGTTAGCTCCCGCTCCCCTGACAAAGAGCAAACTAATTACCTCATGTTTATATCATCCTAATTAGTGCACACTATAACAGGCTAATTACAAGCACATCGCAAACTGACGGAGAGGAGGAAAGAGGGGTCAGACGTCCTCTCTCCGTTTTTTCCAGAAAAGGAGAGAAGAATCTCTGTACAGTACTTTGTTTGAGATGCCAGTATAGGTGTTCACCTTTTGGAGAGAGGAATCTCTAGACCAGGGGTCAGCAAAATAATTTTAGTTTTTACTCAAAAAATTAAAAATGTTATTTACTCTTTGGAAAAGTAGGGATAGAGTGAAACAATAGAGAGATTTATGTGCAACTCAATACAGTGCCTGTGTTCAATTCTTGTCTGCTAAGCAAGTGCAGGTAGTATCCAGGGGTCTTACATTACCTGAGCCTGTGTGCATTCACTAGTAGAAAGGGTATTTTACATTTTTGCTTCAATGTATTCATTTGTTATAGTGTCCGGAGGTAAAGGTTTTCTCTGTGAATGACTGTAGTCAAGGTGTGTGTGTGTGTGTGTTTGTGTGTGTGTGTGTGTGTGTGTGTGTGTGTGTGTGTGTGTGTGTGTGTGTGTGTGTGTGTGTGTGTGTGTGTGTGTGTGTGTGTGTCTGGCTGTGTTAAAGTTGCACTTGCATGAAGCTCGAAGATGAACTCAGTGTCCAATTAGCTCCCCCAACTGAGAGACTCCGAAGCCCCATTTATACCTGGTTCTAACATGCGTCGGTTGTTCTGATCTTATCCACATTCTGGTTGTGCCCACATTTTTCGATGTGTAGACAATCAAAACACGCATTGTGATCTGATTGTGATTATATCTTTCTGACCACCTTCGGAGGTACTCAAAGACACATTTTGTACGGATGTCCTTGAAGTGTAACTTCTAAAATTATCAGCCGAAATTGTTGCAACCCCTATTACTAGCCTGTTTAATCTCTCTTTCGTATCGTCTGAGATCCCCAAAGATTGGAAAGCTGCCGCGGTCACCCCCCTCTTCAAAGGGAGAGACACTCTAGACCCAAACTGCTACAGACCTATATCTATCCTACCCTGCCTTTCTAAGTTCTTCGAAAGCCAAGTTAACAAACAGATCACCGACCATTTCGAATCCCACCGTACCTTCCCCGCTATGCAGTCTGGTTTCTGAGCTGGTCATGGGTGCACCTCAGCCACGCTCAAGGTCCTAAACGATATCATAACCGCCATCGGTTATGGTTAAGAGAAAATACTGTGCAGCTGTATTCATCGACCTAGCCAAGGCTTTCGACTCTGTCAATCACCACATTCTTATCGACAGACTCAACAGCCTTGGTTTCTCAAATGACTGCCTCGCCTGGTTCACCAACTACTTCTCTGACAGAGTTCAGTGTGTCAAATCGGAGGGCCTGTTGTCTGGACCCCTGGCAGTCTCTATGAGGGTGCCACAGGGTTCAGTTCTCGGGCCGACTCTTTTCTCTGTATACATCAATAATGTCGCTCTTGCTGCTGGTGATTCTCTGATCCACCTCTACGCAGAGGACACTGTTCTGTATACTTCTGGCCCTCTTTGGACACTGTGTTAACTAACCTCCAGACAAGCTTTAATGCCATACAACTCTCCTTCTGTGGCCTCCAACTGCTCTTAAATACAAGTAAAACTAAATGCATGCTCTTCAACCGATCGCTGCCCGCACCTACCCGCCCGTCCAGCATCACTACTCTGGACGGTTCTGACTTAGAATATGTGGACAACTACAGATACCTAGGTGTCTGGTTAGACTCTAGACTCTCCTTCCAGAAACACATTAAGCATCTCCAATCCAAAGTTAAATCTAGTATCAGCTTCCTATTTCGCAACAAAGCATCCTTCACTCATGCTGCCAAACATACCCTCGTAAAACTGACTATCCTGCTGATCCTTGACTTCGGCGATGTCATTTTCAAAATAGCCTCCAACACTCTACTCAGCAAATTGCATGCAGTCTATCACAGTGCCATCCGTTTTGTCACCAAAGCCCCATATACTACCCACCGCTGCGACCTGTATGCTCTCGTTGGCTGGCCCTCGCTTCACATTCGTCGCCAAACCCACTGGCTCCAGGTCATCTATAAGTCTTTGCTCACTGGTCACCATAGCTGCACCCACCCGTAGCACGCGCTCCAGCAGGTATATTTCACTGGTCACCCCCAAAGTCATTTGGCAGCCTTTCCTTCCAGTTCTCTGCTGCTACTGACTGGAACGAATTGCAAAAATCATTGAAGCTGGAGACCCATATCTCCCTCACTAACTTTAAGCACCAGCTGTCAGTGCAGCTCACAGATCACTGCACCTGTACATAGCCCATCTGTAAATATCCCATCCAACTACCTCATCCCCATACTGTTATTTATTATTTATTTATTTTTGCTCCTTTGCACCCCAGTATCTCTACTTGCACATTCATCTTTTCCACATCTATCACTCCACTGTTTAATTGCTAAATTGTTATTATTTCGCCACTACGGCCTATTTATTGCCTATCTTATCTCATTTGCACACACTGTATATAGACTTTTTCTCTATTGTGTTATTGACTGTATGTTTTTTTTATTCCATGTGTAACTCTGTGTTGTTGTTTGTGTCGCACTGCTTTGCTTTATCTTGGCCAGGTCGCAGTTGTAATTGAGAACTTCTTCTCAACTAGCCTACCTGGTTAAATAAAGGTGAAATATACACTGCTCAAAAAAATAAAGGGAACACTTAAACAACACAATGTAACTCCAAGTCAATCACACTTCTGTGAAATCAAACTGTCCACTTAGGAAGCAACACTGATTGACAATCAATTTCACATGCTGTTGTGCAAATGGAAAAGACAACAGGTGGAAATTATAGGCAATTAGCAAGACACCCCCAATAAAGGAGTGGTTCTGCAGGTGGTGACCACAGACCGCTTCCTGGCTGATGTTTTGGTCACTTTTGAATGCTGGCGGTGCTTTCACTCTAGTGGTAGCATGAGACGGAGTCTACAACCCACACAAGTGGCTCAGGTAGTGCAGCTCATCCAGGATGGCACATCAATGCGAGCTGTGGCAAGAAGGTTTGCTGTGTCTGTCAGCGTAGTGTCCAGAGCATGGAGGCGCTACCAGGAGACAAGCCAGTACATCAGGAGACGTGGAGGAGGCCGTAGGAGGGCAACAACCCAGCAGCAGGACCGCTACCTCCGCCTTTGTGCAAGGAGGAGCAGGAGGAGCACTGCCAGAGCCCTGCAAAATGACCTCCAGCAGGCCACAAATGTGCATGTGTCTGCTCAAACGGTCAGAAACAGACTCCATGAGGGTGGTATGAGGGCCCGACGTCCACAGGTGGGGGTTGTGCTTACAGCCCAACACCGTGCAGGACGTTTGGCATTTGCCAGAGAACACCAAGATTGGCAAATTCGCCACTGGCGCCCTGTGCTCTTCACAGATGAAAGCAGGTTCACACTGAGCACATGTGACAGACGTGACAGAGTCTGGAGACGCAGTGGAGAACGTTCTGCTGCCTGCAACATCCTCCAGCATGACCGGTTTGGCGGTGGGTCAGTCATGGTGTGGGGTGGCATTTCTTTGGGGGGCCGCACAGCCCTCCATGTGCTCGCCAGAAGTAGCCTGACTGCCATTAGGTACCGAGATGAGATCCTCAGACCCCTTGTGAGACCATATGCTGGTGCGGTTGGCCCTGGGTTCCTCCTAATGCAAGACAATGCTAGACCTCATGTGGCTGGAGTGTGTCAGCAGTTCCTGCAAGAGGAAGGCATTGATGCTATGGACTGGCCCGCCCGTTCCCCAGACCTGAATCCAATTGAGCACATCTGGGACATCATGTCTCGCTCCATCCACCAACGCCACGTTGCACCACAGACTGTCCAGGAGTTGGCGGATGCTTTAGTCCAGGTCTGGGAGGAGATCCCTCAGGAGACCATCCGCCACCTCATCAGGAGCATGCCCAGGCGTTGTAGGGAGGTCATACAGGCACGTGGAGGCCACACACACTACTGAGCCTCATTTTGACTTGTTTTAAGGACATTACATCAAAGTTGGATCAGCCTGTAGTGTGGTTTTCCACTTTAATTTTGAGTGTGACTCCAAATCCAGACCTCCATGGGTTGATAAATTTGATTTCCATTAATCATTTTTGTGTGATTTTGTTGTCAGCACATTCAACTATGTAAAGAAAAAAGTATTTAATAAGAATATTTCATTCATTCAGATCTAGGATGTGTTATTTTAGTGTTCCCTTTATTTTTTTGAGCAGTGTATATATTTTTTAAGTAATCAAATCCAGACAACGAAAGCATATACATTTGGCAACAAAAAAATAACACCAGCCAGTTGAATTAAGATCATGGTCTTCATTAGAAACCAGTGTCTATACTGGCACTGTGTTCGGAATCCACAGTCCAATACCACGTACAGCTAAAATTGGCAGATAGAAATAAAGATATTTATGAAAAAATATTGTTCTGGATGAGAGAGAACTGGTTCTCCTGTTCCCACATCCAATCCCAGCGCAAAATCAAACATTTGAAAACATTGTACAGAAAGACCAAGGCCAAGGACTGTAATATCAGAATTTCAACTGAACTACAAATGTATTGGGGATGCATGGGACAGACTATGATGGAGTCACAGCATAAGGGTGCAATGCATGACGTGTATGGCTAGGTGTAGTATGTAGGCCTAATTTTCCACCTGTAGATATAGCCAGAATTAACAGTGGGTGGGAGGTGAATAGTATAATTCTGTTATTGTATCAGATATGAAAATAATACAGTGCTATTATAATGCAATCCTTTTCAATTTGATTATATTCTGTTGCATTTTCCAACTATTAAAACAGTGCAGAAGATGTCCAAACTGATGCGTAAAGGCGCATAGCTTTCTGTAAGCATAAGTGGAGGCTACTGTCAAATATAATGTAGGCTACAACATGAAGGACTCTTAAGGCTACTTAAGGCCATAGTATTTGCTAAACATGTGACCTCCTTTGCACTTCATACCAATTGTCTCTTTTATCCATGCATTTTAATAATTTGACCACGCGTCTTGCTATAGGTTAATGCAGTGGTCACCAAACTGTCAAGATCACTTTCGCAGTCAAAAGGCAAGCCGAGATTTACAGCTCAGATGTTGTTTTTTACATGAACCTAATAAAAACAGTTATGTAGGATTGAGGTTTATGCAGTAGGCCTAATACATTTATGGCATTTATGCCTGGCCTGCAAACATTGTTCTTCTCAGACTATATTACATTTCAAAACTCGAACTTTGATAACAAAATAGATCAGTTGTTGTAGCACTTGCGAGGCACAGCTGAGCATAAATCAAAATGCTTTTTTATTTTACTGGACTGATGGTAACTGAATCTGATGGTCATGGTGCTTTCAAGACAACTGGGAACTCGGGGGGGGAAAACGAGATCAAATCATGACGTCAGTGATCTTCAGGTCGGAAAGTCATAGCTCTTGCGGCGTTCAAAACAACCGGGAACTTGGAAAAATACAAGGTAAAATCATGACGTAAGTCGGAGCTCTAGAAAGAGGCCTGAATTCCCGAGTTGGAATTCCAAGTTGGATGACCGTTCAAATAGATTTTCCCAGTCGGAGCTTGTTTTTTTCCGAGTTCCCAGTTGTTTTGAACACATTGAGGTTGGAAGTCTGAGATTTCTGAGTTCTGAGCTCCCAGTTGTGTTGAACACGGCATCGATCTAAACAGATGCCCGAGTGTCCGACTTAGAATTCCGAGTTGGATGACGGTAAAAATAAAAAAATCTCATTCGCATTTGTAGCCTACTCTGTAACTTAACCCGTTTCTGTTTTAGGACCTAAGTGTCCTCTTTATGTATACTGTGCATTAATTGTACTTTGTACACACATCCAGATACTCAGCTCATTTGTTTGGTGTCTTTTTTAGCGATCAGAGAGTTTCACTGAACACTCATTGTCAGACTCATTGTCTCTCAAATACATTGTTACATTTGTTGTTTAGCTAGCTAGCATTTTTTTTGCCATATTAGCATTGACATGAAATCAGTCAAAACACCTCAAAACAAGACATGGTATCAATAACAAGATACAATGATAATGAGCCACCTACCATTCCCCACATGGCAGCTTCTTGTCATTGTTGCTAGCTATCTGACTGTTCAGAATCATGACAACGTGTGGTTTGGGGCAACATTGATGCACACACATCATTTTCGTGACATTATCAGCCCACCCGTCTATAGGGACTGTAGCCTATTAAGCCCATTCTTAAAATGTTGGATAAAAAAAGTAGGCTGAAATTATGAGAGTATAAAACTATTGACTATAAAAGTGTGGTGTTTTTATCGATTTATACAGCTTCCCACTGGCACAGACATAAATTCAATGTCTATTCCACATTGGTTCAACGTAATTTCATTGAAATGGCGTGGAAACATCGTTGATTCAACCAGCGTGTGCCCAGTGGGTGTGTCATATATAAGGCATGTTAGATTAATTTGCATAGAGGGAATCTGGTCACAAATATGGACAATGTGAGCAGATAAGAGACATATTTTATTTACATGTGTAGACGCAACAATTTCAATCAGATAATGTTTAGAGAGAGATGAGTGAGTTGTGTCTGCATGTTTGATAGCAGGCTGAATCCAAATTATTCTCAGGGCATCCTACTGTATATGTAGCTTTACAGTACGTCAGAGGAAGAGGGCATCTGTCTCTGACACATAGTTATCTAAGCTGTGGCAGCAGAAAGCCTCACATTTATAATTCCCGGCGGATTCTGAGAACTCCAGAAATAGCTTAGGATGGCAAAATCTACGTTATTAAGATTGGATTTACCTAGAGCCAAGCCCCAAAATAGGCTTTTTAAAAGGTTAATGCAAAGAGGCAACCTTGGTAAGGCAGAGACTGAGTCTCCTCCTGTCGTTATTCGGGTTTAAGATTCATTCACAGCTTGTGACTCTGGAGTTGAAGTGTGAAGATTCTAACAAGCTGGAGTGGAGCTTGGGGACTTTCATTGGCATTCAAACCATTCCAAGAACAAAAACGTATTTTTTTTTTTACCAGGTTAATGGACTTTTAACCCAAGTGCTGTGGAGGAGCAACATCGGTTAATGCATTCCCATATCTGCAGAGAGGAAAACTGCTAGCCCCGATTTGTCATGTAATTACTGAGGTCTTTCAAAGGGGGAAGCATAAGGTAGCCTAATAGGTCTGCACCACAGAGATTTTTTAGATTAAGGCCTTTGTCCAACTAGAGGGTAATTGAGATAACGATCGTTGCGCACAATACACATTACCATTAGTATTCAGACAGGATGTTTTAATTTGTTTAAGATAAAGTGTTAATGTAAGCAAGGTCAATTGAACACAATGGAACAATTTGATTTAATTGGCAAAACTTTAATTAACACTTTTGAAAATGAACATGGATGACGAGTCAGTATTTTAATTTTGTGGAGTCTCTTCGCTCTGTCTCTGTCATTAGGCGAGCCACTCCATTTCAAACTTCTAAACCGTCAAAGCGGTGGCATTTCATTGTCTGCTTAATTGCTTACCCTAATTTGCTTTGCTTGCATTGTCATGGCTCCATTGTGCCATGATCAGATTAACCAGGAACTGTAATTACTTTGTTGTAACCACCACCAATGTACCACACTCACCACTTGTTTTAACTTTGTCATCTTTATTTTCCCCTCAGAATGAATACACGTGTCCCCGACCATTACCTGGAGCTTGGCTTGGAGACGTACCCACCATTCACTAGAAGATGTATGTTTAACCAGCCCATTGCTAACTTGCAGAGGAATCAGGCCCTACAACACTACAGCTTCTCCATTACTGTCTGTTCTGATCCTACAGTGGCACTCTCTAAACGTCTACAAACACACTTCAAAGTATACCTCCACGAGCCCATTCACAATCTAATGTAGGAGCAAGAATGACTTTCATGATTTCTATCACGCTGAATATTTATGTTTTCTTTTCTTTTACAAGGTCTCTATACTCTTTCTGACTGGTTCTCAGCTGCCCTAGGACAGTGTTCATCCAGCTATGACCTAGGTTAACGCACCGGCCACTTTAACCCTTTGATTAGCCAATTGTGCTAGTCCAGATTGAGGGGGGTTGAAACACTTCGCGTCTGCAGCACCTCTCTGACCGTTGCCATGGAAACATGGGACTTGGCGTGTGACACAATGGGAAGTGGAACCCTGTCACTCTGCTGGAGGCTGGCGACGTGGAAATGGGCTGTGGAGCTTAAGGAACATTACATCTAATGAAGGTGACAAGTGGACAGGGCTGTGACCGCCCAGACATTTCACAGTGAAGTTTCAGTCCAGCCATTTCCATGATTTTTCTTTGCTGTTGAACAACCCATTATTTGCAGCTGTGGTTTCAAAAAATATTCATAATTTCTATTCCGTCAAGATGGCTTCAAAATAAGCTATCTTCTGATTTGCGGCTCAGAAGTATTTATGATTATTTTGTTTGCTTTACAAGTTTACAGTGTGCACCTGTCTGTTGAGTAATATTTGAGTTAAGCTGTCATTGTTCATCTAGTCCCCTGGGGAGCTGGAGGGAGTTTTCTAAAACATCTGACGATCTACTCTGGAGAACAACTGATCCTCTTGCCAATCACACCTGGTGGAGGACTCAATCTATTCCCAGACACACAGACAACTCTAATTACACACCTTGGCCCATAATCAGGACAGGAAATAAAATAAAAAGTCAAACTGAGTCTCAAACTTCTCAACTGTAGTATATGTCTATTTCAAGAACAAAAAATGTACCGTCTCTCTCCGACAACAAAAGCCTTTAGGGGTGGGTGTTTTGTGTGTCTGGGCTCTATTCAGTCAGCGTGATTGAAATTTAAAGGCAATGTTCCCACGTTAGTGTAGAGTTCATTCACGGTAAACGCTGCATATGTCGGCTCAATCGTAAATTACCTTTACATTTTCATTGTGCAATCTGTAACGCTTCAGCAATACAGATTGAATCCAGCCCTCTGTCTCGTGGGGACTGGGGAGGACTCTATCTGTGGTTGTTCTGTCACATTAAGAGAGGACCAGAGGATTTCACAAGGAAACCATTTCAAAGCAGAGTTCCCTCTGGGATAATACTCACTGATATGAGACTATTGCCATAGGGTCAGAGCACTAGAGGGATGGATGTTCTATATCCAATCAGCTCTTTTGTTTGTGTGTGTGCGTGCGTGCGTTCATTCATTGGAATGATGAACGTTCCAGAGAGGATTCCTTGGATTCCTCTGTAATCTTTGAAAATGGACGAAGCCTCAACTCTCTCCTGTTCTTACAGTGCTCTTCTGCCAAATCAACGTGCGTGTCTGTATGTGTGTGTATCTGTAGTGTGTCTTCATGCATGAGTTTGTTTGCATTTCTTGATAGTGTGTTTGAGCAAGATACAGTATTATGTGCGTGTGCCACAAATACAGTTCATGCCACTTCTAACAACTTATGAGTAACGCTGAATACATGTGACAACATCAAAATCTCCTTAAAAGGATATGTCAAATCCCATTTAACACTAGAACCGCTGAGCTTCTCAGCATACAAGTACACTCTTAAAAAAAAAAGGTGCTATCTAGAACCTAAAACGGTTGTTCGACTGTCCCCATAGGAGAACCCTTTGAAGAACCCTTTTTGGTTCCAGGTAGAACCCTTTTGGGTTCCATGTAAAACCATTTCCACATGGAACTCAAAAGAGTTCTACCAGGACAAAAAGGGTTTTCCTAAGGGGACAGCTGAAGAAGCCTTTTGGAACCCTTTTTTTTAAGTGTACCCGCTAGAGAACGGTGACCCATTGAGATTCATCTACTGTGTTGTTATCAACCTAAATACCTGTAAATACCAACATAAAAACTACTTCAACATGTATTTGAAATACATTTTATCAATTAGATTAGTAGTAAGTAATAGAATCCATTATCAGATGATTTTTTACAAAGGACAGTTAAAACATTCTGACAGCTGAGCAATGTAAAATACAAATATTAAGGGAAAGTCAGCGATGAAGCAGGATGTTGCTTTATTTTAATTACAAAATCAAACGGCAGTGGGCGTTGCCCTTTGGCAGTTCTAGTGTTCAAAGGATGTATTACATTTGAGTGTGTGTGCTTGTGTGTACAGAGAGATTGCGAGGGATGGGGGAGTCATTAGTTTCACCTGTTTTGTTCTTCGTATGTGTTCAAAATGGGGTTGAGCTTGGAGGTGTTTTCCTCGTCAAAAGAGTATTAATGGATTTATACACTGAAAAGATAACTATTTTGTACTGTATATTTCTGCTTTCTCCCCCAGAACATTTTATAATTAACTGTACTATTTGTTCACTGAAAACTGTTCTGTTTTATAATGAAAATGATGTCTGAGTCAATGGTGAGCAATATAAATTGATAAAATGGAAATGTCATTGATCCTTTTTTTCTACCATACTGTAATGGAAACCATATACATTTGTTACGGAGCTGTTCTCCAGCATATGGATTTTCAGGGTGTACATTAAATAATAAAACTGAAGGAAACGTGAGCATGAGCACACCAACTAGAGAAAGTGTGAGTAGTCTTTGGATGAGCTTGTTAGTAGCCTGTGTGTCTGTGTGCATCTGCCTGTGTATGTCCATACGCAGTTATTAAAGATGTATGAAGTTGTACGATGAACTCGACGCACCTGCTAACTACCAAAAGACCAAGACATCAGCACTCTTCACAAGACATGAGTGTTACTGAGAGTACAAATGACTTGACTGCCGCACAGTATGCTTATTTGTAAGTTTGGTCTGTGTTTATGCTTGATAGAGTCCATTCTATTCCACACACATCTCTCCTGTCACATCACCATTAGCTTAATTAATTTTGGAGCATTGACTTCTGTTCGACCGTATACTGTGACACACCATGGGCACCGCTCCGCTGCACCAACCGCTTTACGCTCCATGTACCATAGCATAGCTTTTCTCAAGAGGGGGCCAAGTTTGTGAATTTGCTCCCGCGTTTAGCTGCTCTTGAAACGTGTGTCAAGCTGTCAACTCAGAGGTCCAGATGGCAAATCTGCCTGGTGTTCCCTGTGGCATTTCTTCCTCCACTCTCTCTCCCTCTCTCCCTCTCCCTTGCTCTGCGGTGATAGTGACACAGACAGAGCGCTGTGTTGGAGAGACCACGCCAATTGAATAATGCATGAGGCTGTATAGTGTTGACCAGGGTCCAGACCAGACAGTTGGCACTCCATAACGTTTCCTCCTCCGGAAGGCCCCCGAGTGAAGATGTTCAACTGTAGGTGTTATGCTCATTGATAGGAGACCAAGGTGCAGCATGGTAGTTGTACATTTTTCTTTATTAAAAATGACACCAAAAAACAACAAAATACAAAAACGAACATAAAGCTATATGCAGGGCAGAAAGCAACTACACACAAACAAGATCCCACAACTGAAGGTGGGAAAAAGGGCTGCCTAAGTATGATCCCCAATCAGAGACAACGATAGACAGCTGCCGCTGATTGGGAACCAAACCCGGCCAACAAAGAAATAGACAAACTAGAATGCCCACCCAAATCACACCCTGACCTAACCAAATAGAGAAATAAAAAGGCTCTCTAAGGTCAGCGCGTGACAGTAGGGTAATACACTGGTGTATACCAGTGGAAGCTCCTCAGAGGACAAATCTAAATAGTAAAACATTAAAAGAGTTATCCTTTTTAGATAAAAACTAAATATATTCAGGTCAGCAAATAATTGATTATAACACACTGTTTTGCAATGAAGATCTACAGCAGCCTCAACAGCACTCTGTAGGGTAGCACCATGGTGTAGCCGGAGGACAGCTATTTTCCGTCCTCTTCTGGGTACATTGACTTCAAATACAAAACCTTGGAGGCTCATGGTTCTCACCCCCTTCCATAGACTTACATAGTAATTATGACGACATCCGGGGCACGACCTCCAATCAGAGCTCTTTCAGTATGAACTGACATGTTGCCATTCCAATCAAAGGATCAGAGAATGAATCTAGTACTGATAGCATAAGCTACAGCTAGCTAGCACTGAAGTGCATACATTGTGGTGATTAGTTGACTCAGAGAGAGAAAGACAATAGTTGAACAGTTTTGAACAAATACATTCTTAAAAAATGTAAGGAGAAGCAGCCGAGAGGGCTAGCTATATTTCATTGTATTTGTTTCTTCTTCTAAGTTTACGTTTCACATACTTAGATAATGCAGCTAATTTAGCATACTCAACAACCTGACTCAAACAGAGAGGAATGCTATGTATGTGGCTAGCTGGCTAAGGCTATCCAACACTGCAACTCTTCCAAGTCAAAGTAAGGTTTCTGTTTTATTAATTTAAAAGGTGAGAGGAGTGATGATGCTGTATATGGCTGCTATGAAAATGAACTGTGTGTCCGGTTGATCAGGGGTGTATTCATTCCATCGATTCTGTTGCAAAATGTTTCTTAAACGGAAGAAAACGAAAGGATGAGGGATCTACCTGAATTTGTCCAATAGAAACCCTTGTTTGTTTGGACTAATGATTACACCCCAGATCAGCTAGATGCAGGCAAGAGTCTGTCACCTTGATTACTCCAATGTGTCTCTCGACCTGTGCACCTACGTTATAAACTTTCTGTCGTAGGCTAGGTTGTAGCAACCTCATGATGGGTATAGGGAAAATGCAAGTATAATGTAGTAGCCTAAACCTGTCGATGTTACATTGAGCTGGCTGAATGGAATATGAACGACAGTCATCCAATATGCTGTAATAGAAATGAGGCCATGCTCTAATAATCATCCTCCCTAATCTTAAATGGCACCGACCGCCACTGCATTGTATGCAATCCAACTTGACACTGTGAAGGTACTACTCTGTCACATTCCTCTCCCATGTGGATGCAATTTGGATTATATACACAATAGTTGAAACAGGCAGAGAAAAAACACAGTGCAATTCAGCCCAGTCTGGATTGTTCTCCAATTTTGCACTGGCAAAGACCACCCCCTCAGTCCTTAGACACAAAAAGAAACAAGCAGGGGCCACTATTGACCAAAAATAGACCCAGGATGTGTATCTACTTATGCAATGTGTCTACGCCAGTTAGACTCCACTTGCATGGACCATTTTCCCATGGTGAAAAAATCCCATTTAAGTATGACGTAATTTGAGTACTACACTTATGAAACACCTAGCACTGTTTTTTTTGCCCTACTCGAATACAGTCTTTTAAAATGTTGCAGTCGAGATGAATACACTTTCCAATTTACAGATTCTCCTCACACATACATTTCTCACATACAATTATTCTTTCATCAAAGGTTAAGATAACACACGAGACTCAATTTTACACAACGGGTCGGGTAAAAACATCTCTTCCTTCTCGGGCTCTTCAAGTTATGTTGAAATAACAGGTCTGTAATTGGTGATGGAGGAATTGCTGTTCCCACTTCCCTTTCCTCACTGCCATGGCCATGTCTGCTCTGTTCACTCTGTCTTCCACCTCAATGCCCATAGCAACCTGCTGAGGCTGTGATTGTTGCTCTCGCCACAGAGAGTGAGAGAAAAGAGTGATGGAGGGATTGTGAAATTAGCCGTCTTCAGTCACAACAGTCCCAAGGGGATTATAAATAAATAAATGAATGACGCTCCCTTCCTTATTCATTTTGCAGTGTGCAGGTCCCTGGCATCTGTTTACCTGGACATTAAAAGCATAGGTTGTGCTTCATGGCCGAATGCATCTCCCTGGCTAGCCATGCATAGGGGTATAGATCAACCGATTTAAGCTAGCTAGCTATGCCTCTGACTTCTCTTAAGGTAGTGGGAGGACAGAGATTGAAAGCTTGCGTCGATACCTGCATGGCCTCCATCCCCCAATCCTCTCCCACCCATCCATACCCAGGCATTTACCCCGGTGCATGGACTGTCTCTAAGAAATGTTGCACTATCATAGTCTCACATTCAATTCAAAGAGATTCCTAACGTAGTCAGGCTAAGTGCTCATTTGAATCCATCTCACTTTACTTTCATTGGGCAATGTAGAACAATTGCAATTTCTTGGATGACACCAGTCAGCATGGGTTACACCGTAGCCTACTAATCCTCCTTCAATAAAATGCAGTAAGGCCATTCAGAGGTTGCAGTCTTGGTAATGCAGCTAAAGAGAAAGAGAAAAACACTTCAGATAAGGCACGGGTTATGTTGGGTATGTTTACTTCCCCTAAAACTAATTGGAAGAAAGTCCTTAGATACAAAACAGTCCTTAGAGCTCCTTATCATCACTATGTTTCAAGGTTTATTTCTACAATTTCATTGCACATTTCGCATTCCTGTATCTCCTTTAGACAGTATTAATGCTGATAGTTATGGTTCCACAATTTAATTACTATAATGCAGCTATGTCCCCCAAGCAAACTGTAATGCTCTTGTGACTTTCTGAAAAGACAGCATATATTTAGCTTTTAGCAGACCTTGCAATGGCAATATTGTAAGTAGATATTTAAAAAATGTACACACTGCTTTTCATAGACTCAGGCAAGATCACCATTCATTTTTGAAGCACAGACTTTAATACCCTGATCCTTAGCATTACTGTTCATCAGACAGACACAGACAAGACCTGACAGAAAGATCTTAGCTCCCTTTTCCGGTCCACCTCTTTTACATTAAAAGCTGTATGGAACTGCCAGTCATTCGGCAGTGATTCACCCAGAACAGAGTCAACTCATCACTTCGCGTTAAATGACCCCAGAAAAAACAGCTAACAGGGCATGTTGCCAAACCCCCAGATGGCACATGCATGACTTATGCTGCCGACGACATACTGTATATACAGTGAGAAGGAACTACCCATATTCACCTACCATAGCATCTGTTTTCTAAGCTCTCCATGTGGGTGTGTTGGTATTATATCAGGTGAGATACTATACTATGCCAACAAATGGACATTGAATTGATGTGCAGTTAGGAATTTTGAACCACCAGGGACCAGTTGTCCTGTGACCCATTCGGGGGCCCACAAGTTGACACATACAAAGAGATGTGGTGCTGCTGGCCTTGATTTAATCTGGGCTGGTTTAAACAAAACCAGGGAGAGCGAGCGGTTGATCCACTGCAAACCAGTGATAGCGAAGACAAATAACATGTCATGGCACCGACGGAGACCCAGTACCGATGTCCAATGACCGCTGGGTGTGAGAGATACCCCTAGCAGGGAGCCTGGGTCTGACAAAAAGCTTTCAACTGTGCAATTGAGCGATAGCGATTAAATCACTTACACTGGGAAGTTATCGTTGTATGACTGGCTCATCCATCACACACTCATCTAAGTGTGTGGGGGGGCTTTGTGTGCGTGTGTGTCTGCATGTATGCGTGTGTCTGTGGAAGGGTGCATGTATGTGTTTGAAAGAGTAAGCACTGCCTGGCGATATCACAAAGCTGCGCTAGCAGGCTTTTCCTGCTCTTTGGGAAAAACACAGCATATCATAAATGTGCTTTCCAAACCTAGTCAAGACCAGTTTTCAAACACACCTAATTTAATTCAAATCAAACCTACATTGTTGGCTACTTACTGTGTGACCATGAAGAAATGTGGAATATCCTCAGAATGAATGCGTACCATAGGAAAATACTATATATTGTATTGTCCTCTATTCACCATGGCACTGGTGTACCGTCCATGTCATTTTAGAGTTAAATGCATGTCAATTTGATTTAACACACTACTCATCTTGTTAGCCTATTTGAATTTCTATATTCTTCTCTAATGGAATAACTCAGAAGCTGATAACTGTATAATATGATTTATTTGAAAAGCATAGAGCTAATGTGAAATAATTTGATATGCAGTGCCTTCAGAAAGTATTCACACCCGTTTACTTTTTTCAAATGTTGTTGTGTTACAGCCTGCATTTAAAATGGATAAAATGTTGAATGTTGCATTTGTTATTTTATTTTTACCCCATAATGTAAAAGTGGAATTATGTTTTGGGATAATTTTTTAAAACAAATTAATTACAAATTAAAAGCTGAAACGTCTAGAGTCATAAGTATTCAACCCCTTTGTCACTCTGTATGGAATAATAGCATTTAACATAGATTTTTATGACTACCTCATCGCTGTACCCCACACATACAATTATCTGTAAGGTCCCTCAGTCGAGCGGTGAATTTCAAACACAGATTCAACCACAAAGACCAGGGAGGTTTTTCAATGCCTCACAAAGAAGGCCACCTATTGGTAGATAAAAAAAATAATTATAAAAGTAGACATTGAATATCCCTTTGAGCATGGTGATGTTATAAATTACACTTTGGATGGTGCATCAACACACCCAGTCACTACAAAGATACAGGTGTCTTTACTAACTCAGTTGCCGGAGAGCAAGGAAACCACTCAGGGATATCACCTTGATGCCAATGATGACTTAAAAAACGTTACAGTTTAATGGCAATGATAGGAGAAAACTGCGGATGGATCAACAACATTGTAGTTACTCCACAATACTAATATAATTGACAGAGTGAAAAGAAAGAAGCCTGTACATAATAAAAAATATTCCAAAACATGCATCCTGTTTACAACAAGGCACTAAAGTAATACTGCAAAAAATGTGACAAAGCAATTCACTTTTGGTCCTGAATGAAACGTGTTATGTTTCGGGCAAATCCACAACACATTACTGAGTACCGCTCTCCATATTTCAAGCCAATACAACACATTACTGAGTACCACTCTTTAAATTTCAAGCATAGTGGTGACTGCATTATGTTATGGGTATGCTTGTAGTCGTTAAGGACTGGGGAGTTTTTCAGGATAAAAAAATGAACGCAATGGAACAGCAGAGGCTAAATCTTAGAGGGAAACTTGGTTCAGTCTGCTTTCCATCAGACACTGGGAGATTAATTCCCCTTTCAGCAGGACAATAACCTAAAACACAAAGCCAAATCTACACTGGAGTTGTTTACCAAGAAGACAGTGAATGTTCCAGAGTGGCCGAGTTATAGTTTTGACTTAAATCTACTTGAAAATCTATGGCAAGATGTAAAAATGGTTGTCTAGCAATGATCAAACCAATTTGACAGAGCTTGAAGAATTTGAAGAATAATGGGAAAACATTTACCCAGAAAGACTCACAGCTTTAATCACAGTCAAAGGAGATTCTAACATGTATTGACTCAGGGGGTTGAATACTTATGTAATCAAGATATATGTGTTTTATTTTCATACACTTTTTTACATTTTAGAATTTTTCTTCTACTTTGACATTACAGAGCATTTTGTGTAGATCGTTGACAAAAAAATTACAATTAAATCCATTTTAATCCCACTTTGTAACACAACCAAATGTGGAAAAAGTCAAGGGTGTGAATACTTTCTGACGGGACTGTATGACTTAATACGACTGTAGGGAATGTTCATATATAAAACCCTTTACATATAATTTAATTTACTTACAGTACAATGCAGTCCAAAGTAAAATATTTTTTTCTGTATAGTCTCACCCCCACCCACCACCACCACCACATTACACCGTACAAGCATTACATTTCTTTAAATGAAAAATGTCCACCAGGCAAACAGTGTTAACCGTACTGTATGTCACAGATAATTCAATCGTATTTAACATCTTTACATATCTGTGAGCGGAGGCATTTCCCTGTCAAGTGGATGTTTTGCCAACACAACAGCATATTTTACTGCCACAAAGCAAACCTCCGTAGCACTACCTGCCGAGCCTGTCCAATCCAGTCTCGGCAGAGCTGTGGCTGAGCCAATAGTACAGTAGTGGCCATGATGAGCGTGGTGAGGATCAGAGCCCTGTGGAGATGGGATGTGGAAGGTATGTGTTGGCATGGTCCAGACTCATGGTTCTGGTTCTGGGCAGCCTGCACAGCCTCCTGTTCCTCCTGGGTCAGGGTGAAAGGGCACAGCCTGGCTAGGACTTCAAGGGCTGCCCTCTGACCTGACTGAATTACCCTATCCATGTAGCCACACCACTGGGTGGCCGTCTCCGTGCCGGCCCAGTGGATCCTGGGAAGGAGAGTTCATTTTATTTGTTTATTTGGATCCGCATTGACTTTTGCAGGAGCAGCAGCTATTCTTCCTGGGATCCACAAAAAACACAAAACATGACAAGTAACAAAACACTGATACACTGAGAGAAGGACAGTCACACACAAATTTAAAATATAACATTATACAAACAATACAACAGAAAAATGTAACAGTAATACAAACACTACAACCCCCCAAAAATAATGTGTGTGTTTATGTGTGTGTCCCCTCACAGTCCCTGCCGTTCCATGACATTTTGTTTAATATTTTTTGATGTTACTTGAGTAATTGGAGCTGGAAGGGAGTTCCATGCGAACACGGCTCTATATAATACTGTGCGTTGCCGTGAATTTTGGACTTGGGGACTGTGAAGAGACCCCTGGTGGCATGTCTTGGGCGTAGAGTTTGTATGGGTGTCTGAGATTAATGTTATTTGATTATGCAGACAATCTGAAATTTTCATCACAGTAATATTTATCATAAAAACTAGAAGAGAAGCAGTTAATCTCTCGTCAACCCTCAATCAGGAAATACTGGCATGCATGTTGTTGATCTTAGTTCTGTATGCGCAGTTAAAGCCACGTTGCTCTGTTTTGAGCCAGATGCAGCTTTTATTGGTATTTATTTGCTGCACCAGACCATATTACCAGACAGTAGTCAAGATGGGACAAGACCAGAGCCTGAAAAACTAGTATAGTTGATTTTTGTGTCAAAAATATATATATTGTTTATAACAGAAATACCCCTCCCCATCTTCACAACAACATTGTCAATATGAGTTGACCATGATAATTGACCACCAAATGTTATACCTAAGAGTTTAACTTCCTCAACTTTCTCAATGGTCACACCATTTATGCACAACTCCAGTTAAGGCTGAGGTCTTAGAGAATGTCTTGAACCAAATACACTACATTAGCAAAAGTATGTGAACACCTGCTCGTCAAACATCTCATTCCAAAATCATAGGCATTAATATGGAGTTGGGTCCCCCTTTGCTGCTATAACAGAATCCACTCTTCTGGGAAGACTTTCCACTAGATGTTGGAACATTGCTGTGGGAACTTGCTTCCTTTCAGCCACAAGAGCATTAGGGAGGTCGGCACTGATGTTGGCCGATAAGGCCTGGCTCGCAGTCTGCGTTCCAATTCCTCCCAAAGGTGTTTCATGGGGTTAAGGTCAGGGCTCTGTGCAGGCAAGTGAAGTTCTGCCACACCGATCTCGACAAACCATTTCTGTATGGACCTCACTTTGTGCACGAGGGCATTGTCATGCTGAAACAGCATAGGGCCTTCCCCAATCTGTTGCCACAAAGTTAGAGGCACAGAATGGCCAAGAATGGCATTGTATGCTGTAGCGTTAAGATCTCTCTTCACTGGAACTAAGGGGCCTAGCCCGAACCATGAAAAACAGCCCCAGACCATTATTCCTCCTCCACCAAACTTTACAGTTGGCACTATGCATTGGGGCAGGTAGCATTCTCCTGGCAATCACCAAACCCAGATTCGTCTGTTGGACTGCCTGATGGTGAAGCGTGATTCATCACTCCAGAGTCCAATGGCGGCGAGCTTTACACCACTCCAGCAGATGCTTGGCATTGCGCATGGTGATCTTAGGCTTGTGTGCAGCTGCTCGGCCATGGAAACCCATTTCATGATGCTCCCTACTAACAGTTATCGTGCCGACGTTGCTTCCAGAGGCAGTAAGGACCTCGGTAATGAATGTTGCAACAGAGGACAGACAAATTTTACGCGCTACGCGCTTCAGCACTTGCCGGTGCCCGTTCTGTGAACTTGTGTGGCCTACCACTTTTCAGCTGAGCCTTTGTTGCTCCTAGACGTTTCCACTTCACAATAACAGCACTTACAGTTGACCGGGACAGCTCTAGCAGGGCAGAAATTTGACAAACTGACTTGTTGGAAAGGTAGCATCCTTTGACGGTGCCTCGTTAAAATTCACTGAACTCTTCAGTAAGGCTATTCTACTGCCAATGTTTGTCTATGGCGATTGCATGGCTGTGTGCTCAATTTCATACACCTGTCAGCAACAGGTGTGGCTGAAATAGCCAAATCCACTAATTTGAAGGGGTGTCCACATACTTTTGTATATATAGTGTAGCTACAATGCTTTTAGTTGTAGATGTATTTAAGACCAGTTTATTATTAATCACCCATTCTGATACTGACTGTAATTCCTTATTTAGAATTTCAGTGAGCACACTGGCTTTGGATGCTTACATGTAGAGTATGGAATCATCTGCATTCACAGTTATCACTCCCTGCCAGCTGTCTTCACACTGAAATATTTACCATGCTTATTTCATTGCTTGTCAATGCTAAATAGGAACATATTTCAACGATGAGAGTACAATCCTGAAACAAGCGGGGGTGATTATCTGTGACATCAGAGTGAAAGCTAATGAGAAATGACACCTGCACCTAGAATATGCTTCAAACAGGACAACGTGTTATTTACTTCTGCTTGAGATGATTTGCTAATAGAGAGCCTGTAGCAGAACACTCTGATCTAAAATGTGATTAGATACTATTACATGACTCTGAAGAGAAAACAAAAAATAATGTTCACTGACTCTCAACATCTATGAATAAAAACACTGTCCAGATGTTCCAGCATGTTCTAGCAAATACATGTTTACTCTGCATGCATTATGGATGCGTAGGCTTACTTATGCCTGAACACCTGGGTCACTTTAACCACAGTGCCTTTCACAAACTGAATGGGTCTCTCTCTCTTCCTATATAAATATAGATATATATACAGATCACTTACATGTGAGCGGAGGATGTGTGTGTGTTGGGCTGTTCATCCTCAGCTGACACACAGTTATAATGAAGGGTAGAACAAGAGTTTGTCCAGCACAATAACAAACAGTGAACATCCTCTGGTTAGGGCTTCCATTCATTGGGGAGCTCTTTAAAGTCATTACAGTTTCTTACATAATTTAAAATCTCCTCTAATTATTTATCCAGGTAAGTTGACTGAGAACCCATTCTTATTTACAGCAACAACCTGGGGAATAGACAGCACCCTACACAGGGCAATGTCCCAAATCACTGCCCTGGGGCATTGGGATATATTTTTTAGATCAGAGTAAAGAATGCCTCCTACTGGAACTCCAACAGCTTCTGGTCTCCCATCTAGGGACTGACCAGGCACAACCCTGCTTAGCTTCAGAAGCAAGCCAGCAGAAGGATGCAGGGAGGTATGCTGCTGGTGATCATGCAGTGATCTTAAAGCACCTCATGGGTCTGGATGAGAGATATGGGAGGTTTGGGTAATCCACAGATTCTGTTGTGTTCTATATGGGCATTGCTGCTTGCATATAGTGCATTCGGAAAATATTCAGACCCCTTGACTTTTTTCACATTCTGATATGTTACAGCCTTATTCTAAAATTGATTAAAAATAAAAAATCTGAATCAATCTACACACAATACCCCATAATGACAAAGTGAATCCGATGGTCACTCTGACAGAGCTCCAGAATTCCTCTACGGAGATGGGAGAATGTTCCCAGAAGGACAACCATATATGGAGCACTCCACCAATCAGGCCTTTATGGTAGAGTGGCCAGACGGAATCCACTCCTCAGTAAAACGCACATGACAGCCCACTTGGAGTTTGTCAAAAGGCACCTAAATACTCTCAGACCATGAGAAACAAGATTCTCTGGTCTGATGAAACCAAGATTGAACTCTTTGGCCTGAATGCCAAGTGTCACGTCTGGAGGAAACCTGGCACCATCCCCATGGTGAAGCATTGGGGTAGCAGTATCATGCTGTGGGGATGTCTTTCAGCGGCAGGGACTGGGAGACTAGTCAGGTTCGAGGGAAAGATGAACGGAGCAAAGTGCAGAGAGATCCTTGATGAAAACCTACTCAAGAGCTCTCAGGACCTCAGACTGGGGTGAAGGTTGACCTTCCAACAGGACAACAACCCTAAGCACACAGCCAAGACAACGCATGAGTGGCTTTGGTACAAGTCTCTAAATGTCCTTGAGTGGCCCAGTAAGAGCCCGGACTTGAACCCGATCGAACATCTCTGGAGAGACCTGAAAATAGGTTCGCAGTGACGGTCCCCATCCAACCTGACAGAGCTTGAGAGGATCCGCAGAGAAGAATGGGAGAAACTCCCCAAATACAGTTGTGTCAAGCTTGTAGCGTCATACCCAAGAAGACTCAAGGCCATAATCGCTGCGAAAGGTGCTTCAACAAAGTACTAAGTAACGGGTCAGAATACTTATGTAAATGTGATTTTACAGTTTGACATTTTTTATGAATTTGCAAACATTTCTAAAAACCTATTTTTGCTATGTCATTATTGGTTTTGTGTGTATATTGATAAGGGGAAAATAAAGATAAGGCTGTAGCGTAACAAAATGTGGACAAAGTCAAGGAGTCTTGAATTGAATACTGTAGTATTTAATATAGTTTAAAAAGTGTTGTGCTTTTCAGACTAGTATTTAGTGTTGTATACTACAACATTCTATAATAAGTACTACACACGATCGAGGGATACTACAGTGTGTAGTATAATACTCTACAGTATACTACAGTTTACTATAGAATTCTAAAGTAAATACTGTAGTATTCTAGAGTAAACGGTAGTCTTTTTTCAGCTGTCCTGAGTCTGCACAACTCTGCCAGGACCTAGGATCAAGAGAGACAATTAAGTGTTTTGGTACTATATCTCTTGACACAATGATGAAAATAATCATGGCCTCTAAACCTTCAAGCTGCATACTGGACCCTATTCCAACTAAAGTACTGAAAGAGCTGCTTCCTGTGCTCGGCCCTCCTATGTTGAACATAATAAACGGCTCTCTATCCACCGGATGTGTACCAAACTCACTAAATGTGGCAGTAATAAAGCCTCTCTTGAAAAAGCCAAACCATGACCCAGAAAATATAAAAAACTATCGGCCTATATCGAATCTTCCATTCCTCTCAAAAAGTTTTGAAAAAGCTGTTGCGCAGCAACTCACTGCCTTCCTGAAGACAAACAATGTATACGAAATGCTTCAGTCTGGTTTTAGACCCTATCATAGCACTGAGACTGCACTTGTGAAGGTGGTAAATTACCTTTTAATGGCGTCAGACCGAGGCTCTGCATCTGTCCTCGTGCTCCTAGACCTTAGTGCTGCTTTTGATACCTTCGATCACCACATTCTTTTGGAGAGATTGGAAACCCAAATTGGTCTACACGGACAAGTTCTGGCCTTGTTTAGATCTTATCTGTCGGAAAGATATCAGTTTGTCTCTGTGAATGGTTTGTCCTCTGACAAATCAACTGTACATTTCGGTGTTCCTCAAGGTTCCGTTTTGGGACCACTATTGTTTTCACTATATATTTTACCTCTTGGGGATGTCATTCGAAAACATAATGTTAACTTTCACTGCTATGCGGATGACACACAGCTGTACATTTCAATGAAACACGGTGAAGCCCCAAAATTGCCCTCGCTAGAAGCCTGTGTTTCAGACATAAGGAAGTGGATGGCTGCAAACTTTCTACTTTTAAACTCGGGACAAAACAGAGATGCTTGTTCTAGGTCCCAAGAAACAAAGAGATCTTCTGTTGAATCTGACAATTAATCTTGATGGTTGTAAAGTCGTCTCAAATAAAACTGTGAAGGACCTCGGCGTTACTCTGGACCCTGATCTCTCTTTTGACGAACATATCAAGACTGTTTCAAGGACAGCTTTTTTCCATCTACGTAACATTGCAAAAATCAGAAACTTTCTGTCTAAAAATGATGCAGAAAAATGAATCCATGCTTTTGTTACTTCTAGGTTAGACTACTGCAATGCTCTACTTTCCGGCTACCCGGATAAAGCACTAAATAAACTTCAGTTAGTGCTAAATACGGCTGCTAGAATTCTGACTAGAACCAAAAAATGTGATCATATTACTCCAGTGCCAGCCTCTCTACACTGGCATCCTGTTAAGGCAAGGGCTGATTTCAAGGTTTTACTGCTAACCTACAAAGCATTACATGGGCTTGCTCCTACCTATCTTTCCGATTTGGTCCTGCCGTACATACCTACACGTACGCTACGGTCACAAGACGCAGGCCTCCTAATTGTCCCTAGAATTTCTAAGCAAACAGCTGGAGGCAGGGCTTTTTCCTATAGAGCTCCATTTTTATGGAATGGTCTGCCTACCCATGTGAGAGACGCAGACTCGGTCTCAACTTAAGTCTTTACTGAAGACTCATCTCTTCAATGGGTCATATAATTGAGTGTAGTCTGGCCCAGGAGTGTGAAGGTGAACGGAAAGGCTCTGGAGCAACGAACCGCCATTGCTGTCTCTGCCTGGCTGGTTCCCCTCTCTCCACTGGGATTCTCTGCCTCTAACCCTATTACAGGGGCTGAGTCACTGGCTTACTGGTGCTCTTTCATGCCATCCCTAGGAGGGGTGCGTCACTTGAGTGGGTTGAGTCACTGACGTGGTCTTCCTGTCTGGGTTGGCGCCCCCCCTTGGGTTGTGCCGTGGCGGAGATCTTTGTGGGCTATACTCGGCCTTGTCTCAGGATGGTAAGTTGGTGATTGAAGATATCCCTCTAGTGGTGTGGGGGCTGTGCTTTGGCAAAGTGGGTGGGGTTATATCCTTCCTGTTTGGCCCTGTCCGGGGGTATCATCGGATGGGGCCACAGTGTCTCCTGACCCCTCCTGTCTCAGCCTCCAGTATTTATGCTGCAGTAGTTTATGTGTCGGGGGGCTAGGGTCAGTTTGTTATATCTGGAGTACTTCTCCTGTCTTATCCGGTGTCCTGTGTGAATTTAAGTATGCTCTCTCTAATTCTCTCTTTCTCTGTTTCTTTCTCTCTCTCGGAGGACCTGAGCCCTAGGACCATGCCTCAGGACTACCTGGCATGATGACTCCTTGCTGTCCCCAGTCCACCTGGCCGTGCTGCTGCTCCAGTTTCAACTGTTTTGCCTGTGGCTATGGAACCCTTACCTGTTCACCGGACCTGCTACCTGTCCCAGACCTGCTGTTTTCAACTCTCCAGAGACAGCAGGAGCGATAGAGATACTCTTAATGATCGGCTATGAAAAGCCAACTGACATTTACTCCTGAGGTGCTGACTTGCTGCACCTTCGACAACCACTGTGATTATTATTATTTGACCATGCTGGTCATTTATGAACATTTGAACATCTTGGCCATGTTCTGTTATAATCTCCACCCGGCACAGCCAGAAGAGGACTGGCCACCCCTCATAGCCTGGTTCCTCTCTAGGTTTCTTCCTAGGTTTTGGCCTTTCTAGGGAGTTTTTCCTAGCCACCGTGGTTCTACACCTGCATTGCTTGCTGTTTGGGGTTTTAGGCTTGGTTTCTGTACAGCACTTTGAGATATCAGCTGATGTAAGAAGGGCTTTATAAATACATTTGATTTGATGTGTGCTCTTTCTCTCTACATCTATCTTTCCCTCTCTCTCCATCCCTCTTCCACTATCTCCCTAACTCTTTCCCCCTCTCTTCCCCTCTTTCCGTCCTTTTCTCTCTCCATCTCTCTTGTCCATGGATGAGCATCCGTTTGGCTGTGTGCGTCCCCTAACAGGCCATTGCAAATTCATTATGTGACCATCTTCCCAAGAAAGCGATGTCCCCTCCGACCCCACATCCATTTTCCTTGGGCCTCGACGAATGTCTCATAGTGAAGAAGTAATCACTCATATTGTTTTCCTTTATGTTAGTTCAGGTAGTTGCTCAGGGGTTAGCTGGTGCTGGTTCGGGTTTGTTATGGGGCCATACGGTGGTTACAGAGGCTGATTGTGTGTGTGTGTGAGTGTGTTATGGTGGAAGGAAAGGGCATAGACAAGATGTGGGTGGTGAAGGAGCGGGGTATAATAGCGGTCATTGGTAAATATAGACAGGGTAGATATGTCAGTGGCGTTACGTGCAGGTAGGATATTGCCGATGAAGAGTAGGGATGGAGGGGACTAGAGGGGAGGTTTAGAACAGTAGCAGCTTAGCAGGTTTATTTCCTGCCACAGGGCGTGCAGAGGCTGGGGTGGTAATATGTCAGCAGCCCGGTGCCATGACATTAACAGGACAACCCCCACTGTACTCTTCCAAGGCCTAGTCCTGACAACACAGAGCAGAGCACATCTGGAACACACAGTCCTGCAACACAACACACAGCAGAGCACATCTAGAACACACATCTAGAACATACAGTACAGTCCTAGAGACAACAACACAACACATCTCTATTTACTACAACAACAGAAGCAGACACACAAACACAGGCTTCTCTATTCACTACATACAGCACAACAGTTTTTATGTTAATGTGTTTAATGTGTTTGCATGTTGAAATTAATCAATTACTGAAAACCAGAGATAAGATAACGAGGTTTGTGCTTTTCTCTGTAAAATTACACTGCTTTTTCTCTGTAAGATTCTGCTGCTTTTCTCTGTAAGATTCTGCTGCTTTTCTCTGTAAAATGATGCTGCTTTTCAACTGTAACATCATGTCTCAACGCACCACACCTCTTCTAGGTTACCAATGTATGTCATATTCCCCAGTACTTCATTTGTAAATCGGGAGGTCCCAGAACCCATAGTGAGCGTGAGAGGGGGGTTATCTGGAGTAAACAGCCAAGTAGCCTACTATCTATGGGGGTGAAACGGACAGCTGATTAATTCAAAGCAATTTAGACGTCACTGCAGAACAGCCGCCATGCGTAGGCTATACTCTATAGTATGCCCACGTACTCGAGTAAAGCTATGGTGCTTACACAAGTCAGAATTTTTTATAAGCCACATTTTCAAGACATTAATGTACAGCAACATACATCAGAACACCTGCCATATGCATATGCACACATACTCAGCTGTAGGGCTTACAAGACTTGAATTTCATATCATTTTCCAGACATCAATGTAGCAGTAGAACAAATATCACAATATCTGAATAGAACTTAAAATAAAATAAATCAATGTAGATGACAGCAGAACACACATACAGTGGGGAAAACACGTATTTGATACACTGCCGATTTTGCAGGTTTTCCGACTTACAAAGCATGTAGAGGTCTGTAATTTTTTATCATAGGTACACTTCAACTGTGAAAGACGGAATCTAAAACAAAATCCAGAAAATCACATTGTATGATTTTTAAGTAATTAATTTGCATTTTATTGCATGACATAAGTATTTGATACATCAGAAAAGCAGAACTTAATATTTGGTACATAAACCTTTGTTTGCAATTACAGAGATCATACGTTTCCTGTAGTTCTTGACCAGGTTTGCACACACTGCAGCAGGGATTTTGGCCCACTCCTCCATACAGACCTTCTCCAGATCCTTCAGGTTTCAGGGCTGTCACTGGGCTATATGGACTTTCAGGTCCCTCCAAAGATGTTCTATTGGGTTCTGGTCTGGAGACTGGCTAGGCCACTCCAGGACCTTGAGATGCTTCTTACGGAGCCACTCCTTAGTTGCCCTGGCTGTGTGTTTCGGGTCGTTGTCATGCTGGAAGACCCAGCCACGACCCATCTTCAATGCTCTTACTGAGGGAAGGAGGTTGTTGGCCAAGATCTCGCGATACATGGCCCCATCCATCCTCCCCTCAATACGGTGCAGTCGTCCTGTCCCCTTTGCAGAAAAGCATCCCCAAAGAATGATGTTTCCACCTCTATGCTTCACGGTTGGGATGGTGTTCTTGGGGTTGTACTCATCCTTCTTTTTCCTCCAAACACGGCGAGTGGAGTTTAGACCAAAAAGCTCTATTTTTGTCTCATCAAACCACATGACCTTCTCCCATTCCTCCTCTGGATCATCCAGATGGTCATTGGCAAACTTCAGACGGGTCTGGACATGCGCTGGCTTGAGCAGGGGGACGTTGCGTGCGCTGCAGGATTTTAATCCATGACGGCGTAGTGTGTTACTAATGCTTTTCTTTGAGACTGTGGTCCCAGCTCTCTTCAGGTCATTGACCAGGTCCTGCCATGTAGTTCTGGGCTGATCCCTCACCTTCCTCATGATCATTGATGCCCCACGAGGTGAGATCTTGCATGGAGCCCCAGACCGAGGGTGATTTACCGTCATCTTGAACTTCTTCCATTTTCTAATAATTGCGCCAACAGTTGTTGCCTTCTCACCAAGCTGCTTGCCTATTGTCCTGTAGCCCATCCCAGCCTTGTGCAGGTCTACAATTTTATCCCTGATGTCCTTACACAGCTCTCTGGTCTTGGCCATTGTGGAGAGGTTGGAGTCTGTTTGAGTGTGTGGACAGGTGTCTTTTATACAGGTAACGAGTTCAAACAGGTGCAGTTAATACAGGTAATGAGTGGAGAACAGGAGGGCTTCTTAAAGAAAAACGAACAGGTCTGTGAGAGCAGGAAATCTTACTGGTTGGTAGGTGATCAAATACTTATGTCATGCAATAAAATGCAAATTAATTACTTAAAAATCATACATTTGTTTTAGATTCTGTCTCTCACAGTTGAAGTGTACCTATGATAAAAAATTACAGACCTCTACATGCTTTGTAAGTAGGAAAACCTGCAAAATCGGCAGTGTATCAAATACTTGTTCTCCCCACTGTATGGGAATATATAGGCCTCCTGCCTATGTGACAATATCCATATTCATTTCACAGTACAGAATAAGTTTGTAAAGGAAAAAGATGTTCCTACCTTAGTTTTCAAAACCTCCCACAATGACTCTCCCCATGTCAAGTCCATTTAACTCCTAACAGTCGATTTCCCCCATTAGCGGGCCTGTCGCTGTACAGCCCAGCTTTGAATTTTGCATGAGTGGAGGTGCCGGTGGTGATTTGTTTTATTTGTCTTTCCCACGTTTCAAATTCAGTAGTGAGATGACTAGCCTAGCTACGTGACATTATTACGTAGGGACCTCTTCACTAGCTGACCATCACTACCAAGACAAGACCTGTGCCAGTATCAGTTACTTACCCCACCGGCCCTCCCCATAAACTCTATGTCTACAAATAAGAGAGCAGGTCTGGAATCATTGTGGCAGGATAGGATGATTACACAGAAGGATTCCCACGCTTTTACATGATGGTCTTTCTGGGGGGCGGGAGAAATAACAAGGAGGCAACTTGATTTAATGCTGATCGTTTTATTAGAATGTCTACAGTGCAAACAGTGAAATAATTCATAAATCATGCTGCAAGAGATACTGGATCCGGGACAAATAGGTGCCGGAACGAACTAAGTCAAATCTGAGAGGTGCCGGATCCTTTTCCAGCAGGATCCGGCTCAAATTAAGCACTAATCGTCCCACTGTGTTGTGTGTGAATCCACCTGTCCACTCACTTCCTCTATCAGTCTTCACTGTATCTCCTACTTGTTGATATCCATCTCTCTATATTGTTTCTCCCTCCAGAGTCTCGTAACTAGTCAAGCAGGGAAAATCATCAACCCCCATGCCCTCCCTAGCCCTGGATTCCTCGGAGGCAATTCTTCCTCGACACTCAAAGCTTAAGCGCATGAAACGCCGCCCAGGGAGCAGAATGCTAACATATTGCAACAGACAACATCTGTCAGGCCAATGTGCTCGTTTGTCAATCTTGGTAGTGTGTTGTGTCACGGCGACAAGCGATCTGTGTGTTTTCTACTTCCCTACAAGACTGACTAGTCCCAGGGGAGCGATTGACCCTTGCCCTTCATGCTGCTCAAATGTTCTTGCTGGAGAGATATTATGAGAAAACCCAGTGTGCAGTTGTTGAAGCAGTTACTAGCCCGGGACCATGATAGCAGACGGAACAGCGGGTTTAGTGGAGAGGCTCCAGTCTACTGCTCATCCAACACAGTCCCAAGGTTTCCCAGTGTCTTTAAACCAAAGCTCTTTCTAACTATATAAAGAATATTATACTAGGCATATTATTAAATACGAAGAGGTTTAAGGGGTTATGCAGCCACTAAGACCCAACGTTCAAGTATGACTGTCCTATTCAGGCTTGACATTCTATGACATTTATATCTAGGCCAATTAGACACTTACTTTCTCCTCATAGTGGATGTAGCTAGCAGCCTCCTCTCCCAGGTATTTCACCAGGCTGAGAATGGCAGCATCCCTCCTCTCGCTCAGCTGAACAGGAGAAATTAGAGTCTTAATCCTGAAGCTTTGAATTCACATTCTCTCATCTTGCACAGAAATAAGCTTGGCCTGTTAAAATATGAATGCAGTTCCAAGAAGCCAGTTCAAGCTGAGGTCCACTGGTGGACTATCGATGTGAATCCCTCACGTCTCTGGTTGAGTTATAGTAGGAGAGATGGGGTGTGGAGACCAGAGGGCCAGGCCACAAGTCCACGTTCAACACAGCGCAGAGGGACAAATGTTGCCAGATTATAGTATTCCTGTAAAACTCCATTTCATGACATACAGTATAACATATCATTATATAGGTTTAAACTGAGGGTTACTTCAGACAGTTAACATGTCTCCTCTGCTTCTTAACCCTGATTCATGTTTTTTATGACCATACACTTTAGGAGCAACAGGTCATAAATAGGTCAGTGTCCATAATGAATTAACTAGTCTTTTACTACGGTATGAATGTTTACTTTCTAAGAAATTAAAGATCAAGGCTCAAGTCCAACATTTCCATGTTGAAATCTTAGCGTCTTCAACGCATGCCTTGGAGCTCCAGTATCAAACGTAACATCACTACTAGGAAGCCCTGATCTGTTTCACCTGTTTACGTGCTGCTGTGCGTTTTGTTGCAAACCTTACTTTGCTACCTGCCAACTTTACGGTTTTACTTTTTAATTACCGTTTATATTTTTAGTTTTTCCCTCACTCTACTTTTTTCATTCAACTTTTTCACACCGGATGCTTTATCTGGACGTGGTTTGTCAGGACCTCCACCAGCCGAAGCTAAGTAGTAACATTAACATGATGCCTTCTAATTGCAGTCGCTGTACTCATAATATACAGGAGAACGATCGCCTTACGGCGAGGATAGCTGTGCTGCAAGCCCAGCTTCAGACGCAATCGTTAGGCAAGGGTAATTTAAGTGTAGGAAAGGATGAAACAGCGTTTGTGCCACCAATAAGTACAGATAGTAGTATAAATCCCCTCGCACAGTCCCCGCAGCCGGACAATTTTCTCATGGGTTCTGGAAGGAAATGCTGTAGGAATGCTCAACCGGTGTCGCTCATTCAGCCAACAGAAACTTTCAACCGGTTCTCCCCAATAAACAGCAAGTCGGAGTCAGAGGCCGAGCCTTCTCTGGTCTCTACTCCTCCCGTTACGGGGTCTGAGACGCCGAAGCCTCCCACCATTAGCTCTGACAAATTGAAAACCCTAGTCATTGGCGACTCCATTACCCGCAGTATTAGACTTAAAACGAATCATGCAGCGATCATACACTGTTTGCCAGGGGGCAGGGCTACTGACGTTAAGGCTAATCTGAAGATGGTGCTGGCTAAAGCTAAAACTGGCGAGTGTAGAGAGTATAGGGATATTGTTATCCACGTCGGCACCAACAATGTTAGGATGAAACAGTCAGAGGTCACCAAGCGCAACATAGCTTCAGCGTGTAAATCAGCTAGAAAGATGTGTCGGCATCGAGTAATTGTCTCTGGACCCTTCCCAGTTTGTGGCACTCACCCACAAACAGGACCAAGCCTGGCCTGTTGAGGAGTGACAGACTCCATCCTAGCTGGAGGGGTGCACTCATCTTATCTACGAACATAGACAGGGCTCTCACTCCCCTAGCTCCACAATGAGATAGGGTGCAGGCCAGGCAGCAGGCTGTTAGCCAGCCTGCCAGCTTAGTGAAGTCTGCCACTAGCACAGTCAGTGTAGTCAGCTCAGCTATCCCATTGAGACCGTGTCTGTGCCTCGACCTAGGTTGGGCAAAACTAAACATGGCGGTGTTCGCCTTAGCAATCTCACTGGAATAAAGACCTCCTCCATTCCTGCCATTAATGAAAGAGATCGTGATACCTCACATCTCAAAATAGGGCTACTTAATGTTAGATCCCTCACTTCCAAGGCAGTTATAGTCAATTAACTAATCACTGATCATAATCTTGATGTGATTGGCCTGACTGAAACATGCCTTAAGCTTGATGAATTGACTTGTGAAACATGCCTGACTGAAACATGCCTTAAGCTTGATGAATTGACTTCATCTCACTTGTGTTAAATGAGGCCTCACCTCCTGGTTACACTAGTGACCATATCCCACGCGCATGCCGCAAAGGCAGAGGTGTTGCTAACATTTACGATAGTAAATTTAAAGTTGAGCTTCTAGTCATGAAATCTATGCAGCCTACTCAATCACTTTTCATAGCTGCTGTTTACAGGCCTCCTGGGCCATATACAGCGTTCCTCTCTGAGTTCCCTGAATTCCTATCGGACCTTGTAGTCATGGAAGATAATATTCACATTTTTGGTGACTTTAATATTCACATGGAAAAGTTCACAGACCCACTCCAAAAGGCTTTCGGAGCCATCATCGACTCAGTGGGTTTTGTCCAACATGTCTCTGGACCTACTCACTGCCACAGTCATACTCTGGACCTAGTTTTGTCCCGTGGAATAAATGTTGTGGATCTTAATGTTTTTCCTCATAATCCTGGACTATCGAACCCACATTTTTTATGTTTGCAATCGCAACAAATAATCTGCTCAGACCCCAACCAAGGATCATCAAAAGTCGTGCTATAAATTCTCGGACAACCAAAAAATTCCTAGATGCCCTTACAGACTCCCTCCGCCTACCACAGGACATCAGAGGACAAAAATCAGTTTACCACCTAACTGAGGAACTCAATTTAACCTTGCGCAATACCCTAGATGCAGTCGCACCCCTAAAAACTAAAAACATTTGTCATAAGAAACTAGCTCCCTGGTATACAGAAAATACCCGAGCTCTGAAGCAAGCTTCCAGAAAATTGGGACGGAAATGGCGCCACACCAAACTGGAAGTCTTCTGACTAGCTTGGAAAGACAGTACCGTGCAGTATCGAAGAGCCCTCACTGCTGCTCGATCATGCTATTTTTCCAACTTAATTGAGGAAAATAAGAACAATCCCAAATGTATTTTTGATACTGTCGCAAAGCTAACTAAAAAGCAGCATTCCCTAAGAGAGGATGGCTTTCACTTCAGCAGTGATAAATTCATGAACTTCTTTGAGGAAAAGATCATGATCATTAGAAAGCAAATTATGGACTCCTCTTTAAATCTGCATATTCCTCCAAAGCTCAGTTGTCCTGAGTCTGCACAACTCTGCCAGGACCTAGGATCAAGGGAGACTGAAGTTTTTAGTACTATATCTCTTGACACATTGATGAAAATAATCATGGCCTTTAAACCTTCAAGCTACATACTGGACCCTATTCCAACTAAACTACTGAAAGAGCTGCTTCCTGTGCTTGGCCCTACTATGTTGAACATAATAATCAAATCAAATCAAATCAAGTTTATTTTATATAGCCCTTCGTACATCAGCTAATATCTCGAAGTGCTGTACAGAAACCCAGCCTAAAACCCCAAACAGCAAGCAATGCAGGTGTAGAAGCACGGTGGCTAGGAAAAACTCCCTAGAAAGGCCAAAACCTAGGAAGAAACCTAGAGAGGAACCAGGCTATGAGGGGTGGCCAGTCCTCTTCTGGCTGTGCCGGGTGGAGATTATAACAAAACATGGCCAAGATGTTCAAAATGTTCATAAGTGACAAGCATGGTCAAATAATAATCAGGAATAAATGTCAGTTGGCTTTTCATAGCCGATCATTAAGAGTTGAAAACAGCAGGTCTGGGACAGGTAGGGGTTCCATAACCGCAGGCAGAACAGTTGAAACTGGAATAGCAGCAAGGCCAGGTGGACTGGGGACAGCAAGGAGTCATCATGCCCGGTAGTCCTGACGTATGGTCCTAGGGCTCAGGTCCTCCGAGACAGAGAAAGAAAGAGAGAAGGAGAGAATTAGAGAGAGCCAAGATTTTCAAAATGTTCATAAATGACAAGCATGGTCAAATAATAATCAGGAATAAATGTCAGTTGGCTTTTCATAGCCGATCATTAAGAGTTGAAAACAGCAGGTCTGGGACAGGTAGGGGTTCCATAACCGCAGGCAGAACAGTTGAAACTGGAATAGCAGCAAGGCCAGGTGGACTGGGGATAGCAAGGAGTCATCATGCCCGGTAGTCCTGACGTATGGTCCTAGGGCTCAGGTCCTCCGAGAGAGAGAAAGAAAGAGAGAAGGAGAGAATTAGAGAGAGCCAAGATTTTCAAAATGTTCATAAATAACAAGCATGGTCAAATAATAATCAGGAATAAATGTCAGTTGGCTTTTCATAGCCGATCATTAAGAGTTGAAAGCAGCAGGTCTGGGACAGGTAGGGGTTCCATAACCGCAGGCAGAACAGTTGAAACTGGAACAGCAGCAAGGCCAGGTGGACTGGGGACAGCAAGGAGTCATCATGCCCGGTAGTCCTGACGTATGGTCCTAGGGCTCAGGTTCTCCGAGAGAGAGAAAGAAAGAGAGAAGGAGAGAATTAGAGAGAGCATACTTAAATTCACACAGGACACTGGATAAGACAGGAGAAGTACTCCAGATATAACCAACTGACCCTAGCCCCCCGACACATAAACTACTGCAGCATAAATACTGGAGGCTGAGACAGGAGGGGTCAGGAGACACTGTGGCCCCATCCGATGATACCCCCGGACAGGGCCAAACAGGAAGGATATAACCCCACCCACTTTGCCAAAGCACAGCCCCCGCACCACTAGAGGGATATCTTCAACCACCAACTTACAATCCTGAGACAAGGCCGAGTATAGCCCACAAAGATCTCCACCACAGCACAAACCAAGGGGGGGCGCCAACCCAGACAGGAAGATCACGACAGTAACTCAACCCACTCAAGTGACGGCATGAAATAGCACCAGTAAGCCAGTGACTCAGCCCCTGTAATAGGGTTAGAGGCAGAGAATCCCAGTGGAGAGAGGGGAACCGGCCAGGCAGAGACAGCAAGGGCGGTTCGTTGCTCCAGAGCCTTTCCGGCTCTCTGAGTGTACCAAACTCACTAAAAGTGGCAGTAATAAAGCCTCTCTTGAAAAAGCCAAACCTTGACCCAGAAAATATAAAAAACTATCGGCCTATATCGAATCTCTCATTCCTCTCCCACAACTCACTGCCTTCCTGAAGACAAACAATGTATACGAATCGCTTCAGTCTGGTTTTAGACCCCTTGTGAAGGTGGCAAATAACCTTTTAATGGCGTCAGACCGAGGCTCTGCATCTGTCCTCATGCTCCTAGACCTTAGTGCTGCCTTTGATACCATCGATCACCACATTCTTTTGGAGAGATTGGAAACCCAAATTGGTCTACACGGACAAGTTCTGGCCTGGTTTAGATCTTATCTGTCGGAAAGATATCAGTTTGTCTCTGTGGATGGTTTGTCCTCTGACAAATCAGCTGTAAATTTCAGTGTTCCTCAAGGCTCTGTTTTAGGACCACTATTGTTTTCACTATATATTTTACCTCTTGGTGATGTCATTCGGAAACATAATGTTAACTTTCACTGCTATGCGGATGACACACAGCTGTACATTTTGATGAAACATGGTGAAGCCCCAAAATTGCCCTCCCTGGAAGCCTGTGTTCCAGACATAAGGAAGTGGAGGGTGGCAAATGTTCTACTTTTAAAATAGAGATGCTTGTTCTAGGTCCCAAGAAACAAAGAGATCTTAATCTGACAATTAATCTTGATGGTTGTACAGTCATCTCAAATAAAACTGTGAAGGACCTCGGCGTTACTCTGGACCCTGATCTCTCTTTTGACGAACATATCAAGACTGTTTCAAGGACAGCTTTTTTCCATCTACGTAACATTGCAAAAATCAGAAACTTTCTGTCCAAAAATGATGCAGAAAAAGTAATCCATGCTTTTGTCACCTCTATGTTAGAGTACCGTATTGCTCTACTTTCCGGCAACCCGGATAAAGCACTAAATAAACTTCAGTTAGTGCTAAACACGGCTGTTAGAATCTGGACTAGAACCCCTAAAAATTATCATATTACTCCAGTGCTAGCCTCTCTACACTGACTTCCTGTTAAGGCAAGGGCTGATTTCAAGGTTTTACTGCTAACCTACAAAGCATTACATGGGCTGGCTCCTACCTATCTTTCCAATTTGGTCCTGCTGTTCATACCTACACGTACGCTACGGTCACAAGACGCAAGTCTCCTTACTGTCCCTAGAATTTCTAAGCAAATAGCTGGAGGCAGGGCTTTCTCCTATAGAGCTCCATTTTTATGGAATGGTCTGCCTATCCATGTGAGAGACGCAGACTCGGTCTCAACCTTTAAGTATTTATTGAAGACTCATCTCTTCAGTAGGTCCAATGATTGAGTGTAGTCTGGACCAGGAGTGTGAAGGTGAACGGAAAGGCACTGGAGCAACGAACCTGCCTTGCTGTCTCTGCCTGGCCGGTTCCCCTCTCTCCACTGGGATTCTCTGCCTCTAACCCTATTACAGAGGCTGAGTCAATGGCTTACTGGTGCTCTTCCATGCCGTCCCTAGGAGGGGTGCGTCACTTGAGTGGGTTGAGTCACTGACGTGATCTTCCTGTCCGGGTTGGCGCCCCCCCCCCCCTTGTTTTGTGACGTTGCAGAGATCTTTGTGGGCTATAGTCAGCCTTGTCTCAGGATGGTGAGTTGGTGGTTGAAGATATCCCTCTAGTGGTGTGGGGGCTGTGCTTTGGCAAAATGGGTGGGGTTATATCCTTCCTGTTTGGCCCTGTCCGGGGGTATCATCGGATGGGGCCACAGTGTCTCCCGACCCCTCCTGTCTCAGCCTCCAGTATTTATGCTGCAGTAGTTTATGTGTCAGGGGGCTAGGGTCAGTCTGTTAAATTTGGATTATTTCTCCTGTCTTATCCGGTGTCCTGTGTGAATTTAAGTATTCTCTCTCTCTCTCTCTCTCTCTCTCTGTGTGTGTGTGTGTGTGTGTGTGTGTGTGTGTGTGTGAGGAGCTGAGCCCCAGGACCATGCCTCAGGACTACCTGGCCTGATGACTCCTTGCTGTCCCCAGTCCACCTGGCCGTGCTGCTGCTCCAGTTTCAACTGTTCTGCCTGCGGCTATGGAACCCTGACCTGTTCACCGGACGTGCTACCTGTCCCAGACCTGCTGTTTTCAACTCTCTGGAGACAGCAGGAGCGGTAGAGATACTCGGAATGATCGGCTATGAAAAGCCAACTGGCATTTACTCCTGGTTCCTCTCTAGGTTTCTTCCTAGGTTCTGGCCTTTCTAGGGAGTTTTCCTAGCCACCATGCTTCTGCATTGCTTGCTGTTTGGGGTTTTAGGCTGGGTTTCTGTACAGCGCTTTGGGTTTCTGTACAGCACTTTGTGACATCAGCTGATGTAAGAAGGGCTTTACAAATACATTTAATTTATCAGATTTTCAGTTGAGAAAACATGATTAACGACATGGGAACCTATTTTTTCTTGGACTGATTCTATTTGATTTGTAGAATCCCACTGATATGCAGTTTCGTTTATTCATCTGCTTATAATCACAGATGGACTGGCGTGCAATCTGGTTTGTATTTTCTCTTTTCATAATACGTCTTTGAAAGAATACCAATTTGAGTGTTTTGTGTGCTCTTTTGTTTTAGGGCTCATGGATGACACAACAAGAAATAGTTTGAGCCTTGCCATTTGATAGTTCACTTGAGAGCAGAGATGCAGCCAGGTGTACCACTTCAAATATCAAGGCTGAAAATAGGTAGCAGCTTGTATTTAGCCAAAAAGTTGAAGTGAACACTTCAACACTACTGACATTTTTTTAATGGATATGGAGCCACTCATGTTGGCCCATATACTGTAAAAGGGTGACAACACCATTTACCACACTCTGCCAGTAAGCACCCTTCCCAATACTCTTCAGCCAAATGATACCCATTTACACCTTCTCTATCTCCCCACGTTCTTTCTCTCTTTCCCTCTCCACATGTCTCTCACCTGCTGCCATATGAAGCTGATAACACAGGACTGTGTGAAAGGGATCACTTTATCTGTCTATCTGCGTTTTCTATCACAAACAGTGTGAAAATAGCTCTCTCACACACATTTACCAGTGGAGTGGAACTGTTTTTTCTCTCATTCTCGATCATCTATCTGGTATGTATTTGGTGACAGGCAGTCTACAGTAAGGTGTTGTGTGTCCCTGTTTTGCTCTGTACTGTATCTCTGTAGCTGTAGGTGGTGTTATGTCACGAGCCGGATGTTTAATAAAATAATGAAGCCGTCGGGTAATGATCCAATAGATGCCTCTGGTTTCAACCAGGGTGAAAACATGGGCCTTGTTTGCTAGGTTATTCACAGTTCAACAATATCTGTCTTTAATAACATGATCTACGCTTCATAGAAACTCTGACCCCCGGAGCCGTGTTCAGGGAGAGTGTACTCCACATATTGTCTATGCTGTCTTCCCTGTGTCTCCGTCATATGTCTCGTATCACTCCATCCATCCTCTCTGGAGCTCCAATCGTAGGCCTGCACACCAGAGATGAAGCCCACGAGAGCAGCACTCCCACTGGGACTGGTGCCGTTGAAGGTGACGCTCAAGGGACACTCCGCAGAGGGTAGTGCCACTATCTCTCCCGAGAAACCCTTCTCACACCAGAACGCCTGCAGCAGAGAGAGAAGAGGAGAGAGAGGGAATGACAGCTGGATGAGCTAGATGCACTTAACACACACAGATCGCCCCCGATGCACTAGCTTAATAGTACACTTGAGGTCTGCGGTTTCCAAAATTAGTGGATTGTAAATGTGTTATGCTTGTTGGGATGAACTTCCATCTATTCAGAAGAGATTGTGCTGTTTTAAATGACTGTGTAAAACCACACTAATGCTCATAGCAAAGTTCACACTATGACATCTTAGAGCAAAACACAACAAAAATTTAACAGATGCAGCACATCACTGAATCTAATATTCAAAATTCAAGTCAAGTCAATCTCTATCCTTACTTTGGATGTTCAAATTTTGTCAGAGTGTTTTACCTTCAGTGTGGTTATTTTTCCACATTTGTTGTGTTACAGCATGAATTTAAAATTATTCAAATGGAGATTTTCTTTTACACTGGCTTACACACTATAACCCACAATGTGAAAGTTGAATTATGTTTTTCAAAATTGTTGTAGAGCACAGGACAAATCCTAGAGGAAAAGTTGGTTCAGTCTGCTTTCCAACAGAGGCTGGGAGATACATTCACCTTTCAGTAAGACAATAACCTAAAACACAAGGCCAAATATACATTGGAGTTTCTTACCAAGACGACATTGAATTTTCCTGAGTGGCCTAGTTACAGTTTTGTCTCAAATTGGCCTGAAAATCTATGGCAAGACTTGAAAATGGCTGTCTAGCAATGATCAACAAAAAACTTGACAGAGCTTGAAGAATGTTTTTAAGAATACATTTTTCACATTACAAAGAATTTTGTGTAGATCGTTGACAAAGAGTGACAATTAAATCCATTTTAATCTCACTTTGAAAAACAACAAAATGTGGAAAAAGTAAAGGAATGTGAATACTTTCTGAAGGCACTGTAAAATGGATACTGACAATATAGTTATGTGCTGACCTTATTGTTGATATTCCCTCTATGTTTACAGGTGCCCAAGAGATCCCACTGTGTATATTATTATTATATTATACCATGGGTGGTTCTAATCCTGAATGCTGATTGGTTAAAAGCGCATTCCAGCTGGTGTCTATCCCACAAGTTATAACCTGCTAAATCTATTATGTTAAAATGCCTATTTACACAGTTCCATCTGATTGTGCAATCTACTGTTTTATCATTCCAGCCAGGCAATTTATAAACTTGATCTAGACATTATCTCACATTTATTTTAGACTAACATTTCGTTTTTAACAAATCATGTTCATATACAGTACAGACTGAGAATATATTTTGAACATTATATGAGAAAAGTGTTAGTGTTATTATCAATGTGTGTCAAGTCTCTTATGAGCCAAATGTGTTAATAAATTGTGTGTGTGTGTGTGTGTGTGTGTGTGTGTGTGTGTGTGTGTGTGTGTGTGTGTGTGTGTGTGTGTGTGTGTGTGTGTGCGCGCGTGTGTGTGTGTGTTACTGACCATCTGGTAGGTGATGACGAACTTCATCAAGTGCCCAACAGGCATGTTCTGTGTGAGGTGTTCTCTTTAAATGGGTAGAGCAGGTTGGTAGTGGATCTTAGCTGGGGAGAAGAAGAAATATATGGAGATTGGGTTCTCAGGAGAAAGGTGATGACTTGTCACTATGCTATAATGGACGTCAGAGGGGAGAGAAAATATGCTGAATCGAGAGGTTGTGCCTCTCTGGGTTTTGGAAATCCTAATTCCGGTGGACAACATAGAAACAGTGGAGAGAAATGGACAATGGGACCAGCGAGAGAGAATAAGAGAGTGACTGAAAATAGAGGTGTAGAGAATTAAGGGACAAAGATAGAGCGAGCAATACAAAAGGAAAAGAGAATAAGAGAGTGAGAGCGAGAGGAGGAGAGGAATAGATAACACGCATCACTTTGGTTAACCCCGGTATTGATCAGAATGGGCTTTAGTTTTTGAATCATCGACCAGCACTCAGGTAAATTGGATACAATACCCCAGTGACTGCCTGCATGGCTATCTCAGAAATGGCCCTGCACAGAAAATCCCTGCGATTAAACACTGCTGGGCTGTCAGTTTGCCTTAAAACTGTGGTTGCAGTAACCAGTGACGTTATTTAAACTTCAAGATCCAACTTGTAGTGTTCCTTTGTAAAGACAGATTGAATAACTTCATCAGTATTGTACTGTCAAGGAATATTGAATGTCTCTCACACACTGAGCTCTCACACACTGAGGAGAAGGCAGTCAACATTGTCTGCGGTGTCACAAAAGCTTGTGTAAGATGGGGACTACTGTTCTAGAGCTGTCAATGTCTGTCAGAAACTATAAATGAAGGCCCTTTCTGCTAACAAAACGAAATAATAAAACACAAGATTGAAAAGTGGGTTACACCTTCTCTGACATGAAAATGACAACAAGGAAATCAATATTTTGGTAACATTTTATTACATTACAGCCACATTTTGTCACATAACATTCTACATACCCCATTATGACAATTCAGGGGGGGGAAAAGTTTTTGACATTTTTACAAATGATTATACATTACCGTTCAAAGGTTTGGGGTCCTTGTTTTTGAAAGAAAAGCCAATTTTTTGTACATTTAACATCAAATTGATCAGAAATACAGTGTAGACATTTTTAATGTTGTAAATTACTATTGCAGCTGGAAACTGAATCTTTTTTATGGAATATCTACATAGGCGCACAGAGGCCCATTATCAGCAACCATCACTCCTGTGTTCCAATGGCACGTTGTGTTAGCTAATGCAAGTTTATAATTTTAAAAGGCTAATTGGTCATTAGAAAACCCGTTTGCAATTATGTTAGCACAGCTGAAAACTGTTGTCCTGATTAAAGAAGCAATACAACTGGCTTTCTTTAGACTAGTTGAGTATCTGGAGCATCAGCATTTCTGGGTTCAATTACAGGCTCAAAATGGCCCGAAACAAAGAACTTTCTTCTGAAACTCGTCAGTCTATTCTTGTTCTGAGAAATGAAGGCTATTCCATGCGTGAAATTAGCAATAAATGTAAGATCTCGTACAACACTGTGTACTACTCCCTTCACAGAACAGTGCAAACTGTCTCTAACCAGAATAGAAAGAGGAGTGGGAGGCCCCGGTGCACAGCTGAGCAAGAGGACAAGTACATCAGAGTATCTAGTTTGAGAAACAGACGCCTCACAAGTCCTCAACTGACAGCTTTATTAAATAGTACCCGCAAAACACCAGTCTCAACGTCAACAGTGAAGAGGCGACTCCGGGATGCTGGCCATCACCAACTCCTAAGACACCCTGACGTCATCAGATACGCGACACCGGGACAACTTCAATGGGCTCTATTCATATCGTATCTAACATAGTTTGTTTGTACAGTAAAATGTTTCTACAATTAATATATATACTTAATTCAATCATGAAGACCTCATTCTATCTTAGACTTTTCACAAGGGGCACCATAATGTTGTGTCTGTCACGGCCGTCGTAGGGAGGAGACCAAGGCGCAGCGTGGTATACGTACATTCTCTTTATTATAAGAATGAACACTGAACAAAACAACAAAACGAACCGTGAAGCTATACAAAGAGTGCTGAACAGGCAACTACACATAGACAAGAACCCATAAAACCAAAAGGGCAAATGGCTACCTAAATATGATCCCCAATCAGAGACAACGATAAACAGCTGCCTCTGATTGGGAACCAATTCAGGCCACCATAGACCTACATATACCTAGACATACCAAAACCCCTAGATATACAAAAACCCCTAGACAATACAAAAACAAGCATACCCACCCTCGTCACACCCTGACCTGACCAAAATAATAAAGAAAACATAGATAACTAAGTTCAGGGCGTGACAGTGTCTGTGACTATCATTAAATGTGAAGACTGTTATTATCTCTATGTGTAATTATTACTACGTGATTAAACTAGTCACGTAAACTTTAAATAACTAGGAAGTCGGGTCACCACGGAAAAATGTTTATAGAGTCTCTATTTCCCGAATCAACTCTTCAGATATTTTCATATCTTATCGATTAGTCTTCTATTAATGTATCATTACTACCTCATCAGTTCTCATTACTGAACGTCGCAAACCCTTGGATATCTGCACAAACCCTAGCCTAAATGATGAATCAGCAACATACAAATTGGCTTAATTATTTATTTACTAACTAACTAAATAATCACAGAAATACATAACAAACAAACAGTAGATATTGGTTACTAACACAATGCATTGATAAGACCCTAGTGGGCTAAACCGGTATGATGGCTTAGTAGACAAAGGAAAGGGGGTGTGGGATGCTCAAGAGCGGGAAACTCATAGCTGAGAACAACACTCATAGAAATTGCTAATACTTTACATGAATGACCCCTCATTCAAAAATGAATAGCAATTTACATATTTACGAGTGCATGTCTTGTTGTCTCTCCCTGTGGTCGCCGGTCCGTCTGCTGGAGAGTCAATCGACAGAAAGTCTCTGGTTGTGTTCATAATGGATACGTCAGGCATACAGATGGTTGTTGCATAGAATAGATGCTTCCGTGGTTCTCGGTATTCTCCTACTACACTTACGTAATTTCCAGCTGCAGACTAGTAATTATACGTCTAGGGTTTGCTCTTATTCTGTAGTGATCGATAGTCTCAGAGTTTAACCATTTCAAGCCATGTAGCCAAAACTACAGCTGTCTGGTCTCCGTGGCCTATAGAGTTGTAGTTCTTA